>NC_045964.1:43586196-44248767 GCF_010909765.2 Amblyraja radiata | reverse complement strand
AACTTTACCTCTCCACAAAACCAAACACCTCCCTTCCCCCAACTGCCCTCACCACCTGTCTTCAAGCTATCAGCAACTGGATGTCACTCAACCTTCTAAAACTCAATGGAAATAAAACAGAAATCATGCTAATTGGCTCAACGTCCACACTCTCCAAAACCCACCCGTTCACCATTTCAGTTGATGGCTCACCCATACCCACCTCCTCCCATGTCAAAAGTCTCGGCGTCATTCTGGACAGTACACTTTCCTTTGCCCCCCCACATCAGCAATATCACACGCTCTGCATACTTTCATCTCCGCAACATCTCCGGACTCCGCCCCTCCCTCTCCAAAGACAATACAAAAGTCCTCATCCACGCTCTGGTCACATCCCGCATCGATTACTGCAACGCCCTCCTCACTTGCACCTCCAATAAACTTCTTCATCGCCTCCAATGCATTCAGAACTCTGCAGCCCGGATCATCACTCGCACCAGATCATCGGACCACATCACACCCATCCTCACTCAGCTCCACTGGCTCCCTGTGCACCACTGGATTAACTACAAGATTTTACTGCTGACCTTCAAAGCCCTACACCACCTTGCTCCCCAATACCTCTCTGACCTGCTGCTACCATACACTCCTTCCCGGTCACTTCGTTCCTTCTCAGCTGCAATTTTAACTGTCCCCACATTTAGACTCAGCACCATGGGTGCCAGAGCCTTCAGCTGCTCTGCCCCGCGTCTCTGGAACACTCTCCCACCTCCCATCCGTCACCTGGACACTATCGATCAATTCAAATCACAACTCAAACACACCTGTTTAGATTAGCATACCGACATACTTGCACACCGATTTTAAGCCTGAATTAATGTTTTGTGTATTTTTTGTTTTTTGTTTTTTAATCACTGATTGTAATATTGATAATGTATTGTGATTTTATTGTCCTGTAAGGTGTCCTTGGTGTCCAGAAAGGCGCCAGCAAATAAAATGCATTATTAGAATTCCACAGATCAGATTCAAATTCAAACTTTAATTGTCATTGTGCAGTGTACAGTAGCAGAGACAACAAAATGCGTTAGCATCTCCCCAGAAGAGCGAACATAAAATAATGAGCAATAAATATATATACGCACATACAGTCATAGTAGTGCAATTTTTCTGGGGGAAGGAGTGTCCGGGGGGGGGGGGGGTGACTGGCAATCACCGAGGTGCAGAGTTAAGTAATGTAACAGCCGCAGGGAAGAAGCTGTTCCTGGACCTGCTGGTCCAGCAATGGAGAGACCTGTAGCGCCTCCCGGATGGGAGGAGGGTAAACAGAGAATGTGGCTGGGGTGAGAGCAGTCCTTGACGATGCCCTTCGCAGATTCACAACTCTCTGTGTGAAAAAGTATTTCCTCATCTCCGTTCTAAATGGCCTGCCCCTTATTGTTAAACTGAGGCCCCTGGTTTGGACTCTCCCAGCATGGAAACATGTTTCCTGCCTCTAGCGTGTCCAAACCACTAATAATCTTATATGTTTCAATAAATGGTCTCATACAGCTAAAGAAAAATTACAAAAAATGTTTTTGTCAATGTCTCTTTGCCTAGCACTGAGATGAGAAAACACTTTTTCACCCAGAGTCGTGAATTTGTGGAATTCTCTGGCACAAAGGCAGTGGTCTCGTCTCCTTCAGCAACACCATGGTCTCCCTTCCTGAGCTCAGACACCCACTTCTCACCTCAGCTGCGCTCACTTCTCCCCTCGACTAAACCCCTCACCTCACTGAACACCTCGCCTCGACGATACCTCACTACCAAACTTCTCATACCTAAACCTTGCTTCGACTAAAACGTACCTCACTAAACCTCACCCCTCAAATAAACCTCCCACCTCACGATTAAACTCCACCACACACCTAATCCGCGCCTCGACGAATAGCCGCCTCTCTACCGCACCCGCTATTAATAGCCCCCCCGGGCCGTTGGTGGCACCTCACGTGAACGGAACGCCTCCATCCAGGGGGGCGGGCCGAGAGAGGAGCGGGCGCATTGCCCGAAAGAGCAAGTGGGAGGGGAGGGTTGCACGCGCACTATCGTTGACGTCGAGCCCCGCCCCCTGCCTGCTGCGGCCGCAGCTCCTCCCCGCAGGAGCGGGTAAAAGGCGGGGATTATGTGTGAGGTGGGAGGTTTAGTTGAGGCAAGGTTTAGTGAGTTGAGGTTTAAGTATGAGGTGAAGTTTAGTCGAGGCGAGGAGTTTAGTCGAGTTGAAAAATCTGATTAATTTCCAGGAAAACAAAAAAATCGCAATTCTGATTTAAATCGGAAGAATATCTGGACTAAAGTCTATTCTGGGGCCCCTCCGGGATTAGGGGCCCTGAAGCTTAAGCTTCATTAGTTTCACAGTAGATCCACCCCTCGGGGTAGCAGTCGTGCCATTGGAAAGAGTGGTTTTGGTTCATCTCTCCAACATCAAAACCACCAGTTGTTGAAAGAAGCAGCCTTCTTGGTGGCCAGAAAGCTTAATGGCTGAAGAAGTTAATTAATTAACTTTATTTTTCTGGTTATATCTAATGCAGATGCTTTAAACTGTTGGGGACAGACTTAAGACTTACAAAAATCAACTTTAAATCAAAAGGAAACAAACATTTCCTATGTTGGCCTGTTCCTGAAAAATGACACAAAAAATGAAGCCCTACACTGTGTGTAGCTTCAACAACTTTGAAGTTCAATGCCATCAAGTGGTGTGTAAGTTACAGAATGGCACTTTTGCACTGGAGGTTGTAGTCATTCTTGCCATTACAAAATAATAGACCTATTCCATTGCACAAAAAAAAATGGTTTGGCTTAAAAAATATGGCTGTGGCTTTTTTCAAGCTTGCCTGCATGGTAGCTTTACAGCACAGTAGACGGCATCATTTCAGGTCACCACATAGGAAGAATATGGTAGCAGTGGAGATAATGCACCAGAATGTTGCCTGGAATGGAGGTTTCAGTTATAATTGATTGGACAGACTGTGTTTATTCACACAAGAACGTAACAGGCTGAGAGTGATCGTATAGAGGTTTTTTAAATGATGAGGGCCATAGATTTATCTATCCTAGGCAAGGAGTCTGGAACTACAGGATGCAGGTTTAAGGTGAGAGGGGAGAAATTTAAAGGAAATCTAAAGGGCAGGTTTTTCACACAGTTGGGCAACGTTATCTGAACTAAGCTACCAGAGGAGGTAAAGGAGGCAGATACAGTTATCATGTTTAAAAGGCCTTTAGACAGGTAGGAAAGACAATGATATGGATCTAATGGAGTTAACATAGATAGGTATGGACGAGTTGGGCAGGAAAGGCCTGTTTCGACGTTGTAACTTTTCATGATTCTATCAATATGTTGGGGTTGTTGCAGGAGATGGAAAAGGCTCTGGACTCTTATTTGGAAAAATGGTTTAGAACTTACAAGAATAAAAACTGTTGGTAAAAATATTTCAAACTGGCTGGAATTTTAAGATATGGGTACAGACCTCGCCAACATCAAAGGTTTCCAAAGGAGGCGTTTCCTCAAAAAGGCAGCCAGCATTATCTCATCATACACTCATTTCACTACTGCCATTGGGAAGAAGGTATAGGAGTGTAAAAAACTGTGACCTCAGGTTCAGGAACAGCTTCTTACCCAACAACCATCAGGCTATTGAACACTCCAAATTCCAATTAAACTTCGAATTATGAACTGTCTTGGTTGCACTACTTTGGGGTTTTGTTTTTGCTTTGCACTAATAGTGTTTTATTTATTGGAATTCTCTTTTTGTTGTTTATCATGTTATCTATTGAGCACTGTATTTACACAACCAGTCATGCTGCTGCAAAGTAAGAAGTCATGTTCCATTTCAGTGCATATGACAATTAACCATTTTTTGTAACTTGTTGCTACATTTTCCTCTCCACATCTCAAAAAACATGCAATATGTCAGGTTAACTGCCATCATAAAATACCCCTGGAGAGTAGCAACATCTAGGGAAAGCTGACAGGGAATGCGGGGTGAATATGTTACAAGCAAAATAGTGGGGAATAGGATGCTTAACTGTCAGTGTTCTCAAGATGAGCTTCTGGTGCCATAATTGATATTGGAGATTCCTGCAGTACTTTCTGAAAGTCATTGGTCTACTTTGTACAGCATGCAGTGGGTGATAACAATCCAGCTATCTTGATTATCCTGCTGAAGAGTTCAACTAAGGAACTGAAATTCATGCCGATTCAGTGGTGTCTTTTCTGGCATCTCTTTTGTTATGATTTAACTAAATATAGAGAAAGATTGAAAGAAAAATAAGCTAGACTTTCAAATCTGCAGAAAATTGATGAATCTGTTGGAAAATTAAAAAAAAAAACCTTCGCAAGCTCAAAAGGACATGACATTGCAATAGCAGAGAGATATGCCTGGGATAAAACCACCATCTACATTTCATCCCAACATTGAAAGCTAACTTTTTTGACTTGCCGAGGAAATCTCTGAAGGATCTTTGATCATCTCTGAAAGGAGCATGACCACTAATATACAATATAGTAAGGAGTTAATGTCATGTGACCTTGATCAAGTTGTATACAATATAATACTGGAGGAGGAACCAACAGAAAAAGAGCATCTTCAGACACTGAAGGAAGGCCTCTCTGGACATGCTGCCGGGACTCTGGGCGTCGAGTTTATGTGTATATGCACAAATCCTGACACTGCGGACAGCTCCAGAAATCCAGGCCACAAATGTTATAATGCATTTTGAAATAATATTTCAATGCAGAAACACATTTATACATGAATCAATATGCAAAACCTTTCAGACAATTGGAAACATCATAATTAATGGATTTGCATTTTTATATGGTAAATACGACTGTAATTTTTAAGATACCACTCACACCAAGAAACATTATATATTTACATTTTGATTCCAATCTGTTCTATTAACATTTCGTTCCTTGATCTATTAGAACTGAGTAGAATAATTGAACAATGACTGTAGCAAGGTTCGGTACCTGTTTGACATAACTCTATGCTTTCAGGTCCACCCTTGTAGATTTAAGCCACAATCTTTTATTGTTTTCTTTAATGACATTAATCTGAGGCTAATTTTAGTGATTTGTGTAATTGTATCTTTAGATCTATTTTGCTTCTCACGGGCTACTCATTTGCCCATCCTTTCAAAAACATTTCCAGTTGCATCATGGTAATTCCCCAGTTCTGGTAATAACAGTAACACTAACACGGGAAATAAATCCTGTTCAATGCATTAGAATTAGACCAGGATCCTTGTTTCTAAAGGGAATTGAATATTTGAAAATAAAACATTTGCAAGTCTTGGGGAAAGTGCGGAATAGCAGACAGACAATTGAATTGTTTTCACAGAGCTGACACAGGACAGTCTGGCCTTGAATGGCCTTTTATGTACTGCATTATTCGTTTCATGTTGAGTGGATGCATTGCGATGTGGCATTTGTTTCACAAATTTTTATTCTTCCATTCTAATCTATTTTGGTATTATCTTTAAAATAAGTATGTTCTTAAACTTTAGACTTTCAATTGATTCAAAAGTTAGTAATAGTGTATTTTAATGCAAGTATATTTGCTATAAAATGTATATACCTTATGTAACCAAACCTAACCACTGCTATGGATCTCATTTTAACAGTTATCTCCTTGCATATCTTTGGTACGTCCTTTTTAACAGAAGCTATAATCTTCACACGTGCATGAAATTGAAATGTCCTGGCTCAGTGCCTTGTAGTGATTTTTTTTGGCAGTATTATACTAAAAAAAAGAATATTGAAGATCTTATGACAGTTTAGAAGCCAGAAGGTGATGCTTGTGGGAATTTTCTTAAGAGAACAACTTTTTATGCACCTGCAGGTTTTTGATGATGTCTGTATTGTTGATTGGCAATATTGCTCCTTACTGAAGCATGCTTACTGCTTACTGAAGCAAGCATGCTTACTGAATGCTTCTGAAGAGGTTCCCAAACCAAAAAGTCACCTATCGTTTTCTCCAGAGATGCCGTCTGACCTGCTGAGTTATTCCAGCACTTTGTGTCTATATTTACTGCTCTCTCTGACCCAGGACCTTCTTAATGTTTGTTGCTGGCATGTTGACACTAGCCAAAGAGGCAACACATGCAAATTCACTGATACTGATGCAAGAGTGTACATGAATAGTCTCAGTGGACTATTTTACTGATTTAAGTTAAATTGATCTGTCATATTAAATTGATAATTTCCGAAGAGTGCAAAACAGTTGTGTGAATTCCCACCTCATTAGAATTCTCGTGTTGCTTGCCAGTGGATAATTTACTTGACTGGAGTCCCTTGCTGTTTGAGGGAAATGATTTGCTTGCTTTATTATGCATGCAAGATATTGTAACATTTGAAACAGATTGTGTATCTCCCCTACTCCACAACTCCCCAGGTAGGAAGGAAATTTGTGGGTAAAACTCTTCATTGATCCTTATTATACTTCTCAAATAAAATGACTGCAGAGGTTGTTATCAATCGTACTGCAAAACGATGTTATAAATCCTCTGGGTTGGACCTACCTGTTACATACCAACATTTTAAGATGTACCAGCACTGGGTAAATCCAGTCTTGGGAGGGTAGAGAGTGAGAGGGAGGGGGAGGGAGGGTGGGGGAGGGAGGGTAGAGTTGGAAGGGGGGGGGGGGGAAGAGGGAGGGAGGGTAGAGTGGGAGTACACTGCGCACACACACACACACACACACACACACACACACACACACACACACACACACGACTATAGTATTATATAGAGATAGATACAGCGCGGAAACAGGCCCTTTGGCCACCGGGTCCGCAACGACCAGCTGATCCCTGCAAGTTAACACTATCCTCCACACGTTAGGGATAATTTTACATTTACCAAGCCAATTAACCTACAAACCTGCACGCCTTTGGAACTGAAGATCTTGGGGGGGATAAAATCCACGCAGGTCACAAGGAGAACGTACAAACTCCGTACAGACGGCACCCGTAGTCGGGATCGAACCCAGGTCTCCGGTGCTGCAAACGCTGTAAAGCAGCAACTCTACTGCTGCGCCACCGTGCCACCCTCTAGTTACTTTATTTATTCCCAACAGCTTTTAAACTACTCGCTGTTGCTGCTCCACCTCTGGGGCTTGAAACTAGCTCAGCCCTTTTTTCAGCCCTTCTTGGCCGAAGTCTTTTGAGCTAAAGCCTCAGTTTTGCACTTGGCACAAGGCACTTTTGCACAAGGCATTTATCCTCAACATGACCTCTCTCCCAACACAGTCACATCCCAACAAGCCCTTCCGTGAAATCTTATTTTCCTTTTGGTGACTGCTGGGTCCCTGCCTCAGCCAATCAAATGCTTGTTTCTTTAAATGTCCCGCCCATTCAATCAAAAATAAATGGTTCTCTATTTTCTGCCATTTTAGCAAATTGGTTACTCCACTCAAAATGGCTGCTCATCCTCTCTCTGCTCAACCTTTAAACAAAAGAAATGAGTAAAATCAAGTAAGTTTTTGTGTAAAGTGAATGTACTGGAAAAGTACAGTACGGTTTAGGGCTTTTAGATCTGTATAGGTTTAAAACTCTATCGTCCTTGACCAGTTTATGGGAATTTTTTTTTATACATTTGCTGCACATTTTAGTAATATGCTTTGTCCCATTTATTTTACAACATGCCATATAAATGTGATTTGCTTTTGATCATGATATGGATTTAGAAATATGTTTATGGCAGTTTACTGCTGTTACAACACCCACACTGCTGTAAGTCAGTGGTAAGTTCACTGAACATTATTTTTGTTATTTCATACTGTTTTCCAGGTAGTCAACTGTAAAGGGCAACATAGCATCTCATATACATTATCCAGAAATCAGACTGTGGTGGTAGAGTATACCCATGACAAAGATACAGACATGTTCCAGGTGAGTTTTATTACATACTAGACCAAGTGCAGACCCGTTGGGTCTGTTCCCCCAACATGTGGTTGCGGGGGAGGGGGGCGGCATGCGGAGTCACACACACTAACTACCCCCCCCCCCCCGCACACACGCTAACTACCCCCCTTGATATATTAATAATATTAATTTGCTCCTTTGACCCTATATCCGCCCTATCCACTGACGCATAGCCCTCAACTCGCAAGCGCGGTCTAGAGGGGGGGGGGGGGGGGGGTAGAGAGTGTGAGCAGAGAGATAATGGGGGGAGACAGAGAGAAAGGGGCAGAGACAGAAGGGCAAGAGACAGAGGGAGAGGGGAGTGGAGGTGAGGGAGGATGGGTGAGGGGCGGAAGGTGGGGGAGGAGGGGTGAGAGAGATGGGAGGAGATAGAGAGAGGGGGTTTAGGGGAGGTAGGGTTGGGGGCAGGGCGAGGAAGGGGGGAGAGAGAGATGTGGAGAGAGAGCGAAATGCAACCATGCGTCACGCGTTCAAATGTTCTGGAAATAAAGCGTGCGCGCCTCAACCACATGAGATGCAATACCTGTCCCTATACCCCCTCCCTAGACTCCGTCCAAGGACCCCGACAGTCCATTCAGGTGAGGCAGAGCATCACTTGCACTTCCTCCAACCTCATCTACGGTATCCGCTGTTCCAGGTGTGGACTCCTATATATCGGCGATACTAAGTGAAGGCTTGGTGATCATTTTGCTGAACACCTCTGCTCTGCCCGCCTAGACCAACATGATAGAAACATAGAAATTAGGTGCAGGAGTAGGCCATTCGGCCCTTCGAGCCTGCACCGCCATTCAATATGATCATGGCTGATCATCCAACTCAGTATCCCGTACCTGCCTTCTCTCCATACCCTCTGATCCCCTTAGCCACAAGGGCCACATCTAACTCCCTCTTAAATATAGCCAATGAACTGGCCTCGACTACCCTCTGTGGCAGGGAGTTCCAGAGATTCACCACTCTCTGTGTGAAAAAAGTTCTTCTCATCTCGGTTTTAAAGGATTTCCCCCTTATCCTTAAGCTGTGACCCCTTGTCCTGGACTTCCCCAACATCGGGAGCAATCTTCCTGCATCTAGCCTGTCCAACCCCTTAAGAATTTTGTAAGTTTCTATAAGATCCCCTCTCAATCTCCTAAATTCTAGAGAGTATAAACCAAGTCTATCCAGTCTTTCTTCATAAGACAGTCCTGACATCCCAGGAATCAGTCTGGTGAACCTTCTCTGCACTCCCTCTATGGCAATAATGTCCTTCCTCAGATTTGGAGACCAAAACTGTACGCAATACTCCAGGTGTGGTCTCACCAAGACCCTGTACAACTGCAGTAGAACCTCCCTGCTCCTATACTCAAATCCTTTTGCTATGAAAGCTAACATACCATTCGCTTTCTTCACTGCCTGCTGCACCTGCATGCCCACTTTCAATGACTGGTGTACCATGACACCCAGGTCTCGCTGCATCTCCCCTTTTCCTAGTCGGCCACCATTTAGATAATAGTCTGCTTTCCGTTTTTGCCACCAAAATGGATAACCTCACATTTATCCACATTATACTGCATCTGCCAAACATTTGCCCACTCACCCAGCCTATCCAAGTCACCTTGCAGTCTCCTAGCATCCTCCTCACAGCTAACACTGCCCCCCAGCTTAGTGTCATCCGCAAACTTGGAGATATTGCCTTCAATTCCCTCATCCAGATCATTAATATATATTGTAAATAGCTGGGGTCCCAGCACTGAGCCTTGCGGTACCCCACTAGTCACTGCCTGCCATTGTGAAAAGGACCCGTTTACTCCTACTCTTTGCTTCCTGTTTGCCAGCCAGTTCTCTATCCACATCAATACTGAACCCCCAATGCCGTGTGCTTTAAGTTTGTAAACTAATCTCTTATGTGGGACCTTGTCGAAAGCCTTCTGGAAGTCCAGATACACCACATCCACTGGTTCTCCCCTATCCACGCTACTAGTTACATCCTCGAAAAATTCTATAAGATTCGTCAGACATGATTTACCTTTTGTAAATCCATGCTGACTTTGTCCAATGATTTCACCACTTTCCAAATGTGCTGCTATCCCATCTTTAATAACTGACTCTAGCAGTTTCCCCACTACCGATGTTAGACTAATGGTCTGTAATTCCCCGTTTTCTCTCTCCCTCCCTTCTTAAAAAGTGGGGTTACGTTTGCTACCCGCCAATCCTCAGGAACTACTCCAGAATCTAAAGAGTTTTGAAAGATTATTACTAATGCATCCACTATTTCTGGAGCTACTTCCTTAAGTACTCTGGGATGCAGCCTATCTGGCCCTGGGGATTTATCGGCCTTTAATCCATTTAATTTACCCAACACCACTTCCCGGCTAACCTGGATTTCACTCAATTCCTCCAACTCCTTTGACCCGCGGTCCCCTGCTATTTCCGGCAGATTATTTATGTCTTCCTTAGTGAAGACGGAACCAAAGTAGTTATTCAATTGGTCCGCCATATCCTTGTTCCCCATGATCAACTCACCCGTTTCTGACTGCAAGGGACCTACATTTGTTTTAACTAATCTCTTTCTTTTCACATATCTATAAAAACTTTTGCAGTCAGTTTTTATGTTCCCTGCCAGTTTTCTTTCATAATCTATTTTTCCTTTCCTAATTAAGCCCTTTGTCCTCCTCTGCTGGTCTCTGAATTTCTCCCAGTCCTCCGGTATGCTGCTTTTTCTGGCTAATTTGTACGCATCATCCTTCGCTTTGATACTATCCCTGATTTCCCTTGTTATCCACGGATGCACTACCTTCCCTGATTTATTCTTTTGCCAAACTGGGATGAACAATTTTTGTAGTTCATCCATGCAGTCTTTAAATGTCTTCCATTGCATATCCACCGTCAACCCTTTTAGAATTAATTGCCAGTCAATCTTGGCCAATTCACGTCTCATACCCTCAAAGTTACCTTTCTTTAAGTTCAGAACCATTGTTTCTGAATTAACAATGTCACTCTCCATCCTAATGAAGAACTCAACCATATTATGGTCACTCTTGCCCAAGGGGGCACGTACAACAAGACTGCTAACTAACCCTTCCTCATTCCTGATCTCCCGGTTGCTAAACACTTTAACTCCCCCTCCCATTTCCATACTGACCTGTGTGTCCTGGGCCTCCTCCACTGTCAGAGTAAGGCCCAAATCAAATTGGAGGAACAACACCTCATGTTTCGCTTGGCAGTTTACAACTCAATGGTATGAATATTAACTTTAGTTAACCCTTGCTTTCCCTCTCTCTCCATCCCCACTCCCCATCTCAGTTCTGCGACTGACTGTCTGCCTGATTGAACTTTACAGATTGTATGCCCCGTTGTCACCCTCTCCCTCAGTTGATAATGATCTGTTCTACTTTTTCCTTGAACTTTGTCCCATTTGATCTTTCATTTTTGCACCCTACTCTTCCATATCTCTACTGCTCCTTCTACCCTCCTCTCAGTCTGAAGAAGGGTCTGAACCCGAAACGTCACCCATTCCTTCTATCCAGAGATATACTGCCTGTCCCGCTGAGTTATTCCAGCGTTTTGTGTCTAAAAACCGCTAGAGGTTGTGATCTATATCAGTGACAAAACATTGTTAGATGAAAAGAATGACAACCTACAATCAGATTAAACAAATAATATTAAAAAGGAGGATGTTGTTACTTACTGTTGGTGCTAAATGTTGGAGAGTACAGAAATATGAAGTTAACATAGAAGGCAGGCATTACAATTGTTTTCTATGGAATGAGTGCTAAGACGAGATTTAATTGAGGTGTATGGAATCATTAAGTCTAGATGGTGAGCATGAAGGACCTGTTTCCCTTAGCCGAGAGATGCATTTGGATATATAGAATAAAGTTAATTGTTGAAAGAATTAGTTGAAAGTTGGTGAAAAGTGCTATCATCCGAGAATGGTGGGAATCTGGAAACAACGGGCTGAAAGGAGGCAGGAGTCTTTTGTCACCTTTCAAATGGAACTGGATGAGTCTTTGAATAATAATAATAATAATAATAACTTTATTTATAAAGCACTTTAAACAACTGCAGTTGCCACAAAGTGCTGTACATGAGAACTCATGAACAAAAAGCTATTACAAACAATTAAAAACCATTGAAGAGTTGTAACTTGCCGGGAAGTAGGAATAACTTGAATAATTTGATTTTGGCTATCATGGGCATGATGGACTGAAATATCTCATGTTTTATAAATGTTTATGATTTAAGGATGACAAAGTCACCAATCAAGATAAATTACAATTATTGTAATGAGAAATTACTGTTGGATAGCATTTATATAACACTAGACTAAGTGCAGACCCGTTTGTCTGCTCCCCCAACGCAATATTCCACCACTCACCTGTTCCCCCAATGTAACCTGTTCCTCCAACGCAATATTCCATCACTCACGCATAGCCCCCAACTGCGCAGGCGCAGCTCATTTCCCCTAATCTCCCAGCACTCCCCCTCACCCTCCTCTTCACCCTCCCTCTTCTTTCCCCTCTCCTCCTTCCCTCCCCAATCCCTCCCTCACCTCTCACTCCCTCTCCTTTCCCTACCCTCAGTCACTCCCTCACACCATAACTCCTCTCCCCTCCTACCCACCCCCTCCTATCCTCTATCCCCCACTCCTCACCTCCCCACCCCCCACTATCCCTCCTCACCTCCTCTACTGCCCTCCGTTCCCTCTACTCCCAACCCTACCTTCCCTACTCCCCCCTCTCCCTCTATTCCTCCTCCTTCCCACTCTCCCTCTTCACCTCCCCCACTTTCACCCCTCTCCCTCCCTACCCCCCCCTCTCCCTCAATCCTCTCTATTCTCACTCCTCACCTCCCTAGGATCTTTCCCCTCCTCCTCCTCCTCTCTCCTCCTCCCCTCCCGCAATCCCTCCCTCTCCTTTCCCCTACCCTCAGTCACTCCTGCCTTCCCTCCATAGCTCCTCTCCCCTCCCTACCCCCTCCAATCCCTCTATACCCCACCTCCCCCACTCCTCACCTCCCCCTATCCCCCCCCCCCCCCCCCACTATCTCACCTCCCTTACTGGCTCTCTCTCTATTCCCCACTCCTTACCTCCCCAACTCCCCCTCCACTCCCTCTATTCCCCCTCCTCCCACACCAGACATGAGACAGGAAAAAAGAGGAAGAGATAGATTTCTCCGCGGATTTTGAAATTCGGCGAGGCCCCACCGCCGCTGTGAGGCTCCATTGCCGCGAGGCCCCACGCCATCGCGGCCCCATCGTCACGAGGCCTCACCGCCGTCGCGGCCCCATCGTCACAAGGCCCCCACCACCGTCGCGGCCCATCGTCACGAGGTCTTACCGCCGTCGCGGCCCCATCGTCACGAGGCCTCACCGCCGCGGTCTCGATGCCTCCTGGATCGCGCATAGAATCCCGGCCGGGCCTGGCGGGTAGAAGCCCAGGTCGGACGAAGTGGCCGATGGTGCCTGCGGCTGGGCACCACGGAGGCTGTGAAGTGGGCTCGTCTGCTCGGCACCACGGAGGCGCCCATAGACGAAGGCGAGCCCAGCCGGCGGAGCGTTATTGATGCTCACTCCGCTCCTTCAGCTTTATATTCTCCTCGCCGGGCGAGAGCGTTAGTGATGCTCACTTCACTCCTTCAGCTTTATATTCTCCTCGCCGGGCGAGTTGGGCGCCGCCTGTGACTGACAGCGGACCCGGCCACGGCCACTCAGTGCGGCGATGGTGCAGGGAAGGACGTCGCTGTCCCGGCGACTGATAAGAGACCAATCTGCATGGCGGCGACTGACAGGAGAGGCTACCAATCTGCGCATGCGCGGTTTTTAAGATTTTTAAACCTTAATAACTTTTAAAATATACCATTGATCGGAACAAAACTTGTTGCCCTTGCAGCACAGGAGAATGGTGAGTAAGGTGGCGATGAAACGTTGCACTATCGCATACTGTTTTTGCGCAAAACCGGAAGAGCACAAGATCAGAGTTTTAGTTATGTATTATTATTATTATTATTATTATTATTATTATTATTATTATTATTATTATTATTATTATGTGTAGATTTGAGAAAATGTGACAACGTAACAGACAATATTAATTGAGGAAAATGACAAAGCTAAAAATTACTCAAAAGTTTTTAGTTATAACCTTGTAGATATGAGATGCCTTCTAGATAAGAGATTTTAAACTGTAAATTTTAATGATCTGTTCAATGTTACCTGACTGATATTTATAAATATTTTTTCAATTCTTATAAATATTAATTTTAAATTGAAAACAATTATTTATATTTTGAAAATAGTTGTGTATTTATAACACTTATCTACTCTGCTATGATCTGCAATGCCCTAATTATGTTATGTGTATTTATTTTTTTCATAGATTGGGAGGTCTACAGAGAACCCCATCGACTTTGTGGTTACAGACACTGTTTCTGGTAGCCAGAGTAATGATGAGACACAAATTACTCAAAGCACCATCTCTAGATTTGCATGTAGAATAGTTTGTGATAGAAACGCTCCATATACTGCGAGGATTTATGCTGCAGGATTTGATTCATCGAAAAACATATTTCTTGGCGTAAGTACATGTGGTGCAGGATTTGATAAATCTAAACGCAGGTTTTATTTTTAGCACGTTCAGTGTGGATAAATAGTTTGGTAGTGTGAATATTATTTTATCTTGTTAACCAGTTTAAAACATAATGGCCCTATATTCTTTAGTGGAACTCTCCACTCAGACTTGCTGCTCACTATTTTGCCAAACCTGCCTTTCTCTGATTTTAAGATTGAACTCGCTGGCTCAAGTTGTCCTGGAGATGAATGATGAATCTTGGATTGGAACAAATTAATCAGATGGCGTGGGTGGGGCAACGCAGCCCTGCCAGCATTCTCTGGAAGCCTTTGAAAGACATGTCATTAGTCTGGTTAGGCAGATATAAAACTAATAAATAAAATTCAAACCCGAGAAGGGTGAGGTAAAGCTTTGTTGAGGGCAAACAAGGTGAAGGACTGCATGATAAATAACAGGATATTGAATAGTGAAGAATCTTGGAGTACACACTTACATATCCTTGAAGATAGTGGATCAGGTCATTGACATTCAGGTACATTCAAAATCAATTAATAAACACTTTAAGCAACACAGTTTTAAAAAGACCATCCTTCAATCTTCTAAAATCTCTGGAGCACTGTTAATAATTACAGATTTCAAAACAAACTAACATTGATTAATATGAATTTAGCTTACCCTATTGTTTCTGTTCATCCCTACAACTAAGCTATATAATCTGAATGCATTTAATAATTTAAGAAGGGTCCTGACCCTGACCCAAAATATCATATGTACATTCCCTTCATAGAGGCTGCCTGATCTGCTAAGGATTTCACACCTTGCACAGGATCTGAGAGTAGATCAACTAGTGTAAGTGTTGGGGAAACTCGACAAATTACTGTTCTACCATTGTCGTCCAGTTGCAGAGTATTCGTGAAAAATTGTTCATGACAGGTTTTCAACTTCTCTATTCCTATGTGACTTCCAAAACTTATTGGCTCTGAATGTTACGAATTGTTACGTTTTGAAAATAATTGAAAGTTTTGAAAATGTCCTTAAGTTTCAGTTTTATTTTCATGTGCATCACAATGAAATAAACTTTTCCATTAAATACCTGAAAACCTACCCAAGCAGCAAGTATTATTTCACTTCCTTTAAATGCTTCTTATGTGTAAATTGCCAGTTTTTATAAGCATTTTCATTTTCCATCATAGTCCTACTTTGTGGTAGTACACATTCTATGGTGTTAACATGTTATGCAACTTCTAAATTATTATATGTAAAATATTCTGAAGTCCTTTTGGTAAACATGTAACCATGTTTCAACAATTTTGATTATTAAATATATTTGGCAGATCCAAAGATTTATCATTTATTTCAGATTTAGGGCTCGATGTAGATTGTGTAAGCAAATATAGTCCTATCTTTACAAATGAAATATTTTCTAATAGCAGACAAATTTATCCTCTTGCTGAGTTATATTAAAATGTACCTATTGTTAATCTATATTCTTTGGATTTGTTTTTAATAGGAAAAAGCTGCAAAATGGAAAAATCCTGATGGTCATATGGATGGGTTAACGACCAATGGTGTATTGGTAATGCATCCTAGGGAAGGGTTTACTGATGAATCTAGGCCTGGAGTGTGGCGAGAAATTTCCGTTTGTGGAGATGTCTACACATTAAGGGAAACGAGATCAGCACAGCAAAGAGGAAATCTGGTAGGTAAACAAAGCCTTTCAATTTTAGAACGGGTTGGTTTACTAGTATATGGAGTATTTAAAGATTCCTGAGAAACAAAAACAGTATTCAAGTTATGAGTTTTTTTTGGAATCCTAAATGCAGTTATGTGAAGCATGGCTTTGTGCTCTGGGAAGCCACGACCAGAGTTGAAAATCCTTTCTTAAGAATTACTTTAAACAATTCTGTCATGAGCATATGGGAAATTTCAAGAAGACTTTGTGTTTGATGTTAAAGAGAATACAATTTTTTTTCATTTTGGTGCAGATGGCATTACCGTTGATAGATCTTGTTCTCGGAAAATATATACAATACAATACAATACAATACCGTTTATTGTCATTTGAACCTCAAATGAAGTTCAAACAAAATTTGGTTTCTGCAGTCATACAACAAGAAAAGAACCAAGACACACACCAACACAATTTACACAAACATCCATCACAGTGAATCTCCTCCTCACTGTGTTGGAAGGCAAAGTCTAGTCTCTCCCCTGCTCTCCATTCTTCCCCGATGCCAAAGTCAAAGCCCCCGGCGGGCGATGGTAAGACCCGCGGCCGTTAAAGCCGCGCCGGGCGATGCAAGGCCCCTCTCCAGGTCATTTTCAACCCTACAATTCGGGCGGGAGAAGTTGTCATTGCGGGAGCTCCGAAAAGCTGTCTCCCACCAGGGACCCGCGACCTCCCTATATCATCGTCCACCGGACCTGTGGCTGGAGCCTCCGAAGCTCCGGAGTCGGGTCGCAGCCGCGCGCCACCACAGCTCCTCCCATTCCGAACTCGGCCAGCTCCACGATGGTAAGTCCGCAGACTCCGCGACTGGAGCCCCCAGGTCATTCCGGTTGGAGGCCACTCCAAGGTGCTAGGCTCCAACGACAACGGAGACCCGACAGGGAAAAGGTCGGGTCCCCCGTACAGGGAAAAGATTTAAAAGTTTCCCCCACCCCTCCCCCCCCCCCCCCCCCCCCTCCCCCCCACCCCCCCCCGCCCCCCACACATACACAGTTAAAAACAATTAAAAAAACACTACAAACTATTCACTCAACAGGACAAAAAAAATTAAAAAAGACAGACGGACTGCAGAGGTCGCTGCAACGTCGGTCGCGCCACCCACACTGCTCGGTTAATGGCTTTTAATATCAAATGCTGTTGAGCATGGGAAAAGTGTGTAATGTCATCTATTGCATTGGTCACCCCGTCATGTTATAAGTTCCTTGGAGTTCTCAATCAGCACCTTATGAGATTATCTCCAGAAAATGTTTCTTCACGAAGGGTTATTGATAACGTGAGGGGCCTCACCTGTTTAAGGTTGCATTTGATTAGGTTTCTGAAATTGCAGCAGCAAACTCACCAAAATTCTAAATCAGCCGCCTCAAACACTTTTTAAATAATTAGTATGTTTAGGTTATTGACATAAGGATAGTAATTATTTTCTAGGTTCTGACACAATGCAAGTATTTAGACTAGGAAGTGTGGTGTTTTTTCCAATTAGTTTGGTGGGTCAGATTTCTTCCTTTGCAAAGGCATCCCTCTTTATCCTGGCTCAATCTCCATACAGAATGAAGGAACAAGATTTTGCTGATTGAGTTTTCACCTTATTCAGATAAAATACATTGAATATGAAAAGAATAATTTAAGTACATGAAATTTATAGATGAAACTTAAAAGGATTTTGTTGTTAACTATTTTTATTGCTGCACAATGAAAACACATACTGAGCTAAATGGAAAGAAAGTTGTCAAATTGTTATAGGTATATGGAGGGTTATGGTCTGAGTGCAGGTAGATGGGACTAGGGGAGAATAAGTGTTCGGCACGGACTAGAAGGGGCGAGATGGCCTGTTTCCGTGCTGTAATTGTTATATGGTTATCTTTATGTCAGCAATGGGAAATATTTAAATAGAAGCCTTGGTCTTAACTCTTCATTGCACTCAACAATCGTGAATTCTTCGCCAAACCTTGGCACACAACAAAACAGGCTTTTTATAATAAGGGCCAAAAACTACCATCTAGCCCAATCTTTTGGTTCCACCAGTATTTCTAAGCCTTTTGTTACCTTGTTCAGGGAATGGTGAAGCATGTAATTCAAAAAGACCTTTCAGTCCTCTTTTTTACAGTAAATCTTATGCTAGAAATTAGTGTCGACCTACTTTGATCCTAAAGTAGTTGCTGCTTAACTATGTTCCCAAAGCTGTAATTAAGTTAGAATGCATGATGTCTTTATGCTAGAAAGAATGGGACAAAGACTGTCATTTATTTATTTGCCTCTGTACTCACAATTTGAGATTTGTAATAGAAAAAAATCACATGTGATTAAAGTGCACATGGTCAGATTTTAATAAAGGCCATTTTTATACATTTTGGTTTCACCATGTAGAAATTACAGCAGTGTTTATACATAGTCTCCCCATTTCAGGGCACCATAATGTTTGGGACACAGCAATGTAATGTAAATGAAGGTAGTCATGTTTAGTGTTTTGTTGAAAATCCTTTGCATGCAATGACTGCTTGAAGTCTGCGATTCATGGACATCACCAGTTGCTGGGTGTCTTCTCTGGTGATGCTCTGCCAAGCCTGTATTGCAGCCATCTTTAGCTTATGCTTGTTTTGGGGGCTAGTACCCTTCAGTTTTCTCTTCAGCATATATAAGGCATGCTCAATTGGGTTCACGTGGCCACTCAAGAATTGACCATTTTTAATTACCAGCTGTAATTTATACATGGTGAAACAAAAATGTATAAAATTGGTCTTTAATAAAATCTGACAATGTGCATTTTAACCACATGTGATTTTTTTTTTCTATTACAAAATTGTGGAGTATAGGAGGCAAATAAATAAATGATGGGTCTTTGTCCCAAACATTATGGAGGGCACTGAATGTTGTCAGGACTGGAGGGGTGAGCTAGAGGGAGGAGTTGGATCGGCTTTATTCCTTGGAGCTCAGGAGTGTGAGGTGATCTTATAGAGGTGTATAAAGTCATGAGGGGAATAGATAGGGTGAATGCAGAGACTGTTACCCAGGATAGGTTAATCAAACACCTGAGGACAAATTTAAGATGCGGGGAAGATTTAATAGGAACCTGAGGGACAACATTTTCACACAGTGTGGTGGGTACTCATCAACCCAGTTAGTGTTATCACCAGAATTTGATAGCCTGACCCAAGTTTTGACATCTTCTGACATTCATAAATGCTTTCTGTAGGATGTCACTTCATAGTAATAAGGAATAACATATTTCCAGATTTTTGTTTTTGTTGCTTTTATTGAAGTGCGGAAGCCAATAATAAACATTCCTGTCATACATACTTATGGAGGTAGACTGCTTCAGTGCCGCCTGCTCATTCTTGAATCTTCTTGGAAGGTGTACTTGAGTTCAACATTTGTCATCCTACATTTCACATTGGAAAGGGATAAAACAAGACCATGCATTTATTTTTCTCCACTGCTCATCGGGTGAATATAAGATATTTACATGAAATAATTATGGAAAGAATTTCTTATGTATGCTGCATTTTAATAATTTTCTCAGGTGGAAACTGAAACAAATATTCTTCAAGATGGCTCACTTGTTGATCTTTGCGGAGCCACTCTTTTGTGGAGAACAGCAGATGGCTTATTCCTTACTCCTACTCAAAAACACATCGAGGCTCTTCGACAGGAGATAAATGCTGCCAGACCTCAGTGCCCGGTTGGTCTTAATACCTTAGCATTTCCCAGCATTAATCGCAAGGACATTGTGGAAGAGAAACAGCCATGGGCTTACCTCAGCTGTGGGCACGTCCATGGTTACCATAATTGGGGACATCGCAGTGATACAGAAGCCAATGAGCGAGAATGTCCCATGTGCAGAACTGTGGGTCCATATGTACCTCTTTGGCTGGGTTGTGAAGCAGGATTTTATGTGGACGCAGGCCCTCCAACACATACATTTAGCCCATGTGGACATGTGTCTTCTGAAAAAACAGCAAAATATTGGTCACAAATTCCGTTACCACATGGTACTCATGCATTCCATGCAGCGTGCCCTTTCTGTGCAATCCAACTAAATGGAGAACAAGGCATCATTAAACTAATTTTCCAGGGACCAATTGACTGATGAAGAGTTGAAAGACGACGATCGAACCGTTTTGAGAAATACTGTGAAAATAATCCACTGTCACTGTATCTCCGCTATTCCTGGTTAATCTTTTGTAAAGGTTTTGGGGAAAGGTGGGGAGACAAGTGAGTAGATTGGTGTGGGATGCGTGTTTCAGTGATGCAGATGATTAATAAGTGTTTTATGGGTGAGGGTTTAGAGGTGCCATTCATAAAAGCCACAACTAAAAATGAGAGTTATCCTATTGTTCTAACCTATTTTGCTACAATGTGTCCTTTGTATAATTTTATAATTTATATGGTTTTAATATATTATGTTATATGCTTGAACGGCCTGTCAGGATAAAGCTGTAAATCATTTTATGGCTATAGTGTAACCTTAGCAGTAAATTATTTACTTACTTAGAGATGCTTTCTTTTAGTAAGAGCATTTAGTAATGATCATTCACTGCAGTTTGGTTTAAATTCTCAGGTGTGTAGGTAAATATTGAGAAGCAAAATTGAGATCAATGGCAAGGCGAATTAGTATTTTCTACCTTCTGAAATATTCTGTAAAAGCTTTAAAAATATTTTGCAAAAGTGTTGCTGAAAGTCTTAGCAATATTGTACTATGATTACACTTATTTTTGAATAAAGGGATCATCTGTGAAATCCTACTCCATCTTCAGGTACACAGGGAAATATTGTGACAATTTAATTGAAACTGAATTATCAATTTTGTTTTATACTGTTGTGTACCAGTTACATTTTTTCCATTTGCTGTCTAATCTTCATTGTGACTTTGATACTATTTATAGTCCCAATGATTGCTGCTCTTTATGTTACTTAAATTGCCCATCTTCTGTTCTAAGTACATATTCAATATAGCAAACTGCAAATACCTGCATAAATATCTTTAATGATTCAAGGATGGAAGTTATAATTGATAGCAGCTGAGTAGCATGAATATTAAAAGGAATTGAGCAGTGATCCTAAATTAATTACAGGTTGTAATAATCCAGAATCTTTGCAACTTTCTAAATGGAAAGATTATCCAGAATTTTAAATTGTTTAACAGCCGAATCATAATTAAAATATTTATAATGCAGATGTAGCTTTTGAAATGTATGCTAATATTTCTCCAGGGTTATTTTTGCAATTCTTTTGGGTAAATCATGTTGTTTAGAATGTATGAAATTGGAGATGTAACTTGGTAAATATAGTATTTACCAAGGTAAAAAAAACTGATTCAGGATACAAATGCATTTTTTCTCTTCTTGCATTGAGGTGCTTTTGGTAAAGATACTATTATTTTCACAAACAAGTATCTTGAAACTATAAAAATCACACATGGCAGAATGAAAATCTATCTGAATTTATAAAACTTTGTTTGCGTAATGCTTGCAATTACTTAATTGAGGTTAAGCAGATTTGCATATCTGACTGTTATTGACTCCCTGTCGATTTAAATTGATTGTTTTATTTGCTTATTATGTACAGAACAATTTGGAGACTTGAGTAGGATATGTTTCTGAATGTGGCATTATCCATATTTTTACAATTTCCAAATTTTCAGTGTGGATCAAAAGTCAAGTGACCAGATATTACCCTTTAGGATCTTGTACATTAATTTCAATTACCACTGATACTTTCCATTACGTGGAAATATGCTCATGGAAATTCAGTAAAGATTAATATATTTATTCGCCTTTTTATATTTTATAACATTGTTTATTGTCCATAATTGAGCATTACAATATGTTAAAAAGTACACCGGGATTATCGGATTTGACCGTTGCTTAATTCCACTGTGGATAATTCCAGGTGACTGACCCTGGTAACAAACGTGTTCTGTTTTTACAGAGTCAGTTAGTAAAATATTCAATATTGTAACCATACCCCCTCTGTTTGGTAATGGATTGCATCAAAAGCACATAAGATTGATAAGAAAGAATGATTACTAAAAGTGGAGAGAGGAAACTTGTTCTGCCGTTCATAGGAATGATTGTTTGTCCGTATGTTGGACTTTTCAATTTAATATTATGGAAGTTCATTCACATGTAAGGGTGTCCAAAAAGAGGCTGTTCATAATCCGGGGTCGGCCTGTATAAAAAGATTAACTATTGAAGGACTAACTAAGTATTGTAGTGGTGTTGAGCACTCAGCAACATAATGATAAATCTTGTTGGAAAAATCCAGTATTACAAAATAGTCGAAGTTCTTGCAAAGTTGTTCGAAAGGTCCATGTTGATTTTGTCAGTATTCTGCACAAATGTTAACCTTGTCTGCAGGAAACTCCATTTGTAATAACAACAGTGGAGGATTAAAATTGCAATAGTCAGTGCAGAGATGGCCTTTTTTGATTTTTACTTTTCCGATTGTCACAGCAATGCTAATTTCTGAAGAGTTTACTGATTAAATTTTGGGGTTATTGCCTCTTAAGGTGTGCACCATTGAAATTTCCTCAGTTAAAATATAAATAACATTTGGTTTGGTAAAGAATTTTGCCTAGGATGCTAATTGATTTCTTGTGATGTATCACATGCTAATAAAGGCATTTGCAAAAATAATTGCGTATTGCATATATTTTAGTTTGCATTAGAATTTTGCTTTGCATCACGTTTATACTTAACTATAAATAAGAAGCGTTAGAATGATGAGATTTTTAAAAATGTGTTGCTTCATGTCAATCACAGCAGTAGGAAATATAATAATCCCAAAGCAATAAAAAGGAACAACGTTATCCCTGAAAACATTACTTCTACAAACCTTTCCCAATCTTTGACCATCTAAGGTAAAATGTGAAGGTAATTTTAACTTTCAATCATTGCTAAAATAAAACAATGATTGAGCTGCCGTCCATTATTTATCTTACTTCAATTTACTTCAGGGGAAATAATTGTTGGTGATTGTTCTGATTATCACCCATTTTATAGTTCGAAAAAATATATATTTTGCTCTCTTGAAGATCTCAACTTTGGATTGTGCATATTGCATCCTTAAGAATGAAAATTAATCACTGGTTACCTTAGGTCAAAATACTACTTCCGGTTGATTTGAATCAAAAGTGAACTGCATTCTCTTTCCCATGGAATCTTTTCACTTATTATTAATCCAAGAATATTCACACTCGTACTTCAATATTTTTATTTTTTCATGAGACCTCATCCGTCTTTCTCTTCTGTTTACTAAGACTCATTTTGTTTCAATTAAAGTAGTTGGCTAGTTGCAAAATATAGTTTGATACTTTTGAAAACATTTTTGTTGCTTAAATGTTTTAATGTCATACTCCTGCTGATAATTGTGCTGAACAGCAGGAACAAATGATCCTTGAAAATGGTGAAAAATAGAACAGATATTCTATAAATATTTTTATATTCAGGGAACATTTTTAGTTAAGACCAATGTAGGTTCCTTACAAACAGAAACAGGAGAAATTATATAGAATGTAGAACAGTGCAGCACAGGAGCAGGTCCTTCAGAGGGATCTTGGGATCCAAGTCCATAACTCCCAGAAAATGTCTGTCCCAAACATGATGCCAAGACTAACTCTTATTTGCCTGCACATAATCCATATATCCACATTCCCTGCAGAGCCATGTGTCTATCCAGAAGCTTCTTAAATGTCATTATCATATCTGCCTCCAACGGCAGTGCATTCCAGGCACTCACCACCGTTTGTGTGAATAGACTTGCCCCACGCATCTCCTTTAAACTTTGCCTCTCTCACCTTAAAGCTATGCCCTCTGGTATTTGATATTTCCTTCCTGGGGAAAAAGGTTCTGACTGTCTCATAATTTTTCATACTATCAGATTTCTCCTCAACTTCCAGCGTTCCAGAGAAAACAAAGTCTGTCCAACCTCACTGTAGTTAACACCCCTAATCCAGGCATCATTTTGGTAAACCTTTTCTGCCCCCTTTCTAAAGTCTCCACATCGTTCCTGTAGTGGGGCGACCTACCTGCACACAATATGACCAAATGCGACCTAACCTAAACTGATTTCTTGATCGTTATACTCAATGCCCTGACCAAGAAGGCAAACATACTATTTGCATTCTTAATCACTCTACCTACTTGTGTTGTCACTTTCATGGAGTTATGGACATGAACACTAAGATCCCTCTATACATCAATGCTGTTAAGGATCTTGTCATTAATTGTATATTTTCCCCTTACATTTGACCTACCAAAGTTTACCACTTCACATTTGCTCAGATTAAACTTCATCTGTCATTTCTGCAGCTGATCTATATCTCGCTGTATACTTTTGACAGCCTTCCACAGTTCACAACCCCAGCAATCTTGGTGTCATCTGCAAATTCACTAACTGACCCACCCACATTTACTCTTTATAGGAATACTTTATTGTCACGTGACTAGGCACAGTGAAATTATTTGCTGCATACCCAATGTACACAAATAGCAGCCACCTACGGCGCTGACAAAGTTACAAAGTACGCCGGCTCCTCCTTTTGTTCTCTTTGCACAGTGGTTCTCCCACGCCCGGGTCCCCATTGTCCATTGTTCTCCCCCCCCCCCTCCCCAATTGTCCATTGTTCTCCCTCCACCTCCCTCACGGTGGTCCCCCCACGCCCGGTCCTCCATTGTTCTTCCCCTCCCCCTTCACGGCAATCGCCCACGCCGGATCCTCTGTTGTTCTCCCCCTCCCCCCTCATGTCTGTCCTCCACGCTGGGTCCTCCATTATTCTTCCCCTCCACCCTCGCTGTGGTCCACCACGCTCTCATCGACCGTCCACTGCCGGTCGACCCGCGAGGCATTGCCGCCCCCTGCGAGGCTTCACCGCCGACGCCCCATCGTCGTGGTGGTGAATATATCACAATACAGAGGTTCCAGCACAGATCCCTGAGGAATGCAGTAAATCACAGACCACCAGGCTGAATATTGTCCTTCCACTACAACCCTTTGTCTGCTATTTTTCACACAGAGAGTGGTGAATCTCTGGAATTCTCTGCCACAGAAGGTAGTTGAGGCCAGTTCATTGGCTATATTTAAGAGGGAGTTAGATGTGGCCCTTGTGGCTAAAGGGATCAGGGGGTATGGAGAGAAGGCAGGTACGGGATACTGAGTTAGATGATCAGCCATGATCATATTGAATGGCGGTGCAGGCTCGAAGGGCCGAATGGCCTACTCCTGCACCTATTTTCTATGTTTCTATGCTATCAGTAAGCCAGTTCTCAATCCATCTGACCAAGTCACTATTAATCCTGTACATCTTAATCTTCTGCATCACCCTACATGGTGGACTTTTTCAAACGCCTTACTAAGATCTATATAGCCAACATCCACCGCCTTGCCCACGTTGATCACTAGAGCCAGGATTTTGCCATAAATGCCATGTGCCTTTTCATGCCTTTTTTGATGATTTCAGGAAGATAATGCCCTTTTCACGATTGAGTGCCTAAATCAGCCTTTTTTTGCCGTTTTAACGTAACTTACAAGAAAATTTACACCACCGGGGCGAAACCCGGCTGTAAGTGGGTGTTAAGTGGTGATTGGAGAGGGGTGCGTGGGGAAGGGTCCAGTCTTTGCAAACTGGAGTCAAGCTGTGAGGAGGTGTGAAGTGTTGGTTGGGGTTACCAGGGTTAAGTTTCTGTTTATGGAAACTGCAGTTGAACTCGTTCAGGGTGTTGGTCAGCTGATGATTGTCCAAGGAGTGGGGGGTTTTCCTCTTGTAGCTTGTTATTTCTTGCAAGCCCTTCCACACTGAAGAAGAGTCATTTGCTGAGAACTTGCTCCTCAACTTCTCAGAGTACCTTTCCTTGGCAGCTCTGATTCCTCTTCTTAGCTTGTACTTGGCCTGCCTGTAGAGGTCTGCATCCCCGCTCCTGTAGAATCTACCCCTGCAAGCGTCAAAATGCCTAAAGTCAAGTCGACGCCATGTAAAAAACTGAACAATTTGGTGAGAGTGTACGGGAGTGATATATTCTCTACGGACAACTGTGTGCTGTTTTGCAACGCATGTGAGAGCAGTGAATCATGAGAAAAAATATTTCATCTCCGTGCATGTACAGACAGCTAAACACAAGTTGGCGGCAGAGAAAATGAAGGTAGGAAATACGCAAGCTTGTCTCTTCACAACATTTACTGCTGGCTCCAATCGCAAATCTGAGTTTGAGTGATCTGTGCAACGCATTCATTGATGCTGGAATTCCACTGGAAATTGGAAAACAAATCTCTCAGAGGTTTTTTAGGGAAATCCACAGAGGAACATATACCAAGCGAGTCATCAATACGGAAAAATTATGTTGACAGCAACTTCAACATTGTTGTGCAGAAAATTAGAGATGAAGTTGCATGCAACAAAATATGGATCTCAATAGACGAGATAACTGATGCTGTGGGGAGATTTGTTGCCAATGTGGTCATTGGTACACTGGAGGCAGGTCAACCATCAAAGGAGTATTTCTTGACATCGGAAGTATTGGAGAAGTCAAAGAGCTGAACTATTGCTCAGTTGTTTACATCTTCACTTGCTGTATTTTGTACTTAAAGTTCCTGGTGATGTAGGTGAAGACATACAAGGAAAATGTGAGAGGGTGATTTTAGCTAACAAAGATCTTGAAGAAATACAAAACATAGCTAAAGTTCTCAAAGGTAGTTGTAATGCACAATATATCGACATGAATGTAGAGTTTGTAGCTTGTTTCAGGTATGCACCAGTGACCTCAGCTGGGGTAGAAATAAGTTTTTCACAACTAGCATATTCTGTCTGACAGACGGCATAGTTTAACACCAGATAATTTGAAAAAATGCTGGTAGTTATGTGCAACCAGGCAACTTTGGTCATTTAATGTAGTATACCTTTATAATTATCATTTTTAACCATATTTTGGTAGTGGAAATAAATGCCTGGTTATGCCTTTTTTGCCAATAAATGCCTTTTTCGTGCCTTTTTTGTAATTTTATTATGCCTTTTTGCCTGCCTATTTCAGAGATTTTTAGCGCCTAAACATCCTGGCTCTATTGAACACCTTCCTCAACTTGATCAAAGATGGCAGCCCATATAAATATAAGCTTTAATTCAGTCTTCACAAAGGAGGACATAAATATCAATCCACGGGATATGGTGACCACGATGTCTGGAGAAAGGGAGGAATTAAGTGAGATCAGTATTAGCAGGGAAATTAATACACCTCTTGTTTTGACTTATTACCGGCCATACTTTGTCCTGCCTCTCCCTTTTTCTAGCTTTCTTCTAGCCCTTTTCTTCTATAATCAGTCTAAAGAAAGGTCTCAACCTTAAAGTCACCTATCCATGTTCTCCAGAGATACTGCTGACCTGCTGAGTTACTCCAGCACTTTGTGTCCTTTGAGGACATAGTGTACTTTTGAGTGCAGAGCAATAAATTGTCAGGTCCTAATAGTCTGTTTCACAGATCATTTAAGGAAGTGGCCTAGAAATGCACTAAATATATTTTCTAAATATTTCCAACATTCCTCAGACTTTGCAACAATTACAATAGATTGGACAGTAGCTAATGTAACTTCAAAATTTAAGAAAGGAGGGAGAGGAAACAGTGAACCATTGCCCAGATAGCCTGACACCAGTGGTGGGAAAATGTTGCCGTCAATTATAAAATATGTCATATAGCACATAGGGAAACATGATAGGATCAGACAAAGTCAAAGATAGACACACAATGCTGAAGTAACTCAGCGGGACAGGCAGCATTTCTGGAGAGAAGGAATGGGTGACGTTTGTCAGACAAAGTCAACTTGTATTGATAAAAGGGAGATAATTCATGACATGTCTACAGGAGCACTTTGACTAACTGGCCGAGAAGTTGAGGTAGAATCCACCAGTTGAGGTGGATGTGACATATTTGAATTTACAGAAATCTCGATAAGGTCCCACAGAAGAGATAAGATTGCAAAATTAAATGGAAGTAGGGATAACTTGCTGATAGGAATCCAATCCAATACTGGTTGGTTGATAGGATGCATAGAGTGGGAATAAACAGTGTAATGTAGGCAAAAAAAGGTTATTCACTTTGTTGGTAAACACAGGGAGGCAGAATCTTATCTGAATGGTGATAGATTGGGAAAGGTGGAGGTGCAACGAAACAAGGCTAGATTGTATTCTAATTTTTAGGTTTCTGTATCCACTGAAATGGATAACTTTAAACTTTCCCTCGTTGTACAATATTTATGGGCCCACTCACTTTTGTATCTTCTGCCTGACGGAAGAGAGAATTACAGCACCTTCAATTTTTTGCTTCAATTATTTTGTTAATAATTGAAAAGTGGGTTGCCACCTTGTCATGGTGAAGAAGCTTGCGTGTTCCTAAGTCCATGAGAGCTAAACCATCTGTGGCCATGCTCCTGGCAGAGTCACCTACGGCAGACAGATCAAGGGGAAGGTTCCTGATAAAGCACAGCCAGGAAGAAGATCTAAACTGTGAAACAAGCAGATAATAGTGGCTGGCCGATCAGTGGAGCACCACAATGGCTGAGACGGCAGAAGAAGACTGCAGGAGAGAGAGACTCACAAACGTTGTGGTCCATGATGTTGGAGCTTGTTATGTCAATGTCAAGGACCGTGTGGTGGCTGTCCGTGCATCAACCCCCCCCCCCATGTTAAAAGATGTCACAGACAGGCGTCCACCATGAGGGACATAAAGTCTGTGGCTCCAGGATCAGCTTCTTCAGCCCTTTCAAGACATACGGATAAGATTCACCAGGTGGACAACCATACTCGACTTCGAGTGATTGACATTGATGAAGGCAACTACCTGCATTGTGAGGACAGGTAACTTGTTATTAATCCACACCGTTACTGTTTGCAGCTCTACCAGAACAGCTTGGCTGCTGGTGTGGCTTGTTACAGACCACACATCTTCAATACTGCAGCTGCGAAGTTGTGTGGTCATTAGGCATCTCCTTCATCCAATCCTCAGTCATTTCTTGACATCATGTAAAGTGAATTGTATTGTCTGAACACTTATTTGTTGGAACCTTTGGAGCAGCTGGAACCAAATATTTGATGGATTTGCCACTTCTGACCGAAGATGCTTGCAAACGTAACGTGACTATGACACACTATTGGCTCCCCCATCATTCAGGATGAGAGTCTTTTGAAGTCTCCACTTCTCATTGTAGAGTTGTACCCGTAACGGGCCTAAAGGTGCAGGAGATAAAAATGTAATGTCTTGATTCCCAGTGCTTATGACAATTAAACACTTTTGAAGTGACTCTTGACTCATTACCTGTTTAATTGTGTAGGAAGGAACTGCAGATGCTGGTTTAAACCGAAGATAGACTCAAAAACCTGGAGTAACTTGGCGGAACAGGCAGCATCTCTGGAGAGAAGGAATGGGTGATTTTTCCGATCGAGACCCTTCTTCTGGTCTGAAGAAGGGTATCGACCTGAAACGTCACCCATTCCTTCTCTCCTGAGATGCTGCCTGTCCCGCTGAGTTACTCTAGCATTTTGTGTGTGTATTTTTACCACATGCTGCTTTTTCTCTGCAACAGGCATGTTATTCTGTGACGTCAGAAGGATGTTGCCTTAATTTAAGTAAGCCTGAAGCTTGGTCTCCTGCCAAGATGGTAATGGTAGAATGAATGAATTATCTCAGGAGGCGAGGTTATGGATTGTGGTGGAATACAGTTTTGTTGATGACTTTGATGTCCTCGTGGGTGTCTGGTTTTAAGCTGTTCGGTACAGATAGAGTCTATTGCATTTTGCATGCTGGGAGTGCCACACAACCTCAGTTGTGGATGGGTATGAGAACGATACGCTGCCTAGTTCTACCTATTGACATGGATAGATGTACTCTGAAACATGCAATTTGGCAAGGTTAAGGTCCTATTACCATCTCTCACCTTTACTGCATACCCAATCGCTATGACCTGGTAGCTATGTCCTGTGGGACTCGGGGCAGTGTCATTCTTGGCAATGGCCATTCAGGGTTCTTTAATGTCTCTAAGTTCTGCAATTATCCTAAATAAATGAACTGCAGTTTCCAACTTGGAATCAGAGCCACACAGCATTGAAACAGGCCTTTCAGCCCAACTTGCCCACACTAACCAACACGCCCCTACTACACGAGTCCCACCTGCCAGCATTTAGTCCATACCACCAGGGGCGCCGCGCAATTGGCAGCCCCGCCAACAGTCTGTCTGTTTTTTCGTCTTTTAAAACAAATTTTAGTGTGTGTTAATAGTTTGTGTAAATGTTCTCCAGTTTGTTTTGTGTGGGGGTTGGGGGAAACTTTTTTTCCAGTTTCTTACCTTGCCGGAGATGCGATTATTTTCTGGATCGCATTCTCTGGTCGCCCTGCGGCCTACCATCGATGGAGCTGGAGGCCTCCACGGACTGACTTGAGCCCTACCGCGGGGTGTGGACATTGGAGCCGATCCCTTGCCTGGGATCGCTCCAGCCGCGCCCTACGGACTTTGCCATCGTGAGCTCGCAGTCTCAGGAGAGGCTAGTCGGGAGCTCCAACATCACGGATTCGACCAGCCCCAACGCGGAGGCTGATCGCCGGCACGGGGGAGCTGATCGCCCCGATGTGGAGGGCCCAGACGCCGCCGGCTACGGGAGTCAAGATCGTCCCGTTAACGGAGGGCTTGAGGCCCCCGACCACGGGAGAGCTAAGGGAAGAGATTTAAACTTTTTTTCGCCTTTCATCACAGTGGGGAATGTGGAGGAGTCACTGTGGTGGATGTTTATGTTAAAATGTGTTTTATGTGTTCCGTTGCTTTTTATTTGTATGACTGACTTGGCAAATGATATTCCTCGTATGTTGCAAAACATACTTGGCTAATAAAGTATTATTGTGATTGTGATTGATTGTGATGTCTCTCCAAACTTGTCCTATTCATGTATCTGTCCAAATGATTTTTAAACATTGTGATAGTACCTGCCTCAACTACCTCCTCTGGCAGCTCGTTCCATATATCTACCCCACTGTGTGAAAACGTTGTCCCTGAGGTTCCTATTAAATCTTTTCCCCCTCTCTTTAAACCTATGTCCTCTGGTTCTAGAATACCCTACTCTGGGTTGGACTCTGTGCATTTACCCTATCTAACATGATCTTGTATACCTCTATAAGATCACCCCTCACCCTCCTGCTCAACCTCTCCTTGTAGCTCAAACCCTCGAGACCTGGCAACAACCTCGTAAATCCTCGCTGCACCATTAGCAGCTGAAAATCTTTTCTATAACAGGTGATCAAAACTGAACACAATTATCTAAATGTGGTCCTACCGATGTCCAGTACAACTAACATGACCACCCAACTTCCATACTCAATACTTTGACTGATGAAGGGCATCATGAAGAATGGTGAGGAGTATTCCCAATGCCTATAGTATATGCTCCATTAGACAATGCTTAGTTGTTTAAAATAGTGAACCTATACTTTGAGGCACAAGGGATACAGTTTCAATAGTAACCGACAAAGTGATGAACTGTTGCCTCTTTATTTTGAGAATGCCCTGCGTTTCTTTATTTTTTTGTTATATGAACACAATAATGATTCTTACTGGAGGCTTCTGTGATTCCAGTGTGGGAGAATACAGGAGAATGAAGTTTACAATCAAGAAGTGTTACTTTCAAATTATAACTTTTCCCAGATTTCCTTTGGCTTTGTATTCTCTTTGTACATTACATTGTGTGGTGATATGTACGTCTAGATTCTACTATCTATCTAATGGATTCATCACAGATGGTCTAAGCCCTTCAGCCCTTAATGTCTGTGCTGACCATGATGCCAAGTTAAACTAATCTCCTCAGCCTGCACATGGTCCATATCCCTCCAATTCCTGCATAACTACGTGCCTATCTAAAAGCCTCTTAAATGCCAATATCGTATCTGCTTCCACAACCATCGATTAATGCATTCCACACTCTGCATTAAAAAAGCTTGCCCTGAATATCTCCTTTAAATTTGTGCTTAATTGTTAATATTAATCAACATTTCTGGGCAGATATGAGGGGATCCATTTATTTTGCAAAAATACTCTGAAGAACTGCCTTTCCCAACATGACCTGTGACAGCTGAACAGAAAAAGTTATCACTCTCGTTAAGATAAATTTGTATGTCAAGAGAAAATTGTTATACCTGGACTGTGCCCGATGTTGCTGTTCTTTTCTTTCGAATCGCTTTCATTCTCATTTTATCTGTGATCCATGTAACTTCTGCTAAACACTTGGCATCAAGAAAATAAATTTACGAGTAAAGAATATTGTACCTTCACAATCTAATTATGAATGAAGGTAAAAATATTGTTTTGCTGTTTGTTTCTCTGCTGCTATCTCTTTCATGTTTCCATATCTATTTCAAAATCCATTTGATTTCTGCATATGATTTATTTTTTGGAGTTTTATACTTGGTGAGAATTGTTGTAGTTTTTTTGTAAATCTTTACTCTTGCTGAGCCACTTCACGACAGCAAGCCTCTATTCTAAAGCTCATGAAAATTCAGTAATTCTGCCTTCGTCTTGGTGAATGTGAGCACTGTTCCTTTTGAGCTGGCGGCACAATTTGGGCCATTACTGTACTTGAGAATGTTTCTCCTTCCATTGAATAGTCATTTAAGCAAATTGTTTTATACTCCTTTAAGTTAAGAGTATTACAAATTCAATTGAGAGATGACATGAAATTGCTTGGCCACCATAGTTTTTATGTACTTGTGTGCTGATTGCTCAGACTTTATTTCTGTAGATATTACAAAAATAAAGGACGGACATTCAACAATCTGTCACATTACTAACATGTAATATCTGACTACAGTAAAGTCAGTTGCATTTTATGAAATTTCATTTTATTTCACTTGGTAACAAGAGACCAGATATTTCAGAGACCAGAAGTAAAGAGGAGGGGAAAGATCCGTATTGTTCAGCATCTGTTCACAGTTAATGTGCAAGCTGCTTGCATATAAAGAAAGTGCGCTGAGGTGCCAATAAGTGCTTGAGGCTGAAATCAGCACAGTAGCAAAGAGGAACTGTCATTGATATCATTAAGTTAACGATTTTGGGCTGTCCCAAAATGCTTATTGTCAATAAAAATATTTGGAGGCATTACCACTCTTAAAGTGTGAAATATCTTTTTTTTTTAATGTAACACAGGTGTGCAAGCAACAATGAAATGTATGTTTTTTAGTAGTGTTGTTTGAGAGAGAACTGTTGGTCATGACAGAGTTTTCAGTGCTGTTGGCGACATATTTATGTCACTTTTAAATCTTTACAGACATGAGTGTTTCATTTTTGAGAACCTAGCTATTAGAGGGATTATTTCTCCTGCAGAGTTTGGTTGCTTCAAGCATAACTAAGTAATCTACATAATGAGGTTTTGCAGTATGTTTCTTGAATTGTTGAGGGAATCCCTTGGGCACTGATATTACAAATCCATTGTCTGATTGTTAACTTGAATTGCAATCGAACATAGAACAGAAACAGCCCCTTTGGCCCGCAATATCTGTGCCGAACATGACGCCAAGATAAACTAATCTCTGCTTGCAAGTGATCCAGATCCCACCATTTCCATGTGTCTATCTAAAAGCCTCTTAAATGCCACTATCATATCCAACTCCATCACCACCCCTAACAGAGCCTCCCAGGCACCCATTACCTCTGTGTAGAACCGGCTTTCCCCATCGCATCTTTAAACTTTGCCTCACTCACCTTAAAACTATGCCCTCTAGCATTTGACATTTCTACTCTGGGAATAAGTTCTAATTTATCTCGGCCTCGAGTAATTTTATATCTACTATCAGGTCTCCCCTCAACCGCTGGCATGGGAAAACCAGAGAAAACATACAAGTTTGTCCAGCCTCTCCTTACAGCTATTACCCACTAAACCAGGAAGCATTCTGGTAACCTCTTTCTGCACCCTTTCCAATGTGTCCACATCCTTCTTGTAATGGGCTGACCAGAAGTGTACACAGTACTGCAAGTATGGTCCAACTGAAGCCTTGTACGTCTGCCAGGATAATCTGAACCTCTGGTCCATATGCACATGTTTGCTCTATGCCAAAATCACTGAAAGATTCACCCTGCATTTAAATGTTTAATTCTTCATGGAGTCCAGCAGAAGAGCACCAACATCCTGCAACTCCTCAGTGGTAATGAACCTGCACCATGTTGCACCTGACATGGGATTCAATGGAGAGGGACGACTATAGGCAAGAGAAGTAATAGTAATTTGAATTAAATTAAAATTGTTATTAAATTGTTTTTGTATTGGTTAACAGACATTATTCACATATGTGCACATTAATTGACAGTTTGGCAGCTGGTTAATGTTATGTGCACAGCTTAACTTGTGAAGGTTTACACCGACTGCCAGTACTCCAACCCATTACTATCCTGCACGCTGTTTAAGATGATTAATCACTGTGGTAAATGGAGCTTGGAATCACACTGGTGCAAATCTTCCATTGGAGCTTTCTTGGACACTGCTGAAATGATTTGGCTCACCTGGACTCCAGTAATTTGTTCCATGTACAGGCCAAAAATAAGAAAACAAAAAGCTACGGGAAATAGTTGAGGCAGGTACAATATGAACATTTAAAAGGCATTTGGACAGGTCTGTTGATAGGAAAGTATCTGGGCCAAATACAGGCAATTGGGACTAGCTTAAATGGGGCCTATTTCCGTGTTTAATGATTCTATGATTGTGGGTCGGAGAACTCTGTCTCTGGCTGAGTGAAACAAACAGAGTTGTGGGGACAATTAAATAGAGAAAGAAGCTGGGCTAAAAGTACTTTTCACACCCCCCTCCTTTCCCCCAAGTGATTGACCAGCAATCCTTTGAAATTTCTCAGCTGTTTCCATTTTTGCAGTGGGTGGTTGGGCCAACTGAAAAAGATCAGAAGGTTCATGTCAGTCACCTGCAAAGATTGACCACATGATCTTCAGTGCACGGTGATCACCAGGTCGAGACAGCTTCTTCTCACAACCATCAAGCTCTTCAACACTGCACAATACCACATTCTTCTATGGGCTGTGTCCTTGGTTGCAACATGCGCTTTGGTTTTGCACTATTATGGTCACCTAGTATTCTGATTATTAATTTGTGGTATTATTGATTATTATATATTTATCTGTTATTACATTTACTGGCCTGTTTGGCTGCAGTAAGAATGTAATTGTTCTTTACGGTACACATGTCATTTAAGCATACTTGGCAAAGTCTATGAGGGCCAAGATTCAGCAGGTTCTTAACCAAAACTCAAATTGCATTGCTGAATTGCATTGGGACTTTGGCGAGGACAGTGAGTAGTGAGGGTTGCAGCCATATCCATGCAGAAATAGCCGGCCAGCAACTGGTTGCATGAACCCGTTGTTAAATATGATTGGAAAGATAACAGCAATTTTCTAATCACCACAGTTCATTCTTGAATATTACGCTGAACAACAATAATGGATGGATATTTACATGTGGAAAGAACTCTTTCCTGTGAGTTGGTATAAGATTCTGTCTTTTTTCATGTTCCAGTGCACCAGCTACCTTCCTGGGGTGGGAGATTGCAACCTTCACATGGTCCGCCCTATTTCAACGAATGCAATCAACCTGGCGTGCACAATCAAATAAAATCAAATAGAACAAGTTGTCCTACAACTTTAGGCTGTGCATGCCATATGCAAGAAGAAGAAAAAGAAGAAGCGCTATCTTCCTATCAGTCACACATTTTTGTTTCAAAAAGTGTTCTGTTGATAAATCTTCATTGTAGATTCCAGCAGTTGCTCTAACACTAATTTCTCATCTGGATTGTGCACACTGCAGAAGTGGGGCAGGGGTTTACACTTAGGATTCTGCTCTGGGACGCTGCATGAGATTAGAATTGGCACATGATCAGTGAGCCCATTCATTTGAATAATAATTTGACAGCTTTGAGGAGTAGAACGAATAAGGTAAGTTTTTTAATTATTTGTTTGCAGTAATATTTTTACTTGTTAGAGTTTATAAGTGATATTTTAAGATTGATTTAATTTCTGACATTCAGAAGTATTGGAAAATCCTGACAACTACCTGTATGACAGATAATAAAATGGGAAGTGTGACTTTTCAGAGTGCTTTTTCTGGTCTGTTGACATAACCTGATGTATTGTGCAAGGCAGCAGGCTTCACTGCTTGGGTACAGGATGATCGTGGGCAGGAAGATTACTTCTCCAGGTGCAGACAAGGTAAGCAGCTGATATGTGCAGTTCATTAGTGAATAAGGGCATCAGTCTTCCATCTGCCCATCTGGACCATTCTCTCCTTGTCTAAAAATCACAATACATCTGAGTTAGGTCTCCCCTGGCACACTGAAGGCAATGGTGCTCCACATTATCAAGAATTATGTATGAATCGTTAGATTGTGGAAAGATGCAAGTGCAACAAGGTAGTTGAGACTTTAATTTCTCCAGTATTGACTGGTAACTCCCTAAATGCCAGATGCTTAGATGTGGCTGAATTTGTTAGGTGCATTTGTGAGTATATAGATAATCCAACAAAAGAAGAAGCCATACTAAACTGGAAAATAAGCCTGGCTTGGGAGTTTCAGTGGGAGAGTATTTTGGGAACAGTGATCATAACTCAAGTTTTCAGATGGTTATGGATGAGGATCATATCTCCAGGGGGAAGTGTTGAATTGGATAGTATTAGGCATGAGCTGGCCATGACAAAATAAATCTGGAGAAACTCAGCGGGTGAGGCAGCATCTTTGGAGCTAAGGAAATAGGCGACGTTTCGGGTCGAGACCCTTCTTCAGACTGATGTGACGGGGGCGGGAAGTAGAAAGGAAGAGGCAGAGACAGTGGGCTGAGGGAGAGCTGCGAAGGGGAGGAAAAAGCAGGGACTACCTGAAATTGGAGAAGTCAATGTTCATACCGCTGGGGTGTAAACTGCCCAAGCGAAATATGAGGTGCTGCTCCTCCAGTTTACGGTGGGCCTCACTCTGGCCATGGAGGAGGCTACTATGCAGTTTAAATTGGCATTGGAGCCAGAGCAGAACCTGTCCAGAAGGACCTGTTCCTGTACTGAACTGTTCTCTGTGGGAGGGCAGTGTGGAACTGTGGCAGCGAGTTATGTGAGATCATTTGTCTTTTTGGTGTTGAATGTGAGACCCATTCTCTGTCCGCTTCCGAAAAATGATTTGACTTGACTGAGCCCAATTTGAAACATGCACAGGGACTAGCATCATATGCATACCTGCATCTCAGCTACTGAGGTGTGGGTGATGTTTGGTTCTGCAATGTTGTAATAGTGGGCTAAACATTTCTTTATTAGTTCTGAAATATCTTGGAGTTGATGTGCAGCAACATTGCGAGAAAGGTTTAACAATTGTTGAGACAATGACACAGTCATGTTTTTCACCGAGACTGGCTATGTGGTAGAAAGTTTGTTTAGGATCATGACTTGCATATCTTCATAAAGCACACATGAGATGGAGATAAATTTTATTTGGCAGCTGAATATGATGAGCCTGAGGCAACAGTCAAGACAGGCTCCATTAGGGAGGTTAATTAGGCAGTCTACTTGATGGAAGGAATATACAGATTGAAGCTAAACTCAGGGTCAATTAGGATGCTAAGTTTGCAAACAGCCGTGTCTAACTGCGGCAAGTGGCTGGGGAAGAAGATGAATGAGCCAAAGGAAATATCTAGGGATATTTCAGCTTATGTCAGACCAGCAGCATGATAAATCAATCTAGTTCATGGGCATCTCTCCTACAACATGCATTAAATCAAGTCAATCCAATAATTGTGGTCTTGTCTGTTCCTATGAAGATTACCACATAAAGGTAATTTTGCCATTGATTACATCCTGACGAAAAGAAAATGTTACTAGAGAGACAAGTATTCAAACAAAGTAAGATAAATGATGGAACAAAAAATAATTAGCACATTTAATCAACCAGAGGCATGTAGCATTCCCTGTGCATCACTTTTTGATAGGTATAAATGTTCATGGCGCTGAAGAACTCAATTTGTTGATCTACCTTGGTTCAGTACTCACTGACAGCTATCACTCACCTCGGTGCAACTCATCTAACCTGACAATACTTTATTTCAGAAAGGTTTGGTAGATGTGATGTTTTGATGTATTAGTTTTATCTTCTGCGACCAAAGTTATATCACAGTAATTTTTCAGATTAAAACATCAGCATTGCCAAGAGAATAACATTCTATTTTACATGTCTAGCATAACAGCATTTCAAAAATAAAATGCTCATCTTTTTGAAGAACTAGTTGAGACAAAGTCTGTATGACAGCTGAAAATAAATTGTGCCTCTCTGCCAGGATTTTTCCTGCAGTTTGCCACAACACTTGATAAAGCGCACCTTACTGTTGGAATTACTCAGATTCCAAGGTGATCACCAAAATCCCCAATGCGACTGTCTCACGGAATGGTTTATGGATCGTATAAAGAGATCAACCCTTAACAAGTATAATACAATTTCCACACTGCAAAATTTATTTATAGCAACATTAGCAATTTCAGAGTTTGGCAAGCTCCACATACCATTAAGATTCTTTAAGCAGATTTATTTTTATCCATGCAATCTATTTCTCGATGCCATATTGCAAATTGATCAAGTCAAGTCAAGTTTATTCGTCACATACGCATACGAGATGTGCAGTGAAATGAAAAGTGGCAATGCTTGCGGGATTGTGCAGAAAAACTACAATACAGAATGGAACAGAATCAGAATTACGTATTTGTGAGATATAAAAAAAGAAAAAACAGCAATTTAAAAAGACACCACACAACAGTAAATTGGTACAGTAATTAAGTCCCTGGTGAGATAGGAGTTTACAGTCCTAATGGCCTCTGGGAAGAAACTCCTTCTCATCCTCTCTGTTTTCACAACATGGCAACGGAGGCGTTTGCCTGACCGTAGCAGCTGGAACAGTCCGTTGCTGGGGTGGAAGGGGTCCCCCATGATCTTGTTGGCTCTGGATTTGCACCTTCTGATATACAGTTCCTGCAGGGGGGGCGAGTGTAGTTCCCATAGTGCATTCGGCCGAACGCACTACTCTCTGCAGAGCCTTCTTGTCCTGGACAGAGCAATTCCCAAACCAAATTGTGATGTTTCCAGACAAGATGCTTTCCACAGCCGCTGAGTAGAAGCACTGGAGGAACCTCAGAGACACTCTGAATTTCCTCAATTGCCTGAGGTGGTAAAGGCACTGCCTTGCCTTACTCACCAGTGCGTCAGCGTGTGATGTCCATGTCAGATCCTCTGAGATGTGGACTCCCAGGTATTTAAAGCAGCTTCACCCTATCCACAGTATCCCCATTTATCTTCAATGGTGTGTACGTCCTCGGATGTTGTGCCCTCCTAAAGTCCACGATCAGCTCCTTAGTTTTTTTGACATTCAAGAGGAGGCTGTTGTCCTGACACCAGAGTGCCAGCTCAGCCACCTCCTCCCAGTAGGCCTTCTCATCGTTATCGGAGATCAGGCCCACCACCACAGTGGTGGATCAACCTTCATTGTTCTATGCATTGCTTCATGACATATTGCAATTATTATATCCAACCTAAATTTACTTTTTGCTTATTGTGTTATAACAGACACTTACCTGATAATGGGCCATGAATAGGTCAAAATGTATTGAAGTGTGACGTCAGATTTCAATGAACCCTGTCAATATCCAGGTCTGTTCTATGTTTTAAGTTATCTGAAATAAAATGACAACCATTGCTTTTAGACAAAGTATTCTATTCCATTTTGTTAGCACATTAGCTGAGCTCAGCCAGTGATAATAATTCACTGTTCCCGTCAGGTTTTAGCGATTTGGACATATAGAGAGCATATGTTATGGACAGACAGAAAACTTTAATAGCCAAGTATATACACACAAGGAATTTGCCTTGGTGCTTTGCTCACAAGGATAAAAACGATATACAGTAGACAATTAAAAATAAAACATTATATTTTAACCATGTGAAAATAAAGTACCAGAGTAAAAAAAGGCTACAAACATTTGGCTGTTGAGTAGTTATAAAATATTTGCTGTTTAAGGCTCTAAAATATGGCAATTTGTGTTTTAAATCTTATTTTACTGCTCAATTTTAAACGAGATTATCAAATTATTTTACATTTGCATACAATTATCCAGAAATTATATCATAAAAGTATTTAAACATAAAAAATGTAGAAGTACAACATAGGAACTGCCCAATGACCATGCTGAACATGATATCAAGTCAAAGTAATCTCTCTGCCTGCATGTGAGCCAGATTGCTCCATTCCCTGCACATCCATGTGCCTATCCAAACAACTCTTAAACACAACTGTCGTATCTGCCTCCACCAGCACCTCTGGCAGCACATTCCAGGCACTCATCACAGTTCAGCAAATGACATAGCATGCCAGCAAATAGATTATACAATTGCGACATACACTTGCTCCAACAATATTTTAAATATATCACACTGCAGGCTTTAATTTTGACATAAATAAATGTCAGAAATATCAGAGCTGAAATGGACTATGTACATTTTCAAAGGCAGGTGTACTTTTTAAAACTTGTACCTGATGAAATTTACCATTGGTACATTTGAGGGAGGCACAGTGGTGCAGCAGTAAAGCTGCTGCCTTACAGCGACAGAGACCTGGATTTTGATCCTAACTAAGGGTGCTGTCTGTATGGAGTTTGTATGTCCTCCCTGTGACCACGTGGATTTTCTCCGGGTGCTCCGGTTTCTTCACACATTCCTAAGACATACAGGTTAGTAGGTTAATTGGCTCGGTAAAATTGTAAATTGTCCCTAGTGTATAAGATAGTGCTAGTGTGCGGGGTGATTGCTAGTCGGCACAGACTTGGTGGGCTGAAGGGCCTGTTTCTGTGCTGTGTCTCTAAAGTCTAAGGTCAGTGCAGGACTTGGCTCAATCCAGACTAAGGATCTAAAGTACACATTGATTTTAACATTTGCCACCGTTGAAAGGAAAGACAAAAAACCTGTTTTGCTTGAAACTTAAATTGAGTTTTTCAAAGAATGCAATGGAATAACTGTTAAATCATTTTGTTGATCTTCCTTAAAATTACTCAATCCCCATCCTCTTGTGGCCAACTGGCACACATCTGCCAGTGATGCTAAAAGTACCCAATGTGATCAAGTTAGCAACATTCCTTCACCATCAGAGCTGCTGGCGCTATCATGTTTACTTTCCCCGATGGTCTTTTCAGAACTTTGAGAGTGAACCATTTCAGTCTATGATTCTAAGTTACTGTGTTTGAAATGCTAAACTAGCGAGCAGAGCCTTTACATTATTTTATATATTCTTTTGATGTTATATTCTGTTACAGGTCTTTAGTTGTGGGATTTCCTAGAAAGCTCCTTGGGTAGTCGAGAAATGCAAGGGAAGGTAGGTTGAAATACTCTTGTCAATGATCCAGGCCATGTACACGTTGGCTATGGGCAGGTTAGAGCTTAGTTGCAATGTTGTCTACAATGAAGTAGTTTGTCAATAGTCTTTATGAAGTATGAAAGACGAGCAAACGGGTGATATGAAGGGTTATGATATTTTGTGTGAATAAGTGAATGAGGAACCAATAAAGCTGAAAAAGGAGAGGTGGGGTGGACAGGGAAAAGCCTGGCAGATGATAGGCTTTACCTCTCTTTTCCGGCTTTCTTCCCCAACTTGGTCTGAACAACGGTCCCAACCCAAAACATTGCCTATCCATTTCCGATGGAGATGCTGCATGACCCGCTGAGTTTTTCCTGCACTTTGTATTTTCAACATCCTCCATTCCTTATGTCTCCACTGATCTTTATCTGTTGTGATTTCAGTTACTTCAGCGTAAGCTTGGCATACCCTTTATAAAACTGCCTCCACACCACGCCCCTTCCCCCAGGATGTTGCCTGGAATTACAAGGCCAATATGGATAGGCTGTGTTTATTCTCACTGGCCTTCCATAATGTTTGGGCCAAAGACCCATCATTTATTTATTTGCCTTTGTACTTGAGATTTGTGATAGAAAAACATCACATGTGGTTAAAGTGCACATTGCCAGATTTTAATAAAGGCCATTTTTATACATTTTTGTTTCACCGTGTAGAAATTACAGCTGTGTTTATATTACAGCACGATTTTGATCTGTTGGGTTAGTGGGCTGAGGAATGGGGAATGGAGTTTAATGCAGATAAGTGTGAAGTGTTGTATTTTGGGAAGTCACACCAGGGCAGGACCTTCATAGTGAATGGCAGGGCTCTGGAGAGTGTTGTAGAAGTTGGGATGTTATGTTACAGTTGTACAGGACATTGGTGAGGCGACATTTGGAGTACTGTGCACAGTTTTGGTCACCCTGCTGAGGGGTTTCGTTAAGCTGGAAAGAGTGCAGAGAGGATTTACGAGGATGCTGCCAGGACCTGAGGGTCTGAACTATATGGAGAGGTTAAGGCAGTTAGGACTTTATTCCTTGGATTGCAGGAGGCTGAGGGGTGATCTAATAGAGCTGTATAAAATCATGAGTGGAATAGCGAGGGCAAATGCAGTCTTTTACGACGAGTAGGGCATCAAAAACCAGGTGAGGGGGAACTTTTTCACACAGACGGTGGTTGGTGATGGAATGAGCTACAGAGGAGGTAGTTGAGGCAGGTACTATAGCAACATTTTGCAAAACATTTGCACATATACATGGATAGGAAAGGTTTTGAGAGATATGGACCACATGCGGGCAGGTGGGACTTGGTCAGCATGGGCAAGTTGGCCAAAGGCCCAGCTTCCATGCTATATGGCTCTATAACTAAAAAATGAATTTGAAACCTTAGAAAAGGTGTTTAAAAATGTTTTTAAAAATGTCAATTATTCTTTCAATTAATGACCCAACACCATAAAATCTTCCTGTACTGCTTTGTATCAAATGTTTTATCTATCCTGTGGTTTCCTCGTTGCATTGGTCATCGAAAGCAAAATAATCCTTCCTGTTGTAAAGGTCTAACTATGCTACCACAGAGCAGAAAGACGATTGCCTTCATGGAGCGATTGTACAAATTGAGCAGAGTTTGCCCAGACTGCTCATCAGTCTGTAAATCCTACCACGACTTCACACTATTCCCTAAGGGAAGAATGTAACATTAGAGAACTACAGCAGTCTTCATCTTCCACATCGTCAATTCCAGGTGTCAGCTGCGGCTGTGTCGGAGACACGCTACTGCTGGGCAGCTGCTCAACAGTGAAACCCGGCCCTGGTATTTCATCCTGCTCCCAGTGCTGTCACAGCAAAACTGACAGATGTCAGCCAGCGATATTAGTGAGATGAGTATAATGACGATGTCTAAAACAGAAACCTGATAGAAGTATATACTATTATGAGACATTGATGGGTAAGACAGTCAGATCCCTTATCCCAGGGTGGAGATGTTAAAGACTAGAGGCCATAGCTTTAAGGTGAGAGAGGCAGAATATAAAGGAGAAGTGTGGAGCAAGTTTTTATTTTACAGAGGGTGATGGGTGCCTGGAACGTGCTGTCAGGGGTGATGGTGGAGGCAGATATGATAGTGGCGTTTGAGACTTTTTGCAGAGCACATGGATATGCAGAGAATGCAAGGATTTGGATCACGTGCAAGCAGAGAAGATTACTTTAACTTGGCTTCACAATTGACATGGACATTGTCGGCCGAAGGGCCTGTTTCTGTGCTGTGCTGTTTTATGTTCAAGGAAGGAACGGTCCAATCAAAATGGTAGGGGTTGGAACGAAATAAGAATAATTATTCATGAGACTGGTGGGGAGCTTCAAAAGCTGAGCATTGGAAAAATAACTGAAATTCTTGATTTCTGGAATAAAAGACCTCATTTACCTTACATTATTTCCTCCTCGGCATCAGTTCAAGTGACCTTTGAGACTGAGTACCAACCAATTGCATTCTTCAATACAAATGCAACATTATGCCTCGGAGGAAAGAATTTTCATTGCATATAAGAAATAACAAGCACAAAGGAAATTATTTCATACTTCATCAATCTTGACTGTAACAGGCAAAAAGTCAACCACTTAAAAATTGAAAATACTTGCAAAAGATGTGGAAAGGACGTAAATGGCCCAAATTATAATATCCAGGCATTGCAAGTCTGCGATTATTTACAATTCATGTTGTATATAACCTATCAATGAATATATGAAAACATTACTTTTACCATAATTCATAATACTAGTACACATTATATGAATGAAACTCTCCAAGGCTGCAATCACACAATAGATTTACTGTTGGCATGAGTTAATTTACGTGTAAGGATGCAAATAAATCAACTCACACCAACAATCTATGTGTGCATAGTCTGTGGTGTGAGGCAGAGTACTTTTGGGGAGCTGCATTCTACTTTGCTCGGGTGTTTGCTGGTTTAACTTTGATGGTATTAGACAGGAACTTGCTAACGTTAATTAGCAACGTTAGTTGGATGTTTGCGGGCAACAGCATGTCCAGAATGCGAGATATTTTTCAAATTATGACGACAATAGTTTAGGGGAGTAAGAAAGTTGAAGTAATGTTATAGTTGTACAAGCTTTGGCAAGGCCGCCTTTTGTGTCTTAATTTCAGTGTTAGTCAACTTGCTATAAGAAGGATGTTATTAAGCTGGACTGAGTGCAGAGAGGATTTACAAGGATGTTACCAGCAATTGAGGGCCTCAGCTATCGGGAGAGGCTGGGCAGGCAAGGACTTTATTCCTTAGAGTGCAGGATGATAAGTGGTGATCTTATAGAGGTGTATAGGATCATAAGAATAGATAGGATGAATACACATAGTCTTTTCCTCAGAGTAGGGGAATCAAGAAATAGTGAAATAGGTTTAAGGCGAGAGGGGAAAGAATTAATAGGAATCTGAGAGGCAACGTTTTCCACACAGAGAGTGGTGGGTATATGGAACGAGGTGCTAGAGTAGTTGTGGCAGGTCCTATAACAAAATTTAAAAGACATTTGGACAGGTTTATAAGGATACTAAACCAAGTGCAGGCCCATTGGATCTGCTCCCCCAACGCACCCGTTCCCTACCCGTAGCCCCCACGGTTGGCGTGGTCCTCCAACCCGAGCCGTTCCCGAACGTAAGATTCCAGCACTCCTGTAAGCGTAAGATCCCGAAGAGAGAGCCTGTACATCCGGCCGTCTGTAGCGGCGACTATGGAGGGTTTATGGCCCCAACCACAGATGAACAACAGAGGATGACTGACTGAACTTTGTTGCCTTCCACCACAGTGAAGAATGCTGCGGTTGATGTTTGTGTTAAATTCTATTGTGTATTGCGTGTTCTTTTTTTAAGTGTATCGCTGCTGGCAAATTCATTTCACTGCACCTTCGGGTGCATGTGACGAATAAATTTGACTTTGACTTTGACTGACTTTGAAAATGTTCAGTGAAGTGATCTCTGCCTAGAGGGGGAAAGTGTGTATCAGAATATGTAAAAATCTTGTGAAAGTTGGCATTTTTAAAGCTTTAATCGCGAATAACTCGTGAAATATAGGATGAAATCTTCAGTGAAGCTGATCACCGCTAGCCGAGCCATTGTGACGTCATTAGTTGAAGCTGGTCGTTTAAGTTCAGTCATTTGATTTTTTTAATCTTTAATTAGCAATGAGTCGAGAAATAAAGCATAAAATGTTCAGTGAAGGTGTTTTTTGCCTAGAGGGGAAAATGTCAATCAGAATATGTAAACATTTGATCAATACCGCATAGTGTTTTTACGAAGATGTAAAGACAACCACATATACACACACATACACACACATACACACACACACATATACACACAAACATGATCAGAGTTTTAATAAGTAGATGATATGATGGGTCAAATGTGGGCAGGTGGCACTATTGTAAATTGGTCGTCATGGGCAAGTTGGGCCGAAGGTCTTGTTTCCGTGTTGTATGACTCTAAATCACTCATTGTTACCATGTTTAGGTTTATTATTGTCATGTGTAATAAGGTACAGTGAAATGCTTTGTTTGTGCATGCCATCCAATCAGATCTAATAATACTAAACATGAATCCAATTACATCAAATCCAATTACGATAGATAGAGCAAAGGGTAAGAAACAATGTGCACATTATAGTTCATGAAGTTTTTGGATAAATATGAGCATTAAAGACTACATAGAGAAGACATGAAAATATAATCACAGTGCCCTCTATAATGTTTGGGACAAAGACCCATCATTTATTTATTTGCATCTGTACTCCATAATTTGAGATTTATAATAGAAAAATAATCACATGTGGTTAAAGTGCACATTGTCAGTTTTTATTAAAGGCCATTTTTACACATTTTGGTTTCACCATGTAGAAATTACAGCTGTGTTTATACAGTGGATTCAGAAAGTATTCCGACCCCTTCACTTTTTCCACATTTTGTTAGAATTAGAATTAGAATTAGAATACCATTTATTGTCATACAAACAGACATGGTTTGTACGAAATTTCGTTCCTGCAGTCATAACACCAAAAAAAAGCAAGACACACAACACAATTTACATAAACATCCATCGCAGTGAGTCTCCAAACACATCACTGTGATGGAAGGCAAAAGTCTTGTCTCTCTAGTCTCTACCCTGTTCTTTATTCTTCTCCCGAGGCGACGGGGGCTCCAGATGTTAAAGTTCCCGGCAGGCGATGGTAAGTCCCATGGCCGTTAAACCCACGCCAGGCGATGTAAGGCCCTGCTCTGGGTCTTGATGTTAGGGCCCCCGGCGGGTGATGGTAAGTCCCGCGGCCGTTAAAGCGACAAAACTTCATTTCAGCAACAAGGAACTAGACTGAAGCAAACAACTTTTGGGCTGTCTGTTGAGGCTCGTAATAATCATCCATCTGCGCCCATCCCAGGGATCTCAAACGTGAATTCTATGAATTGGTGAGGAATCAAATGAGAATCAGCGAGCTCCTAGCTCAACAAAATCTCTCTTCCACCTTACCCCCAATGGAAATTCCTAAGTTTGATGGTGATCCTTTGCAATATGAAACTCTCATAACAGCATTTCACGAAGGAGTGGAAATGAAAACTACTAATGAAAGAGATTGCTTACGATTTCTGGAACACTGCAAAAGCGGATATGCAAAGCAGCTTGTAATAAATTGTTGAAATTTACCTGCGGAGGAGGGCTATCAAATAGCAAGAAAATTGCTTAAAGAACATTTTGGTATTGAACAAAAGATTGTTATTGCATACATGAAGAAGGCCTAAGCTTGGACAGCTATCAAGGCAGAAGATGTGAAGGCTTCGCATGAGTTCGCGATATTTCTTAGAGGTTGTTGTAGCTCGATGAGAAATCTCGACCACATGGAAGAAATGAATGTTATTAGTAATATGAGAACTATCATTCTAAAACTGCCCTAGAGGCTTAGAGAAAGTTGGAGCGATAGAGCAGGTCAGATACAGGAAGATCACAGTCAGCCAGCCATGCTTCCTGACCTGGTGAATTTCATGCAAAAGGACCTACGGTTAATGTCAGATCTACGTCATGGGAATATTCAAGATCCTAAAACTGTTAAAGGTTCTACCTTTACTAAAACAAAAGGAAGATCAGGACCTAAGGAAAGCAGCTTTGCTACCGCTATAATAACTGTAGAAACGACAGAGGAATGAAAGGAGATGCATCCACTATTAAGCAGAAAGGGTTCTGTTTGTCATGTGGTGAGGATGGCCACACCATAAAGTGGTGTCAAATTCAAGAAGAAGGAATATAAAGAAAAGATGGACTTCTTAATGGAAAAGGGAATCTGTTTTGGATGTTTGGAGAAAAGACACAAGGTTAGAGACTGCAAGAGTCGTATAACTTGTAATAAGTGCAGACAAGATCATCCTGAATTACTTCATACTGAACAGAAGAATACGGAAAAGATAGAACAGAAGGAGAAGCCAGCTACGAGTGATGCTGTTACCTCACCTCAGATAAATGCGCATATTGGGGTCGGGGTAGAAATCTGTATTTTCTCCATCTTACCAGTAAAGGTAAGGAGCAGCCAGGGGAATACAGTGTTGCAAACATATGCATTTTTGGATCATGGAAGTTGGACTACCTTTTGCACAGAAGGCTTGATGAGAAGGCTGGACATCACAGGAGAAAAGACTAAGATTTTCTTGCCTTCCATGAATGAAGAGAAATGCTGTGATATCCATCATATTACAGGTATGGAAATATCTAGTCTGGATGAAGACAATTTTATACAACGATCTGATGTGTTTACACGAGACCATGCCTGTTTCTCATCTAAATATATCCAAGCAAGAAGACTTGAAACAATGACCTAACTTGAAGGATGTCAAGATACCTAAAATAAATTCTGGTATCAACCTACTTATCGGAACGAATGCTTTGAAGACATTGGAACCTAAAGAGTTTGTCAGCAGTCAAGGGGATGGACCATTTGCTGTGAGAACCCTACTCAGATGCGTTACCATAGCTCCTTGAGAAGGAACAACAGAAGCAGGAACCAGAATAACCACCCTGCTGCTGCTGTCAATCAAATATCTACTGTTAAATTAGAAGCGCTATTGATCAAGCAATACACTCACCGCTTCAATTAAAGTACCAGTAGGGAATCCGAAGAGATGTCCAGAGAAGAGTTAAACTTCTTGGATATTATGAATCACTCAGTAAAGATGATAGATGGACACCATTGTCTAGACTTGCCTTTCAACCAAGAAAGTGGTGCCTGCTGAATAACCGTCGCATTGCAGAGCAACGCACCCAGAATCTGAAACGCAAATTTTGCACATAAACAAAATTTCATGATGAATTTACATCTTTCATAAAGGACATGATTGACAATGATAATGCCTACCTACAGACCAGCTGAATCGGAGTGATGGAGAACGTTGGCATATTCCACACCATGGGGTGTATCACTCAAAGAAAGGGACCTTGAGGGTGGTCTTTAACTGTGCTGCAGTCTTCAAAGGAACATCACTTAACTGTCAACTACTACAGGGTCCGGACCTTACTAACTCATTGGAGTTCTTAATAAATTCAGATAAGACCGATTGCTTTGATGGCTGATATTAAAGTAATGTTTTATCGTCAAAGTATCAGAAAAGCATATTGACCATTTGCGATTTCTACGGTGGCCTGATGGTGATGCTTGTTGAATACTGGATGAAGGTATATCTTTGGAGCGGTGTCATCACCAAGTTGTGCAAACTTTGCATTAAGGAAGACTGCAGAGGACAATAAAGTTCACTTTCCAGAAGAAGTGACAAACACAGTAAAGAATCATTTTTATGTGGATGATTGTTTAAAATCCATGTCTATGGAAGAGGAAACAATTCAAATGGTGAAACATCTGACTTCTCTTTGTAATAAGGGAGGATTCATGCTATCCAAGTGGATCAGCAACAGCTGTGTTGTATTGGAGAGCATTCCACTAGATGACAGAGTCAAGGAGGCCAGGGAGTTGGATTTGGACAAAGACAATCTGCCAATGGAAAGGGCACTGGGAATGCACTGGTGTGTTGGAACGGATGTGTTCCAGTTCAGAATCCCGATTCAAGAGCGACCATGTACTAGAAGGGGTATCCTATCCGTGATTGGCTCTGTTTATGACCCTTTGGGATTTCTTGCACCATTTATACTACCAGCCAAGTTGATTTTGCAGGATCTTTGTAAGGAAAAACTTGGATGGGATGAGAGGATAACGCAAACTTCCTATCAGCGATGGACAGAATGGTTAGCAGATCTCAACAAGATCTCAGAATTCAAAGTGGACCGGTGCATGAAGCCTACAAACTTTGGTCGAATTAGATATGCACAGCTGCATCACTTTTCAGACGCAAGTGAAAGTGGCTACGGTACTGTTTCATATCTAACACTGAAAAATGATAACATGTTGCATTCTTAATAGGAAAGGCCAGAGTGGCACCATTGAAGCAAATGACGATTTCCAGAATGGAACTTACTGCCGCAGTCTTAGCTGTTAAAGTTGACATAATGCTGCAAAAGGAACTGCAGCTTCAGCTGGAGAAATCTATCTTCTGGACTGATAGTACTATGGTGCTTAAATACTTTAACAATGAGAACAAGCATTTTCTAACATTTGTAGCAAACAGAATCTCTAATGTAAGGAGAGCTACTAATGTATCACTGTGGAAGTATGTTAATACAAAGGAAAATCCTGCAGATGAAGCTTCTAGAGGATTAACAGCAGATCGTTTCTTAAGCAATAAGAGATGGATCAATGGAGCAGAGTTTCTCTGTAAGACAGACAGAGAATGGCCAAAGCTTGAACCGGGATTTGAAATCTCTGCTAATGATCTAGAAATTAAACAAAACGTTACAGTGAATATTATTGCTAAGGATTCATCGAACACAAAATATGACAATTACCAATTTTTCATCATGGAATAAGTTGTAGACTGTGGTAGCTTGGGTTATTAAAGCTAAAACAAAGTTATTGCTATTTGCTCAAAAAAGGAAGGAAATTGCTGAAAGTATTTCTGAAGAAGATCCTGAAAAACTAAAGGAAAAGGTTTAAAAGACGACGCAAGATTTTAAGGCATCGTATTGTGGACAGGATTTACGTCTTGATGATCTTCTCAAGGCAGAAAACGCGATTATTTATTTCTGTCAAAGACAAAGATACAAAGAAGAAATATCGATGCTAGAAGCTGGAATACATGGTGTCAAAAGAGACAGTAAATTTTACTTCGGAGTCACATTAGTGACTACGTGAAGATCCCGCCAGCATGCATGCGCGACATAGCGTCTCACTCAGTGCAACAGCGACGGGCGGGGGAACGAGCTCTCCCGCAATAGAGTTTAAAACGGGACCTCCAGGTAAGTAAAACTTATTCTGAGGTCGTATTTTGTGAAACCCTTGTGCTCTGTTTTGTAGACAACATGGACAAAGGCAGAAAAACAAAGAAGGTCGCACCCCGTCCGACTGTGATGGCCCAGGAGGGTTCCAGCAGTGGGGGGCGACCGGCGGCACCTGGACCGCACTCGCTGCGGTCCACAGTCACTGACGCATTTTCTGCAGAGTCGAGCCCAACGCCACTAGCTGCTCAGCTCGAACCACCGCAGCGGGTTGGAGGCAAGGCAAAACAGAAGTCGGTCCGGCCGGTAGACTCCAATGAGTCCGGTCAGGAAGACACGCCGCCCGAGAGCGGCAAAGGTGACCGTTTGTCCTGCATGGAGCGGTTGATGGAGCAAATGCTCCAGCGGGTCTTGCTCCGGGAGATGGGGCAAGCCCGCCATGGGAGTGCATGCACACCCACAACAGTGCAATATCCAGCACTGTCCATCGCATCTCCCTCAGCAGAGGGGAGCGTTGGTGACCAGGGCTGGACTGGTCAAGAAGAGGGGTCCGTGGTCGAAGACAACAGCAGTATGCTGGGGGTGCAGGAACAGGAAGAGCTGCTGGGAGTGGTCAACCGCTACGCAGTAACACCGCGAACGGGACAGCCGTTGCAGTCTAAACTGGCGGCCAGTATTGACTACCTGTCCTTCAACCCACTACAAGAACAGGTAGTAAATGAGGCGTTGGACAGATACACGCCCCCTGGAGAATTGCATCTCACTCAATGTACCGGCCGTCAACAGCCAAATCTGGGGGTACATTGGGTTGGGCATACGAACCCAAGAGGTAAAACTCCAAAAAATTCTGAAGCTCCTGACATCAGCCATTACATCATATGCTTGTTCCGTGGATGGGGTCGAAATGACCAACAACCAGCAGGACACCCTGGCTCTACTGTGCAACACACAGTACGAGATTAACAGCCTGCGGAAAGATGCCATCAGACCTGCCCTCAATCCCAAATTTGCAGGGTTGTGCAAATCTGCGACCTCACAACCTCAAATCCTGCTATTTGGAAAGGACCTGTCGAAACAGGTAAAAGACATAAATGATAGATTTCTCCAATACTATCATAACCTTTATTCAACTAAAACCGTAGCACAATCAGAAGGAATAGCAGATTTTTTAATAAAATGTAATTTAAAAGGTTTAGATTCAAACGATAGAGAATTATTAGAAAGGGAGATTACGATAAAGGATATTGAGGAGTCTATTGGCTCTTTAAAAAATGGTAAAGCAGTAGGACCAGATGGTTTAGGTTCCGAATTTTATAAAAAAATTTATGATTTGCTTAGCCCACGTTTACAAAGACTGTATGAGTATATATATACTCAACAGAAACTTCCAGACACTTTAAATGAATCTATAATAACACTTATTCCTAAAGCTGATAAAGATCCGGAAGACCCGGGATCATACAGAGCAATTGCACTTTTAAATACAGATCAGAAAATTTTAACTAAAATACTAGCGCATAGATTAAGTACAGTGATGAATAAATTAATACACCCTGACCAAACAGGCTTTATTCAGAAACGGTACTCATATTATAATCTAAGAAGATTATTTAATATTATATATTCCAAGAGAATTATTAATGAAGATCTAGCAATAATTTCACTTGACGCTGAAAAAGCATTTGATCAGGTCGAATGGTCTTATTTATTTTCGGTGATGGAAAATATGCAGCTAGGGGAGAAATTCTGTACATGGATAAAACTGTTATATACAAATCCCACGGCTAGAATATTTACAAACCAAAGGTTGTCATCTAAATTTAGCCTATCTAGAGGTTGTAGACAAGGATGCCCGTTATCTCCATTATTATTTGCGCTTGCTATTGAGCCACTGGCAGAAAGAGTTAGGGGGCATCCGGAAATACATGGGTATAACACAAAGGACACAGTGAATAAAATTTCTCTATACGCAGATGATGTATTAATTTACATTACAAAACCAGAAATTAGTATTCCAAACTTATTAAAGTTAATAACCCAATTTGGTTCACTTTCAGGATACAGAATAAATTGGAATAAAAGTGAAATTATGCCAATAAGGGAACATAACAAACAGATAATACAACAATTTCCATTTAAAATAGTAAATGAAAAATTTAAATATCTAGGTATTTATGTAACTAAGATATATACATCATTATTTAAAGCAAATTTTCCCCCATTACTGAACAAACTACATAAGAATATTCAATACTGGAAAACACTTCCTATCTCAATGGTTGGCAAAATTAATGCCATAAAAATGATTTTTTTACCGCAAATATTATACCTTTTTCAGACAATTCCGATATATCTGGCAAAAAACTTTTAAAAAAAATTGGACTCTATTGTTAATGATTTTATCTGGGATTATAAGGATCATAGGATAAACAAAAGACACTTGTGTAAATCAAAAATAAATGGAGGCTTGGTTTTACCCAATTTTTTGTTTTATTTCTGGGCAGTTAATATTAAAAATATGAATTTCTGGTTGGAAGAAATAGATCATCAACCAGACTGGTTAAAAATGGAAAAGGAAGATTGTTTACCTTTTGATATCGGTTCGATATTATTTGCTACGTCTAAATTAAACAAAAAAATTTATAGGGAAAACCCTATAATATTTAGTGCTATACGAATTTGGAAACAATTAAAAAAGACATTAAAATTAGATAATTTATCACTTTTTCTTCCAATTGTGAATAATCCTTTGTTTAAGCCTTCATGGTTGGACGGGGGTTTTACACAATGGAAGAATTATGGAATTAAAAATATGGGACAACTTTACAAGGAAGGCACTTTTCTGACATTTCAGGAGTTGCAACAGACTTATGGACTTCGAGGAAATGATTATTTCAGATATCTTCAACTTAGAGATTATGTAAAATCGAACTCCCAAAATTTTCGAATTAGAAATTCAGAAATTCTTGATGAATGTTGGAACAAACATCCTAATACAGAAAAATTAATATCTTATATATATAATATCTTATTAGACAGTGACATTCCTTCGACGGACTTACACAGACAAACATGGGAAAAAGAATTAAATCAAGTAATAACGAAAGATACTTGGGAAGAAAGTTTGCAACACATACATCAGTGTTCACTAAACGCCAGACATTCTCTAATACAATTTAAAGTAATACATAGGTTACATTATTCAAAAACAAAACTACATAACATTTTTCAACATATCTCACCTATATGTGATAAATGTCAACATTTAGAAGCTACATTATCTCATATGTTTGCAAACTGTATAAAAATTAAAAAATTCTGGGTAAATATTTTTAGTATAATATCTAAAGTAACCAGCACACAATTGGACCCAGATCCAAAATTAATAATACTCGGAATATTAGAATTAAATCAAACACTTAGAACAACACAAAGAAACTTTATTGATTATAGTTTAATAACAGGAAAAAAATTAATTCTAAAATTTTGGAAAGGCCTTACGGCCCCCACAATCAAAATGTGGATTATAGAAATGACGGAGACCTTAAACGTGGAAAGAATCAGATTTTCCCTGTTGGACAAACAGGAATTATTCGTTGGAACATGGTCTCCTTTTATTGATTACTTAAAGGGTCAGAATAGTTCAGCACAGGAACCTGACTAGCACTCGGGCTAAAGAATGGATGAAATACTATACTCTGAAATGTACGAATATATCTCGAATGAAGTTTTTTTTATTTTAATAAATTTTTCCATTCTTCTTTAACTATCTTTTTCCCCCTTTTTTTTGTGTTTTGTTTTGTTTGTTTTTGTTTTTCTTCTCTTTCTTTTCTTTCTTTACTTCATCTATCTCTTTAGTTCTATCTAGTTTAAAAAAAAAAAAAAGGCAAAAGGTATTGGAGACAATGTAATAATAATTGACAATATTATCAATTTAAAAATATAAGACTGTAATGATGTAAATAGGTTATGTACCTATCTCCAATAAAAAATATTTTCAAAAAAAAAAAAGAAACAGGTAAAAGATCTGGATGAGGAGTCGAAAGCGCTTGGACTCATGAGGGCAGGCCTCGGAACGAGCAAAGCCACACAACCCAGACGGCAGCACCCCTACGCATCCACCAGTAGGTGTCAACATCATGGTGCTGGTGAAAGCATGGGGCCCGCATATCATCCCCGGAGGTCTCTTTTAGGCCAGGGCCCAGAGCGGACCCCATGGAAGATGCGCAAACCCCACACAGCAACACCTCGACCGACGAAGAACCAGAAACCCAAGAAATGAACACTCTACCGGTAACCATGGAGGTAGGTGGGTCTGGTTCCTTCCAGAACATAAAAATGTGCAGGGCCTGTACTAACAGTGGGAAGGTTACACCTGTTTTTGGAAGCATGGAGGACTATCACTCTTGATAATTATATACTACAAAGTATTCAGGGATACAAAATTGAATTTTCAAAAAAGTATGCCACCAGTTCAGCATGCACCCCACAGGGAGTTTACCCTCTCACAAAAAGAAAAATGTGAGGGACAGGCAGAACTGGTGAGATTACATACAAAAGGAGTCATAGAAAAAACGGAACATGACCCTTTGGAATTTGTATCAAATATCTTTACAAAAACCAGGAAAGATGGTGGATGTCGCATCATCATTGACTTGATGACTGAATACTTTTGTCCAGTATATACATTTCAAAATGGAAACATTTGTTACTGCCAAACAATTGATTTCCAGAGGATACTTCATGGCATGCATCGATCTACAATATGCATACTATTCAGTACCCATTCATAAGGATCATCGTAAATACCTAAAGTTTAACTGGATGGGGCAACTATGGCAGGGGAGCAACTAACACTATATCTAGTACTGGTGTTAGATGGAATATACAAGAATCATCACTACTACAGACACTGGGTATAACTTATTTAGAAATGTTGGGTGCGTTTTATGGGCTAAAAGCTTACTGTTCAGCTATGCACCATTTGCATGTCCGCCTACAAATTGACAATACCACAGTGGTGGCCTATATTAACCATATGGGCGGAATAAAATCGATATCATGTGACAATCTGGTCAACACAATCTGGCAATGGTGTGTCGACAGACATATTTGGCTATCAGCAACTTACCTACCAGGTAAGCTTAATACAGTGGCAGACACCAGGTCACGAAAATTCAACGACAACACCGAATGGATGTTGAACCCCAAAGTATGGATATGGAACACCAGATATCGATCTCTTCGCATCCCGACTGAATCACCAGTCGGAGAATGAGGGGAAATAGTTTTCTACCATGATCACAACACGCACATGTTACGAGACGACATACCTTAATAAGAAGAAGCTTTGATGTGATTTATATGATGTGAATGGAACAGCGATTAAGAACGGAAAGTTATGAGTTATTTCTTTGTTTTGTATTACTTCAACAAAAAAAGCAATTAATCAAGAAACAATGTCTGGAAGATTCATCTTTGCTGCCTTATGTGTGCCGTGAGTGCATTAGTCTATACCTCCAAATTATCTCCAATAATTAAAGGCTATCCAAGTTGGACTTGGAGAACGTTGTAAAAACTGCCATTATAGGGTCATTGTCCTGTTGGAAAGTGAACCTCCGCTCCAGTCTGAGGTCCAGAATGCCCTGGAGCAGGTTTTCATCAAGGGTCTCTCTGTACTTTGCTCCGTTCATCTTTCCCTCAATCCTGACTAGTCTCCCAGTTCCTGCCGCTGAAAAACATCCCCACAGTATGATATTGCCACCACCATGCTTCACCGTAGGTATGGTATTGGCCAGGTGATGAGCATTGCCTGGTTTCCTCCAGACGTGACGCTTGGCATTCAGGCCAAAGTTCAATCTTGGTTTCATCAGACCAGAGAATCTTGTTTCTCATGGTCTGGGAGTCCTTTAGGTGCCATTTAGCAAACCCCAAGCAGGCTGTCGTGTGCCTTTTATTGAGGAGTGGCTTCTGTCTGGCCACTCTACCATAAAGGCCAGATTGGTGGAGTGCTACAGATATAGTTGTCCTTCTGGAAGGTTCTCCTGAGAAAGTTTAAAGATTTAAAAGTTACAAAATGGATGCTTAACCTTTCTCCTCTTAACACTAGCAAGGTTACAGCACAATAACAGAAATGTTTTTGCCCTTCTCCTTTAACACTAGCAAGATAACAGCACAAAAACATGAATGCTCTATGATATAAACAATCAGACATTCGTTCCTACCCTTTACTCCACAGATAGTAATGTACATCAACAAGGTCAAAAAACAAGTGCTTGCATCTGCAAAAAAATAGCTTCTTCAGCATAACCATGTACGGGCTAACCTATCCTCTATCAGAAAAACCTGTCAATCCGAACAGGCAAGAGGCTGTACAATGCTCTGTAAGATAAAGAATGGTTGAATAGCTGATTATTGGAGTATAAATATATCTGATTGAAATTACCTTTGTGTGTGGGGATAGTGTGTTGTAATAGACAATAGGTGCAGCAGGAGTAGGCCATTCGACCCTTTGAGCCAGCACCGCCATTCAATGTGATCATGGCTGATCATCCCCAATCAGTACCCTGTTCCTGCCATCTCCCCATATCCCCTGACTCCGCTATTTTTAAGAGCCCTATCTAGCTCTCTCTTGAAAGCATCCAGAGAACCTGCCTCCACCACCCTCTGAGGCAGAGAATTCCACAGTCACCACTCACTGAGAAAAAGTGTTTCCTCGTCTCCGTTCTAAATGGCTTACTCCTTATTCTTAAACTGTGGCCCCTGGTTCTGGACTCCCCAACATCGGGAACATGTTTCCTGCTTCTAGCGTGTCCAAACCCTTAGCAATCTTATATGTTTCAATGAGATTGCCTCTCATCCTTCTAAATTCCTTAGTGTACAAGCCCAGCTGCTCCATTCTCTCAGCATATGATAGTCCCACCATCCCGGGAATTAACCTTGTAAACCTACACTGCACTCCCTCAATAGCAAGAATGTCCTTCCTCAAATTAGGGGAAAATACTCCAGGTGTGGTCTCACTAGGGCTCTGTACAACTGCAGAAGGACCTCTTTGCTCCTATATTTGATTCCTCTTGTTATAAAGGCCAACATTCGCTTTCTTCACTGCCTGCTGCACCTGCATGCTTACTTTCATAGACTGATGAACAAGGACCCCCAGATCCCGTTGTACTTCCCCTTTTCCCAACTTGACGCCATTTAGATAGTAATCTGCCTTTCTGTTTTTGCTACCAAAGTGGATAACCTCACATTTATCCGCATTAAAATTCATCTGCCATGCATCTGCCCACTCCCCCAACCTGTCCAAGTCACCCTGCATTTTCATAGCATCCTCCTCACAGTTCACACTGCCACCCAGCTTTGTGTCATCTGCAAATTTGCTAATGTTACTTTGAATCCCTTCATCCAAATCATTGATGTATATTGTAAATAGCTGCAGTCCCAGCACCGAGCCTTGCGGTACCCCACTAGTCATTGTCTGCCATTCTGAAAGGGACCCGTTAATCCCTACTCTTTGTTTCCTGTCTGCCAACCAACTCTATATCCATGTTTGAAGTAAAAATTGTAGATCAGTGTCACTCATGTTATGTCATACTTTGTAGCTCCGCCCACTAGTTTAACAGAAAGCTTCTCAGCCCTTTCTCCCTCAGTCTTGAGTTACGTATTAAGATGAAGTTACCTTAGCTGTAATGCTAATAAAGCCTTTGGATCGTAATCACTGTGTGTGACCTAAGTTATTCCAACAGCAGTAGTTTGACATGGTGTCAGAGTGAACGGACTGACACCGTGCTTAATTATATTGCTTTTATTTTAGTTTGTTGTTTTCTCCGGTATATATTACTATGGCTTCTGCTCTCAGAAAACCAGAGATCCTGGTGTTTGACGAAGACCTTGCAGAGCCGGTGGCTTCATGGGTGATGGAGATTGAACCAGCGTTCCCAGTGATGAAACAGGGGACTGCAGCGCATGCGGAGGGGGCGTCGCCACTGGCACAGCAGCTGCTCCCGAAGTGGGTTGTTGTGCTGTAGGTGGATCAATGCCGCTGGGCAGGGACGGCAGTACACTTGTACGGTCTGGATAATACGGAGGTGGAGTCAGCTCATTCACAGGCAGGATATGTTGTCTGTTGCGCCGGTAGGTGCCGCCATCGGCACTGACCAGATATGAGCGTGGCTCAGAAGCAGTTCCAGAAAGTACAACGATACGGTCATGGCCTTTGTCAGGTTGCAAACGAACCACCTGCCCCTTGGTTAATGGTGGCAGTGGCTTACTTATCTTGTCATACCACTGTTTTGGAATGTCACGCTTTTGTTGTAACCTGGACTGGACTTACAATGGTGGAACCACCTGTGGGATCAATGCCTGATCCGCCACAGGCACCGTGGCTCGGGTCTGCCTTGACAATAAACGTTGAGCAGGTGAACCCAGAATGGGGTCGCGGGAGGTGTTGCGTAGGTTGAGCAGGTCCAGGTACACGTCGGAATTAGCTCTGTATGATCGTTCCATGAGCTGTTTGGCACACTTGACAGCCCACTTAGCTAGTCCATTCATGTGTGGATATTCAGGGCTACTGGTGATGTGACGAAAACCCCAGCGTGCAGCAAACTCCTTGAAGTGTTGGCTGGTAAATTGACTGCCGTTATCAGATAAAGGTATGCACGGAGCTCCGTGGTCTGCAGAATGGTGAGCAAGCTTCAAAACTACTCTGCGAGAAGTGGGGCTGCTAAGAAAATCAATGTCAAACCATCCAGAATACGAATCGACAAGTATCATGTCCTGCTTGCCGTGACATTCAAATATGTCAGTTGCCACTGTAGACCATGGGAGAGCCGGAGCCGGATGTGGAAGAAGTGGTTGCTTTTGTTGATGAGGTGCCAAGCTGTTACAAACTGCACATGACGCCATATTCTCGGTAATGGATTCGGCCATGCCAGGCCAGTAAAACTGTAGGACGGTGGCTTCAGCTCCTGGGTGCCCTGCATGGACAGTATCAAAATACTTGCTGTGCAGTGAAGCAGGGACCACAGCCTTATGTCCTTTTACAATAATGCCATCCTGCAGCACTAGCTCATCGCAGACGGCAAAGAAAGGCCGAACTGGCAGCGCAACGTTCTAGTGTTTGTCTGACCAGCCGCGCTTAATGATGGAGGTGTGCGACCGTAAGGTACTGTCAGCAGCAGTGTGGGCAACCAAATCCTCCACACAGGACGAGGGAATAAAGGACACAGTCATTACGATAAAATCATTATCCGGCGAGGACGGACCCTCATAGGTCTGGGGTGCAGGCGAGAGAGTGTCAGCCAGATGCATATCCTTATCACGTTTGTAGGTCAGAACAATGTCATATTTTTGAAGTTGTAGCGGCATCCGCTGTAAGCACGCTGGAGAGGCAAGAATTGGTTTGTTAAAGATGCTGATCAGAGGTTGGTGGTCGGTTTCAATCGTGAACGTATGTCCAAAGATAAAGTCGTGAAATTTCTTGCAGGCGAAAACAACCGGCAGTAGCTTTTTCTCAATTTGGGCATAGCGTTGTTCTGTGTCAGTCATATTGCCCGAGGCATAGGCAACAGGCTTATTGCCGCTTATTAGATTGAAAGAATTGGGAATAATTTTTAAATAGCTTTTTTCTTAATAGCAACGTATTTTTAAAGGGTTTAAGAAGGAACTGCAGATGCTGGAAAATCGAAGGTACACAAAAATGCTGGAGAAACTCAGCGGGTGCAGCAACATCTATGGAGCGAAGGAAATAGGCAACGTTTCGGGCCGAAACCCTTCTTCAGATGTATTTTTAAAGGGTCTGCATTGTAAGTAGTTTAGGCGGCGCGACTCTCGTCAGCAGCGGCCTCTGCAGTCCGTCTGCGTTTTTATTATTTTATGTCTATGTTTTTATGTAGTTTTTGTTATTTTTGTTGAGGTATGTGTGTGGGGGGTGGGGGTGGTGTGGGGGGGTTGGGGGTAACTTTTAAATCTCTCCCTGCACGGGAAAACTTTGTCGGGTCTCCGTTGTCGTTGGGGCTGCAACGAGGAGCGGCCTCCAACAGGAAGACCGGGGGCTCTTGTGCCGACTACTCACCTCACCGTCGCGGAGCTGGCCGAGTCCAGAGCGGGTGGAGCTGTGGTGGACGCTGCTGCGACCCGACCCCCGGAGATTCGGTGGCTGCAACTGCGGGTTTGGCGGACGGCACCGGGAGCCCGCGGGTCCCTGGAGGGAGACCGCTTTTCGGGGCTTCCGCAGCGGCGACTTCTCCCGCCCGAGTTGCGGGGTTGAAGAGCACCTGGAGCGGGGCCTTACAGCACCTTGGAATGGCTGCGGGCTGCGAGCGCACGCCGGGGGCTCTAACACCAAGACCCAGTGTGCGACCTTGCATCACCCGGCGTGGCTTTAATGGCCACGGGACAATCGCCATCGCCCGCCGGGGGCTTTGACTTTGACTCTGACATCGGGGGGGAGAGTGCAGTGGAGAGAGAAGTTTTTTTGGCCTTCCATCACAGCAATGTGATGGATGTTTATGTAAATTATGTTGTGTCTTGGGTCTATTTGTTTGTAATGTATGGCTGCAGAAACGGCATTTCGTTTGGACCTCAAGGGGTCCAAATGACAATAAATTGAATTGTATTGTATTGTATTAAGAGTTTAAGTAAAACCTTGATTGAGACTGGACAGATCCTTAGTGATGAATTAATTACATATGCACAGCAATTGACTCGAACCTTGTCAGTCTTACAGAAACCACTGAACCACAGAAACGCATAAACCACTATCAGCTGACCATAACGTCAAATCCTTATAACCAGGAGATCACGAACTGATAAGAAATTGGGATCGGAAGAAATTGGGAGAACAGTGGAAGGAGCCCTTCCGAGTATTAGTGACTACACCTACATCAGTGAAGGTCGAAAATAATCCTAGTTGGATACACCTAACCAATTGCAAACGAATTGGAAACTGGAAAAAGGAAGTATGAACTTGGATGTCCTCCTGCAAGAATGGAGGTAAAAGGAAGCCATACAAAAAAATTAAAAGAAGGCCAGTATTTACAGTATCTTGTTAAAAGTAGCCATGAACATTAGCGAACGCATTGCACTGAATTATATACATGCCTTCCTAATCCCGGATACCAGGAACGAGCCTCCCCCTGGTTCAATAAACTTGAACAATTAACAGTGACCCCTTATTTGTTCTTTGGGTTCCCGGGATTAGGAATAATGATCCACCTCTCTTAAAACCAAAGGGATCGACTTGAGATGGGAGACACCTCTGAGTCACACTTAACCGTAGCTACTAGACCTCCAGCAACAGCGAAAGAAATAGGAAAAATAATAAAATGGCTGAAGGACAAACAGACAATTCATGGTTTAAAGTTGCCAATGACACAGAAGGAAAGATCACATGGGTCAGAAAGGAATGGAACACTATTTTTGAAAAGCACCAGCCACCTACTGAGGACCCGCCAAGGTTACCAATGGCTCTGGTCGAAGTACCTTTTGAACTATGGGCAAAGCATAAGAATCATGTGGGATGACCCATTCAGCCCCTGAACATAAAGTGACTTTAAAAAAGGGTGCTGCCTTGCCATGTTTAAAACAATATTGACTGGCCCCAGAGGCTGAAGAAGGGATAGCTATGGTCATCATGTCTTAATTGCAACAAGCACTATTAGTAAAAATGCGAAGTCTGTGTAATCCTCCTATTCTGCCAATCCCGAAAGTGGGAAGACGTAATGAGTATGTGTATATATACACACAGCTTTTCTTTACTCTCCCTCGTTTGTCATGTTTACATATTCTGTTGTGCTGCAGCAAGTAAGAATTTCATTGTTCAATCTGGGACATATGACAACTAACACACTCTTGACTTGACTCTCTCTTGATGGAGGCCACTGTGTTCTTTGGGACCTGCAATGCTGTGGAAATTGTATTACACCCTTCCTCAGATCTGTGTCTCGACACAATCCTGTCTCAGAGGTCTACGGCCAATTCCTTTTTCATGGCTTGGATTTTGCTCTGACAAGCACAGTCAACTGTGGGACCTTATATAGACAGGTTTGTGCCTTTCCAAATCATGTCCTATCAATTTAATTTACCACTGGTGGACTCCAATCAAGTTGTAGAAACATCTCAAGGATAATCAATGAAAACAGGATGAACTTAAGCTCAATTTTGAGTGTCATAGCAAAGGGTCTGAATACTTATGTAAATGTGATATTTCAGTTATTTCTTTTTAATTACTAAACACCTGTTTTTACTTCTACATTTGGGGCATTGTGTGTAGTTTGGTGATTAAAAATATGCATTTAAACCATTTTAAAATAAGGCTGTAACTTAACAAAATGTGAAAAAAGTGAAAGGGTCTGAATAATTTGTGAATGCACTGTATATCGTCCTCCCATTTCAGGGCACCATAATGTTTGGGACACATGGCTTCACAGGCATTTGTAATTGCTCAGGTGTGTTTAATTGCCTCCTTAATGCAGGTATAAGAGAGCTCTCAGCACCCCGTCTTTCCTCCAATCTTTCCATCAACTTTGCAAACTTTTATTGCTGTTATTATCAACATGAGGACCAAAGTTGTGCCAATGAAAGTCAAAGAAGCCATTATGAGACTAAACAAGAATGAAACTGTTAGAGACACCAGCCAAACCTTAGGCTTACCAAATTCAACTGTTTGGAACATAATTATGAAGAAAGAGAGCCCTGGTGAGCTTACTAATCATAAAGTGACTGGCATGCCAAGGAAGACCTCACAGTTGATGAAGGAAGAATGCTCTCTATAATAAAGAAAAATCTCCAAACACCTGTCCGACAGATCAGAAACACTCTTCAGGAGTCAGGTGTGGATTTGTAAATGACCACAGTCCGCAGAAGACTTCATGAACAGAAATGAATTCAGGATCAGTTCCTGTGGATTGGAGGATAGCTAATGTTATTCAAATTTTCAAGAAAGGAGCGAAAGTGAATACGGGGAATTACAGACCAGTTAGCCTGACTTCGGTGGTGGGAAAGATGCTGGAGTCAATTATTAAAGAAGTAATAATGGGGAATTCGGATAGCTGTAAAAGGATTAGTCCAAGTCAACATAGATTTTGGATGGGGAAATCATGCTTGACTAATCTTCTGGAATTTTTTGAAGATGTGACTAGTAAAATGGATGAAGGGGAGCCAGTGGATGTAGTGTATCTAGACTTTCAGAAAGCCTTTGATAAGGTCTAGCACGAGAGACTGGTGACTAAAATTAGAGCACGTGGTATTGGGGGTAGGGTGTTGACATGGATAGAAAATTGGTTGGAAGGCAGGAAGCAAAGAGTAGGAGTGAACGGGCCATTTTCAGAATGGCAGGCAGTGGCGAGTGGAGTGCCGCAAGGCTCGGTGTTGGGGCCGCAACTGTTTACCATATATATTAATGAGTTGGAAGAGGGAATTGGGAGCAACACTAGCAACACTGTGGATGACACAAAGCTGGGTGGCAGTGTGAACTATGGAGAGGTTGTTAGGAGGTTGTAGGGTGACCTGGACAGGTTGAGCGAGTGAGCAGATGTGTGGCAGATGCAGTATTGTATAGATAAATGTGAGGTTATCCACTTTGGTGGCAAAAACAAGGGGGCAGATTATTATCTCAATGGTGTTAGGTTAGGTAAGGGGGAGGTGCAGCGAGACCTGGGTGTCCTTGTACACCAGGCAGTGAAGAAAGCTAATGGAATGTTGGCCTTCATAACAAGAGGATTTCAGTATAGGAGTGAAGAGGTTCTTCTGCAATTGTATAGGGCTCTGGTAAGACCACATCTGGAGTATTGTGTACAGTTTTGGTCTCCTAATTTGAGGAAGGACATCCTTGTGATTGAGGCTGTGTAGCGTAGGTTCACGAGATTGATCCCTAGGATGGCGGGATTGTCATATGAGGAAAGATTGAAAAGACTAGGCTTGTATTCACTGGAGTTTAGAATTATTTATTTATTTATTTTATTTAATTCTTTATTTCGAACAGAATAAAAGAATAAAAAGCAAGTGTGAAACAGCATACAAAAAACAAAACAAGAATATTTCTAAAGTGTCATAAACAATATCTATAAATAAATGAAATCGTAAGTGTCCGAAAAGGAGCAGGAAGAAACCAAAGCTTATTCATTCCCACCCCTTATTCAACTGCTTATAATTATCTTATACAAATTTAGCAGCTATAAGTACACCAGCAGCTATATGTCCACCAAATGATTTACATGTATACATTAATCAAATATTTACCAAGCCATACAAAAAAGGGAGAAAAAAAGAAAAAAGATAAGCAAAAGATGAGGGGGGATCTTAAAGAAACATATACAATTATAAGCTAGATGCTAGATTATGCTAGATGCAGGAAAATGTTGTGCGAGTCCAGAACCAGGGGCCACAGTCTTAGAATAAAGGGGAGGCCATTTAAGACTGAGGTGAGAAAAAACGTTTCACCCAGAGAGTTGTGAATTTGTGGAATTCCCTGCCACAGAGGGCAGTGGAGGCCAAATCACTGGATGGATTTAAGAGAGAGTTAGATAGAGCTCTAGGGGCTAGTGGAATCAAGGGATATGGGGAGAAGGCAGGCACGGTTTATTGATTGGGAACGATCAGCCATGATCACAATGAATGGCGGTGCTGGCTCGAAGGGCCGAATGGCCTCCTCCTGCACCTATTTTCTATGTGTCTATGAAATACAGAGGCGACACTGCAAGATGCAAACCTCTGGTTAGCCGCAAAAATAGGATGGCCAGGTTGCCAAGAAGTACTTAAAAGAGCAACCAGAGTTCTGGAAAAAGGTCTTGTGGACAGATGAGATGAAGATTAACTTATATCAGAGTGATGGCAAAGTATGGAGGAGAGAAGGAACTCCCAAGAAGCATACACTTCATCTGTGAAACACGGTGGTGGGGGTGTTACTGTATGGCCTGGGCATGTATGGCTGCTGAATGTACTGGCTCACTTATCTTCATTGTTGATACCACTGCTGATGGTAGTAACATAATGAATTCTGAAGTGTATAGACACATCCTATCTGCTCAAGTTCAAACAAATGCCTCAAAACTCATTGGCCGGCAGTTCATTCTACAGCAAGACAATGATCCCACACAAACTGCTAAAGCACCAAAGGAGTTTTTTCAAAGCTATAAAATGGTCAATTCTTGAGTGGCCAAGTCAATCACCCAATCTGAACCCAATTGAGCATGCCTTTTATATGTTGAAGAGAAAACTGAAGAGGACTACCCCCCAAAACAAGCATAAGCTAAAGATGGCTGCAATACAGGCCTGGCAGAGCGTCACCAGAGAAGACACCCAGCAACTGGTGATGTCCATGAATCGCAGACTTCAAGTAGTCATTGCATGCAAAGGATATGCAACAAAATACTGAACATGACTATTTTCATTTACATGACATTGCTGTGTCCCAAACATTATGTGCCCTGAAATGGGGGGACTATGTATAAACACTGCTGTAATTTCTACATGGTGAAACCAAAATGTATAAAAATGGCCTTTATTAAAATCTGTCAATGTGCACTTTAACCTCATGTGATTTTTTCTATTATAAATCTCAAATTGTGGAGTACAGAGGCAAATAAATAAATGAAGGGTCTTTGTCCCAAGCATTATGGAGGGCACTGTATAATTGAAAGCTGACAATAGGAAAGGCATGTAATTGAAAGTGTGTAATTAATTCCTTTGTTGCAGTTTCTGTGATTTTATTGATTCAAATGAAAAGTGGTAAGGTGACAGGTTGGGGCATTCAGCGTATTGATTAGCAGCTGATTTGTGTTAAATCCATTAGTTGCGAGTGATCTCTAACTATTAGTCATGCCAATTGTTAGTGAAATGGAGAAAATGTCACTGTGGCAGTTGCCATGGTGTCATCCTATGGTCACCAAAATCAAATTACACTCCTTAATTTACAGACGGCTCTGTGAATGGCAGATTGTTCATACAAAATGCACTTTCTGTGCAGCCCAGAAGGGAATCAATGCAATTTCCCAGCCCAGCAGATGTAGGTCCTGGAACATTCATTGACATTATAAAGACCTTTGACATCGTTTTCCGAGGACAAAAGAAGCTGCTGAGTCAGTCTATCAGTAAGGTAATTAACATAATCGGTGAAAACATGTCTTGTTGGACTTGAAACCAGCTGATTGATTGTAATGAATTTAACTTGTTCCCTACAACAAATGGCGTGATTAAAGTCTGCATGTTTGCCGTGAACCTTTTCAAGTTGTTGGCACGGATATTTAGGATGATGGCACGGTGAACTTATAAAGGGAGTCTATTGGTGGATGGGTTTGCTTGCATGATTTATGACCACAGTTATGATGATGTAATATAGTTTTACAAAGCTGCTCCACAAAAAAATCGTGTCAAGAGTTTATACAATGTTTTATACAAAAACATACTAGGTCTGCTATAATTAAACCAATATAATAAAATTCTACAGCTACCAATTTTACTTACCTAGCTTCTAAAACCACCTTGGATTGTGAATTCACATCAAATCAATAGCAAATTACATCAGATTGGAAGAATATCCCTCAACCACTTGGGGCGATCAAATATTTCTTGTATAAGAAGGAACTGCAGATGCTGGAAAATCGAAGGTAGACAAAAATGCTGGAGAAACTCAGCGGGTGAGGCGGCATCTATGGAGCGAAGCAAATAGGCGACGTTTCGGGTCGAGACCTTTCTTCAGACTTTCAATATTTCTTGTACATACGACACATTGGTATAGCTGGTAGAAGTGCTGCCTTACAGCATCAGAGACCTGGGTTCGATCCTAACATCAGGTGCTGTGGATTTTGCAGATTCTCCTTCTCTGCACGTGGGTTTCCTCCAGGTGCCTCAGTTTCCTCCCACATCCTAAAGACGTGTGGGTTTGCAGGTTAATTAGTCTCCATAAATTGTGCCTTGTATGTAGGGAGCGGATGCAAATGTGGGATAACACAGAATGGATGGATGATGGTAGGTGTGGACTCAGTGGACTGATGAGCTTGTTTCCATATTGTAACTTTTAATCAACAATGGGTGCAATTATGGTGACATAGGAGACTGCAGATGCTGGAATCTTAAGCAGAACACAAAGTGTTGGAGAAACCCAGCAGGTCAGGCAACATTTATGAAGAGAATGGATGGGCAGCATTTAGGGGAGGGACCCTTTTTCAGACTGAAGCACAATTATGTTCACTTCTGTTAAATAGACATGGGTTGTGATTATTGGATGTCAATCATGGCAGCCCACATGCCACTGCAGGAAGTGCTCTGGACAGTGTCACGGGCTCGCCCATCTTCAGTTGCTTCTATGCCCTTCCTCTGCCATCAGGTTAGAAGTAAAGATGTTCGCTGAGGATTATACTATGCTTAAACCCTTTTACCACGGCTCAACAAATGGCGAGTCCATACCTGCAAGCAGAAAGATCTCGACAATATTTGGGAATGGGCTGATAAGTTACAGGTCACATTTGCACCACTAAAGTGCCCAGCAATAACTGGTCTCATGACCTGTGGCTGGAATGATTGACTTCCAATCAACACATCTTCCTTTGTTGTGATAAATGACTCTTGATGCTCGGATGCCCATCCACTTCACCTTTACCACAGATGCACAACTGGTAGAGCTGCTACCTCATAGTGCCAGAGACTTGGGATTGAACCCTGACCTTAGGTGCTGCCTGTGTGGAGTTTGCATGATCTCCCTGTGACATCATTGGTTTCCTCTTTGCGTTTTGATGGTCAATTGGCCTCTGTAAATTGCAGCTAGTGTGTCGGAAGTGGATGAGAAACTGGGATAACATCAAACTAGTGTGAACTGATGATCGAGGGTCGACATGGACTCGGTGGGCTGAAGGGCCTGTTACCATGGTGTATCTCGAAACAAGAGATACCTCTAAACAAGAGATACCTCTAAACAATAGACATTTCTAAACAAGAGATTCGCTCCTGCATTGCCAAATGCTGCCCAGTTGCCAATGACAGTCACCCTCCTCCGACCTCCAATGATTCAGTTCTTTCGCAGGCATTTGTATATAGTCAGTAGTCAGTTTTATTTGTCACATACACATATAAGTGCAGTGAAATGCATTTGCCAGCAGCGGTACAATTAAAATACACAATAAGATTTAACACAAACATCTACCACAGCATTCTTCACTGTGGTGGAAGGCACATAGTACAGTCAGTCCTCCTCCATTGTTCACCCGTGGTCGGGGCCATAAACCTCCGCAGTCGCCGATACGGGCGGTCCGGATGTACAGGCCCTGTTGTCGGGACGGTCGAACACACGCCGCGGGTTCAGGATGTTGTAGGCCGCAGGCTGGCGGTTGGAGCGCTCCTCTGGCGATCCCCGGCGAGGGATCCCGCTCCGGAAGGTAAGTCCACGCCGCGCCCACGGCTAGAGCTCCACAGACCGCGGCTTCAGGATGTTATAGGCCGCAGGCCTGCGGTTGGAGCTCTTCTCCAGGCATCCCCAATGAGGGATCCCAGGCTCTGAACATCGCGCCCGCGGCTAGAGCTCCGCAGATCGCGGCTTCAGGATGTAACAGTCCGCGGGCCAATGATCGGAGCACTTCCTTCTGGCGACGCCGGCCCGCTCCACAATGAAAAGTCCACGCTGCGCCCGCTGCTGAAACTCCGGGCCCGACTCCGGGAAAGGCCGCTCTAATCCATGGTGTTAGGCCGCGAGGGAGACGACATGGAAAAAGTCGCCTCCCCGTGAAGGAGGCGACCGAAACGTTTTCCCCCTATCCCCCCCCTCACCACCCCCCACACAAGACACACCGAGAGACACTAAAACAAACATTTGGACACTAAAGATAAGTAGAAATAACGAACACGCTGCTGGCAGGGCAGCCGTCTCGCAGCGCCCCCACCGACCAACGCCTTGTATCAAGGCTGCGATACGATCTAGAGCTGATTACTCTGTGTGCCTTCCCACCAATAACATGCAAACTGGTTTGCCAACAGCTTCCACTTGCTGATGATTGGGAGCAGGCAATTTTCTATATGGTTGATTAGGTGCATGCTGTCTGGACCACAGAGCTGGGATGTAATCTGCTCCCATAACCTTTCAGGTCTTAATTTCTTCACATCACATGGAGAGATTCCAATTGGCTGAAGATTGGCATCGGAGATGGTGGAGATCTCAGGAGCAAGCTCAAGTGGATTATCTATTCAACTCTTCTGGCAGAATCTGATTATGGAAGCTTCAGCCTTTTAGCTCTCGCATACTGGGCCCTGCAAGTAACATTGTAAATCTCATATGTTTTCACGACAATCCAACAGTTTGGTAGTTGTCACTCTTGATGCTAGCTTTATATTCCAGGTGCATTTAATTTAATACCTTGAATTTAAATTTTCCATCTGCCACAATAAAGATTCTGAAATAAAGGTACCTGTACGTGTGCCATCAGAAAGTCTACCACCAAATATTTACTTCTTTCTAGAAAATTGACAACTATATTCCCCTGGCATACACATCTTTGGTGACTTAAATAAGTAAGTTTATTGGCCAAGTATTCACATACAAGGAATTTGCCTTGGTGCTCCGCCCACAAGTAACAATATGGCATAGTGACAGTTACGAATGTCATGTTACTTGTGGGCGGAGCACCGAGGCAAATTCCTTGTATGTGAATACTTGGCCAATAAACTTACTTACAATATTTTATCAGATTGAAGACACGAGAGACTGCGGATGCTAGAATCCTGCGCAAAAATACAAGCTGGTCTAGGGACTCAGTGGGTGAGGCAACACTGGGGGGAATGGATAGAACACATTTCAAATCAGGATCCATCATCAGACTGCCTTCATTACCAGACTGAAATTTGTTGTGACAGTGCCTTTGGTAGTGGCTCTCAATAGTATAAATGTTTGGTACTCATACTAGATCTAGTATGGCCGTCCCTTGGGCACAGTGGTGCAGCGGTAGAGTAGCTGCCTTACAGCGACTACAGGGTTCGATCCCGATTAAGGGTGCTGTCTGTACGGAGTTTGTACGTTCTCCCCGTGACCTGCGTGGGTTTTCTCCGAGATCTTCGGTTTCCTCCCACATTCCAGAGACGTACAGGTTTGTCTGTTAATTGGCTTGGTAAATTTAAAAATAGTCCCTAGTGGGTGTAGGATCGTGTTAATGTGTGGAGATCGTTGATTGGCGCGGATCCGGTGGGCCGAAGGGCCTGTTTCTGTGCTGTATCTCTACACTAAAAAGCAATTAAAAAACATACTTGTGAAACCAGTGCTGAGGTAAGTTCACTGCCTTAATCAGTGTGGATATCTCTCAATACACATTTTAAATAGGTGAACTGGGTAATAATCAGAGATGAGAACACCAAGGAAATTTAAAGTAAGTCTTTGCATTATTCAGAGCAAACTCATTAACTTGACATGTTCCTGGCACATTTCCCTTTGAGAGATCCTTCCTGCTTCTTTTGACTTGAGTTCATGACTCTCCCAACTTGCTGTCTTAACTAGCTATAATTATTTTTCTTTGGAATTGCCAACTCACGCAAATGAAGTTCTGACCACAAGGCACTAAAAATCCCATTCAAACTTCTTGAAACCTCTCCTACTTAAACTTGGTTATCATCATTAGTTTTAGACTACTGTGTTCTCTTCTGTCAAATTGCTCAAATAACGTTTGTTTTATTTCATTTCTGTTATTTTATATTTTTATTCAAATAATAAAGACTCATTATATGAAATCATTTGAAGGATTCCCCAGGGTATATTTTAAGAATAATTGTAAGACATGTACAACATTTTAAGAACTGGCACTAATTCTGTTTGAAAGGTGATGTTTTGAGAATATGTTAAATTCCTCAGGTCAGATCGTTTATATCATAAGATCCATGTGCAGCCGCTGGCAAATGTGAAAAGGCACAACCTAAAAAATATGAAAATCAAATACTAATGATTTTAAAGAGAAATGTCACAGAGGAAGTGGTTGGAGTGTGATGTGGTTGGGGTATGATGGTGAAAGGAGGAGAGAAGGAGGGGTGACACGAAAAAGATCAAGCTTAGAATGGGCTAAAAGTCACCACAGGGCATTTGTCAAGAATGAAGCTTTGGAATAAGACAAATAAAAATGTAGAGACTTCCACAATGTTGAAATGATAGCTTAAGAGTTCTGCCCTTATGCAAAAATCAAACTGCTGGAGGAATTCATTGAGTCAGGTAGCATTTGTGGAGGGAAATGGAGACACAGTGCTTTGAATTGGGGCATGTGTCATCTCTTTCCCTCCATGGATGCTGCCTGACCCATTGTGTTCCTCCAGCAGTTTTTTTCCTTAAGTGCAGAACACCTGAGCTGTCATTTCAACATTGTGTTGTTACTGCTTGAGAATCCAGCATCTGCAGTTTCTAGTGTCCCCAGAGTTCTGTCACGTAATGTGCCAGCTCTATGGTTATAATTTATTTGACACGGTTAATTGCCTGATTGATGATGCCGTTCATCACATCATCACGGTGCGTTATCATCAGCAAATATGATTGGTAGTATCTTTGGGATCATTTCTTGTATCATTTCCTTCATTGGACTGTTTAGCATTACATTTAGTTGCTTCTGAAGAATATCTAGCAAAACAGGTAGTGAGCCTTGAACAAGTTTTGGCTTTGGAGATCTGGGAAAATAATCCTGAGATGGGAAGTGGAGATTGTTGTTAAGAGTCTGTGGGATTATAATGGATATTTGTTGATCGTCTGCCTCCTGACATAAACAATGTGAAAGTGAAGCAGAGTGAAACTCACTGGCAAAGAGTAATGACATTTTTGAGTTTTGCACAAATGCAGGAAGCAGCACCAATAGAGTTGTTGATGTATTGGAATAAGATGTAATAAGAGAGCCCAAATAGAACTAAAACAAAAACTGTTCACGGTATTCCACAAAAAAGACAGGTGTTGCTAGGGCGCATCTGAATTTGTGTAGTTATACCTTTGATCTGGAGATTGTGAGCGGAACTGAAGGGGAAATTGTTCAGTGTTAGTGCAGCAGAATGCATGACTACAGAGCTGGTGGAGGAGAGAGAATTTCAGATACCTGGATTTTGGGGATTTGTCCCTGGACAGTTGGGACCTGTGCAAGAAGTATGGGTTGCACTTAAACTGGAGGGGGCACCAATATCATTGTACAGAGAGGTTTGCTAGTGCTCATTTACAAAGAGTGGTGTGTGCTCAGAATACTCTACTGGTGATGTGGTAGAAGCAGATATCATGGTTTAAGAGGAATAAAGACAGGCACATGAACATAAGGAAACTAACTGGAAATAATATCATCAACAAGAACATTAGGGAGTTGCAACTAAATGAAAATCTGACTAATGATCCAAATGAGATTGCAACAGCCCATAACACGTATTTTATAGATTCTGTGAAGAACTTGACTCATAGTTCCTGTTCCGCAGTCCGACATGCTATGCCGCTGAACACTGCTTCTCCGGTTCTTATTTTGAATGAAGTGTCTCAGCCATGGGTTAACAGGATTATTTGTGGTCTTAAAAATTCAAAAGCCGAAGATGCTTTTGGTATGGATACAATGTTTCTTAAAGCTCATAAGCAGTCACTCATTACTCCAATTACCAGCATCATCAACAAGTCCATAAACGAATGTGTATTCCCAAATTCTTGGAAATCTGCAGTAATAACTCCAATTTTAAAATCAGGAGACCCCACTATAATTAGTAATTATAGACCAATAAGCATTCTCCCGGCAATTTCCAAGATAGCTGAAAAATGGGTTGCAGGACAGATAATTAAACATTTAAACAATAGTCCATATACCCTAAACCCAATGCAGTTTGGCTTCAGAAAATATCACTCCACCGAGACGGCACTTTGCTTCCTTTTGGAGAATATGAAGTCCAAAATTGATGCAGGTGGTGTTATAGGAGCTGTTTTTCTTGATTTACGAAAAGCCTTTGATACTGTGAACCACCAGATCTTGATGACCAAATTGTCCTATTTTAACCTCTCTTTGAGCACGATGAAATGGATTGAGTCATATATGGTACAGAGAAAACAATGTGTTAGAATGCACAACAGTAAATCTGCAACTTCTAAATACCCTCTTGGTGTACCTCATGGTTCAATCTTGGGACCGTTATTATTCAGTCTGTACATTAATGATTTACCAAGTAGCTGTCCATCAAATGTAACTTGCCAGATGTATGCTGACGATGCACTTGTGTATGTACATGCCAAAAACAAACATCAAGCTGCACAAGACCAATCAGCTGCTATGATTAATGTGTCAAACTGGTTGCAGTTTTCTGATCTACATCTTAATGTGTCAAAGACTGTCTGTATGTTTTTCTCCAAAAAGGCAAGTACTGATGGAGATCCTGATGTGTTTGTACATGGAACAAAACTTAAAATTGTACATGAGTTTAAATATTTAGGAATCGTGATCGATTCACAGCTCTGCTTCAAACAACAGGTGAAAAGAACAGTAAATTTAATAACATTCAATTTGTCCAACTTTAGATATATTAGAAATAATTTAACTATTGATTCAGCCAAACTATACTTTAATGCAATGATTGTGCCATACATGACCTACCGTATAACAACTTGGTCACTGGCATGTAAGTCCACACTAAAGCCTGTTGAAATTGCTTATAAACAAGCCCTAAAAACTCTTGACAAAAAGCCCAGAATGTACCATCACAGTAGCATCCTGAAGAAATTTGATCTGCTGAGCTGGGAAAACGTAATAAAATATTCGGACTCGATTTTGGTTTACAAAATCTTCCGTGGACTAGCCCCACCTCCGTTAAAGGACTTCATAAAGAAAAACACAAATAGGTCGACAAGAGCAGCCTCCAGGGGTGATTGTATAGTCCAGTTTAGGAAAAGTGTCTTTGGGCAGTCAGTATTTTCATATCGAGCGTCGCAGACCTGGAACGCGATACCATGCGTCATACGGGATCTGCCAACCCTTACCTCATTTACCAAACATCTAAAAATATGGTTACTGCAAAATCAAAATTGCAATCATAATCTACATTAAAAATAACCTATGGTACTCTTTAATTGCTATTTTTTTTACTTTATTGTTTGTTTTGTTTTTGTTTTTGTCTTTTGTTTTTACCTTGTTTGGGATGTGTTTACCTTGTGTTGGGACAAAAGATGGAAATTAGCTACTGGCTACAATCTTGCATATTACATGCAAATGTTTATTAATATGCACTGTCCCTAATAAAAATAAAATAAATAAATAAAAAAAAATTTAAAAAACAGGCAGGGAATAATGGGGTACAGATCATGTGCAGCAGATGGGATTATCTTAAATTGGCATCTCAGTCGCTGCAAACATCGTGGGTTCAAGGGCCTGATCCTGTGCAGTACTATTCTATGTTCTTTGTTCGATGCGAGAATGGATTTAATCAGGAGAATGAATGTATGGATGGAGGGGAATTGATTTGTCCTCTGCAATTAAGAACAAAAATCTCTCAAACCATAGAGGTGTAGATAAACTTTACAGCCATGATAAATGTTAGGACCAGTGAATTGGAGACTATCAAATGAAGGAGGACATCAGATGTAGCACAGGTGCTTATACAAATTCCATAGCTTACTTTACTGTAATCCCCAAGAGTGTCTTGAGGAAAGCCAGGCTCGTTATCTTACATTGGAGCAAGACTTCATCTGTTAAATTCTGTTTCTTCAAATGTAATCTCTATAGCATCTTCAGCAACTATGCACACTGCCAGGTTGAAGAAGTTGCCTGCAGATTGGACTTTACTGCTGCACTTCCAATGATTTCCATGTGTGAGAATGTCATATGTGTGAGCATTTCCAGAACAAGGGGTCACAGTTTAAGGATAAGGGGGAAATCTTTTAGGTCCGAGATGAGAAAAACATTTTTCACACAGAGAGTACTGAATCTCTGGAATTCTCTGCCACAGAATGTAGTTGAGGCCAGTTCATTGGCTATATTTAAGAGGGAGTTAGATGTGGCCCTTGTGGCTAAAGGGATCAGGGGGTATGGAGAGAAGGCAGGTACAGGATACTGAGTTGGATGATCAGCCATGATCATATTGAATGGCGGTGCAGGCTCGAAGGGCCGAATGGCCTACTCCTGCACCTATTTCCTATGTTTCTATGTCTATGTTTCTATATGCACCAAGCATTGCAGCAGAATTCCCTCTTGCATTTAGTGACAGGAATTACAACACAGTGAAACTCACATTCATTGATTTCTATACGCGGCAAGAATCATTGTCTAGTTCCTACAGCAAGAATTTAAAAATACAATGATTCAGAATTAATTTATCTCTTAACTTGAAAAATATCATTTTGAAAAGGCTGACAATAACACTTGAAACACCTTGCTATAATTCACTTACTTTAGAATAAAGTCACAAATAATATTACATTAATTTCATATAAATTGACCTTACAAAAGTGCTTTACAGTCTGTTAAATTAAAAAATGTCTGTTAAAAACCCTTTACAGTCTGTTAAATTTGAGGCAACTTTCATTGTTCATACTCAAGTAGCCAGAGCTGCTAAGTATGCGGTGGACAGGCTGTGTGGTAGATATGGTCACCCAGTCGATGACAGCAGTAAATTCCAAGCAAATGACATTTTGACACAGGAGAAATTTTGATTTAATTGTCATGCATTTGATTTCATTTGTCTTTGAGACAAACATATCAGTGAAGAATGTACAATATAAATCGCACCGCCTAATATCTATACGTGTGCAGGTCGGTCGTGAAAGTAAGGTGGGAATTTTTGGAAGGAATTCCCGTTTCCTGCATATTCAATAAATTGTACAGTTATTTTTATTAAACCGTCTTGCTATCCAATGTCTGCCAGGCAGACTGACTATTGTATTGGTAAAAGTCAGGTGTTTAATGTGGGGAGAGATAGCATGCTCCTGCTCCTGTGATTACAATGGAGAGATTGTGGATAGAGCAAAGGATAAAACAGTGCAAACAATTCTGTGAAGAGAACGTAGACAAATAATTTAAATAATAAAGGCAAAACTTCTGAAGTTCAAAGGCATATTTAGGAAATCAGGAAGTCCATCATCCTGCAAGGAGTGATTCATATACAGAAAGCTTACTAGACTGAGAGGCCCCAGGTCTTCTTGGTGAATAAATCTGCCAGCATCAGGCATCTAGGATGCAGAACCCACAGAAACTATTGAACTAAATTAAGCCTTGAATACATGGATAATTGTCAAGAAACATTTCCATACGTCTACTTTGGGCTATCCACAGTTGAAGATCAATGTAATTTTTTTTAAGGTTCCCTCCTGGATTGTACTGCATATGGTAATAGGAAGGAATGGTAAGGTGTCACCATAGAATGCAACATAGACCTGATTTTAGCATTTTGCCAGGGTTCTGGCACCAACATTGAGTATCACCCAGTTTTAATGTTAAGTCCAGTTGACAGGCTTTCTGTGTTTCCCCATCTCTTCCATTCTCTACTCTCTCATTGAGGACACTTGGGAATTCCAGAATATTGAATTTATTTAAAGCCCATTTCTATTGCCTGACTTCTAAAAATGTAATAGTCATTCCATTTGTATTTCCTTTCTCTTTTTTATATGTTTTTTCCTAATATTCCCTTTTATCACCTTCTATTAATAGTAATGTATTTCAGTACATTTCATCTTCCAGACCTGCATAAAATGTCAGCAGATCCACTGTCTTCACCAATACAGATTGACCTGCCCCTGGTTTCTAGCAACTCGTGTTTTCCCTCACCTATAAAATGTGATTCAAAATGCAGATAATTTTGATTTAAATGAAGCTTTTCCAGTTTAGCCATACTGCTAATAATTGATTTGCTCTTTGCTTTAGGCAGCCTACTCCAAAATGATTTTCCATTCATCAGCTGAGGGCCAAACACTCAATGCTGAAAACACTCAACATGTTACCAACATCTTTGAAGAAAGGTGAACCGTTAGTTAATGCTGCAAGTAATATTTTTTGTCCTTTTAAAAATGCCATTGTGGAGGAGCTCATTTGAGCTGATCTGATTATGATTTCAGCTTATTGTTTGAGACTGACTCACAAGTTCATGCTAAACGCAGACTTGGGCTTGATTCCAATGATGAGATTCCCACAATAGGGGATTCAACAGAAAAAGCACACAAAATCCATTTACTGTGACCTCATTGACGGCATTAAATGGTGAAGTAAAGTAGCATTGAAAGTCAATTGGATACAACCATCTATTTTTGATAAGATTATATGGCCAACTGGTTTCTTTCACATCTTCCTTCACCCAATGCTACATTTTCAGTTGGAGAAGAACCCTTGAATATCGTGAAATTATTTCACATTTATCAGCTTTTCAATTAAAAACAAAACTCCTGTAGTCCATGTGGGAGATTTTGATGTAAACAAGATGAGAGATTTTGTGCGCTTCCATATTAATAGAAGTAATTAATGTGCCCCTTAATTCAGGATAAAGGCATCTTTATTCACAAGGATCACACAATCACATTCACAATAATACTTTATTAGCCAAGTATGTTTTGCAACATACGAGGAATTTCATTTGCCAAGTCAGTCATACAAATAAAAAGCAACAGAACACACAAAACACATTTTAACATAAAAATCCACCACAGAGGCTCCACATTCCTCACTGTGATGGAAGGCAAAAAAAAGTTCAATCTCTTCCCTTAGCTATCCTGCGGTCGGGGGCCTCGAGCCCTCTGTTGATGGGACGATCTTCACTCCCATTTTGGGCCCTCCGATCGGGGCGATCCAGCTCCTGCATCGGGGGGATGTCAGCTCCCCCGCGCCGGGCGATCGAACCCTGCATCGGGGCTGGTCGAGCCTCCCGACTAGCCTCTCCCGAGACTGCGAGCTCTTGATGGTAAGTCCGCAGGCCACGGTTGGATCAATCCTAGGCAAGGGATCGGCTCCGATGTTAAGTCCACGTCCCGCGATGGGGCCCAAGGTCAGTCCGAGGAAGCCTCCAGCTCCATCGATGATAGGCCGTAAAGCGACTGGAGACGCGACCCGGAAACATCGCATCTCCGGCAAGGTAAGAAACGGAAAAAAAAGTTTCCCCCTCCAACCCCCCCACACATAAAACAAACCGGAGAACATTTAAGCAAACTTATAACACGCACTAAAAATTAAAAAAAAGATGAAAAAACAAACAGACTGTTAGCGGGGCTGCCAATTGTTCAGCGCCCCTGGTGGTAAATGTATGACTCTATTTTTTGCACAAAGTCCGCGAACATTGCCACTTTTCATTTCACTGCACATTTCGTATGTGTATGTGACGAATAAACTTGACTTGACTTGACTTCTTCATTTTAAAAGGACCAGAACTGAATGTTGAGGTCTCCTATGTCATGTTCAATTTATTGTAACTTCAACACAAAGTGCATTTAGATTCAGACTTAAAACAGTGTTAATTGAAATTGATTAAAAGATACAGAATGGAAATTTAACCTACAAACCCGAGCGTCTTTAGGATATGGGCGAAAACTGAAGCACTCGGAGGAAACCGACATGTGCAAACTCCACGCAGACATCCCAGGTCAGGATTGAACTGTGTCTCTGGCATTGTGAGGCACCAGCTCTACCAGCTGTGTTTATTGAGGGTAATTGGCACCAAAAAAAGGAGAGAAATTAAGTGTCGGCAATGTGCATTGCTAATCAAGGTTCATCAGAGCTATCCATTTGTCAGCATGAACATTTTCAAATGCCAGATATTGAATGTTTTAAAATTTGTTTATTTTGGTTTTACCCCATTTTTAGCCAATTAAAGTCATAGAGAGCTGTACAGCACAGAAACAGGTCCTTTGGTCCACCCTGTCCATGCATACTTGGCATACTGGGCTGGTCCCATGTGCTGGCCCATGGCTGTCCAAACACATTCCTTATATCCCCCCCCCCCCCCAGAGTGAAAACAATCGTCCCAGAGGCCCTTAAATCTTTCCACTCTCATCTGCACTCTCTAGTTTTAGTTTAAGTTACATGAGATAAATGGAAACTGGCCAAATCCGACATCATTTCCCATGTTAGCCATTCGCAAGTCTTTCTAATTGATACCACCAATTAATGCTGAATAATACCTCAGTTTATCGAATATACTTGTCATTACAAATAAGATAGATATTAACCTATTAAACTTTATTTAGCACAGTTATCATCATAATAAATGGGATTATTTCACACACAGTCAGTAGGCTAGAAAGGAGAGGATTACTCGGTGGAAGCGGGGCTCTGTTTCAGCCTTGCTGAAGAGGTAATAAATTATGAATTCCAGAAGCCCGAAAGTGATGCAACCATTTGCAAAAGGGGAGAATACGTGTTCGGCACGGACTAGAAGGGTCGAGATGGCCTGTTTCCGTGCTATATGGTTATTATATAGTTATATGTGGGAATGCAAGCTCAGGACAATTGAGTGTGACAATAAACCTTGAATTCAAAAAACGAAACTATTGAAGTGAAATTGGATATGTGCATAGTGATGTGCGATGTATTGCCACCTTGGAATACTTTGCCTAGGTCAAGGCTGACATAACGGTTTTGCAAGAGTCTGGGCTGCCACATTTATTGGAGGTGGTCACAATTGAAGTCCCAAGGGTTGTCAGGATGGTTAGGGGGCAACAACTGTCATACTTCCCAGTTAGATATCCTGCTGTGAGGATGCAATATCTTCATCACCGAAGTCAAAGGTGTGGTTGGCAGGGTCTCCTTGCGACTGGCTGTCCTCCAGCAGCTCCCACTGCTGCTGACGACGTCCCGCCTGGTATCTCTGGCTGGGGATTTCAGCTGCATCAATATGGCTGGACGATCCGGCAATGCCGACAGCAGACTGGTCAGCATCTCTACACACCTGATAGAAACTGCTAGAGATGCCAAGCTGTGTAACGCCTTCAGCCATCCTGCAGATGGAGGACAGCAGCAATTCACCTGGTTGAGACTGGACGGTTTAGCCTTGTCCCAGAAAGACTTCCTCTGTGTCAAAAACATGTAAGAGTCAAGAGAGTTTTATTGTCATGTGTCCCAGATAGGACAATGAAATTCTTACTTGCTGCAGCACAACAGAATATATAAACATAGTACAAAACGGAAGATAAAAGTTCAGTGTGTCCATAGACCATATATACACAATAAATAAACAGATATAGTGCAATAATAAAAATAGACTGTTATCCAGGTCCTCTAGATGCATAAAATATTGGCTATGGAAATGGCTGCACTTCATAAGTTTCTGAAACCAGCAGCAACAGTCCTGCAAAGACAACTCGTAGCATGTAGACTTTGCTGTTTACCAAGTATTCTTTCAAGCCAAGCATTAATAGGAGCTGCCAAAATATTGCTGCACTTTCTTACGTTTGTCCTATTTCAGGTTCAGTACTGAGATACTGCCCATCCTTGTGGCTAGGAAATCAGGAAAACAATACACCCATGCTCCTGCACGCTTGATCTACCACGCGGTGCTTTGTTTTACAGAGACATGGCTCACCCCTGCTGAACCCGACTGTGCCATACAACCTGAGGGTTTCTGAATTCATCAAAGGACCGCAAGATGTCCTCAGACAAGGTGGAGGTGTTTGCCCCCTAATTAATTCCTCATGGTGCACACATGTGGCAGTTCTGGCATGCTCCTACTCCCGAGATCTGGAATATCAAAAGGTCCAGGGCTGTCCCGATTACTTGCCACAAGAATTCACTGCAGCTATCCTGTCCACAATCTACAACCCACCCCATGCTGATGTGGCTGCCAATAGCCTTGAAGCCTCCAAGGGCTTGTTCATAATAGCTGAAGACTTCAACCAGGCCAACCTCAAGGGTGTGCTACAAAAGTACTCCCATCTCCCTCCTCTCCTGCCCCACCAGAGGCCCAACACCCTTGCCCACTGCTACACAACCACATCCTGACTGCAATTCGGAAAATTGGACAGCCAGATTGTGCTTCGTCTCCCTGCTTACAAACAGACACAGAAGCTTAAGATCCAGTTCAAAATAGTGCAGTGCCAGTCCAAAGAAACAGATGAGTTTTCTGTTCCAATGTCCCAAAGAAGACAATAAGTGTTCACCAACTAAAACCATGGATAGACCCACAGCAATGAAATCAAACGACCCAGAAATAATAATAATAATAATAATAAATTTTATTTTCGGGCGCCTTTCAAATCTCAAGGACAACTTACAAAGATTAACAGAAGAGAAAAAAACATATAGTCGGAGAAAAATAAATAATAAGGACATTATCAATATACAAATTAAAGATAGAAATCGCTCCAAAGACACAAAATCAAAAAAAACAATGTGAAGAGAGAGCAGCGGCAGCTAAAGCGCGCCAGCGTCCACTCTCCCTTCCGACAGCCATCTTGGACACAGACTAACATAGTAACTACATACAAAAAAATAATTGTGGGGGAAGGCACAATGTCCAGTCCCCATCCCCAGTTCTCCCAAAAGTCAGGCCTATTGAGGCCACCGCTATTGCCTCTACGGAGGCCCGATGTTCCTGGCCGTTCTGGCCGGGTGGAGTTGCCCCGGCGTCGGGAGAGTCCTCACAGTGGCTGGGCCACCTGGAACGGCCGTTTTCTAGCAGGGGATTGTCGGCTTCCGAAGCCGACAGGGACGCACCGGGTTTGAGCTCCCAGGCTCCCGATGTTAAAGTCGGCGCCGCCCGCTCCGCTCCGCAGACCCGCAGCCCGGAGGTGTTTAACACGGCGGTCACAGCTCACCGGAGCTCCAGCGCGCCGATCCAGCGCGGCAACCCAGGCAAGGCATCGCCCGCTCCGCTCCACGATAGCGCTCCAGCGCTGTGCCGCCAACGAAGCCGAGGTGTTGGGTGGTCCCCGCCAGGAAACGGCGCTCCAAGCCCGCTGGTAGGCCACGAGGACGGGTCGATGGGCAGCCCGGAGAAAAAGCTGCCTCACCGACCAGGTAAGGACCTAGAAGTAAGATTACCTCCTTCCCCCCACATTAAGAAGTCCATTTCTCCTACAAACGAAAAACAAGATTTACTAAAAAATTGGGGGGAAAATGGATTAAACGGATGCCTGCTGGTTAGCAGCCGTTCCCCAAGATGGCTCCTCCTCCCGCAGAAAGGTATAAGAAATCTATTTACAACCTATCAACGATGCTAAGAGGAAATTCCAGACCACGCTGGGGTCACAAGATAACCACAGGGCCACTCATTATGTTGTGGCAAAGCTTGCACTTTATAATGGGCAGCAGAGTGAAATTGGGCAGTATCTCTGGCAACAACGTCTCTTCCCACAAGCTCAATGCATTCAATGCTCATTTTCAACAGAAGGTCAGTGGAATAACATCATCTGCCCCAAAATCTTAGGGTGTGCCTACACCCTCCAACAGCCTATGGTGTGCCTGCACCTAGTCACCATATCAGATATATAAAGCTGCCTTCCTGAGAATGAATCCATAGAAAGCAACTGGCCCGATGGAGTCCCCGACCATGTTGTCACGATCTGCATGGACCAGCTGGCCAGTGTATTTGCGGACATCTTTAAATTCTCTCTACTCCATTATGAGATTTCCACCTTTTAAGACAACACTATCATCCTGGTGCCAAGTAAAATTAAGGTAACGGGCCTTAATGACTACTGTCCAGGTACTCTGACATCCACCATCATCAAGAGCCTGGTCATGTCGCACATTAACTCCAGCCTCTCAGACAGCCTCGATCCATTACAGATTGCCTACCATCACAACAGTCCATTGCAAATGGCATCTTCCTGGCATCTCCCAGATTCACCACTGGAACCTCTACATAACAAGTACCCCCACATCAAATTCCTGTTTATTGACTATTCAGCACCATAATCCCTACAAAATTCAAGGACCTAGGAGTCAGCACCCCCCTCTGCCACTGGATCATTGACTTTCTGCCCCATCAACCACAATCAGTGAACCTAGGTGACAAAACATCCTCCACAGTAATTTTAAAACCAGTGCCCCGGAAGGGTGCTTTCTCAGCCCTGTACTCCCTATGAACTCACAACTGTGTGGCCAAATTCTGCCATAACTCAATTTTATTAATTAACAGATGACACCATCGTAGTGGGCCAGGTCTTGAACAATGATGAGATGAGATAGAGAACTTAGTAAAATGGTGTCAGAACAACAAGTCTTTCTCTCATTGTCGTTTTTTTATTTTTTGTCTCGTTTGTATGTAGATTTTATTTTTTTTTAAACTGGGTATGTGTGTGGGGGGCGGGGGGTGGGGGAACTTTTTAAAATCTTTCCCCTGCACGGAGAACCCGACCTTTTCTCTGTCGGGTCTCCGTTGTCGTTGGGGCCGAGCACCGTGGAGCGGCCTCCAACCGGAACGACCTGGGGCTCCAGTCGCGGAGCTGCGGACTTACCCACCATCGTGGAGCTGGCCAAGTTCGGAGCGGGAGGAGCTGTGGTGGCGCGCTGCTGCGGCCTGACCCAGGAGATTCGGGGGCTCCAGCCGCCGGCCCGGTGGACGGTGACACCGGGAGCCCGCGGGTCCCTGCTGGGAGACTGCTTTTCGGGGCTTCCGCAACGGCGACTTCTCCCGCCCGAATTGCGGGGTTGAGGATGACCTGGAGCGGGGCCTTACATCGCCCGGCGCAGCTTTAAATGGCCGCGGGACTTGTTAGCGCATGCCAGGGGCTCCAACACCAAGACCCGGAGCGCGGCCTTGCATCACCCGGCGCGGCTTTATAATTGCCACGGGACTTATTTACCATCGCCCGCCGGGGGCTTTGACTGACATCGGGAGGAGAACGAGGAGTGCAGAGGAGAGATAAGACTTTGCCTTCCATCACAGTGAGGAGGAGATTCACTGTGATGGATGTTCGTGTAAATTGTGTTGTGTCTTGATTCTTCTTCTTGTTTGTATGACTGCAGAAACCAAATTTCGTTTGAACCTCTGGGTTCAAATGACAACAAATAAATTGTATTGTATTGTATTGTAGAGTTGGAAATGGTGACATTTATTCATAGGAACTTAAAAGCTTTTGACCAAGAATTTGCTCTGGGCCAATCGCACTGATGGTCAAATACGCACAGCAAAGCCTCAACTTCTTCAGGAGACTAAGGAAGTTCAGCATGTGTACAATGACTCACCAGCTTCTACAGATGCACTATAGGATGGAACCTATCTGGGTGCATCACAGCTAGGTGTGGCAACTGCTTTGCCCATGACTGCAAGAAATTGCAGAGTTGTGGATGTAGCCCAGACCTTCATGCAAACCAGGCTTCCTCACACCAACTCCACCTATACCATGCTGCCTTGGGAACCCAGTCAACATGATCATGGACTTTTTTCACCCTGGTCATTCCCTCGTTTCCAACCAGGCAAAAGACATAAGAACTCAAAGCATGCGCCTTCAGCTTCTTCCCTGCTGTTATCACAATACTGAACAGTCCTCTCATATGCTGGGTGTCATCCCGATCTTCCAACCTACCATATTGTGGACCTTGGATATTTTCTCAAACTGTGATGCTATGATGTTGTTACACTTCATTCTGCACTCTGGTATTTTTCTCTTTGCTTCACTTGTTGCACGTGTAAGGTTTGATCATATTCATGTACAGTATAATTTGATTGGATAGCATGCAAACAAATGCTTTTCACTGTTTCTCAGTACATGTGACAATAATAAACTAATTCCACTGTCACCAGTGAAGGCAGAAAATCTGATTGTCATGGCAGTAGCAAAATACCATGTTAGTATCTGAACTAATGAGGCGCAGGAGCTCTTTGAATCTGTTTACTGTGGCCATTCAAATTCCCTTAATGGAGCTCAAAGAGCCTTCTCCAAATAAATTGTTGATTTTGTCAAGGAAGGTTTTGAAGACTACATGAGGTTTAGACCTGATTGGATGATGTTGTCCATTAGATAGTAGAATGAATTTGACGTGTAATAGTTCAAGTTCTTGGTAACTTTAAAAGCATCTGGCATGGATATAAGTGGTCTTGTTCCAGACGTGGTGGTCCTGCCAAGCTCTGCTGCCCTGACCTGGAATATCAGACAGTGAAGAGTGGTCGCTACTACCCGCTGCAGGAATTTACTTTGGCTATCCTGACATCAGTCTACATTCCACCTCATGCAGGTGCTAACTTTGCAATTTAGGAACAACATACCATTATCCACAGCCTTGAAACAAATTACACCAAGGCCTTGTTCATAATAGTCAGAGTGTGCTACCAAAATTATACCAGCACAGACTCTGTCCAACCAGAGGCCAAAACATCCTCGACCACTGTTACGCAACCAAAGTCACCCAAAACCATCTCCCAATTGCATTTTGATACATTGGACCACCTGTTTGTGCTTCTACTCCCTGTTTACAAGCAGAAACTGAAGCAGGAGGATTTGGTATAGTAGAAACAAGGAACTACAGGTGCCGGTTTACAAAAAAAAAAGTGCTGGAGTAACTCAGCAAGTCGAGCAGCATTCTGAGAAAACATGGGTAGATGACGTTTTGGGTCAAACCCTTATTGCCTACTGATTGTAGAGGGTGGGGGAAGAAGAAAGCTGGAAGAGAGGAAAGGCAGGACAACATGCGGCAGGTAATAGGTAAACACAGGTGAGGAGAGCTTTTGATAAGCAGATGGTTGGACAAAGGCCAGAGATGGGAAAGAAGGTGTGAGACAAAAAGGATTAAAGAATTAAGAATTGTGCAAAAACTGAGGAAGGAATGTGGGTGGAACAGTCTCCACTCTAGGTCCCCAAGCTAGAGTCCTGAGGCAATCACATGGACATCCATTGATTGTGGTAAAGCCTTCATGGTACAAAGTGAAGTTGGGCAGTATCGCCAGCAACAACACATTCCTCAATGACGAGCACAATGTAGCCAATAGTATTTTTTGCTAGCAGTAACAAAAATTAATTTTTAGCTCGTAAGAACTTTGCACACTCAGAAGGTTAGTAGTGTTTTTAAACAAGAAATTGAGTTAATGCTTAAGGTCCTTTCAGTTGAGTTAATGCCCTTTCACCCTGAACTCTGTGCAGGCAGTTGGTCGTAGGAATCTCATCTAGAGTGGAATAGTTTTTCCTCACCTCGCTTCTCCAACGCCACAGACCACCGAATCTTTGAATGCGGAATCAGCAGAAGGGGCAGCAGTTATTGCTGTTCCCTAGCTGCGCTGTACAAGGTGGTGTCAGGTGGCCTACTTGGGCCGTTGTGCTCCATGTGGTGAAGGAGGTACCACTGGGCTCAGAGTGACAGGGCTCCAGGATTCTGACCTACGCCTGGGCAGTGATGTTAATGGGGACAGACCCTTACTTCGTTAGAGCAGAGAACTATCCACTATTAACCCCCCCCCCCCCTCCAGAATGGTCTGTTATAACAAAGGTTTACTATATTGCACTAATGATAACTTTTGTGGTAAAATATTTCTTGATTATCATGTCTCACTAAGTTTTAGTGCAGCAAACAGTTGTAGATATTTGTATGCCTGTCAGTTTTCAGCCAAAAGTTTTTTTTTATCTGCGGTCTGACAATGGATTTGCTAATATTTATATTTATAAATACCAAACACTTAATTATTTTTGATCTGGTTAACCTAAGATGTCAAATGTACCAAGAATTTAATTTTCCTAATGGATGAATTCCAGTTATACTTTGCAATTAAATATTAAACTTGCTTTGTAAAAATTATTCAATGATCCTTAATGCCTATGGGGAAAGTTATGTAATTTCATATGACAATGCTCTCATGGAAGTGTGATTTGATTTTGTTTTATATATGATATCTTTTTATGTTTGGACAGCTTAGTCATGAAAGATGTCTTTGATAAATTCTCCACCTTGTTTCTCAGATGCAATAGATTCCATTTTTCGCCAAAATTTGTTCAGATTTCTTTCTACCAGTTCAAATCAGCTATCCCATGTTAAAAATGAAAAGGAAAACTCTGCCCTAATTAGTTTCAGATGTAAGCAATTACGTGATTGGGTCCTATCTGGGGTGTATTATGACAGGAGCAATGAGACACCTAAAAACCTCACCTCAAGTTGATAATTGAATTACGTTTGAAATTTATCACACCATGAATAGTTTATGATTGGTAAACAAAAACCAGCTGTGAAAACTTGTCACAAGAGGAATGACGTACAAGAGTATAACAACAAGGCCATTAGAACCTAAGGTAGACACAAAATACTGGAGTAACTCAGCGGGACAGGCAACATCTCTGGAGAGAAGGAATGGGTGACGTTTCGGGTCGAGACCCTTCTTCAGACTGATGTCAGGGGAGTGGGTGGGACAAAGATAAAATATAGTCGGAGACAGTAAGATTGCTGGGAGCCTGCGCTTGGTCTCGCCGATGTACAGAAGTTGACACCTGGAAGAGAGGATACAGCAGATGAGGTTGGAGGAGGTGCAAGTGAACCTCTGTCTCACCTGGAAATAATAATAATAATAATAACTTTATTTATAAAGCACTTTAAACAACTGCAGTTGCCACAAAGTGCTGTACATGAGAACTCATGGACAAAAAGCTATTACAAACCATTAAAAACCGTAAAACGAAGGACTATAAAAAACACACTAAAAATTAAAAGACATTAAAAGCACTAAGAACAGGAGCAATGCCTCAGCCAGTGTCGAAAGCCAAAGAATAAAAATGTGTTTTTAGGGAGGATTTGAAGATGGACAGTGAGGGGGCCTGTCTGATGTGCAGCGGCAAGGTGTTCCAGAGTGCCGGAGCAGCAACAGAAAAGGCTCTATCCCCTGTTAGAGGAAAACGGAAAGACTGTTTGGGTCCTTGGATGGAGTCGAGGGGGGAGGTAAAGGAACAGGTGTTGCATCTCCTGCGGTTGCGGAGGAAAGTACCTGGGGAGGGGGTGGTTTGGGTGGGAAAGGACGAGCTAACCAGGGAGTTTCTGAGGGAACGGTCTCTGTGGAAAGCAGAAAGGGGTGGAGATGGGAAGATGTGGCCAGTAATGGGATCCCGTTGGAGGTGGCGAAAATGTTGGAGAATTATATGATGTATAATATTAAAACCAAAGTATGCAAGCAACAGTTATATCTTAGATGGCTTTGGATTTAAAAAAGTGAGGAGCTATTTAATGAAAATCACAAAATGAAACTTGTGAAATGTACACATTTTTGCCTGTGCCAGCGCTGATTAATGGATTATGTATTTTCAGTGTGTTCCATTTTTAGCAGCGGATTTACATGTACTTGTAAATTTTTTACATGATACGGTGCCAAATAAATCATCAACAAAACTATTTTAAGCTGAACACTAATTTCATTCAGGGTAAACAGATCTGCACAATACTGTTACTTATCAGGCCTAGTTTAGTTCAGAGTTTAGGTTAGAGATACAGTGTGGAAACAGGCACTTCAGCCCATTGAGTTCACGCTGACCAACAATCACCTGCACCCTATCCTACACACCAGGGCAATTTACAAAAGCCAATTAATCTACAAACCTGCACATCTTTGGAATGTGAGAGAAAACCGGAGATCCAAGAGAAACCCACGCGGTCACAGGGAGAATGTACAAACCCCGTAGACAGCTCCTGTGGTCAGGCTCGAACACAGGTTTCTGGGGCTGCAAGGCAGCAATTCTACCGCCAATGTGTTGCCCATGGGTTTAATACCTGCTTCCCTATATTTGCCAGCACAAGGAATTGCAGATGCTGGAATGTTGAGCAAAACACTAAGAGCTGGAGGAACTAAGCGGGTCAAGCAGCATCTGTTGAGGGAATGGACAGATGATGTTCCAGGTTCCTTCAGTCTGAAGAAGTGTCCCAACCTGAAATGCCACCTGTCCATGTCCTCCATAAATGCTGCCGGACCCACTGAGTTACTCCAGCACTTTGTGTTTTGCTCCCCATCTTTGCCACTTGCTGATAAAAACATCTAAGAACATCATCCATTGTACCAGTTATTAAGTTGTCTATTCTCAGATATAGAAGCCATAGAGATTGGTTCTCTATATATTCATGCTTGGTCAACATGGCATTATTGAGACAGGTTACTTGAGTAAGGAGAACTGGAAGCACAAAGACACATTTTATAATTCTGAATAGCTCTACCTTATTTTTGTATGTCACAATCCTCACGCATTGCTTGTGATCTGCGAGAGGAGTTTTCAAATCAAATAAATTTGAAAAAAAAAGAAGAAATTCAACTCCTAAGTATGAGACTTGACAAATTTAAAGGATATATTTTCTGGAGCATTCCTGGGAGAGTCGGCATTTTTCACTTTAATATATCAGTGATTTATGATGTTGTGCTGATCAAAATAAGTTGATTCTTCCAGGCATGCATCTGTGTCATTACTCATAGGTGTTTAATCTAAACCGAAATGTTAAGCATATAATTTTGTTTTTGTTTGTCTGCGAATGTAATTGCAATTGTGGATCTTAACAGTGATAAATAAACTAATATCTGCTTTGATGATACAACGACAAACATATGAAAAGATAAAACTAAGATTCTACTATCACAAACATAAGAAGTGCTGATTCTACCACCTAAACAATGTATTCTGTTCTGAGCCAACAACTTCACAATCACTTCATTCTACACCAAACATTTAGAGACAGAGGCCCCACATTTGGAAATGATAGCCTTTAAGGAGATATTGGGCCAGATTTTCTGTGAAAGTAGGTTGGACACATCAAACGTGCCTGTAATAGTAATTTCATAGTAGTGGATAGATAGTTGGATGGTAATTTCAGGTAATTTGTGGTTAGATGCAAAAATCCAAATGATGGTGCTAAGATGCCTTTATAGAGATGTGTTGTTGTACGAATCCCCTACGAAATGTGTTGGTTGCCAAGAAGCTCCTGTATTTGCAGACTAGGTATAATCTAAACCACAAGTTACAGAGGTTTCCACTGTTCTCTGCCCTAACCACTTACACAATCCTATAAACAGTTTGCTGAAATGGAAATAAAGGTCTGAATCATGCAGGTTTTGTTCCATTGCTTTATCTTTGATGTTCAGATATGTTCCTACCACGTGTACCAATGATTTAAAGCAAAAAATCAAATCTATGAAACATACAAAAGTGTTTGATAAAAGAAAAATGAATTGGGCTTTAAAACATATAAACAGGCCATTCTGCCCAACCAGGCCCTGCTACCTCTGATGTTTCTTTCGAGTCATTCACAATGTAACAACTCCAAACTAAAAGAATTACAGAGCAGCAACAGACTGCACTAAAGCCATTGACCCAATTGATTGGAAGTGTCTGTGGAATACCATCCTCAAATTTGGCTGCCATGAAAATTATTCTCCATTTTACACTGAGGTCCACAATGACTTCCAATGTAGGATTTGTCTCCCCTGATATGGTAATTCTGATTTTCTTTCCATGGATGCTGCCTGACCTTCAGAGTGTGTGCAGCAATTTCTGTATTACAATGAAACCAATCTCAGTGACGACTAGTATCAAGCATGGATGCAATATTAGCCCAATACTTTTCTCAATCTTTTCCACTCCATCATTATATCATATGACTATTAAAACTCTGATCTTGGATGTGGATGTATTTGTGTGTGTGTGTGCGTGTGTGTGTTTCCATATGTGATTCACATCTCCTTGAAAACCTGACGCAGTAACGGTGAAATGTTTACATACACCGGTAGAGATTTACCTCATTATTTCAAAAATCCCCTCATCTGTAAATTTGATTAACAATTTACAGAGATTTTTACTAAAATTGTTCACCAATCTGACATATTTTTTGAAGTTAATGAGCTGAAGCGAGCAGGATGACATCACAATGCCTCAGCTCTTCACAGCAAGCCGCGCAGAATTTTCAACGCGCAGCCATTAGCTGCGAGTTACGTGGTCCTACAGAGCTGCGTCATGACTTCCTGACTTTTATAGTTTGGGATAAAGACCCATCATTAATAAATTTGCCTCTGTACTCCACAATTCGAGATTTGTAATAGAAAAAAACACATGTGGTTAACATAGAAACATAGAAACATAGAAATTAGGTGCAGGAGTAGGCCATTCGGCCCTTCGAGCCTGCACCGCCATTCAATATGATCATGGCTGATCATCCAACTCAGTATCCCGTACCTGCCTTCTCTCCATACCCTCTGATTCCCTTAGCCACAAGGGCCACATCTAACTCCCTCTTAAATATAGCCAATGAACTGGCCTCGACTACCCTCTGTGGCAGAGAGTTCCAGAGATTCACCACTCTCTGTGTGAAAAAAGGTCTTCTCATCTCGGTTTTAGAGGATTTCCCCCTTATCCTTAAGCTGTGACCCCTTGTCCTGGACTTCCCCAACATCGGGAGCAATCTTCCTGCATCTAGCCTGTCCAACCCCTTAAGAATTTTGTAAGTTTCTATAAGATCCCCTCTCAATCTCCTAAATTCTAGAGAGTATAAAACAAGTCTATCCAGTCTTTCTTCATAAGACCGTCCTGACATCCCAGGAATCAGTCTGGAGAACCTTCTCTGCACTCCATCTATGGCAATAATGTCCTTCCTCAGATTTGGAGACCAAAACTGTACGCAATACTCCAGGTGTGGTCTCACCAAGACCCTGTACAACTGCAGTAGAACCTCCCTGGTCCTATACTCAAATCCTTTTGCTATGAAAGCTAACATACCATTCGCTTTCTTCACTGCCTGCTGTACCTGCATGCCTACTTTCAATGACTGGTGTACCATGACACCCAGGTCTCGCTGCATCTCCCCTTTTCCTAGTCAGCCACCATTTAGATAATAGTCTGCTTTCCTGTTTTTGCCACCAAATTGGATAACCTCACATTTATCCACATTATACTGCATCAGCCAAACATTTGCCCACTCACCCAGCCTATCCAAGTCACCTTGCAGTCTCCTAGCATCCTCCTCACAGCTAACCCTGCCCCCCAGCTTAGTGTCATCTGCAAACTTGGAGATATTGCCTTCAATTCCCTCATCCGGATCATTAATAAATATTGTAAATAGCTGGGGTCCCAGCACTGAGCCTTGCGGTACCCCACTAGGCACTGCCTGCCATTGTGAAAAGGACCCGTTTACTCCTACTCTTTGCTTCCTGTTTGCCAGCCAGTTCTCTATCCACATCAATACTGAACCCCCAATGCCGTGTGCTTTAATCCACATTATACTGTGCACATTGTCAGATTTTATATATTTTTGGCCATTTTTATATATTTTGGTTTCACCATGTAGAAATTACAGCAGGATTTATACATTGTCCCCCCATTTCAGGGCACCATAATGCTTGAGACACAGCAATGTCATGTAAATGAAAGTAGTCATGTTTAGTATTTTGTTGCATATCCTTTGCATTAAATGAATGCTTGAAGTCTGTGATTCATAGACATCACCAGTTGCTGGGTGTCTTCTCTGGTGATGCGCTGCCAGGCCTGTATTGCAACCATCTTTAGTTTATGCTTGTTTTGGGTGCTAGCCCCTTCAGTTTTCTCTTCAGCATAGAAAAGGCATGCTCAATTGGGTTCAGATGGGGTGATTGACTTGGCCACTCAAGAATTGACCATTTTTTAGCTTTAAAGGTTTGTTGTTTTAGCAGCATGTTTGGGATCATTGTCTTGCTGCAGAATGAACTGCTGGCTAATGGATTTTTTGGCATTTGTTTGAACTTGAGCAGATAGGATGTGTCTATACACTTCAGAATCTTTTATGCTACTACCATCAGCAGTTGTATCATCAATGAAGATAAGTGAGCCAGTACCTTCAGCAGCCATACATGCCCAGACCATAACACCCCCACCACCATGTTTCCCAGATGAGGTGTGCTTTGGATCTTGAGCAGTTCCTTCTCTCGCCCATACTTTGCTCTTGCCATCACTCTGATATAAGTTAATTGTCATCTCATATGTCCACAAGACCTTTTTTCTAGAACTGTGTTTGCTCTATTAAGTACTTCTTGGCAAATTGTAACCTGGCCATCCTATTTTTCCGGCTAACCAGTAGGTTGCATCTTGCAGTGTAGCCTCTGTATTTCTGTTCATGAAGTCTTCTGCGGACAGTGGTCATTGACAAATCCACACCTGACTCCTGAAGAGTGTTTCTGATCTGTTGGACAGGTGTTTGGGGATTGTTCTTTATTATCGAGAGAATTCTTCTGTCATCAGCTGTGGAGGTCTTCCTTGGCCAGCTAGTTCCTTTGCGATTAGTGAGCTCACCAGTGCTCTCTTTCTTCTTAATGATGTTGCAAACAGTTGATTTTGGTAAACCTATGGTTTGGCTGATGTCTCTAACAGTTTTATTCTTGTTTCTCAGTCTCATAATGGCTTCTTTGACTTTCATTGGCACAACGTTGTCCTCATGCTGATAAACAGCAATACAAGTTTCCAATGACTGGAAAGACTAGGTGCTGATAGCTTTTATACCTGCATTAAGGAGGCATTTAAACACACCTGAGCAATTCAAACACCTGTGTAGCCATGTGTCCCAAACATTATGGTGCCCTGAAATGGGGGGACTATGTATAAACACAGCTGGAATTTCTACATGGTGAAACCAAAATGTATAAAAATGGCCTTGTGCACTTCTGACAATGTGCACTTTAACCACATATGATTTTATTTTTCTATTACAAATCTCAAATTGTGGAGTACAGAGGCAAATAAATAAATGATGGGTCTTTGTCGCAAACATTATGGAGGGCACTGTATATTAAATATCCCTAACAATGAAGGCAAGCATACCATATGCCTGCTTTACCACCCTACTTGTCTGGCCACCTTCAGTGAGCTATGCACTTGGACTCCAAGATCCTCTGCACATCAATGCTGTTAATGCCCCTGTCCCACTTAGGAAACCTGAATGGAAACCTCTGGATATTTTGCGCCTCACCCAAGGTTTCCTGTACTTATTTAATCTTTTTCTGTGTGGGAAAAGAAATAGAATTCAGTTGGAATTCAAACTATTGCTTCGCTATGATTCTTTGACACATGCATTCATTTAGAAGCTTGTAGCGTTTTTGGCTGTTCACAGCTCATCACCCACAGCTGGTTTCAATCGAGGAACTGACTGGCTAACACTTCATGTACTGTGTGTGTGTGTGTGTGTGTGTGTGTGTGTGTGTTTGACAACGACTGGCATTTAATAATCTTCTGTGTAGAAACATTTTAATTAACATGTTGCTCGGACTGTGAACAAACCATTTCCAAAACCCAAAATATTTCACTGGCTTATTTGTCGTCATTTTAAACAAACCAGGAATTGTTGAAGGTGAAAGAAAATAAACTGAAGAATAATCTAGAAGAGCTACTGGAAGTGAACCAGTATTTGCAAATATATTTGAATCATATGTCCATGGCCCAGTGAGACCTGTAAATCTCTGTGACAAATTAAATGCAATTACTTTCCCAATCATATAAAATCACGAGGGTAATTATAAAACCATGGGAAATAGGTAAGGTGAATTGAATAGTATTTTCCCCAAGGTTGGGAAACCAAGAACTAGAGGGCATAGCTTTAAAATGAGAGGGGAAAAGAAATAATAGGAATTTCAGCGGCAGGTTTTTCCACACAGAGGATGGTGAATATTTGGCAAATTGTAGTTGAAGCAGGTACAATAACAGCATTTGCAGAATGGACATTTGTATCAATAGGAAAGTGGGGAAAGAGTCCTTCAAATGAGGTTCCAATCCTGTAGACTATAAGAAATAGTGCAAAATAAAAATGTAAACATTCTCCCAAAATATTATGATTCGTCATTATCCAAATATGGTTAAATATGATGAGTGTCATAAAGCACAGAAACAGGCCCTTCAGCCCAACTCGTCCACGCTAAACAAAATGCCCCATCTAAACCAATCCCATCAATCTCCCCTAAACCTTTCCTGTTGATACAGTGAGATGAGGTGGAAGGTGAGGGCAAGGGGGACTCTGTCCCTGTTGCGAATGAGGGGAGGGGGAGCAAGAGCGGAGCTACAGGAAATTGAGGAGACCCTAGTGAGAGCATCATCTTTAACGGAAGTGGGGAACCCCCGTTTCCTAAAGAATAAGGACATCTCCGATGATCTAGGATGGAAAACCTCATTCTGGGTGCAGATGCGGCATAGACTGAGGAATTGGTAGTAGGGGATAGATTCTTTACAGGAAGCAAGGTGGGAAGAAGTGTAGTCTAGGTAGCTATGGGAGTCAGTAGGTTTGTAGATGTCAATCAATAGTTTGTCTCCTGTGATGGTGAGATCCAGAAACGGTAGGGAGATGTTGGAGATGGTCCAAGTGAATTTGAGTGCAGGATGGAAATTAGTCATGAAGTTGATGAAGTCAGTGGGTTCTGCATGGTTGCAGGTGGCAGCACCGATGCAGTCGTCAATGTGTCAAAGTTCATTTCTTTAAAAGAGGATAGCAACAAACGTTGAAGGTGGCAATCTTTAATTGATTCATCCAACGGGAGTGGCAATAGCTCGACAATGAGCACAAACGTTGCTCAGTGCTTCTCGGGCTCCCACTCACAGAACAAAGGACAGTTAGCACAATTATACATTTTTCTTATCAGTAAAACATTCCTACCAAGTCTGAATATGGCATGACTGAAAGATTCTGCAGCCTTTCACAATATAGGAAAGCTGGGTCCAAATCGAGCTCATCCAATAACAAGTTATTACTTATCTCTGGAGCGTCAGCTATTTTTTTCAAACTTGGCTTCTTTATGGCCTTGAAAAGAAGCACGTGTTATTACTGCAGGCTGCCATCTTAATGTCTTTATTGAAATGACAACCTGTCCTCCATAGTGTGTTCCATACTAACTTCCATATTGTGTTCCCAACTAACTTCCACACTTTAGTGTCCTATTCATTCCCTCCACTAATCCAGAATTCAATGGGTGGTGGGGGATGTGAGATCACTCTTTAACTACCTACAAGGCAGACCCTTTAAAAATAGATCATTATCTTAAAAAAACAATAAAAAAATATTCCCAATTGTTCCAATCTTTCGCCCCAAATTTACAATTTCAAATTACCAGATTTTGTTCTGAGATGAAGGCATCTCCAATCTCATCCAACACATCTACTTGAATGCCACATGGCCATCGTGGAATTCGGGTCTCTGTTTGAACTCAATTCAAAAGGTAAGAAATAGGAAAAAGAACTTAAAGTTAAGAGAAAACAAAGAATAAACAATTAATTTTCATAGATTGCAAGCTCATTCAATAACATCCTATTTCATCTGACATGGACCATTTCAGCAATAGGGGTATATATATCTATCTATAATATAAAAGTGTGTGTGTGTGAGTGTGTGTGTGTGTGTGTGTGTGTGTGTGAGTGTGTGTGTGTGTGTGTGTGTGTGTGTGTGTGTGTGTGTGTGTGTGTGTGTGTGTGTGTGTGTGTGTGTGTGTGTGTGTGTGTGTGTGTGTGTGTGTGTTTCTGCCTGACTTGTGGGTGCCAGCCTTTGATTCGTTGTTACGCCATGATCACACGCAGAAACGCCGAGATTTTTTCCATTTCGGTAGAGATTTCACTTTTCATTCCAAGTATCCACTCCTGATTAAATTTCGTCATGTTTATGTACACATTTTTAATAAAATCCTTCTCCCCCCCCCCCATAATTAAAAAAAAAAACAGCTCTCACCCATAACCTGTTGGTGAACGTTCAATCGTGTGATGTCACAATGCCCAATGCTCACAGATGTCCAATCGGAATGGATTCATTGACATATGCCTTTGCAGCAGCCCCAGCCCCTCCCCCCCAGCCCCTCCCCCCCCCCCAACCCCGCAGCCTGTGTCGAAGCGCGTCATCACGTGTGTGGGAATAGAGATAGAGGATTGGGGGTCATAAGGAATGGGGAACAGATGGACTGTTCCTACCCCTCCCCCTTCCACTCTCCCTCCCCACTATTTCCCCTCTCTCCCCCCACCCCTCTCCCCCTCCCCATCCCTCTTCCTCCTCCCCCTCCCCCTCCCTCCCCTACCCCATATCCCTCCTCTCCTCCCTCCCCCATCCCTCCCCCCCTCCCCTACACCTCTCTCCCCCCTCCCCATCCCTCTCTCCCCCTCCCCCATCCCTCTCCTCCCCCTCTCCATCTCCCTCTCCTCACCCCTCTCCCTCCCCTCCTCCTTCCACCCCCATCCCACTCTCCCCCACCCCCGTTCCCTCTCCCCCTTCCCTCCCCCACCCCCTCCCCCCTTCCCTCCCCCACCCCCTTCCCTCTCTCCTCCCTCCACCCACACTCTTCCCCCTCTACCCCCTACCCCAACTCCCTCCTCGCCTCCCTCCTCCACCCCCATCCCTCTCTCCCCCACCCCCCCTTCCCTCTCTACCCCACCCCCTTCCCTCCCCCGCCCCCTTCCCCTACCCCTCTGTCGCTCTTCCACCACTCCCCCTGCCCCTCCCTCCCCACTCTTCCACTTCTCTCCCCTCTCCCTCTCCCTCCCCCACCCCTTTCTCTCCCCCTCCCTTCCCCCTCCCTCCCCAATCTCCCTCACCCCTTCCCCTACCCCTCTGTCCCTCTTCCACCACTCCCCCTGTCCTTCCACCACTCCCCCTACCTCTCTGCCCCTCCCTCCCTCCCCACTCTTCCACTTCTTTCCCCCCCTCCCTCTCCCACTATCCCTCCCCACTCTTTCCCCTCTCTCCACCCACCCCTCTCCCCCTCCATCCACACTTCTCCCTCCCTCCCCTACCCCATCTCCCTCCTCCCCTCCCTCCCCCCCTCCCCGACACCTCTCTCCCCCTACCCCATCACTCTCTCCTCCCGTCCCCCACCCCTCTCTCCTCCCCCTCCATCTCCCTCTCTTCAGCCCTCTCCCTCTCCTCCCCTCCTCCTCCCACCCCCATCCCTCTCTCCCCCACCCCCTTCCCCTCCACACACTTCCCCCTCCCTCCCCTACCCCATCTCCATAATCCCCTCCCTCCCCCCTCCGCGACACCTCTCTCCCCCCCTCCCTCCCCCCTTGCTCCCCTCTATCCCCCACCCCTTCCCCTCTGTCCCTCTTACACCACTCCCCTACCCCTCTCCCGCCTCCCCTCCCACCCCCTCTCCCACCCCTCTTCACCACATCTCCCCACCACCCCCTTCCCCTCTCTCTTGCACCACTCCCCTCTACCCCTCTCCCACCCCTACCCCTCTTCCCCCTTCCTGCCCTCCCCGCTCTCTTCCCACTCCCCACTCTCCTCCCCCTCCCCATCCCCCTCTCTCTCCCCCTACCCCCGCTCTCCTCTCCCTCCCAAATCTCTCCCATTTCCTCCTCCCCCTCTCCCCTCCCTCCCCTCTTCTCACCCTCCCCTCTCCCCACCACGTCTCCCCCCCCCCCCGCCTGTGTGTTTGGGGGGTGGTTAGTGTAAGTGTGATGCCACAGCCCCCCCCCCCCCCCCCAAACGCGCGTTGGGGAAACAGACTTGGTCTAGTGAATATATAAATGTAGCCTGTTACTTGATGTCAAGCATCCCAATAGGCTTTGGGAGAAATTAAAAAGACATACCAAAATTCTGAACACAAGAAAATGAAGCTGCTATTATCTTGGTAGCATAGCCTTGAAAAGAACACTGAGCTTCTCTAGTCAGATAACAGACAGAACTTGGATGAGTGACAACTCAAAAGAACAAGGTGATCTGAGTATTCAGATAAGAGCCAGAACCTGGATGAGTGACAACTTGAAGGAACATTCTAGTATGCTTTTGAAATAGCTATTGGGTTTGGAACAAATACCTCCCTTCTAACATTAAAATAAAACTAGTACAAAAACAGGTAAATAGTACAAAAACAGTCAAAATACACAAATTTAATCCGAGAAGAGTTAGCCAAAGTGGCGTAGCCCCTCTCGTTTCCAAAAAATCATGCAAAACATTAGAGACGTCTCTCTGTATTAATTTTACATTACCCTTCCTTGTCTGACAAAAGCCGTTCTGTTTAAAATAATTTTTGTTTCTATGGGAACCAATTTTCAGAATTGATGCAGAATTAGCAAGCTAGGAAATCCCCATGGTAGATTTTGTGAACTGGGACTGGGAAGGTTTGCAAAAGTCGTCTTCTTTGTAGGAGTGAGAATTTAAAATGAACAAAGGGAGTAGTTCAATGTAATGGTGGGCGGGCTAATGTTCAAAATGGGAGTGGTCTGAGCTGTGATTGGACAGTGATCCAGATTGTCATTGGCCACCTCCCCCTTCTTCTATAGACAGTGTCACCATTGCCAGACATAGGGTCTTGAGAGGACCTCGAGAAGACTTACTGGTACCGGCTTTGTTCTCCGAACTCTAATCAGTGATTTCTTTCTCTGCCTTAGCCCTTATCTCCTATTCCTCTGCCCACTGGCATTCCATCTGAAGTACTTTCCATTTCTTTAATAGTTCCGTCTTTATTCCACAATTCAATTCCTCTTTCACAAGCATAATTCATCCAACCACTATCTTGTGTCTCCACCCACTTCTTTTCTGCCTCTCTCTCTCTCTCTCTCTCTCTCTCTCTCTCTCTCTGCCTTCAATAGTCTCCACATTCCATATGCCTCCTACTGGTCAAGACACATTACTCAAACGTTTGGTCAATTTATAATTCAATATTCTATAATCCTTGTTGTTCTGAGGATTCAAATAACACATGTGTTGTACAGCTGTCTATCCATCACTCTCATCCAAATTATTTCCATGTTTATCCAATCACTTGCTTACTAACAAATTGTAACAAACTTTTCCAGCCTGTTAAGCCAAATCCTTTATTTGTAACAAACCTTTGCAGTCTGTAAAGCCCAATCTAGCTACTCTCTCTAGTAGCAAATTTACAAGTCTTTTCAAAACACTGTCTCCTCAAGACACATTGTCTTTTCAATACACATCTTTTCAAGATACCCCGTCTTTCCAATATTCAATAGTGACAAAAACTTTGTAGTCTGCCGTGCCCAATCCTTTAATTATGACAAAACCTTTTGACTGAAAGATTCTGTAGCCTTTCACAATATAGGAAAGCTGGGTCCAAATCGAGCACATCCAATAACAAGTTGTTACTTATCTCTGGAGCGTCAGCTATTTTTTCAAACTTGGCTTCTTTATAGCCTTTAAAAAGAAGCACATGTTATTACTGCAGGCTGCCATCTTAATGTCTTTATTGAAAAGACAACCTGTCCTCCATATTGTGTTCCATATAATTTACAATGTCATTCAGACTTGGCACTGAGCCATTCTTTTGTTCTACTAGTCCATGCTTTTGTAGAAGAACGACTCCATTTTAGATTTGACTGTTAGATTTGACTATTAGCTCTTTCAAATGTAGCAGAGGTAGAGTTAGGGGATAGGGCCAGTGTACGCCTGGAACAGTGATTGTTCGACGTACCCTAGAAAGAGGCAGGCATAGCTGGGGTCCATGCGAGTGCCCGTACGTACGCCTTGGATTTGGTGGAAGTGGGAGGAGTCAAAGGAGAAGTTTGTAAGGACCAGCTCTGCTAGGGGGAGGAGAGTATTAGTAGATGGAAATTGGCTGGTTCTGCGGTCGAGGAAGAAACGGAGGGCTTTAAGAACTTCCTGGTGGGGGATGGAGGTGTAGAGTGACTGGACATCCATGGTAAAGATGAGGGAGTGGGGAAGTCATTGAAGAGATGAAGAACGTGTTAGGTGTCTTGGACATAGGTAGGGAGGGATTGGACCAGGAGGGATAGGATGGAGTCGAATTATGTGGACATTAATTCTGTGGGACATGAACAAGCAGAAACAATGGGTTTGCCAGGACAGTTCTGTTTGTGGATTTTGGGGAGAAAATAAAACCGGGCTGTGCGGGACTGGGGCACTTGCAATCTTGCACTTCTTATGGGAATGTGTTAAGGGCTATTTTATACCTCAACCTGAACTGTGTGCCTCCATTAGTCCAGAAAGTCTTCCTTTTTCAAAGGGTACACCATATAAAGACACTATCACAGGGGGTTGACCAAAACTATGCAACATAAATATAGCATAGTCGCAAGTAAATCCAATCAGGAATTCAGATGAAACATCATTACTCAAAGAACTGTTAAAATATAGAACGCTCTCCTTGGAGTATTTGACACAAATAGATATACTTAAGCTAGATATGTACAAAATGGGAAAAAAATCCCTATACATCTTGCTCATGAGGCAAGATGAAGTAAATAGACAATAGCCAATAGGTGCAGGAGTAGTCCATTCAGCCCTTTGAGGCAGCACCGCCATTCAATGTGATCATGGCTGATCATCCCCAACCAGTACCCCGTTCCTGCCTTCTCCCCATATCCCCTGACTCTGCTATCTTTAAGAGCCCTATCTAACTCACTCTTGAAAGTATCTCTTGAAAGTCTCTCTTGAAAGTCAGTTGCCTTGCTAAATGTGAGCATGAGCTGTTTCACTATTTCAGAAATTGCCTGATCATCAGGGAGCAGCCCCATTTCTGATCTGATGGAAGGATTATGTGATGAGGTACCAGAGGGATCCATGCCAGGCTTCAACTATTTGCAATCTTTATGAATTATTGATGATACAGTTTGGGAGCAGGGCCTAATGGGTGTGAATAGAGATATGTAGATGGGGAAATGCAAGTTCATACAGTTTTGTGCGATGCAGATTATTGTTTCAAAGGGAATAGACAACAGGATGCTGCTGGTCACAGAGATCCTGATGCCCTCGTATATGAAATACAGAAAGTTAGCAGGCATATACAGCAAGTAATTAGGAAAACAAATGCTATGTTGGTCTTCACTGCAAAGGGATTGGAGCACAAAAAGTATAAAAATTTTCTGCAACTAGAGAGGACATTGGTGAGAAGACACTGGTGTTGTAGATTTCGATGTGGAGGTCTCTCCATGTTTAAGAAGGCTTACACTTGAATTGGAGACAATACAAAGATTTGCTAAGTTATTTTCTGGGATGAAGAGTTGACTGATAGGGAAGATTGAGCAGCTTTGTGTGTGTACCCATTGGACTTGAGATTGAGTGATGATATTGAAACATTTAAGAGTCTGAAGTGAGTTGACAAGGCAGGAGCTAAGAGTATGCTTCCCCTCATAAGGGAATCTAGGAGTTGGGGCAGAATTTCAGGAATTTTAGTCAGCCCTTTAAGACAGATCAAAAGATCATAAGACATAGGAGCAGAATTAGACCATTCAGCCCATCAAGTCTGCTCTGCCATTTGATCATGGCTGGCCTATTTTTCCCCTCTCAAGTCAAGTCAAGTTTTATTCGTCATTTGCACATAAAGTGCAAGTTAAATGAATTTGCCAGCAGCGGTACAATTAAAAAAACCACACAATACACAATAAAAATGGACACAAACATCCACCACAGCATTGATCACTGTGGTGGAAGGCACAAAAATTGGCCAGTCCTCCTCCATTTCCCCCCGTAGTCGGGACCTCAACCCACCGCAAGGTAAGTCCAGATAAGTCGTGAATCGATGCCTCCCCACCGGAGATCGCGGCTTCAAGTTGGTGTAGGCCGCAGGCCGGCGGTCGAAGATTTAAAGTCCCCGCCGCGCCGCAGCAAGAAGCACCGCAGACTGCAGGGCTGGCGGTCAGAGCTCCTCTCCAGGGGTCCCCGGCGAGGGACCCTGGTCAGGATGAAGTTGGCGGCGGGCCAGTGGTCAGAGCTCTTCTCCTCCCGGGTCCTCAACGAGGAATCCCAGGCCCAGGACGCAGCGCCAGCTGGAGCTCTGCAGACCGCGGCTTCAGGCTGCCGTGGGCCAGCGAACGGAGCGCTCCCCTCTGGCGACCCCTGGCGAGGGCTCGACCGCTCCGCGACAAAAGAGTCCTCTCTGCGCCCGCTGCTGAAGCTGAAGCCCCACGTGCATCTCCGGGAAAGGCCGCACCGATCCTTGCAGTTAGGCCATGGGGGAGGCGACATGGAAAAAGTCACCTCTCCGTGGAGGTTTCCCCCTTATCCCCCCACACCACCCCCCACACAAGACACACAAAGAAACATTAAAAAAAAACATTGAGACACACGAGAAAACAAAAAAAGTTGAAAAAAACAAACGCTGCTGGCAGGGCTGCCGGCAAGCAGCGCCCCCCACCGCCCCCCTCTCAACCCCATTCTCCTGCCTTCTCCCCATAATGGAGGGTTTCATTACCACTTCTTTATATTGCTACAGTCATAGAGATATACAACATGCAAATAGGCACTCGATCCAAGTCCACCCTGCCTACAGAGGTGTCTTTCTGGGTTAGTCCTACTTGTCTGCATTAGATCCATATCCCTCTGAACCCTTCCTATCCACAAACATGTCCAAATGCTTTCCAAATTTTGTAACTGTACCGGCCTCTACCACTTCCTCTGGCAGATTGTTCCATATACCCACTACCCTCTGCTTTAAACATGCCCTTTTGGAATCCCTTACCCTGGGGACAAAACTGTAACCATCCATCTTACATATGCCTTTCATGGAAGTACATACTTCTATAAGGTCACCCCTCAACCTCCTACACTCCAGAGAAAGGTCTCAGGCTATCCAGCCTCTCCTTGTAACTCAAGCCTTCCAGTCCCTGGCAACACCCTTGTGAATCCTTTCTGTGCCCTCTCTAGCTTATTCACATGATTCTGAAAGCACAGACCCGAACTGCACACAATACACCAAGTGCAGTCTCAAAAACATCCGAGATACCTGTAACATGACATCCCAACTCTTGTATCAATTCCCTGACTAATAAAGGCAAGTAGTCATATATCTTCTTCACCATCTTGTTATTACTTTCAGGGAACGAGGCACTTGTATCCCTCGGACCCTGTTCTACAATAGTCCCCAAAGCCTGCCATTCATCGTGTTTGTCCTGCCGTGATTTAACTTCACAAAATGCATCACTTTATACTTGTCCAAGATAAATGTAATCTGCCATTCCTTTTCCCACTTTCTCAGTTGATTCGAGATACTGTTGTAAACTTATTCAAACCTTCTTCATTGTCCACCAATCCACAATTTTGAAGTCATTTGCAAACTTACTAGCCATGCCACCTACATTCTCACCCAAATCCATATTATGATTTTTAAAAACCACAGTGGACTCAATAATAAGCTCTGTGGCACATTTCTTGTCATTAATGTGACTCTGACTCGTTCTACAAACCCAGTTTTGTATTCAGTTGGCTAGCTCACCCTGGATCTCATGTGATCTCACCTTCTGGATCAGTTTACCATGTGGGATTTAGTCCACAAACATGGTAAAGTCCACAAACATGTCCGCTACCCTCCCTTCTTCAATACTCTTGATTAACTCTTCAAAAAACTCAATCAAATTGGGGGGATGTTAGCTCCCCCTTGCTGGCGATCGAACCCCGCGTCGGGGCTGGTCGAACCTTCCGTGACGTTGGAGCTCCTGACATCCACGGCCTCTCCGGAGACTGCGAGCTCTTGATGGTAAGTCCGTAGGCTGCGGTTGGAGCGATCCCAGGCAAGGGATCGGCTCCGATGTTAAGTCCACATCCCACGATGGGGCCCAAGGTCAGTCTGAGGAGGCCTCCAGCTCCATTGATGGTAGGCCACAGAGCCACCGAAGTATGCGATCCGAAATTAATCTCATCTCCGGCAAGGTAAGAAACTGAAAAAAACGTTTCCCCCAACCCCTGCTCCTCCCCCCACATTAAACAAACCGGAGAACTGTCACACAAACTTTCAACACACACAAACCGGAGAACTGTCACACAAACTTTCAACACACACAAACCGGAGAACTGTCACACAAACTTTCAACACACACAAAAAAAATTTAAAAGACGAAAAAACAAACAGACTGTTGGCGGGGCTGCCAAACATGCGGCACCCCTGGTGAAAAGCTACCCTATAGGAAAGTTATTGAATTTATTCCCTCCAACTTTTTAAGTACATTCCTTCCTTTCTTTAAATAATATTGAATTTTATCATCTTTGCATCTCTGATGTTTTGCACAATGCAGTAGTAATGGAAAGTTTATTGCGTTATAATTTACAATTCACCAACAGATCAACAAGGAATGTGATCTTGCTGGCTCTCCTCTCTGCACTAGATTACTTGGACAATAAAAACACATACACCAGGCTGTTATTCATCGACCACAGCTCGGCATTTCAACACCAACATCTCTTCCAAACCTATTACCGTAAACCCTTATAACGCATTTTGGTTATAGCGGACGGATCTACCAACAGCAGCTGATGCCACCCCTGGTTTGTGGCTCCTGCCTGGGTACTTGCAACCTTGGCTGCCCACGCCTCCCCTGCCTCACGCCGCCTCCCTGGCTGTTCCCACCCGCAACTTTCCACACTCTGCCCTGCTTGTCCCTGATTAAAAATCTGTTTGAAGGGTACCAGAACAATAACCTTACTCTCAACATTAGCAAGACTAAAGAGCAGATTGTGGACTTCAGGAGTGGCAAGCAAAGGATCCACGAACCTGCCTTCATTGACAAGATGGTGACAGAGAATCCTCTTGACGTGTCGGTTTTAGGTGGGAGATTGTTGTTCTGGTACCAGATTTTCAATCTTGATTGTTGACCAGGAGGGGAATGCTCCACGAATGGATCCACGAAGTTGTGCACATCAAGAGGACGGCAGTGGAAAGAGTTAATAGCTTTGAGTTCCAGGGTGTGCAAATCTCTGTAGCTCGGTCCTACGCCTCTACTCCTTGAGAAGATTGAGAAGATTTACTTGTCCATGAACATTCTATTAAAATTCTACTGGTAAAAAGTAGAGAATGTGCTGACCAGTTGCATCATAGCCTGGTTTGGCAACACGAATCCCCAGGTACTAAGGAGATTTCAGTGTAGTAGACACTGCCCAGTCTGCCCACTGCACAGGTACTGACCTCCTCATCATCAAAGAGATCTATAGGCGACATGGCCTCAAAAAGGCAGCCATTGTCATCAAAGACCTACACTAGCCTAGCCACGCTCCCATTTAACAACTATAATCATAAAGAAGGTACAGGGACATGAAAACTGTGACCTCCAGGTTCAAGAATAGCTTCTTCCCATCAGGCTCTTGAACAATACACAACCCTAACCTCAGTGTGGTGTGGACTCCTGTATATCGGCGAGGCCAAGCGCAGGTTCGACGATCGTTTCGCTGAACACCTCCGCTCAGTCTGCCGAACCCTATCTGATCTCCCAGTTGCTCAACACTTTAACTCCCCCTCCCATCCCCACACTGACCTTTCTGTCCTGGGCCTCCTCCATTGTCAGACTGCAAATTTGAAGAACAGCACCTCATATTTTGCTTGGGTAGCTTACACCCCAACAGTATGAACATTGACTTCTCTAACTTCATGTAGCCCTTGCTTTCCCTCTCTCTCCATCCCCTTCCCCTTCTCCAACCAGTTTTACTATCTCCGACTCCATTTTATCTCTGTACCGCCCACTCCCCTGACATCAGTCTGAAGAAGGGTCTTGACATGAAACGTCACCCATTCCTTTTCACCAGAGATGCTGCTTGTCCCGCTGAGTTACTCCAGCATTTTGTGTCTATTTCGGCAACAATAAGCGGTCTTTGATTGCACTAAGGACTCAACCTTTGCACTTGTATTACAATTATTAATTTATTGAATTTCTTGGAACTATTATGTTTTCTGTGCGTACTATGTTTATGGGACTGATATTCTGCTATATCTAAGAATTGCATTGTTCTGTTGGTGGAACACATGACAACTCGTGCATCTATTGTCCTTATGATTGCTCTAACGGAATATACAGGATCAAAGGACGGGCAGAAAGACGTAACTTTATTCACAGAACGAGGTCTTTTCAGACTCTCCAAGCAATGATGGCAGAACTATGAAGATATTTGAGCTATTCCAGTCATCATAAGGAACAAATAATAATAATGTTTTGTTTATAGGGACAGTGCATATTAATTAACATTTGCATGTAAATATGCGAGATTGTAGCCAATCAGTAGCTAATTTCCGTCTCTAGTCCCAGGCAAAGGTAGGTGAAGTGTCTTGCCCAAGGACACAACGACAGTACACACTCCAAGCAGGATTCGAACCAGCCACCTTCAGGTTGCCAGCCGAACACTTAGCCCATTGTGCCATCTGTCATGCCTCATAAACTTGTTATGGAGAGGCAGGGACGGAACAGTATTTTGGTAAAAAATAACGAGAAGTAGGACGTGTTGCCGGATTGATTGGCAATTCAAAAATAGAATTCACAAAGGTAGTTCATTATCAAAATTTACAATGCATTAATGCATAGTTAATGATGAATCACGTATGCTGCATATCCTCAGAGGCATTTGAGATCTGAGCAGAAAGGCCCTGGTGTTAATAGTTCCAGTGACAAAAGCAGATTTACTTATTTTAATCTGTAACTATGTCACATTACTTACTCATTGGTTTCCATTCATTCCTTTATACTGAATAATTAACTGAAATCTACATTTTGTCGTTCCTTTGATTGTCTTCTCTTCTAGCCACTGAAATTTTGATGTGTAGATGGCCTCCTTGTCACGTCTGCTTTTGTCATCTTTTCACCACACTCTTGGCACTCTTTCAATGGTTATGTCCACAGGCCATTTGCAAACATGCATCAAACATTGACTCATGCCATTCATGTCTTTCAATGTTTTATCAAAAGATTTTTAAATCTACTAATGATGGCTTCCGGTGGCTGCTATGAAGCAGTGAAGGCAGCTGCACTGAGCTCTCCTCCAGACAAATCGTGTTTAAAGTCAACTCCCATGCCAGGATCGGGTTAAAAAATCTTATCAGGTTTGCTGAACGTCGAGGGTACTGACTCCATCAAACGGTACCGGTGGATTTGGGATTTAAAACGATCTTATCGTAAAAACTGGATGAGAAAGAGAAGAGGTCAGAGAGGACCCAAGAAGACTACAATCAGTTTCTAGCTCCAAAAACTCTGGATGAGCTTGAAACCACCCCGGAACTCACTTTTGAAAGTCTGGAAGAGGAGCTGGAACCTCAACAACCTACAAGCGATATGGCTGCGAGAAGTGATACAAAGGAGAAAGAAATGAAAAGCTGGGAAGAAACGGTAAGAGCTAATATTCTTAAAGACATTACTAAAGATCTTCAGAAGCAATTTGCCAAAATGAATTCTACAATTCAGAACAACTTCTCCACTATGGAGGGCAATCTTTCTAAGAAAATTGATAATAGCTGCGGCGAAGTAAAAGAGCTTTATGTAGCCCTGAACCAGCAGTTTAAAGATTTGGAGTCCAGGACTGCGAAGGAATTGGAAAGTATGCAGAAAGATTGACCTATTATTTATATATATAACTAACTAACTAATTAACCACTTACGCGCAATAAACTCAACTAACGTTAAAGGCGTAATGTACTATACTAACACGACTAACTATATAGCAGGAAGGATGGGGGAGGTTAGACATATATTTTAAATACTAAATACTAATTATGAATTAATTAACATACAGGTAAATGAAAAGTGTAATTATTGACGAGGTACTTTAACCCATAATTTCCTTTATTTTAATCCAAATCTTCTACCTTCCCTTTTATTTTATTTTATTTTATTTTAAACTGTTCAGCGATTAACTGACCTGATATGATAATTTTGGTAACAATTAGAGGGAACCGACTAACGTTGGGTCAAATTATAATAGGGGGATAAGGCCCAGTGCATAATCTCATTGACGGAGGTCAATTTAAAAACAAACCTAGCTACCTTAGGTGGCTTTTTTGTAATTTATCGCTTTTTTGATAAATTACATTCACTTTTTTTGTTTATTCACAATTATGTGTTGTATGACTTAATAATTTTTATGTACACTTTATTTTATGTTTTTCTCTTTCCCTTAATTATGTTTAATAGTGTCAGGAGATGTAAAACTACTGTAGAAATTATGAAGGACAACTCTGGATTCGGGATTCCGAGGTACTTGGCTGCATCACATGTATCATACAGTCTGGTAATAATAGCCAATGCAAGATAATAGTTGAATAAATATCGGAGGTCTCACCTTCTGTAGTTGGAACATCAGAGGTGCGAATGAGCCAATTAAGAGGGGTAAAATTCTGGCACAATTAAAATCATTAAATATGGATATTGCTTTCCTACAAGAGACACATCTGAAACAACAAACTCAGATCAGATTAAGGGCAAATTGGATAGGTCAAACCTATTAGTCCTCATTCACCTCTAAAGCAAGAGGCACGGCTATTATAATTCGGAAGGGTATACCTTTTAAATTAAAGAAATCTATATCTGATAAAGAGGGAAGATATGTTATAGTCACGGGAGAAATTTACAATACACCATTAACTATGATAAATATTTACGCGCCTAATTTTGATAACCCACAATTTTTTAGGAAAATAATAGATTTAATCGCAGAGCATAATTATCAAAATATAATAATGGGGGGAGATTTTAACTGTGTTATAGATCCATACTTAGATAAATCAATAAAGCTAGGGAAGAGTCTTGTTAAAACTAAGACCTGTGAATTTTTAAATACTTATATAAAAAATAATAACATAGCTGATATTTGGAGAATAGCAAATCCAAGTGGTAGGGAATACTCATTTTATTCATCAGTTCACAAAACTTATTCGCGAATTGACTATTTTTTATTGGACACAAAATTAATCCCGTATACGAATAAACCATCATATCATAATAGTATTATTTCTGATCATTCACCATTGACTTTGATACTTAAAATTGAGGGAATGCCGAGTATAAAACCTTTTTGGAGATTCAATGTACATATATTAAATAACCCGCAGTGTTATGAGTATATAAAAGAACAAATAAAACTTTTTTTCGAAATAAATGACACGCCGGGTATTTCTGCACCGCTATTATGGGAAACCTTCAAGGCATATATTCGCGGTGTCATAATTTCTTACCAAAGTTTTCAAAATAAGGAAAATAAAAGAGAACTTCAGCGGATAGAACAGAAAATAAAACTACTAGAACTGGACAATGCAACTGACCCAACCATAAATAAACATAATAAGATAACTTTATTGAAATATAAAGTCAATAGAATACTATCGGCTAGAGTAATAAGATTATTCCAAATTACAAAACAAGCACACTTCGAATTTGGGGATAAGCCACATAAACTACTTGCGAGGCAACTGAAGCAACGAGAAAAGGAAAAAACTATTACTAAAATTAAATCGGATAAGGGTGAGTTTTTAACACTGCCTAAGGATATTAATAAGAGGTTTGCCCAATTTTATCACAATTTATATACATCTAAAATAAATACAGATGTAAGTAAAATTACAAATTTTTTAGATAATTGCAAGCTCTCAAAATTGGATAGTTTAGAACAAGAGCAATTAGGAGTACAGATTACTAATGAAGAAATAAAACAAATAATAAACTCACTGAAAAATGGGAAGACCCCAGGACCAGACGGTTTTAGTAATGAATTTTATAAAAGATTTCAGGAGTCAATTGTACCAAGATTATTCAATTTATACACGCAGGCTTATACTGAAAATAAACTACCAGAAACCCTAGCAGAAGCAACAATAACACTTATACCAAAAAAAGATAAAGATTTAGATGAACCGGGTTCTTATAGAGCTATACTAAATACGGATCAGAAAATTTTAGCAAAGATTCTAGCTAGAAGGCTAAATAATTATATTAACAATTTAATAAATACGGATCAAACGGGATTTATACCCAAAAGACAATCATTTAATAATTTGAGAAGGCTTTTCAATATAATGTACTCTCATAATGAGGACAATGAAGATATTTCAGTTGTCACGCTGGATGCAGAGAAGGCATTTGATCAAGTAGAATGGCAGTATTTATACAAGGTACTCCAAAAATTCAATATGGGAGAGATAATAAACTACTTTACGATAGACCTACGGCAAGAATACTAACTAACAATATACGCTATCTCCAAAATTTTACTTATCAAGGGGTAATAGGCAAGGGTGTGCCTTATCACCATTGCTATTTGCCCTTATGATAGAACCGTTGGCCGAAAGGATTAGAAATCACCCGAATATTCAAGGATATAACACTAAGGACTCAAAGAATAAAATTTCACTATATGCTGATGATATCCTTTTATATATTACTAATACACAAACGAGTATACCCACCTTATTAACACTAATTGAGGAATTCGGCTCTTTTTCAGGATATAGAATAAATTGGAATAAAAGCGAAATTATGTCTTTAAAACCACAGGATTCGAGACACTTACTAAAATTCCCCTTCAAAATTGCAACAGAAAAATTCAAGTATCTGGGTATTCAAATTACGAGAAGACACAAATCATTATTTAGTGCCAATTTTATACCACTATTAAATAAACTGAATGATAAGATTAAATTTTGGAAAACGCTTCCGCTCTCATTGATAGGTAGAATTAACGCTATAAAAATGACTTTCTTACCACAATTAATATATTTGTTTCAAGCGATCCCAATATATATTCCAAAATATTTTTTCAAAAAACTAGATTCCACTATCACTAATTTTATATGGGATTACAGAACACATAGAATTCAACGAAAGCATTTGTGCAAATCTAAAGAAGTTGGGGGTTTATCATTACCTAACTTTATGTATTACTACTGGGCAGTGCATATTAAGAACATAATGTACTGGCTGGATAGTTCCACTCAGCAGTTGGAGTGGATAAGAATGGAGAAAGAGGAGTGCTATCCGCACGATATAGGAACGATCCTGCTCTCACCGATAAAATTGAAAAGTATAATATATAAGAAGAACCCAATTATTCACAATATAATAAGAATTTGGAAACAAATAAAAGTATCCTTGAAATTAAATAATTTATCAGTACTAACCCCACTATTGAACAACCCCGCATTCAAACCTTCTCTCATCGACAACACATATCAACAATGGGATAGACTGGGGATTAGGAAAGTAGGGGATATGTATGAATTGGGTAAACTGTTATCATTTCAACAATTAAAATTAAATTTAAATTGAAGGATAATCAATATTTTAAATATATACAGGTATGTGACTTTATGAAGAAATATACACATAGATTTCAAACTATATTTTTAGACCCTTTAGAAGAAGCAATGAATATTAAGGCTGATTCACAAAAATTAATATCATACTTTTATAATAATATATTATATAGAGAATCACCCTCAACAGAAGCACTAAGGGAAGATTGGGAACAGGAGCTAATGATAAAGATCTCGAAGGATAGATGGGAAAAGTATTTGATGAATACACATAACTGTTCTATTAATGCAAGACATAATTTAATTCAATTCAAATTATTACATAGACTATATTATTCAAAAACGAGGTTGAATAAATTTTATCCAAACGTCTCTCCCAGATGCGATAAATGTTTGTTTCAAAACGCTAATATAACACATTCATTTGTAGGATGTACAAAGTTGAATAAATTTTGGAGTGATATATTTGATATATTTACAAAGCTCTTCAAGTCAAGAATAGAACCCAAAATGGAATGGATTATATTTGGAATAATAGGAGAAGATACCAATTTAAATAAAGACCAAAATGTTTTTTATAATTATGGGTTAATAATTGGAAAGAAATTGATACTTAAATTTTGGAAAAATACAACCATACCAACTGTTAAAATGTGGATTAGGAATATGATGGACATAGCACGCCTTGAAGAAATGAGACTCTGACTAATAGATAAATATGACCAATTCTTAAGGAGTTGGCCTCCTTTCATCGACTTTTTGGGATCATGTGATGCAGCGGTACCATAAGGATTGCTGATTTCAGTTCATAACGTGGATAGATCTACATCTCCGAATATAGATTTGAAAAATTCTCTTTTAAGGGGCCTTCTCTTCTATTTCTACTTTCCACTTTTTCTTTTTTATTTTATTTATTTATTTTTTTATATACACACTTCACGTTTTTCTACTCTCTACCATCTATTTTCCACTTTTTCCCCTTTCTATTGTTTTCTTTTTCTTGTCTTGCTTACTTCCTTCTCATAACATAAAACTAGAGGTTGTACATAGAATGGATTACGGTATGACATAGTTGGCACCTAAAATTAGGTGCCACTGTATTGTTTTGTACTGTATTAACTTCTAATAAAATTTAAAAAAATTAAAAAAAAAAAAAAAAAAAAAAAAAAAAAGATTTTAACATCTACTAATGATAGTAGAGATCTAGTTGAGATCCACTAGAGGGCAAACGGATTATTTTGTATAACTTTGGCAAATAAAATGTATACATTATTAATCAAGCATGCATCGTTGACTGCAGTCATTTTTGTGCTGTGTATATCTTTTCAAATTCAAATGCACCCCAGAAACAAAGTTAACAACTGACATATTGCATATATAGTAAGGTGTACACTAATTCCTAAGACGATTGAAGAGATTTGGCATGTTGCCAAATACAGATCCACTGTATTCCGGCATTCTTGATTCCGGAGCCATTACCGTATTATCCGTTTAGCTGGAGCAACAGAGGTCACAGCCTTGGGAGGCCAAGATATCGGCCCGCAAAGTCAGCCGCAGAAGTCGTCTAATGGGAACCGAACCGTCCATTCCAGTACCTCAGCTGCAGAGGGCAAATTCAGCCTACCGATTGTGATGTCATCATGTCATCAGCGAACGACAGCCGGTTAAATTTCTTCAGATTTTTGAACATTTTGATTAATAACTCGAGAAATAAAGCATGAATATTTCAGACGAGGTGCTTTCAGAGTCCACGGTATAAATCTCTACAGGAATATGTAAAAATGTTACCGTAACCGCGTCGATTTTTTGCGAAGATGTGATTACACACAAACACACACAAACAGATGCACACATCCAAGATCAGAGATTTATGGTTTTACTAGACCAAGGGGGACCCGTTGGGTTCCGTCCCCTCAATGCACAGGGGAGGGGGAGGGGGAGGGGGGGGGGGGGAGAGGGGGGGGGAAGAAAGACGTGGGGGAGGGAGCAGGAGGAAGAGGGATGCTGGGGGCAGAAGAGAAAGGCTGGGGAGAGAGAGGCGGGGGGAGAGAGAGGGGAGGGAGAGAGAGGACAGGGGAGAAAGAGGGAGAGAGGGGGTAGGAGGAGGGAGGGGGTGAGGGGGGAGGGAGGGAGGAGGAGGGAGGGGGTAGGGGGGAGGGGGGATGGGGATGGGGGCAGGGGGTGGAAGAGAGTCCCGGGGGGGGGGGGGGGGTGGTGAAAGAGAACCCGGGTGGGGGGAGAGAGAGCCTGGGGGGAGAGAGAGAGCCGGGGGCAGCGCGTGCCGCAGTTCCAGAGATTCACCACTCTCTGTGTGAAAAGGATTTCCCCTTTATCCTTAAACTGTGACCCCTTGTCCTGGACTTCCCCAACATCGGGAACAATCTTCCTGCATCTAGCCTGTCCAACCCCTTAAGAATTTTGTAAGTTTCTATAAGATCCCCCCTCAATCTTTTAAATTCTAGCGAATATAAGCCGAGTCTATCCAGTCTTTCTTCATATGAAAGTCCTGACATCCCAGGAATCAGTCTGGTGAACCTTCTCTGTACTCCCTCTATGGCAAGAATGTCTTTCCTCAGATTTGGAGCCCAAAACGGTACGCAATACTCCAGGTGTGGTCTCACCAAGACCCTGTACAACTGCAGTAGAACCTCCCTGCTCCTATACTCAAATGAAGTGAAAGGCATCTTTGATAGCGGTGTAGTAGTGGTCAAGGGTGTTTGATTCTCTAATGCTGAAAGGTATGTGTTGGTGGTAGTTAGGATGTGAATTCTTCAAACAGGCATCATTGAAATTCCCGGCAATGATGGGAAAGACATTGGAGTATGCCGTCTGGTGTTTGTTAGCCATGAATTGCAACTTTTCCAGTGCTAAAATCATCTGCCTGAGGTGCGATGTAGACTGCGGTTCTCGTGATGGAGTGAATTCATTTGGGAGATAGTAGGGACGGCACTTCTAGGTGCGGAGAGCAGGAGTTGGACAAGACAGCTACGTCTGAGCACTACAAAGAATTTACCATAAGCCAGATGATAGTTTGTTATCAGGATCTCTAATGTTATCTGTATCAAATGCACTTGATATCACGTTGAATGAATTGAATTAGCTGTGAACTAACTACTGTAACGGTGGATATTTCAGGAGGTGGTCGAAATATTCGGTGACTGGTTGCATCATATTGAGCCAGAACTTTGTGGTCTTCTCTGTTCCTTGACCTCTCAGTAACCTAACAGATAAACTACACACAGATAGAATTTGTACAAATTATTTGTTTCCATGTCGAGATTAAAACAATATAGGATACATTAGCACACTATTATTGTCTTCACGAGTGTCAAGAGACCTGTTCTTTGCCTGGGGTGAAAATCAATAGCAATCTGTATTTGCTTGTACACACTTATTAAGAATTCGTTCATTTTCAATTATTCATTTAAAAAAGATTGCAGGAGGCTTACAACCTGATTTCATTAAAGTGACTTAAGCCTTAAATGTAAGTTATTTCAAGTGAGAGACACTGATGTATTTTGATGTTAAAAATGTCTGTGTTGTATCAGTGGATGCCATTAACTATGCATTGACTGTTTACTGTATGAATGGAAACAAATGGCCTCAGGCGAAATGGTAGAGGATTGCTTCATTCCATCTGCATTTTAGTTTTAAGGCAATTATTGAAATTGATAGATCTCAGATGAGCTTCATTTGGGTTACCAGTAATAGCCCCATGTGTGAATTGTCTACGGTTTGTAATGAGAACAGGCATTCGTGTTTATTGTTGCAGATTTCAACCACCTTTGGAGGTCAGGACTTGCCAACCATGAGTGATGAGATCCATTATTTTGCACTTCCACCTCCACTTACTTTAGCAGTGAGCATGAGCTTGTAGGCTGCTAACTGCTCTATATTTATAAAAGGCAACAATAATTTTCAGCCCGGTTTACATATATTTTCCATGAAGCTCTATTCCAATTTTATTTATTTATTTTTAAAAATATTTTTATTGGAAGTGATGTACAATAATATAAGGCATAAATAACATATTACATTTCATGTACAACTTCTTGTTTTAAATTTAATAGTAGAAAAAAAGAGTAAGGAAAGCAAGAAATAGAGAGCGAGAGAATATTATATATCTCAAAAAAGATAAGAAGAAGGTGATGTGAACTAAAATAAAAAGAATAGAGGAGAGAAAAGAGAAAAGAAAAAAAAAGAAAGAAGTTGAAAGGGATATGCCTCCTTCGTATCTTTACCCACCTCTCACCCGGTTCTGAAACACTTAATTTCTAAGGTTGTGTTGCACCACATGCTTGTAATAAGTCGACAAATGGAGGTCAAATCTTTAAGAATTGGTCTGATTTGCCTGAATGGACGAATCTCATATCTTCAAGGTGTAACATTTCCGACATTTTTGAAATCCACATTTTGAGCGTCGGTGCGGGTGCATTTTTCCAGAATTTAAGTATACGTTTTTTTGTTGTTATTAAGCCATAATTAAGTAGACATTTTTGAGATGAAGTTAGCTTACATCCGTCTTCCATTGATCCAAAGATCTATTACAATTTGTAATCCAATATTAAGTAAAACTGTTTATGTGTAATATATTTGTATCTATTTTTGTGCCAGTGAATATGCATGCATATGTGCAGATATTATCCAATTAGTGGTGTGGTGTGCGTGAAACTAAGGTTCAGCATTGTCATTTAGATCTCTGCATTTTTTTAAACTAATGTCAATATTGATTCAAGATTGGAAGCTGCAGTCACAAACTGTGGACCTTATTAGAAATCTGTCACAACAAGTCAATAATATAAATTATGCCATGAATCCATCAATGAAGGAATAGGCTATAGATTTTAGAATCTAAAACCAAGAGCAGTATTGCGCAGAAATAGGCCCTTTAAATCACAATGTCTGTGCTGAACATAATGCCAAGAGCATCTCTTATTTGCCTGCACATAATCCATATCCCTTAATTCCCTGCATATCTTAACAATTATGTGCCCATCTACAAGTGTATTAAATGCTTCTATTGTAACTGCCTCCTCTACCCCCCATCCCCTGTAGTGCATTCCAAGCACTCACTAGCCTGTATAAAATTAAACTTGCCCTGTACATCTACTTTATACTTTACCCCTCTCACCTTAAAGCTGTGTCCTCTACTATTTGATGTTTCCATCCTGGGAAAATGGTTGCAACTGTCTACCCTATCTACGGTTCATAACTTTGTATGCTTCCGGAAGTGGCGGCGCAGTGATACGGCTGCGGCTCGCCTGCAGTCTGTATGTTTTTACTTTTTTGTGTTGTTTTTTTTATCTAGTTTAGTAATTTTTTTGGTTATTAGGTGGTGTTATGTGTGTGGGGGGAGGGTGAAACAGGGCTTTCTGTCTCTTCCTTCGGGGGAATGCGACTTTTTTGTCGTATCCCCCTTCTCTTCCCCCGTCTGCGCTGAGGCCTAATGGCGGAGCTGGCGGCCTCCAACCTGCGACCGACCTCGAGGGTCCGGAGGTAGAACCAGCCAGGACTCACCAACGCGAGGCTGGCCGTCTTCAAGCTGCGGCGGCGTTCGGGCAGCGGCACGACTCGGCGCTCCGGTGAGAGCGGACGGCGCGGGGCTGAGACACTCCCGTGCAGGCAGCACGGCTACCGGCTGGAAGGCGCTCCCGTGGGGGCAGCCCGGTGCGGGGCTGAGACGCTGCCGTGTGGGTGGCCTGGCTACCGGCTGGAAGGCGCTCCGGTGAGGGCGGACCGGCTCCCGGCTGGAAGGTGCTCCCGTGGGGGCAGCCCGGTGCGGGGCTGAGACGTTGCCGTTGCCGTATGGGCGGCCCGGTGCGGGGCGGAGACGGTGCTCCGGTGGCTGAGGCGGCGTTCTGGTCGCGGCGACCTGGATCCGGGGCTCGGCCGCGGGCCAGTGGATGACAATGTCGGGAGCTCGCAGATCACAGGTTGATGCCTGTTTTCCGGAGCACCCGTTGCAACAGCTGCGTCCGCTGGACTGGAGGGCGGCAGCTTCGACCACCCCCGGGCCGCGGAGCTTGAACCGCGGGACTGACTTACCATCGCCCGGTGGGGTATCGCCTCGGCGCAGAGGGAGAAGAGGAGGGAAGAGACAGTAACTCTAAGACTTTTGCCTCCATCACAGTGAGGAGGTGTTTGGTAAACTCACTGTGGTGGATGTTAATTTGTGTTTATTGTGTGTTGTTATTATTACATGTATGGCTGCAGGCAACAGCATTTCGTTCAGACCGAAAGGTCTGAATGACAAATAAAGGATTCAATTCAATTCAATTCTATGAGGTCTCTCTTCAATCTCTGGCACTCCAGAGAAAGCAATGCAAGTCTGCCCAACCTCTCCCTGTAGCTAATACCCCCTAATCCAGGCATACAGGCAAACCTCCTCTGCACCTTTTCCAAAACCTCTACACCCTTCCTGTAATGGGACGACCAGAACTGCACACAATATTCCAAATGCGGCCGAACCATAGTCCTATAAGTTACATTGTGACTTACTCACTTTTATACTCAATGCCCCGACCAATGAAGGCAAGCATACTACATGCCTTCTTTACTACTCTATCTACTTGTGTTGCCAGTTTCAGAGAGGTATGGACTACAAGATCGCTCTGTACATCAATGCTGGTAAGGGTCATGGCATTCATTATATATTTTCTCCATGCATTCAACCTGCCAAAGTGCAACTCCTCAGCTTGGATCTGTCATCACAAACTTCATCTTCAACTTCAACTTGGATCACAAACTCCATCTGTCATTTCTCTGCTCCTTTTCTGTAGCTGATCAATTACCCACTGTATACTTTCACAGCCTTGCTCACAGTCCTCGATCTCAGCAATCTTGGTGTCAGCTGCAAATTTACTAACCAACCCGTCTACATTAACGTCCAAGTCATTTATATATGTCACTAACACACTGCATAGAACCTGGTGGAACTCCACTGGTCTCGGATATTCAGCTTGAATATTGTCTTTCCTGCAAAACCCTATGTTTTCTATCAGTAAACCAGTTCTGAATCCGTATGACCAAATCACTGTTAATCCTGTGCATCTTAATCTTATGGATCAGCCTTCCAGAGGAGATTTCATCAAATGCCTTACTAAAATCCATGCAGATACCATTCACCAACTTATCCTCATTGATCACCTTTGTCACCTCCTTAAAAAACTCAATCAAGTTAGGAAGTCTTCGGAAAGTATGAAATAAAAATGAGTTTTCTGTTTAGAATTAAAATGTTTAATTGTTATTGTAGTGTTTAAATTGAGATATTATGCATTCATAAATTAAATTGGGTAATTTTTTGCCTGCCTTGTACATTAATTGTGCATTAAGCATTTCTCATGCCCAGTTGAAGCAAGATCCTAGCTACTGGGTTTAACCTGTTCCATTTTTTATTTAGTGTTTGTGTATTTTGAAAGTTGACAACTAAGCTTAGGGAACCACATATAACACATGACATCTGGCTTACCAATTCAGTCTTTATTGTAAGAAATAAATTAAAATGATTAATGAGACGTTGAATGTAATGTGTTGTGATTTAAGTGTGGATTGCTCACTTAAATTAAATATATAATTTTAAAATCCTGATTAAAATTTGTAAATGATTCAATTAAAGAAATGTTGGCAAGTCAGTTGAAAACAATTCATGGTTTAATTAAAAGTTAATATGAAAACCTGTTGCAGAGATTATATAATATACCTCAATTTTAAACTTTTATTACATCATACATTTTACATACAGAATTAATAGATTTTATTCAAATTAGTTCAGAAAATTATCTCATAAAAGCACAGTTTCTGAATCATAGATAATAAAACTAATATACGACTCTGGCTAAACATCAGATTACAGAAGCACCAGAGGGGAAGCTTCAAGAGAACATCACTGGGGTCAGAATTAAATTCAAGCCATCCAAATCAAGAAGCATTTCTATAAATAAAGGCAAACTGACAGATCAAAGGTTCTTCATTGATCAAGAACCTATTCCAACTGTCAGAGAAGCCAATCAAAAGTCTGGGAAGATGGTATAACTCTAAACTGAAGGACACTGATCAGGCTAACGAGTTTAGGCAAGCAGTCATCAATGGTCTGGCGAACATCGACCGATCCATGCTGCCTGGAAAGATGAAAATCTGGTGCCTGCAGTTTGGGTTACTACCTCACCTTATGTGGCCACTAACCATGTATGACACCACCCTCACAAGAGGCGAGAAGATAGAAAGAACAATCAGCTCTTTCGTGAGAAAGTGGTTAGGTGTTCCTCGGTGCTTGAGCAGCGTAGGCCTGTACGGTCAAGGGATACTCCAGCTGCCTCTCTCTAGTCTCACAGAGGAGTTCAAGTGCACTAAAGTCAGACTAGAGATGACCCAGGCAGAATCAAGGGACACTGTCATCCGAGCTGCTGCGCCAACCCTGGCAACAGGAAAGAAGTGGACGGCTAAGAATGCGACACAGCAGGCAAAATCGGCTCGCCACCAAGGTGACATGGTAGGGCAAATCCAACACGGACAAAGTGGCTTGCGGCTTGGCGGAAAGCGACCTTGCTGGAACAAGGCATCATCACTGGAGCGCCGGAAGTTGGTCGCGGCCGAAGTCCGCCGACAGGAGGAGTCGAGTAGGTGTGCCAAGGCTGTGTCGCAAGCTAAACAGGGCCAGTGGATGAGATGGGAGAGTGTGGAAAAGAGGAAGATCAAGTGGAAGGACATGTGGGAGATGGAGGCGAGCAGGATATGTTTCCTCATTCGGGCAACCTATGATGTCCTTCCTAGCCCAAAAAATCTCAACCAGAGATTATGCAGAGATTATATAATATAACTCAATATTAAAATTTTATTACATCATACATTTTACAGAATTAATAGATTTTATTCAAATTAGTTCAGAAAATTATCCTCAAATACTTCATAAAAGCACAGTTTCTGAATCATAGATAATAAAACTAATGTACAACTCTGGTTAAACATCGGATTACAGAAGCAACGCAGTGTATGGAATTGGTGAGAGTGCAGAGGACATCTAAGAAAGATAGAGTCATACAGCGTGGAAACAAACCTTTCAGCCCAACTTGTCCGCGCTGGCCAACATGCCCCATCTACACTAGTCCTACCTGCCTACGCTTGACCCGTATCCCTCTAAAATATCCCTCATAAAATAACAGGACTGGAAAATGCTGTATTGAAGAAAGCTTGGATAATGTAGGAGTATTTTCTTTAGAACTATGAAATTTGAAAGGAGACTGAATTGAAGTGTATAAAATTATAAAGGAACTAACTAGAATAAATGGAGAAAATATATACCCCTTCGCAGAGTGGCCCAAAACTAGCGCATAGATTGAATGTACTTGGCAGAAGTATTAGAGAGAAGATGAGAAACCCTTTTATTTGAAATTCACAGTTTGAAAGGACGGCAGAGGTAAAAGCTCTCACCATATTTAGAAGTCTCTGGGTGTGTAATTGAGCTGTGATGTTGAGCTACAGATCAAATGCTGCAAGGTGGGATTAGGTAGGTGGCTTCTTTTTCAATTAGCACCAGTATGAAAGGCTGAATGATTTCTTTATATGTAATACATTTTCTATGTTACATGTATTTGATAAGTATTTCTTATCAAAAATATGAAATTAATGTTTAGCTAGATAAAAGATTGTTTTACGAAAAAAGCCGGGAGAAACAGAATTGTTCTTGTACTTTAAGCGGAACAAAGAGTTGTATATTGGTTCTTTATTAATAATCAAGCCATAATAATTATAATAAGAAAGGTCCTGAACCGAAACATGATCTATTCCCTCTACAGATGCTACCTAGCCTGCTGAGTTACATACAGAACATAGAACATATTTGTGTGCCTATCTAAAAGCCTCTATTGTATATGACACCAACACCACCATTGACGGTACATTCCACTATGAGTAGAAAAACTTGGTCTGCACACTTCCTTTATACTTGCCCCTCTCACCATAAAGCTATAACAATGCAAGTCCTTGATAGTTCCACCCAGGGAAATAGGTTCTAACTATCTACCCTATTTATGCCTCTCATTATTTTATGTACTTCTATTAGTCTTCCCTTAGCGTTGAATGCTCCAGAGAAAACAATTCAAGTTTGCCTAACCTCGCCTTATAGCTAATACCCTCTAATCAAGGTAGCACTTTGGTAAACAATAAACAATAGACAATAGACAATAGGTGCAGGAGTAGGCCATTTGGCCCTTTGAGCCAGCACCGCCATTCAATGTGATCAAGGCTGATCATTCCCAATCAGTACCCCGTTCCTGCCTTCTCCCCATATCCCCTGACTCCGCAAAGACCTATCTAGCTCTCTCTTGATAGTATCCAGAGAACCGGCCTCCACCGCAGAGAATTCCATCGACTCACAACTCTCTGTGTGAAAAAGTGTTTCCTCATAATAATAATAATAATGTTTTGTTTATAGGGACAGTGCATATTAATGAACATTTGCATGTAAATATGCGAGATTGTAGCCAATCAGTAGCTAATTTACGTCTCTAGTCCCAGGCAAAGGTAGGTGAAGTGTCTTGCCCAAGGACACAACGACAGTACACACTCCAAGCAGGATTCGAACCGGCTACCTTCAGGTTGCCAGCCGAACACTTAGCCCATTGTGCCATCTGTCATCTACGTTCTAAATGGCTTACCCCTTATTCTTAAACTGTGGCCCCTGGTTCTGGACTCCCCCATCATCGGGAACATGTTTCCTGCCTCTAGCGTGTCCAACCCTTAATAATCTTATATGTTTCAACAAGATCCCCTCTCAAAGTACAGCACAGGAACAGGCCCTTCAGGCCACAGTGACTGTGCAGAATGTAATGCCAAACTAATTGTGTCTGTCTGCAAATTATCCTTATTTCTCCATTCCTTGCCTACTCACTTGCCTATCTAAAAGCCTCTTAAACACCACTGTTGTATCTGCTTCCACCATCACCTCTGGCAGAGCATTTCAAGCATTCAGCACCTACTGTGTAAAAAAAACTTGCGGTATCTATCTATCTATCTATCTATCTATCTATCTATCTATCTATCTATCTATCTATCTATCTATCTATCTATCTATCTATCTATCTATCTATCTATCTATCTATCTATCTATCTATCTATCTATCTGTCTGTCTGTCTGTCTGTCTGTCTGTCTGTCTGTCTGTCTGTCTGTCTGTCTGTCTGTCTGTCTGTCTGTCTGTCTATCTATCTATCTATCTATCTATCTATCTATCTATCTATCTATCTATCTAGGTTTGTACCTATATTTGCGCAAAAACTGTACACGATAGGGCTACAATTTTTGCATCACCTTACTCACCATTGTCCTGTGATGTCAATTAAACAAGTTTCGTTCAGGTTGATGGTATATTTTACGTTATTGACATTTTAAGCTTTACAAAAACCACTTCAAAAATCCTCTCCACTTGCCCTGCCAGTCAGCAGTGTTCCACCCCACAATGACATCACAACGGGATCTCATTTACATTAAAAAAACTCAGTTTTAGTAAACACAGTGGCGTTCCACCTCACAATGACGTCACAATGGGATCCCAAATTTCATTTGCATAAAAAAATGTTTTAAAAAACATTTCATTGCGATTTTCATTGTGGAGTGGTGCATTTTATTAGCCTACGCACACTAGTTGACAGTTTACACTTATACCACATATACAAACCCAAGCCAATTAACCTACAAACTAGTATGTTTTTGGAGTGTAGGAGAAAACCAAAGATCTCTGAGAAAACCCACGCGTTCATGGGGAGAACCTACAAACTCCGTAAGACAGCATCCGTAGTCAGGATCGAACCTGGGACTCAGGCGTTGCAAGCGCTGTAAGGCAGCAACTTTACTGCTGTGCCACCGTGCCTCCCAAAACATTGTGCTGTTTAAACTTCTCCATTCTAAGACGAACAATTAAAATTCTCCAGTCCCGTCACAGGAACAGTCCCTGACAAGGAAATGTGTTCTGCAACCTCTCACTGAGGATTTGACATTCTCAGTGTAGTGCCCCCTTCGTAAACACAATAGAATATCTGTCTTGAGTACAGCTGGCAATTCTGAGGCAAATTAAAAAAAATCCCCTTGAGCTTATTTTGTTTGCCAAATGTAAAATCTGCCATCAACATTTGGTTACTTCTTCTTACGAACGAAACAGAAACCAAATGAATAGTTAGATCTCAAGCCGGGTGTTGAGTTGGCAGGTTGTTGTCTCAATTGGTTACTGTTTTATCGTCAATAAAATACGATAAAATTCTTAATATATTTTAAAACCATAACATGCATGGTTGGATTTATACAGAACAAAATAGGTTGAAATTGCCATTAATTCAAAAAAGCATTTTGATTAATATTATTGTATCATCTGCAAGTAACGTTATTTTAACAGCTGAAAATGCTGCTGAAAAATATACAGAACAATATACAATATATATTGGTGATAACTTTAGAAAATGTCACTCTAGACTTTTTCAAATGTTTCCTTACATCCAAAATAAATCTTATTTTTTAGAGCCGCCTCAAAGGGCTGCATATGTCAATTTCGTCGGATGCCCCAATGGGAATTGATTCACCCTCGGAATGTTACTCATTGTTATGCATTAAGTGAAGTTTGAAGGAAATAAACTATTCTGTAAAATGATGGCACAGATCTGTAGATTTCATATCAAATCATCTAAACATTAACACGAGTTAATGGACCAGGGCTCCTTCACTTAAAATGTGAATGAAAGGTCTAACATGCAAAATTCAGAATGAAAATCCGAATTGCCAAGCTTTAAATTCACTTGACCTGTGAGTAAATTACCTAATCAAAAAACTATTTTAGACCAGCTATATAAAAGGAAGCTTGTCACATTGGGCCAAATGAAAATTGGGATGCTGAGTCAGTGGATGGAAATAAGTGAACTGATCCAAGAGTCTGTTGTCAAGGATATGTTTAGTATGTCCTATATTATTAACTCTGGATCATCGGAAGATGCAGCTGCGTTGACCAAAAATAGTTTCAGATTGGCAGAATATTCTCTATTTTCTAGTGCTGCTTAGCCCTTTGGGAGCACGAGGCTAGAATATGCTGTCAACCTGATTGACAGTAATGGTGCTTGCAATTATTTGTCCATGAATGATACAATATTTTCAGGCTAATAGTGTGTGTGTGTATACACAAAAGTTGTTATTTAGATTGTGATATTGGGTGGTGGCTTTGGAAAAATAGTGCCTCACATTCTGCCCCTCTATTGAAAGGCATTGACTGCCAATTAACTTGCACAGCAGATGTTAAATGAGTCCTCCACATATTTAGTTAGCCAAGTGTATTATAACTGTTGATTGCAGTTTATTTGTGGCTCCGATAGGCACAATAATAGAAAGGTTTGGAATAATATGGACAAATGGGACCTCCTTAGATGGGGCAGCTTGGTTTGCATGGATGTTTTGGGTCAAAGAGTCTGTTTCCTTGACTTTTTTGAAGAGACTTCAAATTTTTTTTTAATGGATTTAGAAAATGTCAAGCTTAGAATTAAAAGAAATATTCTGTTTCCTTTCACTTTTTGTCTCTGAATCGTTCTTTCCCTCCTTTCTTTCTCTCTCTGTACCTGATCTGCTTTCATTTTTGTTTGCCCTAGTTATACTTGCTTCTAAGTTTCAGTCATGTCAGTTTTTCTTATATTCGCTGTTCTTAAATCTGATTTTCTACAGAGATATCTTCTTAGTTGTCCGATTCACTCAAGTCCCAAATGTGTCTTTTTCCTTGCTAGATCATAATCTAGACACAAAGGACTGCAAGGTTTGAAGATGGGTCCCAACCCGAAACTTCACCTATTCATGCCCTCCAGAGATGTTGCCTGACCCTCTGAGTTACTCCAGCAAATTGGCTTTTTTTAGATCATAATCAATCTATACTCTCAATACTTGCAAGCAATTGTCATTTTAATTGATGTGTGCATTAGCAAAATTAACTAACCGAAACCCTTATATACTTTGCTACTGTCCATCATGGAACACTTTAGTAGTGAACAATCTTGAAGATTCCAACCTTTAATCCATGACACTGTCGATATTATATGTTGCAATTTGGCTGGCAGTAATACTGAGCAGGTCAATTCTGTAAACCTTGTGCAACATGATATTAATATTTGGGGTAGCTTTCTGGATGAATTCTAGGAACTGACATTGGATTGGATTGTAGTTTATTTATTAACCTTTCATTATTTGCAATTGCCCACCACCTTTTCATGACTATGTCCTCGGGACTCCCAGATTAGCTGCATGGTCCCAATTCCTTGATTATTTCCCTAATTCCCAACAGACATTTGCCTAATCTATCCCTGATCTATCCCTCAATGACCACTCCCTAAAAATCCCCACAACTATCTTCTTCTTTCTATCCTATCATCTCTTAATGTACACCAAAACCAGGAGAATGTCAAGCCTTTATCTCTTTGTTTGATATAAATCACAACAGTAATAAATAAGTTGCAAAGAAAATTAGCATTAAGTAGATTACCTTTAGGTGCAAAGGCTTTTACAAACCATCAAAATAAAAAGTACCATCAGTTTCATTAGAAGAGCATCAATTGTATTTTAGTTAGAGTAATATTCCAGTAAAAAAACTTGACATGTTGCTGCATCATGTGATCCTGAGCCCCATAAGTGCAATATAGCCCATCATGTCTTTACTACACTAGATCTTCTGCAGTTGTCTAAATCCTTCATCTATTTGTGATCATAACAAGTGATTTATCTGTTATGATATGACATGGAAAAACACTGAGCAGGATGTAAAAGAAGTAGAATTTATCGTGGAGACTGAAAAAGGGGTATCGAGCTGAAATGTGTCTGTCCATTTTCCTCCAGAGATGTTGTTTGGCCCGCTGAGTTCCACTAGCACTTTGATTTTTGCTCAAGATTCCAGCATCTGCAGTTCCTCGTGTCCCTGCTCTAATTTTTTATGAATATTTAAAAGATGGCTAAAGATGCTGCCACTAATTTTAAAGTTGACAGAAGGAAAATCAGGAGACTGATCTTCAAAGAGTAGTTATGGATAGAAACAGATTTATCAAGAGATGCAACTGCAGAGGCAATTGCACATGGATATTGACATTGAAGTGATGTACTGGGTTGTGGAGAATCATTTAGGGTTGATAGGGATCAGGATAGCACAAGAGCTGAAGTGTGCAACTGGAAATTAGGATGAACCTGCCTGGTGCAATCTGGAACCCAGGAAATCAGTAAGCAAGGCGATGGGAAAAACTGGATATATTAAACAGTAACAAAGTCGTTTTGAAGACAGCATTTCATGCCGAAATGGGAAATCTTCTGATATAGCAAATAATCATAAGTAGAATATGTCATTGACAATATTGTGGTTTGAAGCTAGTCTGAGAGATTATGAAGGCATATAAAGAATGCACAGGAGCTGAGCTATAGTTACTGGCATCTACTGAACACAATGGAAGGTCCCTTTGCTCTGTGTAGAATTTCAGCACCCCAATCAGAGGCTTTGACATCTGATATTCCCTTTTTACTGAATATATGAGATTCATATGACTTTTCTTTGGAGGCTTAACAATCAATAATTAAATCACAGTCATATAGTTTCTGCGGTGTGACTATTAGTAAGCCATTAAATTAAACAAAAGAAGCATGCACATTTTTTCATTTTTTCTTGTACACAGAAATAGTTGCTAAACTGTTCAATGGAATAAATTATGTGTATTGCATGTATTTTAAATGGTAAAAATTATACATGTATTTTGAAGGGGCGCAACATGAAAGCTGAATGGATTAATTTTTGTGAGGTGTTTTCACATACATTCTGTATAAGAGTTTCAAGGGCCTGTCCCACTTAGAGGACTGCCAGGGACCAGTTTTAATGGAATTCACCTATGACACCTGGCTACAACCTACGACAACAGCTATATCAACCTACGACAACCCACAACAGCAAAATGTTGCCTACATTTTTTTAACATGTTGAAAGTTTTGCGGCAGTCACCTGTAGTCACCCAAAAAATCGCCTAGACGGGACAGGCCCTTAAGTAGCAATGTTACAAAATTTTGAGATTTTAAAAATCAAGTCTGTAATTTATCCCATCAGATAAAGCATAAAAATAAGTTTAATTTGACATCTAATTCACTTTCATATCTCAAGTATTTAAAAAGTTATGGCCATTTTCATACTCGGAAATGAGCATCTTGTTCCCTATTGATTTTCTATGGACATAACAAAAAAGTTGTGATCGTGAACAGTCAAAAGCCCATAACTTTCTTAAAAATTAAGAGAACTGAATGAAATTTTCAGTTATCATAGATTGAAGCATTCTGAAACAAATATAAAATAATCTTACTTGGATGACCTGAAATTAAAGCATATAATTAGTTAGTTACCTAATTGTAGCTAATTTCAGACTTCAATTACTAGATCTAAACATCTATCCATTTCTTAATAAATGATTAACATTTTTAAATAGCCTAAATGTCCAAATAATATTCACAAATAATTCACAATAAAACATGATTTTTAAATCTCATTTACATTAATTTATAGGCCAAATGGAAGGAATTCAGTGTTCAATTGCTGTAAATAAATGCCCATTTAAATCAGCTTTCTAGTGGGTCCCTGTGGAACGCGCTGGTTTAGAACGTTCACATTGCGGTAGATTTGTGCCTCAAATGCCGAGAAAAATACTGCGGGATATAATGGGGCCAAATTGAGCTACTCGCAATATTAAATTTTGTATAAAAGGATCTTTAGAAGCCCTTTTGAATGTAAAAATATACAACCTAACTTCTGCTATTTTCTTTATGAGACCCTGCGGTTGCTGGCGCTCGCGGGTTTAAAGATTGATTTTTAAACTACTATAACTATTATTCAAGGCCTTTAAACCTAATAATAGCTTTTGCGACGGGGTCTTCCAGCGATTTTTCGTTAATAATTAACTAGGCTGAACATCTTCGATTTGAACAGCCTAGAGAAAATCGCGTTTTAAACCCGCCCCCTCTAAACGGCGCCAAAATCGCGCACACCCACAGCGGCAGATTTTCAAAGACGCTTCAGGTAGGCTTTGCAACATACCTACCTTAAGTGAGTCACATCGACAATTGTCTTTCCTAGGTCAGAGTCGGTCAGAGTAAAACCCTGAACCATTACCGCATACTTCATCAGTTCAATATGCAAAATGAATTGTAAGCTTCATGATAAACATTACATAGAATCAAAAATCCTTTCCAAACAATGACCGTATATTTTAGTTCTTTAAAATAAACTAATGTTAAGGTGTAAGATGGTACTGAATTTCTGTTCCCAGTCATTTCCATGTACCTGACTACAGATAAGATGAAATTATCTATTTCAGTGACGCAAGGGAATCCAATAAATATAGCAATGTTATTGTCCCAATGGCATCATTGTGATATATCTGTACATAGGTATGTAAATGAGTCATGTGAGTATGATATAAGTATGTAATCTCATGTGCGATGTAGGCACAGGTAGTAGTTTGTTATTTGTCTTCAATATAAAGTTAGAATATGTTTTGATGTTCCTGGTGTCGCCTAGAATTGATTTAATGTTGTGCTCTGCAGTACTAGCAAAGAGCCTGCCTCCAAATACATCTTCAATTGGCAATAAGGTTTGGATATCAGGACAAGGAAGAAATTATATAGTTTTGAAGAAACTTTGAACAGCCCTATTGTGGATTGATAATTATCAGAACTGAACCGAGAAGATGAAAATGAAAATAAAAAATAAACTGCACCAGCTTAAAATAAGAAATATAAACAAAATATGTGAGAAGTACTCAGCAGGTTAGGCAGCATCTGTGGAGAGAGAAACAACCTTCAGTCAAAGACTCTTCTTCAGAACAGTGAAGGGTTATCGATCTGAAATATTATCTATTGCATCTCCCTGAGGATGCTGAAAATCCCACAGCCAGGGAAGAGGAAATGGCCACAATGTCAATGTTTTATTGACTATTGGTGCTCAGTGAGTCAGTAAATTTGTGTTTAGTTCCAAGGCAACAGGAATGAAAAAGCAGCAGTAGTTACTAGCATTGTGAGAGACTCGGAGATGCCGATAACTGGAGAAAGGATGGGAGAATTAAACACAGGAGCATAGTGCTGAGAAGCTATTGAGTGCAGCAATAGTCCCTGCTTAAAAGGTAAATGGGACAACATATAATTCCAAGGACTGATGAGGTATTTGGACAATCTAGAGAGTAAAATCGAGCATGTGAGCCTTTCTCAACATGCATACAGAGAATAGAAATGTTCTTTATTGCAAGTAATATTACAGAAGTAAGAATAATATTAAAATGTACAATCATTGAATGCTTTAAAGTGTGTAAGCAGGATGTTCCATTAACATCGAACGTAGAAAATAGGTGCAGGAGTAGGCCATTCGGCCCTTCGAGCCTGCACCGCCATTCAATATGATCATGGCTGATCATCCAACTCGGTATCCTGTACCTGCCTTCTCTCCATACCCCCTGATCCCTTTAGCCACAAGGGCCACATCTAACTCCCTCTTAAATATAGCCAATGAACTGGCCTCAACTACCTTCTGTGGCAGAGAGTTCCAGAGATTCACCACTCATCTCCATTAATTGAGATTGTCCCTAAGATCTATTACCTGCATACTAATCTTGCAGTCCCATAGTATTGAATGCTTCTTTAAGAATAAGAAGGTCCTTCTATTAATGGAGATGACCTCTGGGATGTATTGCAAGCTTTGTAATTTTGTAGCCTATAAAGAAAACCAAAGAAGTTTCATTCACTGAAGTTATTGCAGAGGATGCAGCATTATTTCAGCCACTTCAAATAAAGAAAGGTACAAGTTTGGCTTGAACAATCAAAGGGCCAGCAAAACAGTCAGTGAGTGTGTCACTACATCAAAAGGTTCATCCAGACATTGCCGTGTTGATGAACTTCTACACCATGTGCTGCAGGATCGATTTCTGTGTGGCTTAAATAATTGAAGGCACTGAATCTGGCTTGCAAAACTGCACTCAATAACAATGGTATTGAAAAATGCACCCATCACCAAGCACAAATGTGACTGCAAATGGTATCTCCATACTTCTGACAGCAAGGCAGGGGGTGAGAATGTATGGCATTGAATGGGAATGGCTGGATGCAATAAGATTTCAAAATCACACTACAGATAAGCAATTAATTGGTAAAAATGAATATAGATACGGCAACGGGATTTTCTAAGGTGGGAAGAGATACCAACAGTAGGAAATCTAGCCATCTAGCATTAACAAAAACATATTTAATTTCAAAACATACTCTGTTGAATGAGGGAATATACAAATAAAATGTATTATACTTTGTGATTGTCAACGATTAGAAATACCACATTGTCGATAAAAGCATAGTGACCAATATTATTTGATAAGAACTGGCATAGGAAATTAAAGATCATTTGAAAGAAATCTTTAATATCCATGAACATATTGCAAATGCATTCTTGCAAATGCTATCACAAAAATATGGGAAAAAATGAAGAGAGCTCTGCATATCAATGAGAGCCATGGCATGTCTGGATTATTTGGTGCTGTGAACGCCATCCATGGTCCAAATATTGGCTCTCTGCCCATCCCACCGAGAGCCAAGAAAGGGTATGACCTCATCAAGCACAGGAACACTTTGAAATCCACGTCAATTAAATCAATGAAGAAGGGTCCTGACCCCAAGCACCGTCTGTCCATTCTCACCACAGATGCTGCATGACCTGCTGAGCTACTCCAGCAATTTGTGTTCTGCTCAAGATTCCAGCATCTGCAGTTCATTGTGCCTTCACTACTTTATCCTCGATGTATGTGTCCTGGACATCATCCCATAGCAACCTGTCTGGGCCAGCCTTGCTGCCACTCCAGGCTGACAACAAATGAAGGCAGCTATATTTCAGTTTATAAAACGAAAACATTCTCAGGAGCAGACAGCAGCTCTTCAGAAACCCTAAGAATTTGCAGTAAAGAGCTGCAGTCACAACCCACAGTCTCATCGTCCACATCTGTGAGGAAGAGGTTTTACCAGATCTCAATATGCTGTTGTCATGACCGTATTCAAGGGAGGAGACGCATCTGACAATGGTATTCATAGATGGGTCTGCCATAGGGAAAGCCATTGCTTGGCCCCTCATTAATGGCCTCCTCCCAGTGATCATTTAAAGGCAGAGTAAACATGATCTTTACTGTACAATAATTCCAAGAAAAATGCAGGAAGCAGTACCAGCCAACACATATGGTCTTCTTGGACCTTACTAAAGCCTTTGACCATGAATCAAACCAGTGGGATACCCTCATCAAATTCAGCAGCTTGTAGAAACTCATCTCCGTTTGCTGCATGACATCATGCAGCCACAATCCTCATCAATAGATTTATTATAGAACTAATCTCAGTGAAGGCAGGTGTCAAACAAGGCCTTGTCATTGCCCCAATAATTATTTTGACTTTTCTCGCTGCAATGTTGCACGTCACCTGTGGCTTCCTGTGGGAGTGGAGCTAATCTTCAGACCCAATATGAAACCTGAACCCGCAGTGACAAAACTCCAGTAATGAGGACACCAGTAGATGAGCTGCAGCGTGTAAATAAACTTTGTGTTCATCATGCTTGCTTGAGCTCACAGAATTAACCTTACATTTGACATCTTTTGACCAAGATCCTCTATTGCTCTGTCTACCCTATAGCCTCCAACATTAAAGGACCATGAAGTGATCTTTAAAATCTCTATCCACTTCTTATATGCAATAATGAGCATGTTTCCTCTGTTTAATCTCCTCTGGGAAAGGTCCTCTGCTTTTACTGTGAAGAAAAGCATGAAGACTTGGGAGTTTGGGACAGTTAATGGGAATGTCTTGAGGATAATCTGTATTATGGTGAAGGAGGTGCTGAACATCCTAAGGCAGTGGTTCCCAACCTTTTTTAGCTCATGGCCCCCTTGGGATCTTTTAATTTTTCTGTGCCCCCCCCCTGATATTATTAGTGGAAAAAAGTACTTCAATATTTTAATACCATCCATAAAAATATCAGTGTCTATTAATTGCACATATATTCTCTTTTATTCTATTCCACAAACATCAAAAATATTTCAATGACATAGATTTAAATTTATTAGAACTGAAATTTAGGAGGCAACAGGGTGGTAGCTCTGTGGCCCCCTTCATTAAACCTGTGGCCCCCTAAATCCCCAAAATTTTCTGTGGCCCCCCTGAAATTTGCCATGGCCCATTTGGGGCCATATGGCCTCAGGTTGGGAATCACTGTCCTAAGGCATATTAAACATAGAAACATAGAAAATAGGTGCAGGAGGAGGCCATTTGGCCCTTCGAGTCAGCACCGCGATTTATTGTGATCATGGTTGATCGTCCCAAATCAATAACCTGTGCCTGCCTTCTCCCCATATCCCTTGATTCCACTAGTCCCTAGAGCTCTATCTAACTGTCAAGGAAGATAAATCTCCTGGGCCTGATCAGATATATCGAAGGACACGGTGGGAAGTTTGAGAAGAAACTGTAATCACCCTGGCTATGATATATGAATCATGGGTGAGGTGCCGGAAGTTGTGGCTGTATTGTGCCTCCATTTAAGAAGGACTGCAAGGAAAACCCTGGGAATATTAGAAGATAGACACAAAATGCTGTAGTTACTCAGCGGGACAGGCAGCATCTATGGATAGAAGGAATAGGTGACGTTTTGGGTTGAGACGCTTCTTCAGACTGATGTCAGGGGGAGTGGGAGGTACATAGATAAGGAAGTGTATAGATGAGGAAGTGTAAGGTGTGAAAACAGGACAACGGGAATAGAGATTAAGGAAAATGTAGAATAGATCATTGTTAGTCGGGAGAAGGTAACAACAAAGCAAACAGAGATAATATGTAATCGGAAAATGACTAAACTTTTCAATGAGATGGCGGTTATATATTTTGTTGATTCAGCATTGAATTATTTTCTACTAAACAATTAAAAACACACTGCAACTTTCCATTGATAAGTTCAGTCATTTGCAACACAGTAGGAAAGGGGTTGAATATTTTGGAAGAAAGTTAAATCATTATTAACCTAATAGATACAGTGGCCAGTAATTGTTGCCTAAGTTCATCCATTAGATGAAAGGTTTTACACAATAGAACAACTTTTTCGTAACTCAGCCAATTAATCCAAACAATAATAAAAACCAAAATAGGATGGAGCATCTTACCTGTGGATGGTGCTATCAATATAAATATGGAGACTTGGCTTTCATTTCTTCTGCATCTATTGTTTTCTCAATGATTAATGTTAGGACATGGCTCATAAAGATATACTGTTTTATTAGGACAAGAGCATTAAACTATGAACTGCACTTAATTGAGCACCCGATTTATCATAGTAGAATGTCCTGAAATATATTCAAGACTTTTGAAGATAAAGGGTAACATTCTTTTATTATATTCTTCAAGTCAGGTTGAGTTTATTGCCATATGCCCACTTATGCTGATGTACAAGTACAATGAAAATCTTGCTTGCATGTAACATGACAGGCACATAATAATAATAATAATAATGGATAGATTCAGACACACATACAAAAACATAAATTATGCATACAATTCTGTGGGACAGTAAAAAGAAAATGGACTGAAAATAAATTAGTGCAAAGCACAATTTGAAAAAAAAAGAACAAGCCCATAGTAGTGCAAGAGGTGGGTCATAGTGTTCCGTTGCCGAAGCAGAATTAGGGTTGTGCATGGTGGTTCATGGACCTCATGTTTGTAAGAAAGTAGTTTTTCCTGAACTTGGTGGTATGGGACATGTATGTCACCCCTGATGGTTGAAGCAAGAAGAGGGCAAGGCCTGAATGGTGGAGTACTTGACGCAAAATGCTGTCTTCTTGAGGTGGTGCCTCGTGAAGATGTTTTCGATGGTGGAGAGGGCTGTGCACTCTCTGCAGTTTTGTTGGAGTATACGGTGACATGCTGAATTTCTGTGAACTTAAGTAGAGGCACTAGCACCCTTCTTCATGGTTACATCCATGTGCTGAGCCTAGGATAGGTCATCCAAGAAGTTAATGAGCAGCAAGAGCTGTCAACTCTATCCACCGTGGAACCGCCAATGAAAACTGGCACGTGGTCTATAGACTCCACCTTTCTGAAGTCATCATTCAAATGACATTTAAATCTGTCGCATGCTCTTAAATGCTGGTATTTTGGGTTTTTCAAGCTGTTCAAGCATGAAGGAATTTTCCAGCTGTTTGCTGCTACAGATATTCAGATAATTTACACACTCTCCTCTTACCAGCAACTGAACCCATGACCTACATTTCCGGTGGGCGGCGCGACTCACGTCGCAGCGTCCTCTGCAGTCCGTCTGTCTTTTTGTTATTTTTTGTCCCGTTTTAATGTCGTTTTTATTTATTTTTGATGGGGTATGTGTGTGTGTGTGTGTGTGTGTGTGTGTGTGTGTGTGTGTGTGTGTGTGTGTGTGTGTGTGTGTGTGTGTGTGTGTGTGTGTGTGTGTGTGTGTGGGGGGGGGGGCGGGGGGGAAACTTTTAAAATCTTTCCCCTGCATGGAGAACCCGACCTTTTCCCTGTCGGGTCTCCTTTGTCATTGGGGCTGCAACGTGGAGCGGCCTCCGGCAGGAACGACCTAGGGCTCCAGTCGCGGAGCTGCGGACCTACTCACCATCGTAGAGCTGGCCGAGTTCGGAGCGGGTGGAGCGGTGGTGGCGCGCTGCTGCGACCCGACCCCGGGGATTCGGAGGCTTACCGCAGGTCCGGTGGACAGTGACACCGGGAGCCCGCGGATCCCTGCTGGGTGACCGCTTTTCGGGGCTTCCGCAACGGCGACTTCTCCCGCCCGAGTCGCGGGGTCGAGGAGTACCTGGAGCGGGGCCTTACATCACCGCCCGGCGCGGCTTCAACGGCTGCGGGACTTTGCTAGCGCCCGCCGGGGGCTCCAACAACAAGACCCGGAGCAGGGCCTTGCATCACCTGGCGCGGCGTTAATGGCCGCGGGACAATTGCCATCGCCCGCCGGGGGCTTTGACTCTGACATCGGGAGGGGAATGGGGAGTGCAGGGGAGAGATAAGTTTTTTTGCCTTCCATCACAGCGAGGAGGAGATGCGCTGTGATGGATGTCTGTGTAAATTGTGTTGTGTCTTGGGTCTTTTTTTCTTGTGTGTATGACTGCAGAAACAACATTTCATTTGAGCCTCTATGAGGTTCAAGTGACAAATGAATTGTATTGTGTATTGTGTATTGTAAACACTTGCCAAATGTTAACTGTCCCAATTTCCTCAGAGTTACCCAGGCCAAGTGAGACCACACCAATAAAAACAAAATCACTGGTAGGGAAGCTGGAACCCCTGCACCAAAGAGAGCCATGAAAGTGCTTGACAGAGTTCAAGATTATAAATGGTTTTGAGAGAACAATGAACCATTTTCCTGGCCCGAAGGGTTGATAACCACAGATTTCAAGTGAATGGTTAAAAAAAAAAGAGGCAACACAAGGAAATATGTATTTTAGAAAAACAACGGTTCCTTATTTGTTCTGCACTTGCTGCCTGAAAGGATGATGAAAGCAGATTCATTACTTTCAATCAAAAGAGACCTGGATAAATAGTTCAAGGGAAAAAGGAAGGGAATTACTTGCCATTATCATCTCATTTTTAGCCATTTTTATAGATAGCTAAAAATATGAATGTGAAATATGAAAATATGAATTAGATACCACATTTGAGGACAGACCCTCAGCAATGTTTAATGAATTGATTGATTGACTGAAAGATATAGCATGGAAACAGGCTCCTTCATCCCACCGAGTCCATGCCAACCATCGATCACCCATTCTCACGTTCTATGTTATCCCACTTTCACATCCACTCCCTATACACTAGGGGTAATTTACACAGGCCAATTACCTCCAAAAAAAGGAGGGAAGCAACATAGAGTCAAAGAGCATGGAAAAATGCCCTTGGAGTTAACTTGTCCGTGCTGACCAAGATGCCCCATCCATGACACTAGTCCCACTTACATGTGTTTGGTCCATATACCTCTAAACCTTTCCTATGCATGTACCTGTCCAAATGCCTTTTAAATGTTACTATAGGACCTGTCTCAACTATCTCTTCTGGCAGCTCTTTCCATATATCCACTACCTTTTGTGTGATAAAGTTGTCCCTCAGGTTCCTATTAAATCTCTCCCCTCTCACCTTAAACCTATGTGCACACGTTCTTGATTCTGGATAAAAGGCTCTATGCATTTACCCTATCTATTTCCATCATGATCTTATACGCCACCATATGATCACCCTTCATCCTCCTGCGCTCCAAGGAATTAAGTCCTACTCTGCCCAACCTCTCCCCATAGCCCAAGCCCTCAAGTCCTCGCAACATTCTCGTAAATCTTCTCTGCACTCTTTCCAGCTTAACAACATCCTTCCTTTAGCAGGGTGACCAAAACAGAACACAATACTCCAAATGCGGCCCCACCAATGTCTTGTACAACTGTAACATAACATCCCAATTTCTATACTCAGTATTCTGACTGAAGAAGGCCAATGCATCAAATGCCATCTTGACCACCCTTTTACCTGTATTGCCACTTTGAAGGAACTAGTTACGTCACACCTATCTGCATTACTCCTCAGCCCACTTGCGCAACTGATCAAGATCCTGCTGTGATTTTTCATAACCTTCTTTGTTACCCACGATACCATCAAGTTTAATGGCATCTGCAAGCTTATTAATCTTGCCTTGTACATTCTCATCCAAATCGTTGATACAAACCACAAACAGCAATGGGCCCAGCACTGATCCTTGAGGTACATCATTAATCACAGGCCTCCAGTCTGAAAAGCAACCTACCACCTGCCCTCTGTTTGCCTCCATGAAGCCAATTCTCTATCTAGTTAGCTAGCTCTCCCTAGATCCCATGCAATCTAACCTTCCTGAGCAACCTACCACACGGAATCTTATCAAATGCCTTGCTGAAGTCCATATAGACAACATCTATGGCTATGCTTTTTCCTCATCAACCCTTTTGGTTACTTCTTCAAAATTCTCAATCAGATTTGTGAGGCACAATGTCCTACGTACAAAACCATGCTGACTATCCCTAATCAGCTCCTGTCCACCCAAATCCCAACCTCAGAATACTCTCCAGCAACATGCTGACTGCAGATGTTAGGCTCACAGCTCTATTATCCCCAGTGTAGGATGTAACGGCAGATGCTGGTTTAAACCGAAGATAGACACAAAATGCTGGAGTAACTCAGTGGGGCAGGCAGCATCTCAGAAGAGAAGGAATGGGTAACGTTTCGGGTCGAGACCCTTCTTCAGACAAATGTCAAAATTAATTGGTGGGTGAAATGACAGCGTGGAATAGGTAACATTTCAAACTGAAGAAGGGTCCCGACCCAAAACGACATCTGTCCATTCCCACCATTAATGCTACCTGACTCAATGAGTTCAACCATCATTTTGTGATTTGCTCAAGATCCCAGCATCTACAGTTTCTGGCATCAGCATTCCTTATACATTGGAAATCAATTATTCTTCCCTGGGCTGTGGGCATCACTCGAAAGGTTTCAATTGTTGTGTATCCCTATCTTTTCTTAGGATTGTGGTGTGAGCTGCTTTCTTGCTCCACTGTGCAGGGAAGATACATAATGCTGTTAAGTATTCCAGAATTTATACCTTCAAGGAAGGCAATATAATATAATTACGTCAGAATAATACATGACTTGGAGAGAAACTTGGAGGTGGTATTATTCCTATACATCTGTTGCCTTTGTTCTCAGTGACTGAAGTTATAAATATGGGAGGAGCTGTCAAAGAAGTCTTGACAAAAACATCTTATAGATGAAACACCAGGCATGGTTAGGGGAACGGATCTTTGAAAAGGCGAATTCAGATCTCAGAATGAACTGCCGATTACTACTTTTCTGCTTCTGTAAAATTAATTGCTCGTGAAGCATGGTATAAACTGTGTTACAGTAAACCCTTGTTTTAACGGACCTCTTTATTACAGATTTCACTAAAAGAGCTCCGAATCTGTTGTAGACCGAGTTTGTGGTTTCACGGAATGACCACTATATGGTTGAAGCATTTTAGCTTGGTTTATTTAGAGATGGAAACACTGAGTCCATGCCCACCAACGATCACCCGTAATCTAGTTCTATCCTACGTACTAGGGTGTTGTATGTAGTTCACAGTGTGTTGGATAAAACTACTGCAGTGGTTCTATCTTTCCTCCCACATGGCAAAGACATTGTGACCGTGTTGGTTCCTCCCCACCGTAAAGACGTGCAGGCCTGCAGTGCTGCCGCCCGGGGACATTCCCCGCGAGTATTCGGGCCCACCCCGGGCTCCCCGGCACACCAATTCCACCCCACACACTTACAATGCAACTTACAATGTGTAGGATAGAACCAGAGCACTGGAGCACCCGGAAGAAACCCACGCGGCCACAGGGAGCACCCAAAGCCAGGATTGAACCTGGGACCCGAGGCCGTGAGATAGTGGCTCCACAAGTGGCCAACACAATGTATAGAAATGAACCAAACCACAAACCTGCATGTCTCCACAATGTGGGAGGAATCCTGAGCACCTGGAGGAAGCCCTTGCTGCAACAGGGAGCATCGGAGGTCAGGATCAAACATGGGTCACTGGCGCTATATGGTAGCAACTCTACTATGGTGCCACTGTGCTGTCCCAAGGTATTGTGTATTTTGTGTTCTTTACTGTTTATTGTATAGTGTATGTTTATTGGCTGTTTTTTCAATAGTATTGTACATATTGATCCCCTTAATCAGTTATAGCGACAATCGGTAATAACATACCCCATCTCCCCTGTGTGGTCTGTTATAGAGAGGGTTTACTCTATATTCACATAATTTATACTCCTTTATATGAAGCAAATTTTTTGATAGCTACATTCCATCTGGTAAATCAAAAAAATTATGAGGGTTGGACAGAACTGGGCTGAAAAGAGACGTTCCTGGATCTCCCTTACTCACATGCTCGTGTCCTTGCACTCGGATGCTTCTTTAAGTGCCCTCTGATGGATTCTCATATTCCTTCACCTTTTAAATGAATTCAAATGAGAAAATAAACTGGATAGTTGATTAAGCGCCACTTCCAAATTTTCAACACTCTCGGTATTTCCGTATCTGCATGTTAGTTATGTTATTAGTAACAGTCCTTGCTGAAAATAAAATTCCATAAAGCCATTTCCCATTTGTTTTCCCCAGTGAAAGGTCAAACAGATCCATAAGTCGCCAGCATTTACATTGTGCGTGGAAATTCACGAGCAGATTATTTGATGTTTGAGTCTGAGGAATAGCTGCCTTTTTGTTAAATTTTATGGTCTCTTCCTTCTTGACCATGCTGAGGAACCGATAGCTCACTTGGTACAAAAGAAGGTAATAATCTCTGGAACTTGCTCAAGTTCCTTCCCCCATCCTCACCCTTTTTATACGTTGGTCATGGAGTTAAAAACTCCCCAGAAAATGAAAAGTAAAAAACTAAAGGATACAAAAACAAATAATCCTTGCAAACCTTGTTTCAAGAAAAAAAATGTCAGTCAAACAGCAGACATTTATCACGGTAATAATAGTAATGTTGAAATCTACATAATAAAAATATACATAATCGTAAAAGTCTACTTGCTTGCTATGCTCTTTCTACCTTGGAGTTCAGTCAAGCTATGAATCTGACACAGACTGGGGCACAGGTGTAAGATTACTGGGACCAAATATTTCTGAAAGCATGTCATAATGAAACCTTACTGAATACTTTGAATAAAGGCAGTAGCTTACCCAAAACAGCTCCCACATCTAGTTTTCAGTTTGTTTTGTGTGTTATATAGGCAAATCAGACCATACATGAGTTTTGAGTACAACAGATAGTGCAAAAATAAAAAAATAAAACAGAGTGTGTAATATAGTGTTACAGCTACAGAGAAAGTGAAAGTTCCATAACGAGGTAGCTTGGGAAATCGTAAATTCACCCTTCATATGTAAGACGTCTTGAAAAGTCTGATAACAGTGGGAAAGAGGCTGTTATTGAAGCTGTTTTTGAAAGCACATACAAGTGTTTGCTAGCTTTTGTTTCTTCTGCCTAATGGGAGAGGGGAGTGGAGTGAACGACCAGGGTATGAGTAGTCCTTGATTATATTGGCTACTTTCCTGAGGCAGCGTGAAGTGTAGATAGACATGCTTTTGGAAATCATGGAAATTTGGTGCTATTCTTTGTTTATTAAACACCTCTCCTGAAGCTATTGATTTCCTATTGGGACAGTTTAATAGGTCTGGTCACCTCCAATATTTCTTCCTACCAGTTATTAAATTATGTGTTAAGTTCTTGGTAGGAGGGTACAAATGAAGGGTTTATTCATTCTTACTCGAATTTGCCACAACCTAGTTTCTACTCACTACTAACTGGCTGTGAACTTCGGCAACTTTCCTTCCCAAGTGGAAGGGATTTGAGATCACTTGCAGCAACGCTGTTGCCACTGGCATGAGACCATACATTACCAAAAATCAATAGTGTATAATTGTCATAGGTACCAAGAACGGAACAATGAAAGTCTTACCTGCTGTAGCTTAACTGGGTCGTAAACACAATGACACATAAATAATATGTAATAATAAAAAATAAGTTAATGCAGTAAATTTCTCCTCCGATGATTGCAAAAATGTTTTCCAAGAATAATTGGAACTGTGTGTTAAATTAGTGCACTCCTTGACTTTGAATTCATAAGCTTGTTCTCAGAAACACAGCACATCATAATTAAAGAACAATCAGAATGAAACTGGACAGAAGTTTACAAACCACTTAATTGTGTTGTGTTCTTTTAATTGTATGGCTGCATGGTAACTCAAATATCACTGTGCCTTAATTGGTGCATATGACAATAAATGTGAATGTGAATCTGAATATGGCTTCAAAAGCTGCATCTCCAGAGCTGTACCTGTATCTACATGTTGGTGACATGAAAATGCAGTTTTATGTGTTACTTTGTTACCAGAGTAACCAGTTTTAATTCAGTTTAGTTTATTATTGTCACGTGTACTGCAAAACAGTGTAAGATTTGTTTTGTGCGCTAATTAGTCAAATCCAATAGTACAATTACAAAACATAAAAGAGTGAAATAATTGTAAGTTGGTCCTCTTCTGGAAAAGTACGCGGAGTTGCCACTTTCCAGCACTATTTTGCAACTTTCAAGTCATCTGAATAGTCTGATCTTAGCTGTTATATGAAGATGATATTTTGTCTCACTTTAAGGCCCAGTGTCCTGGCAGCACCGGATCAACCTGACCCAATATAATATTGTCAGTTCCTTCCACCTCTGCGCGTTGATCCATTCACCGGCTGTTGTCGGATCTCTCATAGCCACTTCTGTCATCACCACGACCCATGACAACTGCATCCGTCGCTTCCAGCAGCTGCCCCACCGAGCACCGAGGTTGCCATCTTCTGCATCCTGAACTTACCACGGAACTTTAGGGTGCTTTCCAAGGCACCAGGGGTAAAATTGTGGAATGTTCAAAGTTAACTACTTTCCTCTTAACCTTACACCGTTGGCATCTTACATGTATCAACTGTGCCAGAAGCTAAAGAACGATTCTATCTGCTGTAGGCATTCTGTTTAACTATCAGAGAAGATGAGACTTTTTAAAATGTTGATAGATTCTTAACTCTGCTGAGAAGAAAGCAGGGGAAATTACCTCACTGTGAAATGGGTTTTGAAATGGGAGCTGATGTTGTTTGGCTGCCTCATTGATTTTCTAAAATAGCCATTTTTGTAACTGTGAATGGATTCTTTCAAGAACAGAACCCTGCAACCTTATCATAATGCAACAAAATCGACAGTATATTCTTTGTTGCATTTAGTCATTGGAGCTCAAGTGTAACCATTAGTTTAATTGTAATAAATGATTTCTTGGAAAATGCGTTGAGTGCTCAGCATAAGAACACAAGGGTCTTGGCACTGTTCTAGATCTCAGTCCGAGGGGAAGTCCGATGAACTCGCACACATGTTACACTTACATAATCAATAATCCCACGTTTCCCCCCCTTATCTTATAAGCAGATGTCAGATACATTGGAAAAAGCAGTTCGCCTCTTTCATTCTGTGACAGTTATATACGATGTAAAGTTATTTATCTTTCAATTTTCCTTTTTTCATTAATAAGTTAGTCTCAATCCACAACTTTATTACATGTTTTACAGCTGCACGCCTTAGGCTTCCTGATTTGCTTGTTTTTCTAAACAAACTGCCGCACTTTCTCAGCTGAAGTGTTGTTAGCTGACAACTCCATTTCAGTTGTGGATATGTTTTAACCCTTGCATTACATTTCACTCCTTGAAGTTGCCAGTCTAGAGCGTCCAGTAAATTGCATGTCATTGAGTGGCCGAGGAGCATAATAAGTGCAGCCGCTCAGTATGCCTAATCAACAGTTCTGGCCAAAAAGATAGCTTCCAATATATTACAAAATAATAAAATTACAAAGAGTATTTCAATCACGTGATATATTGTGAAACTGTGAAAGAACTTCACCCTTCATACCCCAATTAAAAATTTGATCCCACAGACTTGGTTTATAATTCCTTTAACACTTCATTTTTATGCAATATAACCTTTTTATGGTTAGCACACTGGTGGACAATTCATTTCAACCCGTTATAAACATATTGTTTACCTTTTTATCATGAGCTTTCTGGAGAATATGTATCAGGATTCCAAAATGGAATAATACTGTCAGAGTCCTTAGCTCTTTCCATTGGAACTTGTGCACCTCAATTCAAATAACTATTTTACACAGTAAACCCTCTCTTTTTCTATTTCTCATCTCGGGGCTTTCTCACATTTGCCATGACTCTGACTCTCTTTAGAGCTAAAGGCATGTCAAACTAATTACAACCCTTGAGGTCACAGATATTACCTGATTTCTGATGGTCAGTCCTCAGGTTTTCTGTATCAGCATGTTGGTGCTGATTGAGAATTCGGTTCTCATATTGTATTTACCCACGGGATTACTTGCTTTCTACACTTGGCACATCTGTCAGTTTCTATTTTGCTCCACACATTTTATTATTCCCAGAACGAGAGAAACAATTCCCTCAACTCCACGCCCCAAACTTTTGCAAGGCAGGGTCTGACATAATTGACTGGCAAAATGTTTCACAGATTGTTATTTGCATTTTACCAGACATATGCTGATCTTCAAGTACATTATGCATTTGCATTCTAGGAGACAGGAATCCTGCCTGCTCATTTGCATTTTAAAAGACCAACAACACGATTACATTAAAATAAACTTTCGAAAAGAACTCAAAAACTCAAAATCAGTAAGCTGAAAACGTTGAGCCTGAGGGCCTGTCCCACTCGGGTGCCATTTGCGCGTCACGCAGGTGGCGTGCGAGGATTTTGAGAATCCCCAAATCCTGGGGCGCATGCGCTGCTGCGCGTCACTGCCTACGCCACTACGTCACACCATGCGCCATGCGAACGTAATACATGCCATGCGCGCGTCACGATGCATGCGTCGTGCGTCGTGGCACGTAAATTATGTCGCGTAAATGACACGCAAATAACGCTCATGGGACAGTCCCTTTAAAGTCTCCGTTTTTTCCCCTAAAAGAGCATGCTTGCATTCTCAGCCTTTCTGAGCATGGGTGCCATTAGCTTGCCTTCAATAAGTTGGGGCATGGAGTATTAGAGTCAGTAAGTCATGATTCACCTTTATATCATTTTGGTCAGCTGTGATTTATGGACTGTTCCCAGGGACGCATTCAGAGGCTGACATCGAGTGCTGCTGGAAGGTCATCAACTTGGTGAAAGACGCACTTTGGTCTGCCCGAGCATTGTTCACACCCAGCAGAGCGAGATGTCCATCGGGGAATGTTGCCAACTGGCACGCTGCAGTACTGAGGAATGCACCGAAGCTCGGTGCAGCCAACGCCAAGGCTTGGTGGGGGAGGACCACAGTCTAGGTTCCTTCCGCTGCTGGACATGGGGGGCAGGGTGTGATGGAGTCGCCCCTCAAAATAAGGGAGGGGATTCCACGCCAGTGGGCCACATGAGTGACAAGGTTGGGGGATACATTTGTGAAATTTGAGCAATGTATGTAGACTCTATTGAGTATTTTGTATAGCCTCCGAAAATGTCGGATTAATTTTTTTGCACGGTTCATGAAAGTAGGCATGCAGGTGCAGCAGACAGTGAAGAAAGCGAATGGTATGTTAGCATTCATAGCAAAATGATTTGAGAATAGGAGCAGGGAGGTTCTACTACAGTTGTACATGGTCTTGGTGAGACCACACCTGGAGTATTGCGTACAGTTTTGGTCTCCTAATCTGAGGAAAGACATTCTTGCCATAGAGGGAGTACAGAGAAGGTTCACCAGACTGATTCCTGGGATGTCAGGACTTTCATATGAAGAAAGACTGGATAGACTCGGCTTGTACTCGCTAGAATTTAGAAGAATGAGGGGGGATCTTATAGAAACTTACAAAATTCTTAAGGGGTTGGACAGGCTAGATGCAGGAAGATTGTTCCCGATGTTGGGGAAGTCCAGAACAAGGGGTCACAGTTTAAGGATAAGGGGGAAATCTTTTAGGGCCGAGATGAGAAAAACATTTTTCACACAGATAATGGTGAATCTCTGGAATTCTCTGCCACAGAAGGTAGTTGAGGCCAGTTCATTGGCTATATTTAAGAGGGAGTTAGATGTGGCCCTTGTGGCTAAAGGGATCAGGGGGTATGGAGAGAAGGCAGGTACAGGATACTGAGTTGGATGATCAGCCATGATCATATTGAATGGCGGTGCAGGCTCGAAGGGCCGAATGGCCTACTCCTGCACCTATTTTCTATGTTTCTATTATATATATTTATTACCTGAATAAAGTCTATTTTTAAATAAAAATGTTGGTCAGCTGCATTTGCGGTATTGCTTACAGTTCTCGTCATCCCATTACAGGAAGGGTGAGGAAGTTTTGGAATGGCTGCAGAGGAGGTTTATCAGAATGATGCCTGAATTATAGGGTATTAGCTACAATGAGAAGGTGGACAGACTTGAATTGTTTTCTCTGGAATGCCAGAGGAAACCTGATAGAAGTATATACAATTACGAGAGGCATAAATACGGTAGACAGTCAGAATCTTTTTCCCAGGATGGAAAAATCAAATACAAGAGGGCCTAGTTTTAAGGTGAGAGGGACAAAGTTTAAAGGAGATATGTGGGGCATGTTTTTTTCACAGACGTGGTGAGTGCCTGGAGGAACTCACTGCTGAAGGTGGTGGTGTGGCAGATACGATAGTGGCATTTAAGAGACTTTTGGATAGGAGCATAGATATGCGGGGATCAAAGGAATATGGATTATGTTCCGGCAGAAAATAATTGGTTTTAGCATCATGTTCGATAAATAATCGGATGTCAAATAATGACGAGATGGAGTACAGAAATGAGATTAGGAACCTTGTAACTTGGTGCCAACATTTTCCTCAATGTTAGCAATGTTAGCAAGACAAAGGAGATTGTGATTGACCTCAGGAAGCAAAGCAGTACACATACCCTGGTATACATTAATGGATGGTGCCAAACGAGATATGGTCGAAAGCCTCAAGTTCCTCAAGCCTCAATCACCAGCAATTTGTCCTGGACCAGCCACTTCGAACCAACACCTCTATTTCCTTCGGAAGCTAAGGGGTACAGCATGTCCCCATTCCGCTACAGATGCGCCGCGGAAAGCATTTTATCAGGATGCATTACAGCCTGGTTTGGGAACAGCTCCATTCATGACCGCAAGAAATTGCAGAGTTGTGGATGGAGCCCAGACCATCACACAAACCAACTTCCCTTCCATTGACTCCATCTACACTTTGCGCTGCCTTGGCAAGGCGGCCAGAATAATCAAGGACTAGTCTCACCTTGAACATTGCCTCTTCTCCCCTCCCCCATTAGACAAGAGGTACAGAACTTTAAAGACGCAAAGTTCCAGATTCAGGGACAGTTTCTTCCCAGCTATTATCAGGCCACTGAATGGTCCTCTCATCAGCAAGATTGGGTTCCTGACCTCCCATCCACCTCATTGGAGACCATTGAATTGGATCTTATTTTGCACCCTTTATCTTATATCTGAGCACTGTGGACAGCTTGATTGCATTCTTGTGCAGTCTTTTGTTTGACTGGATAACACGCGAACGAAAGTTTTTGACTACCTCAGTACACGTGACAAATTGACAATAATAAACTAAACTAAACTAAACATTGTGGGCCGAGGAGTCTCTTCCTGTGCTGTTCCATGTAACTTCATTTCAGTCACTGACATGTTTTAACCCTTGCTCAATCCAAGTTAAAACCTTTGCACATTTTAACCATCTAGCTTTGTACCATAAGCAAATTTGAATGTATTCAGTAATGCAAGCCATTGATGTAGATTGTGAATAGTTGGTGCCTTAGTACGATCGTTCATTTGTTACATTCTACCACCCCTAAAATGAGCCGTTTAATCCTACGCTATTTTCTGTCCATTAACCAATCTCAATTTGGAGGATGGAGAACCTGGCGTGGGGGGAGAGGGGAAGCACAATGGACAATGGGGTGGACAAGAGGACAATGGGGACCCGGTGTGGGGGAAATGCTGTGGTGGGGATTGGGGGGGGGGGGGCAGGAGGGGGGTCAAAAGGGGAAGCCGACGTGCTTTGCAACTTTGTCAGTGCCGTAGGTGGCTGCTACTTGTATACATTGTTTATGCAAGCAAAGAATCTCACTTTGCCTACTCACATGTGACAATAAAGTATTCCTTCCTACCCTATCCTCTCCTCTACATCATGCATTTCAATTGTGTTTAAGAACCATATAACCATATAACCATATAACAATTACAGCACGGAAACAGGCCATCTCGGCCCTACAAGTCCGTGCCAAACAACTTTTTTCCCTTAGTCCCACCTGCCTGCACTCATACCATAACCCTCCATTCCCTTCTCATCCATATGCCTATCCAATTTATTTTTAACCTCGTGCGACAACACATTGAAAGATTTCTAAGGCCCATAGATTTCTACCGTCTGCGGCTTTGTGATTTTTGATAATTTGGCATGGAAGGACGGCTAGCAATGCTATCATTTAGTATAGCATTGATATAAAGTGATGGTAGGGCCACAGTCCCGTCAGACATTCTTATTTTGAGCTTTGTCAGGCAGACACAGGACAAGATTCAAGGATGAGCTCAGAACTATCTTGATGAAATGTGGCATTCTCATTGACTCTTGAGAATCAAAGTGCTGGAGAAATTCAGTGGATTAGGCAACAACTGTGCAGGGAATGGATAGACAGCGTACCTTGGTTTTTGCACTATTGTGGTCTAGGCTTTTGTACTTTCGAACAACTGATACCTGACAGCATATTATAGTTGTTGTCATGCCTAATGTTCCTGTAAAGCTGCAGCAGGAAAAATAATCATTGTTTGGGTTCATACCCGATGCATATGACAAGTAAACACTTATGACTCTCACGACCCTGTTATGGTGAGCTTCACGGCCACAGAACCATCTCGTGAACTATTAACCTGCCCATCTGCCCTGCCAGGCACTTCCTATTTGCTCTATGGAGGAGTTTGCAGTTCCACATTGGCCTCATTAGCCACTCAAATCCCAGAGAGAAAGTGAGTTATGCTCAGACTTGAGGGAAGGGGTAGAAAGAGGTGGTGGCTGCTGTCTTGAACCACTCTCACAAAGACATTGCAGTTTCTTGGGTACCACCGAGTGGCTTACTTGACTACCATAAGGAGAACCTCTCATTGGTGTGAAATGAGAGTCATTTATATGTCAGATATAAGAGCAATAAGAATCTTTCCCTTAAGGGACTGTTTCAAACTAATAGGCAGAGATGAGTTACATTTTTTTACTCTTAGAGGGTTGTGAGTTTTCTTCCTCAAAGGCTAGTGAAATAGAGCTTATGAATATTTTTAAGGGCAAGGTTTTAGAATGTGAGTATGGAATTCACATTTGCATTCGCCTGCTTAATCCCATAGCATTGTCAGAGACATTTATTTTTCTTGATACTCGTTCTTTGAGTTGAGTAATACAGATCAGGAATGGAGAACTGAAGTTGCAAGCAGTTTTAATCTTATTAATTGTGGTGCAGACTTGCGAGCTGTTCGTCGTATCCCTGGTTCAAATTTGTGTGTTCATGTATTTCATGAATTCACTAAACCAGACATAGCTACATTTGCTTGCATTTTGATATTCTTCGTAAAGAACATTTTAGATAAAGAGTGATCAGCAAAGCATCCCTTATATGGATTACTCAACTCAAATAACGAGTATCAAGAAAATGAATGTCTCAGACAAAGCTGTAGGTAGGCGAATGTAAAGATAAATTCTATATTCACATTCTGACTGCCTGATTATGGCCATTTACAACGAAGCTTCATTAAGAAGGAGACAGACTCATAGAGAGCTCATTATAGTTGTCAGACATGGATTGCCCCATGAGTGTGATGCATTTTTTTTAATGTAAATTCATACCTAAAGTACATTTACATTCCCAAAAGACATCTGCTGGAGTGATAAATCATCTGCACCTGTGTTTGGATATTGTTCAATGATACATGAACAAACTGCCTTGGGGACAAACTAAACATTAGGGTGGTACCACAAGATGTAATTAGTATGTCAGTAATGCCATGCTTTTCATAATTGCGCAGGAACTTACTATAATTCCAATGCATTCTAGGAAAATGGAGCAAGTATGCATGTTAAATCTTCTACATTTTTTTAGAAACAGCATGGAACCGGCACATTTCCCCTTCAAGCCCATATTGACCTTTGATCACCTGTTCACACTAATTCTACATTATCCCACTCTCACGTCCAGTCCCTGCACATCAGGGGCAATTTCCAGAGGCCAATTAACCAACAAACTTGCACGCCTTTGCGATGTGGCAGGAAATCGTAACTTTCAAAGTTCACTGGAGTTTAGAAGGATGAGGGGTTATCTTATAGAAACATACAAAAATTATAAAAGGGCTGGACAAGCTAGATGCAGGAAAAATGTTCCCGATGTTGGGCGAGTCCAGAACCAGGGGCCACAGTCTTAGAATAAAGGGGAGGCCATTTAAGACTGAGGTGAGAAAGTTGACCAGAGAGTTGTGAAATTGTGGAATTCCCACAATATCCAAACAGAGGGCAGTGGAGGCCAAATCACTGGATGGATCTAAGAGAGAGTTAGATAGAGCTCTAGGGGCTAGTGGAGTCAAGGGATATGGGGAGAAGGCAGGCACGGGTTATTGATTGGGGATGAGCAGCCATGATCGCAATGTGCTGAATGGCCTCCTCCTGCACCTATTTTCTTTGTTTCTATGTTTCTATGAAACCCACACTGTCACTGGGAGAAAGTGCAAACTCCACACAGCCAGCATGCAATGTCAGGATGGAACTCGGGTATCTGGCACTGTGAGACAGCAGTTCTACCAACTGCACTCCTGTGCTGTCGCTACATTTGCTATATGCAATGGAAAAAGAAGCTAAAGTAAATTAGTAAAAAGCTATTCTTGGTTAAAGAAATAAGATTCCTGCAAGGTAGATCATTGGGCAAAATTCTTGCAGGATTAAGTCTGTCCATGTACTGTTCAAATAGATCTACTTCAATGATTCTGTGAATAACCATTGCAAAAGCAATTTTGGTGCGGCATTAAAATCATCACATTTCCTGTTTAACACGATATACAAAGCTGGCGATAACTTCAATCATGTCTTTGCATTCTCTTTCATTCCACTTCCTGCTGGTTCAGCAAAATTAATTTTAAATCTTTCAGACATCTACAGCTTATGAAGCTGTTGGGCTGAAATGATTTGAAGTAACGTATTTAGAAACAAATTTCTCAGGCCATTAATTTCAAAGGAAATTTACGATAGATATAATGTTCAGGATTGCCCTGGGAAATGCTGACAGTTCTATGAATGCTAGGACAGATGGGTTCACAGGCGAATGTAGAACTTATTCTTCAGCGGTACTTCCTGGTCAGTTGCCTTCTTAGCTTCTCATGAAGTCTACCTGTGGAGGCATCAATTTCACAGTGGATGGGCAGGGCATAGGCTCATTGACTCTGTAGAGAGGGATGCAAGGAGGGCTTTCAGGTACTTTACAATTTTACATCCATTTATATAGGATGTTTCAAGGTCAGTTTATTGCCACCAAATAAGGTACAGTGAAATCTGAGTTACCATACAGCCACACTAAGTGAAAAGCAACAACACACACAACCATATAAACATCCATCACAGTGGATTCCACATTCCTCACTGTGATGGAACGCAATAAAGTTCAATCTTCTTCCTCTTTGTTCTTCCCCGGTCGGGACAGTCAAACCATCGCAGTCTGGGCGATCAAAGTCCCCGCAGCCGACGATCGTAGCCCACGTCTGGGTGATGTATGACACAAAAGTAAGTCATTTGGCTAAGTGAATATTTTCTGGTGTTTATGATCTAAAGTCACAGAGACGTACAGCATGAAAACTGGTCATTCGATGCATCACATCCTTGTCGACCCACAGTTACCAACCTATGCTGATATCAACTCCCAGCATCTGGCCCCTACCCACCAATGCTGAAGTGATTCAAGTAATTATCTAGAGACTTCTTTAAAAGTCAGGTCGGGGGGAGTTCCCACCGCCACGAGTACCATGTAATCCCGTGCTACCAGCTCCATGGTCGGATAGTCGGCAACTAAACCGTCTCCCCCACCTGGTTTGCCAGGTGAGGAGGGGGCTGTGGACCCTCAGCAGGATCAAAAACAAAGGCAGATGAGCTCCTAGCGAGCCAGTGACTATCCACACTTCAGTAGAAGATACGATCACTGTCGTACATAGCATTGGAAGGCACCGTGCCTGTTGATGTTTTCAACAATGATGATGATTCTTGAATGCTATCAATGACCCCACTTTCACTACTCTCTATGGCAGTGCATTCCAGGTACTCACTACTATCTGGATGAAATTGATTACCGTTGGGTCCTTTTGTTAATATTGGCCAAAATAGAGCCATTATAAAATGGAGGATCTTTGCATCTGCTGGGCCTGCTTGGTCTTTTTCTGTGTAAAGCTGCAAGTTGCGAGCCGGTGCCAGAAAGTCTAGGTCCTAGATTGAAATATCAGATAAGGTGAGGTCCAGATGTCCTCTCTATTGTTAAAATGTATGAGGACTTTGCAGAGAAGCTCAGAGATGTTGCAGATGCATGATCAGGATTGGCCCGCTGCAGAAGGGTTGTAAATACTGTTAATAATGTTGCAAGGTGTTTGTGTTACTGTTTGATGATGATGTCTTGTTTAAATTGTTTATAGTACCTAGGAAAATGTTGCATAACTTGAGTCAACTGACTCCCTTCCAGAATCTTCTGTAGAAACATTATAATGGGGCGCTTTGTAATTGGGTTGGGGAACTGTCAATAACACTTTAATGTCATCGATATCTGTGATTGGTTTGTAGGGGCTGCCACCCCATTGTAGTTCTGCCCCGCAGGGTCCGATGACCTATAAAAAGTGATCTCCACGAGGATCGTTGTCGATCTTCTGGAGGGGCATTTGGGACTGGGTAACCTTTTGTAGGTATAATGATAATGGATGGGATTTATATAGCTTGCAGGTATCTGCTTGCACGAGGCTGAAGGGCTTGAACAAGCAGAGACAGGGATCGATCCCGCGGTGGTTAGGTATTGTATAGGGAGTTCGTTATTGTTTCATAAAATAAAGATTAGTGGTCCAGTGCTTGACTCAGTGTTTTACTGAACTAGACTAAGGGGGGTGAGCTCTAGGAGCATAACTACACTTATCGTATCTCTTCTCCCTTATTCTAAATCTAGATTTACAAAGATTTTTCCAGAAATGGGGGAATGCACAGTCTCTTTCCCAGGATAGCGGAATCAAGAACTCGAGGACATATGTTTAGGGAGAGAGGGGAATGATTTAAGAGGAAACTGAGAGGAAACCTTTTCACTTCACAGGGTGGTGGGTATATAGAATGAGCTCCCAGAAGAAGTGGTTGGAACAGGTCCAATAATAATATTTAAAATATATTTGGGTAGGTACATTGTTAGGAAAGATTTAGAGGGAGATGGGCCAGGCGCAGACAAATGAGACAAGCTTCGATGAGGCATCTTGGTTGGCATGAATGAATTCTATGACTATCTGTCCAGTTGTTTTGTATAACTCGGATATGGGATAGTTTTCTACAGTCTACCGTATCTACATCATTCATATTTTATATAAATCATTCATGACTCTCATAACCTCCTCAGCTCCAAGAACAGAACCAGCCCCTCTAATCTCACACCATAACTGAAATGCTCCATCGCAGGTAATATCCTGGGCGGCACAGCTGTAGAGTTGCTGCCTTACAGCGCCAGAGAGCCAGGTTCGCTACTGACTACGGATGCTCTCTGTATGGAGTTTGTTCATTCTCCCTGTGACTGGATGGGTTTTCTCCGGCTGCTCTGGTTTCTTCCCACATTCTAAAGATGTACAGGTTTTTAGGTTAATTGGCTTCTTTAAATTGTCCCTATTGGGTAGGATGGAACTAGTGTGGAGCTGATCGTGGTCGATGGGGACTTAGTGGGTCAATCGTGTTTCCGCGCTGTATCTCCAAACTAAGCTAAACTAAACTAAACTAATACTAGTGAATCTCCTCTGCATCCTCTCCAGTGCTCTCGCATCCTTCCTACAGTAGGGTTCTGTGATTTGTACTCCTGATGTGGTTTAACCCAAGTTTTCTAAATTTGGAGCATAACCTCCTTGCTTTTGTAGTCACTGCCCTGACTAATGAAGGCCAGTCTCATATATGCCTTCCAAACTACATTATGGAATGGACTACAGCAAATGTGTGGAGTCATGCATCTTGGTAGTAGGAATAAAGATGTTGACTATGTTCTAAATGGGGAGATAATTCAGAAATCGGAGGTGCAATGGGAATTGTGAGTGCTGGTACAGGATTCCCAAAAAGTTAATTTGCACGTCTAATCTGTCGTAAGGAAGGCAAATGCAATGCTAGCATTTATTTCAAGAGGACTAAAATAAAAAAGCAGGGATATAATGCTGATCCTTTATAAGGCACTGGTCAGACTGCATTTGGAGTATTGTGAGCTGTTTTGGGTCCCATATCTGAGGAAGGATCTGCTGCCAGTGGAGAGGGTCCAGAGGAGAGTTCCGAAAATGATCCCAGGAATGATTGGGTTAACATATGATGAGCGTTTGGTGGCACAGGGCCTGTACTCGCTGGAGTTTAGAAGGATGAGGGGGTGACCTGATTGAAGCTTACCGAATAGTGAAAGGCCGGTATAGAGTGGATATGGAGAGGATGTTGCCACTAGTGGAATCAGAGGCCATAGCATCAAAATAAAAGGACATAGCTTTAGAAAGGAGATGAGGAGGAATTTCTCTAGGCAGAGGGTGGTAAATTTGTGGAATCCTTTGTCGCAGATGGCCGTGGCGGCCGTCAATGGATATTTTTAAGGCGGGGATTGACATATTCTTGATTAGTACAGATGTCAGGGGTTATGGGGAGCAGGCAGAACGGGATTGAGAGGGGAAGATAAATCAGCCAAGATTAAATGGCGATGTAGACTTGATGGGCTGAATGCCCTAATTCTGCTTCAATAACTTATGAACTTACAGGTATTTATCTACAATGCCACGTTCATGTTGTTTGGACATATAAGCCTCTGAGATTCATGATAACATCCTGGCCTCATTATTACTCTCAAAATGCATTACTCCACATTTATCTGGATTGAATTCCACTTTTTATTTATCAGCCATTTCACCAATACATTAGCATCTCTCTGGTACCTAAGACTACCTTCCACACTGTTCACGACTCAACCAATCTTTGTGCTATCTGCCAACTTAAAAAATCATGTCTCCTACATTCATATCCAGATCTTTCAAATATATTATAATTGACAAGTTCCCAGTACCGATCCCTGAGGAACGCGCTGAGTAATAGGCATCAAGTCACTAAAACAATCATTTACTATCACCTTCTGTCTCCTATTGTGGAGCCAATCATCAATCTAGTTGGTCATATTGCCTTGGATCCCATGAGCCCTAATCTATTGGGCCATTCTCCCATATTGAACCTTGTCAGCGACCTTTCTGAAGTCCAAGTAAACCGCATCTCCTACACTTCCCTAATCAATATACTTGGTTAGTTCTTCAAAATGTTCAATCAGATTGGTCAAACAGGATCTACCCTTGGCAAAGTAACATTGGATGACTGATTAGACCCTATTGTTCCAATTTATCATTAATCCTGGGTCTTTGCATTTTCTCCAAAACATTCACTCCCACTCATGTATGGCCCACAGATTTATAATTACCAGGCTTTTTTCTGCTGCCCTTCATGCAAAGAGTGACATATTTGCTGTCCTCCAGTCAACAAAAATCTCAATTTGGCCAGCAAGGATATTGAGTACAGGAGTTGGGGCATCATGTTACAGCTGTACAAGACATTGGGAAGGCCACATTGGAGTACGGTTATGTTGGAGTAATATTACGTGTTATTTTCCAAGGAAGAAACTAGGCAGATACTGCAGCTCTTAGGCTTCTCCAATAGATTGATCCAATCTCTCAGATAAGGTGTTTAAGAAGGAACTGCAGATGCTGGAAAATCGAAGGTACACAAAAAAGCTGGAGAAACTCAGCGGGTGCAGCAGCCTCTATGGAGCGAAGGAAATAGGCAACGTTTCGGGCCGAAACCCTTCTTCAGACAGGGTTTCTCAGATAAGGTGCTTTATTCATTGCTCCTCCAATACTTTAAAAGGTGATCACATTGAGATTTGGGACTAGCATGTATGTTTGTTGGTCAGGAAAAGAACAACTCCCAAGACTGCCCTCTGCTATTACCTGGAGAATGATAACAAGCTGCTTCTGATATCAACCTGATATCCCATCTCAACAACCATGAGAAACATCAGGGACGTAACATCAGTTGTGGCAGATACAATAACAGCAGTTCTATGGTTTTGCACTTTATGTAATATATTTTTTTATTAAAGGTAATCAATTACAATGCTTCAAACAACTTTATATCAAATTAATTCAATTTGCATTAAGTAAAACACTAGTAATACTTATCTACTGTTTTTTTAGAAATAATGATAGAGAAAGAATAGAGGAAGAATAAATCATTAAGAGAGTGATTAAATAATAATTTGATTATATATAGGAAAGAAAAGAGAAACGAAAAAAAAAAAAAAAAAAAAAAAAAAAAAAAAAAAAAAAAAAAAAAAAAAAAACATTTTTAGTAACCACAATATGTATTATTAATAACACTACTACAAGTGATAGTATCAATAAAGACATATATGTAATTCCAATATAAAAATGAATTATTCTCACCAAATCCCGCAGGGTGCACGTCGAGCTGTGTTGCCAAGAACAGCTACTTCTCTAAATACTGTATATATGGAGACCATATCTGTTCAAAAGAATTATACTTGTCCAATAGGACAAATCTAATTCTTTCCAGATGTAACGTCTCCATCATCTCTGTTGCCCACATTTTGGTTGTGGGGGATAATGTTCCCTTCCAAAATTTCAATATGATTTTTTTTCCAATTATTAAACAGTAATCAAAGAAATTTCTTTGATTTACTGTAAGTGATAGATGTAAATCCGGAATTCCAAATATTATTAGCTTTGGGTTAGGGTCCAATTTAACTTTGATGACTTCAGAAATAACTTTAAAGATTTCTGTCCAGTAATAATTCAATTTAGGACATGTAACGAAACTATGTATTAAATTTGCCTCTGCTTTCTTGCACTTATCACAAATAGCGGAGAGATTCGGAAAAATACTATTTAATTTAGTTTTCGAATAATGTAACCTATATAATACTTTAAATTGTATCAGTATATGTCTGGCGTTTAATGAACACCGGTGTATTCGTTGTAGACTTTCTTCCCAGTTTTCTTTTGTTATAGCCAATCCCATTTCATTTTCCCATGCTTGACGATATACTTCCGTTATTGGATTCTCCTTATCCAAAATGATGTTATATATATAGGCTATTAATTTTTCTGTATTTGGATATAAATTAAACAGATCATCTAACAATCCTGCTTCTTTATTTTTATAATCTTGTGTATTGGATTTAATATAATCTCTAATTTGTAAATACCTAAACAAATGTTGTGGAGACAATCCATAAATATCTTGTAACTCCTGGAATAAAAGAAATTTTCCTTTTCTATACAGATGTTCTATCCTTGTAATTCCTAAATCATCCCATTGTTTAAACCCCCCATCTAATATAGCAGGTTTAAACGATGGATTATTCATAATTGGTAATCTAAATGAGAGATTATCCAAGTGTAGAGTCTTAACTATTTGTTTCCAAATACGTCTATTATTATATATTATTAGGTTGTCTTTATAATATTTTTTTTGTACTTCCGTTGGTGCAAAAATTATCGAACCTACATTGAAAGGTAGACAGTCCTCCTTTTCTATATTTAACCATGTCGGTTCATGATCCATATTTACCCACCAGAAATTCATATTCTTAATCTGAACAGCCCAAAAATAATATAAAAAGTTTGGAAGTGCTAATCCTCCATTTATCTTAGCTTTACATAGATGTTTTTTATTTATTCTGTGATTTTTATAATCCCAAATAAAGCTATTGACAATATTATCAATTTTTTTAAAAAAAGTTTTCGGAAGAAAAAAAGGAATAGCCTGAAACAAATATAACAACTGCGGTAGAAATACCATCTTTATGGCACTTATTCTACCAATCATGGATATAGGCAGTGTTTTCCAATATAAAATATTTTTTCTAAGTTTATCTAATAGTTGAGGATAGTTGGATTTTATTAATGCGTTATGAGTTTTAGTTACGTTAATCCCTAAATATTTAAGTTTGTCTGTAACTACTTTTAATGGGTATTGTTGTAATGTATTGCACTTTATCATCCATTTCCATATGGACAATCTATATAAGGGCAATTTTTTTTACAGAGACCAATTACCATACAAATCCGCACATCTTTTGGAAGTGGAAGGAAACCAGAGCACCCGGAGGAAACCCACATGGCCACAGAGAGAATGAGCAATTCCCACACAAGCAGCATCTGAGGTCAGGATTAAACACAGGTCTCCGGTGTTGAGGGAGCAGCTCTACCAGCTATGTCACTGTGCTGGCTTATGTTGATATTTCAAGATCCTTTCTGACATGCACAATTCTCAATAACGGCCCAACTTCTGGCAACACACTAAGGCTCAAGATGAAAAGACCACAGTGATCATCCGTCTTTTAAATGCACTGGATTATAAGATGTGACCTGTCACCTGTAGTAATAGGAAAGTGAATAGGTATAAAAATGAAACTTAGAGCTTCCCACATGACAGGCACAGGCAGGTTTAGGTTTGTTGTTATCATGTATAGTGAGGTACAGTGATAAGCTTTGTTTTTTATTGTTATCTAAACAGATCAGATAATACTATACATAAATACAATCGTCAAATTCAGGTGCTGTAGAGAGAGAGCAAAGGGGAAGATACAGAATGCAGAATATAGTTCTCAGCATTGTAGTGCACCAGTTCGAGAGACAAAGTAAAATGTCCTCAATGGGATAGAGGAACATCAGACTGTACCCTAGCTTATGGAAGGACTGTTCAGAAGCCCGATAGTGATAACAGAGGGCAGAAGCTGTTGCTGAGTCTGGTCCTGTGTTTTGAAACTTTTGTATCATCTGCCAGATTGGAGTAAGGAGAAGAAGGAATGATGGGGTGGGACAAGTCTTTGATCATGTTGGCTGCTTTACTGAGGCAGGGTGAAGTGTAAATGGAGCCAGTGGTGGCAGTCCTGGCTGCTTTCTGAGCCAGCGCAGGGCACTCTGCCCCTTGAGCCTGTCTCTCCCTACGAGGTATGAATGAACTATATGTGCTCTCATATCCATTCATATCCTATGTTCAACAAACATCTATGATTTTAAACTTAGAAACTTACTTTGTATCATTTGCCTTCTGTGAATGCTTTTCAAACGTCTTCCGTCCTTTGCACGTAGAGGGGCAGAGAAGTTCATAAATTGTAGGAGCAGAATAAGGCCATTCGGCCCATCAGGTCTACTCCGCTATTCAATCATGACTGATCGATCTTTTCCTCCCCACCCCATTCTCCTGCCTTTGCCACATAACCTCTGACACCCTCACGAATCAATCAAGTTTTGAGTGAAACACAAAGTGCTGGAGTCCCAATGCGAAACATCACCTATCCATGTCCTCCAGAGATGCTGCCTGGGCCCCTCGTTTACTCCAGCACTTTGTGTTCTACTCAAAACTCCAATATCTACAGTTCCTTGTGCCTCATAAGCCTCCAGTGATTTCCCTAGTAAAGGGCTTGTTCTCCGGGCATAGACCTTGCATCATGTGAATGTTGAAGCAATATTCTGTGAAGACTCTGGCCAGATAAGGCTTCCTCCTGAGAGCCTCCTTTGTGCTTCATTCTGCTTTGCTGTTGCAAAGGTGGTGCACTGCTTAACTTTGTATCATAGAACAGTTCAGCACTGGAACAGGCCTTTCAGCCCACAATGTCTGTGCTGAACATAAGGCAAAGGTGTACTAAACTCAACTTCCTGCATGTGATCCCATATTCTGCAATTCCCTGTATGTCCATGTTCCTATCAAAAAGTCCCTGAAATGCCACTAATGTATTTGCCTCCACCACCCTGGCAAGGCATTCCTGGCACTCACCACCCTCTGTAAATTTTTAAAATCCCAAACATCTTTTAAAATTTGCCTCTCATCTTAAAGCTATGCTGCCCCTTTTCAAATCAAGAGTGTTTAATTACCGTACAGACAATGGAACAATAATGTTTTTACTTGTAGCAGCTTAACAGGCCTGTAAATGCAATACACATATATAATATATAGTAACCAACAATGTAATAAAATAAAAACCACACTGCTAGTGCAAAAAACACCCTCAAAGAGCAATCAAATACAGTCCATAGAAGTTCACAGTTGAGGTTAGTGATGTATAGTGCCTTTAAGAGCCTTGATGATTGTTGGGAAGCATTTTTTCTTGAACGGGTGGTCATGATTTTCAGAGCTGGACCTTCTTTCCGATGATAGTAAAGAAATGAGAGCATGGCCAGGATGCTGTGGATCTTTGTGCTGGCTGCCTTTTTGAAACAACACTTCCAATAGATAATTCTGATAACGAATAGGCCAGTACCTGCAATGGTTCAGGCAGTGTCCACCATTCTTTGTAATCTCCTTAATTCCTTGACATTCAAGTTGCTGAACCTGGCCGTGATGCAAACAGTTAATATGTTTTCTCATAAGCAAGGGTGGCCTGAAAGGTATCCATGACCAAGCATTTACTGTTTCATTCAGGCTGTCAGGTGGAGGGATTTCTCCTGCACTACCAATGAGTTTCACTTCCACATTATGAGGATGAGCCAGAACTCAACTGTTTAATTGCTGACTTTTTCACAACTTGATATTTCAAAAGAATATCTTGAACATTGAACAGCATCTCTTCGCTACCATGGGTTGAATTCCAGATTGCTCGTCTGCCTAACGTTATCTAACAAAGAATCTGATTCTGCAAATGCTTTTCCACATTGAATTCAATACCGACAAGTCAAAAGCAAAAATGGATAACGGAATGAGCTGCTTACTCTCCACTTCATTATTATTCATCAAAGCCACAGCACATGATGTGTTTTACCCTTATCTGCAGCTCAAAATGGCCTCTCACAAAGTCATTTGGACTGATAAATGACAGCTTTCTGTAACTATTTTCCGCATGCTGTGGTTTGAGAATCAATGTTGAAGAGAATAATGACTGAAACATTTTACCTGCTGTGCCTGATGGTCTTGCAATAGTTTTGCCTTCAATGGTTTTATAAGACACGCCTATGTAGGGTGCTCAGATCTACGCTTTTAGGACTTTACGTCAAACGGCTGGGACTCTTGATTGAAAATGGAATGTTTTAAATCTATAAATTCACAGCGCCTTTGGATGTTTCTTGGAATTACCCTGGTCATGAATTTAGCTTCATACGGTCGATCCTGACTAAAAATCCCAAGGTAGCGGAGTTGAACAGTAGTGAGCCCAGTTAGATTTAGATGCACAGTTGCTCTTTGTTTTGCTGGGCTTTCTGACTGAATCTATAGCAATGGAAGCATGCAATATACAAATAGTATAATCACGGCTGCAATTGCGACTAAACTGTACTTTTCCCCTCATCATCTATAATTTAGTGATAACCGATCTTCTGTTTCACATAGGTAAGGTACTGATTTTAGATGATCAGCCATGGTCATATTGGATGGCGGTGCTGGCTCGAAGGACCGAGTGGCCTACTCCTGCACCTATTTTTCTATGTTTCTATGCACAGAATCTTTTTCTCAGGGTCGGGAGATAAAGAACTACAGAGCATAGGTTTAGGATGTAAGGAGAAAGATTTCATAGTAACTTGAGGGGGAACTTTTTCTCACAGAGGGTCCTGGGCATATAGAAAAGGCTGCCAGAGGAATTGATTGAAGCAGATACAATGACAGCAATTAAAAGATATTTGGGCAGAATAGGAAAGTTCAGAGGGACAAGGGCCAATGGAGGGCAAAAGGGATTACCTTAGATGAGGAATCTAGGTTGACATGGATACGCTGGGCTGAAGGGTCTGTTTCTGTGCATGACTCTATGATGTGGGTCTCTAATTGATCACTAAAAATAAAACAAGCAAATACTAATATTCATATTAGGCAGGTAATAATAAAAACATATTCAGAAATGTAAAGAGCAACCCAGACTTAGCAGAAACATAGTAAGAAATTGCACAAGGAAACAAATTAAATTAAAGTTGTATGTGTCTGAACCTTTCCTGTGTGATAGGTTGTATTCAAAATGATTGCATGAAGCAAATAATTTAGCTTAATTGGCGGTGCTAATAGAAGGATTTAGTTCTTGTTTTTTGGTCATATCTTTTGATTGTAACATTTTATAACATACCAATAGGCAGGTTCTTTCCTTTGCTTCCTTGACACCAGTGCTATTCGTACCGTCAACCCAGCAATCAAAAAGCTGGACTAGCCATTGTCATATCTATCTGAGGAGCCGTCTTTGTAGTGAAACTTGCATGCACAGAGAATTTAGGTGCATGAGGAAATGAGCCTTTCATATCTTCAAAAATTATTTAAAGTTATATTTGATGAAAGTTTTTTTTATTGGACGTGAAGCAAAGCATTGGAAAGTAACAGTGCAATCATTCTCGGAACCTACAGTTGACAGCGATATTTGTCACTTAAAATGCCATTAGCGAGAGTAGCCTTATTACTCATTGTGTTCACCTCTCTGTCATTTTCAGGACTGTAACTCTGAGGATTGCTGACTGAAATAAAATGAGGTGAATGAACCTGTTTGTACCATGGCCAATCTATTCACTTCACAGGATCACAGCAGATGCACTTAACCCAGTGTTCAGCGAGTTGGTTTATGAAACAATTTACATTTATGTTTTCTCATGGAAACTATAAGACTGGAGTTAAGATTAGACACCAAGAATTTATTTCAGGTAAGTAATTTTCTTTTTCACACATCAATTTCAGGTTGTGAAGTTCCTGTAAATTGTTCCTTTTTAATTATCCGACTTCTAAGACCATTCTTGGCAATCAGAGATAGTGCCTGTCTTGTGCATGGCTTCCCAGAGCATTGAACTTTGCAAAATAACCTCCTGGTCCCTTTATTCCTAACCATTGTTTCATTTGTGCACTGGCAAATTTAATATGCTTTACTTCAAAGTAATATTTGCCTGTAAACAAAAGAGAACGCAAAGAACCCTGTGCTGGAGGAACTCAACGGGCCAGGCAGCATCTGGGGAGGGAATGCACATTAATGTTTAACATCACAGTGTGGCGGTCCCTGGAGATTAGGCCACTCCTTGGGTCATCCCCCTCGGCTCTTGAGGGACAGGGACGGTTGTCTGCCCACGGGGTTTCCCGGTTCCTGCTGGGGGGGTGATCTGTCTGTTTTGCCATGCTTCATTAAAGGACTTCTGAACCTGCCGGGCGTCTGACCTTTTCCTGACCTCGTCCAGGCCACTACATTGGTGACCCCGACGTTCATCACGCATCGTGATGGAAAACCACGCCGTTGTGCTGAAGCTCCCGACTTTGTGGACCGAAGAGCCGGATATCTGGTTCCAGCAAGCAGTGGAACAGTTGCTCTGTGGGGGGGGGGGGTGACGGTGGATGAAACTAAGTACTTTTACGTCGTCGGGGCTCTTGAGTGGCTGGCCACGAGTATGTCGTCCAAGTAGAGGAATACGAAGTCCAGGCCACAGCACACACAGTCCATAAGCCGCTGGAAGGCCTGTGCGGCGTTCATCAACCCAAACGGCATCCGCAAAAATTCAAACAGCGGCCGCTGAAGGAATCACTGACGACCGGCCCCTGCGTTTCCCGGGAACGCACGGGGGGGGCGACATTGCCTGGCTACAGCTCTCCAGCGGCGGTGATAATAGCACCAACCCCCTCTGCTGGCATCTGGTGGTATTGGAGGTGATGTTGGCTGGGGTCGGAGGGAACTGCTGGCGGGAACTGCCGGGTCCCTTCCGGATCCTGGAATATGGTTCGTCCACTTTCGTCCTGGACATGGGGGGTCGGCGTGAGACCGTTTCGGTTGCGCGGCTGAAGCCGGCGCATGTTGACATTGATCAGTCAAGCGGCCCTGCATGCGAGTCGCCCTCCGTCTAGGGTACCTCCCCCAGTGGCTACTCCGTCCCCTGCACCTGTTGGCCGGTTGCCGGTTCCTGTGCCGGGCATGGTGCACACCCGGGCTGGTCGCCACGTGGGCCCTCCTGTCCGTTTCATGCCTCCGGTTCTTGGGGGGATTCCTGTGGTGGTCCCTTGAGATTAGGCCACTCCTTGGGTCATCCCCTTCAGCTCTTGAGGGACAGGGACAGTTGTCTGCCCACGGGGTTTCCTGGTTGCTGTTGGGGGCTGATCTATGTAAGTAAGTAAGTAAGTAAGTAAGTTTTATTTATATAGCACGTTTTAAGTCAACTCGTATTGACACCAAAGTGCTTTACATAAATTAAATAATAAGTTTCCATACAAACCATAGAAAAAGGTTAAAAAAAATGAATAAAATGGACACATTATAGAGTTCAACACAAACGTCCCCCCACAGCAGAATCAAAAATTTCCACTGTGGGGAAAGGCACCAGAAAGTTAAGTCCTCTTCCTCTGTGAAACACCCGAGGTCGGGGCCCATTTGTGGCCTTGCAGCCAGTCCGATGATTTTCAGGGCCCTCTTGCCATGAAGATGGAACTTTGGCGTCAAATGAAACATTCCTCAGCGGCTTGGAAAAGTCTGGAGCGGCTGCCTCCTCCCCGGAGACCGGGGCACTCGTAGTCCTCAGGACACGCCGGTTGGAGCTCCGACCCCGGCGAACTCGATCCCTGGCTCTGCGGCGCTCCAAATCCAGCGCCGCCCGCGGCCGGACGCCCGCAGCCCCAGCTCCGCGATGTTGGGATCGACGGCCACAACGCTCCGGAGCTTACCGCACGGCGACCCGGTAAGGCATCGCCCGCTCCATGTTGGTATCCCAGCGCTGCGCCACTGCCGCCGAAGCTGTAGTCCCAGCCGGTCCCGACAGGAAACGCCGCTCCATTTTTGATGGTAGGCCGTGAGGACAGGGCGAAGAAGCAGCTTGGAGGGATGCTGCCTCTCCGACCAGGTAGGTGACTAAGAAATAAAGTTTCCCCCTTCCCCACCCCCACCCCCCACCCCCCACATAGAAGACCTCCACTAACATTTTTTAACAGGACAAAATAAAATAAAATTAAAAAAAAAAGGTTTAGAGACGGACTGCGGGCAGGCTGCCATACACAGACGGCGCCCACTCCCGCACATCCGCCACACACAATTTACCGTATGTGTTTTGCCATGCTTCATTAAAGGACCTGAACCTGCCTGGCATCTAGCCTTTTCCTGACCTTGTCCAGGCCACTACAACTGACTGATTGGAGTAGGGGGGGTGAAAAAGAGAGGTGGGGGTGGACCAAAGCTGGCAAGTGTTAGGTGGAAGGTACACAAAAATGCTGGAGAAACTCAGCGGGTGCAGCAGCATCTATGGAGCGAAGGGAATAGGCAACGTTTCGGGCCGAAACCCTTCTTCAGTGTTAGGTGGATATAGGTGAAGTGGTTTTGATGGGCAAATGTGTGGAGCAAGTGACAGAGGCTAGAGTTCAAAAGGAAACAAAAAGGTGTCAGATAAGGAGAGAAGTGGAGTAAAATGCAAAAACTGAGGGAGGGATGTTGGTGGAATGGGTCAGATTGGATAAAGAGGAGGAAAAAAGGGAAATGGGTGAATTCAAGGATGGGAGATGAGTGTATGAAAGAGGGGAAAGGAGCAGGGTGACAGGGGGAGGGGGAGAAGGTGGGAGAAAAGGGAGTGCACTGGGGTGAGAATGAAGGGCACAGGAAAGAAAGAAGAGGTCGAGGGGTATTACTTAAAGTTGGAGAATTCAATGTTCATACAGTGGGGTATCCATAAGGTATCCATGTGGTGCTGTTCTTCCAATTTGTGGGTCGCCTCATTCTGACAATGGGGGTGGCCCAGGACAGAATGGGAAGAGTAGTTAAAATAGATGGCAACAGGAAGATCCAGCAGGCCCAGGGGAACGTACGAGTAACGGTAGGTACTCGGGAAATCCGGTAAACTCCGGTAAACTCGTGACGTTTTTTCAACACTGCGAAAAATGTCCACGAGTTAAAAAATACTCGTGATGAAAACAATTGTTACTTTATACTCGTACGAGCCACTATGAGACATCCACAAACTCCTACGGACCCGCTATGGACATTCTCCGAGTTCGAATCAGGAAAAAACTCGGGAGAACTCTTGAATTACCTCGTACAGTGGGACAGGCCCTTAAGTGATCAGCGAAACAGTGTAATATTTGTTTGTATTTGGCTGTTTAGGTCATACGTTTTCTTTGCACTCCTCCAACTTAAGTATTTAAATTAGCCATTAAAATTTTATTCTATAATGGTTATACTTCCACTAACAACTTCCTGGTTATAAATTATTTGCAACAATTTTTGGGAGGGGAGGAAGTTGGTTTGGGAGAAGAAGTGGTTTTCCCTGGGATTTTGTGGACACTGGTACTTAACTGTGAGGGATTGTGTACAGGCCTCTCTGCCTCGTGAAAACCCTGGTGCTTAGAGAATAGATTGCCCTCTGCAGACAAATGCAGCTACTGCAGATTATAGTTATTTTGTTGGTTTCTAAAGCAGGAAATTTATTTTCCAACTTCAATGTTGTTTTGTTCATCAAATTCCCCATTTAAGCCAAGATAATTAGACCGTGGGCCGAGGTGTTTTCTCGTTTCATTTCAATAGACAATAGACAATAGGTGCAGGAGTAGGCCATTCAGCCCTTCGAGCCAGCACCGCCATTCAATGTGATCATGGTTGATCATCCCCAATCAGTACCCCGTTCCTGCCTTCTCCCCGTATCCCCTGACTCCGCTATTTTTAAGAGCCCTCTCTTGAAAGCATCCAGAGAACCTGCCTCCACCGCCCTCTGAGGCAGAGAATTCCACAGACTCACCACTCTCTGTGAGAAAAAGTGTTTCCTCGTCTCCGTTCTAAATGGCTTACTCCTTATTCTTAAACTGTGGCCCCTGGTTCTGGACTCCCCCAACATCGGGAATATGTTTCCTGCCTCTAGCGTGTCCAAACCCTTAACAATCTTATATGTTTCAATGAGATATCCTCTCATCCTTCCAAACTCCAGAGTGTACAAGCCCAGTCGCTCCATTCTCTCAGCATTTGACAGTCCCGCCATCCCGGGAATTAACCTTGTAAACCTACGCTGCACTCCCTCAATAGCAAGAATGTCCTTCCTCAAATTAGGGGACCAAAACTGCACACAATACTCCAGGTGTGGTCTCACTAGGGCTCTGTACAACTGCAGAAGGACCTCTTTGCTCCTATACTCGACTCCTCTTGTTATAAAGGCCAACCTGCTATTCTCTTTCTTCACTGCCTGCTGTACCTGCATGCTTACTTTCATAGACAGATGTACAAGGACCCCCAGATCCCGTTGTACTTCCCCTTTTCTCAACTTGACGCCATTTGGATAGTAATCTGCCTTCCTGTTTTTGCTACCAAAGTGGATAACCTCACATTTATCCGCATTAAACTTCATCTGCCATGCATCAGTCCACTCCCCCAACCTGTCCACGTCATCCTGCATTCTCATAGCATCCTCCTTACAGTTCACACTGCCACCCAGCTTTGTGTCATCTGCAAATTTGCTAATGTTACTTTGAATCCCTTCATCCAAATCATTGATGTATATTGTAAATAGCTGCGGTCCCAGCACTGAGCCTTGCGGTACCCCACTAGTCACTGCCTGCCATTCTGAAAGAGACCCGTTAATCCCTACTCTTTGTTTCCTGTCTGCCAACCACTTCTCTATCCATGTCAGCACTCTACCCCCAATACCATGTGCCCTAATTTTGCCCACTAATCTCCTATGTGAGACCTTATCAAATGCTTTCTGAAAGTCCAGGTACACTACATCCACTGGCTCTCCCATGTCCATTTTCCTAGTTACATCTTCAAAAAATTCCAGAAGATTAGTCAAGCATGATTTCCCCTTCGTAAATCCAATTTTGTGACCTAAATCACGTATCTACCTGTATTTATAACATATTGTGTAAAAATATTACAGAAATCATACCTGAAACTCGTCAAGAACACAACCTGCACATATTTTTAAAATATGAGAAAAACCTCAAATTTTCCGAGTGGTAATTGTCCAATCAAAGCACGTTTGTCATTGTCAGACGCCAATTGACCAATCACATGCTTTGTTTCATGCTAGCTAGGCAGTGAGCACACTAGGATCATGGCCAGGGTCAGGGTTAGGGTCAGGGTTCGGGTCAGGGTCAGGGCTAGGGTTAGGCATTTTCCTCTCAGTGGAAGAGGGTTAGGGTCAGGGTTAGGAATTTTCCTCTAAGTGGAAGACGGTCAGGGTTAGGGTTAGGGTTAGGGTTAGGGCAGGGGTCGGAACCTACGACCCATGGGCCAGTCCTGTCCGTAACCCGAAAACATCCAGCGCACAGGGATATTTTTTTTTCTGAGGACTTCTGTGACGGAGCCGGTCCTATGCGGGTGCTGAAGGCAGCCCTGGGCCGAGCTGAGCAGCAGGGGGGAAGAGAGGGGGTCAGTCAGTCGGTTGGGCTGTAGGCCGGCTGGTGGGTGCAGTGAGGGGTCGGTCGGGCTTTTGGTCGGCCGGTGTTGCAGTGAGCGTGCGGATGGTCTGACGGAACCGGCGCTATGGGGGTGCTGAAGGCGGCCCGGGCGGCGTGCAGGGCAGTGCTGCTCCCCACCATGTTGACATTCGGTGTAATCGCGGCGTCGGGTGGGCTGCTGCTGATGATCCAGAAGGGCAAGCTGGCCGAGGTGGACGCACTGAGCGGCCACACGTACGGAGCCCACAGCCGGTCCCAAAGCGGCTCCAGCTCCAGCCGTGGGCAGGTCTGGAAAAGGGACGAGTTAGGGTTAGGGTTAGGCATTTTCCTCTCAGTGGAAGATGCCTTAGCCTTCCCCCAGCCTGGCACTGCCCCAGTCCCACTATGGCTGTGACCTCCACTCTGCACACTGGCAGTCAGTGGGGTTCAGTAAACTGGGGAACGCACAGCATCTACCCTCACTCATTAATTGGGCATGTTCAGGAGCCGGTGAAACCCGGGTCCTCTGTGGCAGTCCCGTATTCAATATTCCCATATACAGCTATATATTATTGAGCGCAAGAGGGCGCTGTTACTTTTTTCTAATTAGCTTAATTAATTAGTGTGCAACTATTTGCACTGACAAGTTATGAATTCCTTATCAATGATGTTTTATCTAAATCTGTGCCAAATTTCAAATGGATACCAGACATAGGTTACGAAAGTTAAAATCTAGAACCCTTTCGGCACTTCGGCCCACGGCCTAAATTTTGTCAGGGCAAAAATAAATTGTCAAAATTATCCCATCAATCCCATCACCCTCATTCTTGAAAATGTAGGATGTATTAGAGCAAAATTATTTAAAAGCCAAGAATTTCCTTCTTCCATTCTCAATAGCATTTAATGCAAAGAGGGATCTTGGGATCCAAATCCAGGTAAAGATGGAGTTAAGAGTCAGGATGTGATGATGCAGATTTGTAAGATTTTTGTTAGGCCACATTTGGAGTCTTGCAAGTGATTCTGGCCGCACCATTTCAGGAAGGATGTGGAGGCTTTGGAGAGGGTGCAGAAGAGGTGTCCCAGAATGCTGTCTGGAACAGCGGGTATTAGCTATATATGAGAGGTTCGACAGACTTAGATTGTTTTTGTTGGAGCATCAGAAGTTGAGAGGAGACAAGATAGAAGTGTATAAAATTATGAGAGGCATAGATAGGGTTGACAGTCAGTACCTTTTACTCAGGTCGGAACTGTCAGAGACTAGAGGGCGTAGATTTAAGGTGAAAAGTGCAAAGTTTAAAGGAGATGTGCAGGACAAGTATTTTACAGAGGATGGTGAGTGCCTAGAATGTGCTGCCAAGAGTGGTGGTGGAGGCAGATATGATAGTGGCATTTAAGAGGCTTTTCAATAGACATGTGGACATGTAACAAATGGAGAGATACAGTATGGGTCATGTGCAGGCAAAGGAGATTAGTGTATCCTAGCATCATGTTCAGCACAGGCATTTTGTGCCGAAGGGCCTGTTCCTGCATGGTACTGTTCCGTGTTCACTATGCAACTGCCACTTCAAGTGGGTTTAAGAGCGCGTGGGGAATTAATACTTCAGGTATGACCTTGCATCACAACTAGAAGGTTATGATGAAAGTTCATTACTGTGAAATAGTAATGCTTCTCTCCCAATCAATGCTGCCTGGTTTGCTCAGCATTTTCAACATTTTTTGTTTTAATTTCATGTTTGCAACATGCACATTATTTTGCTTTTTGTTGCTCTTCTTCAAACATTACCTGTTCATTTTGAAACCTCTCCCTGTATCTCTCTCATTCTCTTTCTCTCTCACAGCAGCCATCATGCTCTTAAGCACTGCACAACATTAACCTCAGCAGCTATGAACTTCTATTCACTGTGCACTATGGCTTCGGTTTTGAACTATTATAGTTACCGAGTATTACTGTTATTAATATATTCTATAATTGATGATCATATATTTATTTCTGTGTTATTGGGCCTTTTATGCTGCAGCAAGTATGAAATTAATTGTCCAGTTTCTGGTACATATGACAATTAGATAGTCTTGACTTGATTCTAAATTTAAGGAAGGACATTCTTGCTATTGAGGGAGTGCAGCATAGATTCACAAGGTTAATTCCCAGGATGGAGGGACTGTCATATGTTGAAAGAATGGAGCGACTGGGCTTGTATACACTGGAATTTAGAAGGATGAGAGGGATTCTTATTGAAACATATAAGATTATTAAGGGATTGGACACGCTAGAGGCCGGAAACATGTTCCTGATGTTGGGGGAGTCCAGAACCAGGGGCCACAGTTTAAGAATAAGGGGTTGGCCATTTGGAACGGAGATGAAGAAAAACTTTTTCACCCAGTGAGTTGTGAATCTGTAGAATTCTCTACCTCAGAGGCAGTGGAGGCCAATTCTCTGGATGCTTTCAAGAGAGAGTTAGATAGAGCTCTTAAAGATAGCAGAGTCAAGGGATATGGGGAGAAGGCAGGAACAGGGTACTGATTGTGGATGATCAGCCATGATCACAGTGAATGGCGGTGCTGGCTCAAAGGGCCGAATGGTCTACTCCTGCACCTATTGTCTATTGTCTGTTCTCATTCTTTCATCCAAATTACTTTTTGTTGCTACCTTTCTGGCCCTTTTAAAGTGGGCTTTAAACATATATTCCTTTGTTCTTTCAGTCTACCCATCATTAGTCACTGCCATCGCCGGCTGAACATCTCAAACTTGCAAGGCAGTTACAGATGCATTATCTGAGGGATTCAATCAAAATACAGGCTTTTTAGTTGGCTTTTGACAAGAGTTCGTGTCACATTTTATGAATGGCATTTTGGCCAACTGCCACATTTTATCCATCCCTCATCTTACCGTAATTCTCTGAACAGGTTGGATCATTGCTGGGTGCAGAGAACTGTGATGAAACTAAGCCACCCGAATACAAATATACACAACAAGAACCATAAGCTACAAAATCCTCTGAAAAAAAATGGTGCCTTTCTGTGCCGACATTTTGCAAGCAGCACACCAGCGAATAATCAAATATAGCAATTCTGAATTTATTTGGACAACAGAAACAGTACCAATCAGTGCTGTAACTAACAAGTTGCTAGTCCATTTAAATGGATTAGAGCTATTATGATCCACCGATGGCAATGGAGTTGCTGACTGTGAGGGAATCCCCAACCTCATAGAGGATCACAGGTACAACGAGTATAGTGCCAGGACACATAGAAACATAGAAACATAGAAAATAGGTGCAGGAGTAGGCCATTCGGCCCTTCGAGCCTGCACCGCCATTCAATATGATCATGGCTGATCATCCAACTCAGTATCCCATACCTGCCTTCTCTCCATACCCCCTGATCCCTTTAGCCACAAGGGCCACATCTAACTCCCTCTTAAATATAGCCAATGAACTGGCCTCAACTACCTTCTTGGCAGACAATTCCACAGATTCACCATTCTCTGTGTAAAAAATGATTTTCTCATCTCGGTCCTAAAAGACTTCCCCCTTATCCTTAAACTGTGACCCCTAGTTCTGGACTTCCCCAACATCGGGAATTATCTTCCTGCATCTAACCTGTCCAACCCCTTTAAGAATTGTGTACGTTTCTATAAGATCCCCCCTCAATCTTCTAAATTCTAGCGAGGCCTCTATTGTGTCTGGAAAAGTGACTGACAGGCAGGCGTGCAAGTAGGACTGAAGCACAGGGGCTACAAACCCCCCTTCAGCTCTCCCCTCCCTACCATTCTACTGGCCAATGTGCAGTCACTAGAAAATAAAGTGGACTTAGGGGCAAGGCTGCTTTGTCAAAGAGAGATGAGAGAATTCTGTGTGCTTTGTTTCACAAAGAACAGCTCACCCCCAGCTCTCCAGACTCAGCCATCCAGCCCGGATTCTCCATCCATCACATGGACAGAATGAGGCATCGGGGAAAAGGGACAGGTGGTGGCATCTGCCTCATGGTAAACTCTTTGTGGTGCTCAGATGCAGCAGTCCTGTCCCACTTCTGCTCTCCGCACATGGAACACCTGGAAGTGCCATCCCTTCTACTTCCCGAGGGAATTCACCTCCATCATCATGACAGTGGTCTACATCCCCCCCCCCCCGCCCCCCCCAGGCAGACGTTCATCCAGCACTAGAAGAACTGTAAGTTGTCGTCAACAAACACCAGTCGGCCATGACGCCTTTCACATCATAGCTGGGGACTACAACAAAGCAAGCCTGAAGAAATCATTTCCTAATCAACACCAGCACATGTCCTGCAGCATCAAACACCCTCGACCATTTGTATATTAATGATCAGGACGAGGGGATTGAAACCTTTATTGGCAGAGTTTGCGGTTGATACAAAAATATGTGGAGGGGAAGGGAGTGTAGAGAAAGCAGGGACTCTGCAAAAGGACTTGCACAGGTTGGGAGAGTGGACAGAGAAGTGGCTGATGGAATATAGCGTAACAAAGTGTGGAGTCATGCATTTTGGTAGTAGGAATAAAGCCTTGGACTATTTTCTAAATGGGGTGGGAATCCAGAAATCGGTGGTGTGAAGGTGCAGGATTCCCCAAATGTTAAGCTGCAAGTGGAATCAGTAGCAAAAAAACAAACAAACTCAATGCTAGCATTTGCTTCAAGAGGGCTTGTATATAAAAACAGGGATGTAATGTAGAGGCTCTATAAGGCTCTGGTAAGGCAGCATTTGGAATATTGTGAGCAATTTTGGGCACCATATCTGAGGAAGGATGTGCTGGTTCTGGAACAGGTCCAGAGGAGGTTTACAAGAATGATCCCAGGAATAAGTAGGCTGAGCGTTTATCGGTATTGGGCCTGTACACGCGGGAGATTAGAAGAATGAGGGGGGACTTCATTGAAACATACAGAATAGTGAAAGGCTTGGGTACAGTGGATGTGGAGACGATGTTTCCACTAGTGGAAGAGTATAGGACTGGAGGTCATAGCCTCAGAAATAAAAGACGTTCTTTTAGGAAGAAGATGAGGAGAAATGTCTTTAGTCAGAGGGTGATGAATCTGTGGAATTCTTTGCCAGAGAATGCTGTGGAGGCATTGAATGAAATCTGAAACCTGCCATTCTGACCAAGCTCTTACTCATCTGTCCCTTTTGCTCAGAATCAATATTTGTCTGATTATGCATAAAACACAAAGTGCTGGAATCACACGGTGGATCAAGCAACATTGTAGAGGGAATAGATAGGCCACGTTTTGGATCGGGTTTCTTCTCCAGACCCTGACTGATGCTGGCTGATCCGTTGAGTTACTCTAGCACTTTGTGTTTCACGCAAATTTCCAGCACCTGCTGTCCATTGTGTTTCCATCTGTATGATTTATGCTTGTGTGAAGTCTTTATTGTGTCAAAGATGCTATAAACATTCATATGCTTCTTGTTTCTGGCAGTCTCCCAGACAGATTTTAACCCAAGTACAGAAACCTGAGCTCAGGAATCAATGTTTCTTGGTTGTGAATTTCAATCTTGCAGTTCCGCTTTCTGCCAGTACATGGTGCTGTTGCACTTTATAAATGAATCCATTTGTGCAACTGCGGCTGTGAAATATCCATTCTTCCACCCTGTAGATAGAGCTTTTGCTCACCCCACAAAAAGCCCTCTATGTGTGTGCACTAAACATAAGGGCCTTGGTACTGAATAAGCATTAATCACGTATATTATTAGAAATAGTTCCACATAATATTATATATAGTTCATACCCAGCAACGCAATGACTAAGTACATTCTTATCTTAAATAATTGGTGAGATATTAAAAGAAGATATATTCGTTTTGTCATTCCAACAGCTGCTTCAGTTAGATTAATATAATATTAAAGCAGCAAATGACAGACTTTTAACATTCATGCATGGAATGCATTAACATCAATCTGTCTGAACTTACTGATAATTTATTCTTTAAAGAAATTGTACTCGGGTGGGTGGGGGAATAGAGGAGGAGCAGTTCCTGAGACGGAAGCTGTGACATGTTTCTATGCAAAATATTGTCGGTTTTGTACGATTACCTACTGTTCTGAGCTACAAATGACTCCTATTAATTATCTTTCGGAGCTGTTGTTTCACAGTAGTTTCTACCCATATTTAGAAATAATTGATTTATTTATGTCCAGATAATTTCCCTCCTGCAGTCACAGATAGGCCATTGGAAATTTCTGCTTTAATTTTCCTAGCATGTTTCGGGTGTCGGTGACCAAATTATTTCCCTTGTAATTAAGCAGCTGGGGATTCCATTTCAGTTTGTAAATCCAAGAGGTGAATTAAGAAGCAAAATGTTTTTTTGAGGAAAATGATAATTACAATGCGGCAATTCAATGTGAATGTCTACGGCTTCATTTACTATTGAGTAAGCTTCTATGAAGGAATAGAAAGTACTTCATTTTTTCACGTCTGAGAAACAATTTAGGTTTGCAAATTTGGACTCTAATGTGGTATTGATTGCATAATGTCTAAAATAATATTTCCATTCATTAGTATTGTGTTTTCTTCTTTTGCTGTTTCCCGTGAACTGATGACACTTGTGATTAAGATTTTGTATGCGTTTTGTGTGATTTAATGGCTTTACAAATTAAATAAATCAATGATATAATGTGCCATTTGTCTAAGGAGTCAAATTATTAATGGTCCTTTAGTCTGGAACATTGTAAGAATTAATTGGTTAACCTCTTCTGGTCATGTAATTAGCATTTAGCCTGCTGTTCTATTGATGTTCCTAAAGCTAGAGTAACGTTTTACTGTATCAAAATCAAACCATGTTTTGCAGCGTGTTTTGAATTGATTCAATAAGAAAAGCAAATTCGAAAATATTTCAGCTAGCAACGAATTATGTGCCAATTTGATTTCATTTCACAGTACTCTAGGAGTCTACATCAGAGTATGGCCCAATGTTGTTGTCTTTGGCAACTAGGAAGTGGTACAAGATTGATTTGCTGAATAAAGTCATATAAAGCAAAGATGCCCCAGCCCATGAACAGCTAGTGCTCCACATACTGAAGCTGCAAGGAGTTTTCTATTACAAATAAAAGTAGCTACCATAGGGATAAACAGTGAAAGATAGAGACATGCAGTATAGGAACAGAGCCTTTGGCCCACCGAATCCACGTTGAACACCAACCACCAATTTGCACTCATCCTACACTAATCTAATCCAAGTTTATTACCTCCATAGTGTTACCATTACCCCCAGATTCTACCCCTCATCTACATACAGGGGCAGTTTACTGTGGCCAATTAACCTAACCCTGCCATTTTTGGGATGCAGTAGGAAATTGGAGCCCCTGGAGGAAATCCACACTGTCACAGTGAGAATATGCAAACTTCACACAGAGAACACCTGAGGTCAGGATGAAACATCTCTGGCAGTGTGAGAAGTGGCTCTACTAGCTGTACCACTCTACCACCCCAGAGGTTCTGGCAGAATATAAAAAATACTGCTAAACCATGAGTCTGAAGAAAGGTCCCAATCCGAAATGTTTAGAGAACATTTTCTCTAAAGATGCTGCCTGACCCGTTGAGTTACTCCAGCATTTTAAGTCTATCTCTGCTAAAACGTCGATACTTCGTTAAAACTTATTAGAAAACCATTTAATACACAAATTATCAATCATCTCTTCTTCTTTAGTATGGTGTTAGAACTGCTGCAGACTTTAAGCAATCTCTGCTGTATAAGACATCACATTTCCTACTCTATGTCTTTTTAGGTGCATAAATCATAGAATCATACTGTGGAAAGTGGCCCTTTGGCGCAACCTGCTCACTTTGACCAACATGCCCCATCTACATTAGTCCCACCTGCCTACGTTTGGCCCATATCCCTCTAAACTTATCTTATCCACTTACCTGCCTAAATGTTTCTTAAACATTGCGACAGTACCTGCCCCAACAACCTCCTCAGGCAGTTCATTCCATTCACCCACAACCCTCTGTGTAAAAAATTACCCCTCACCTTTCCCCCCTTACCTTAAGCCTATGTTCTCTGGTTTTCGATTCCCCTACTCTCGGTAAAATACCCTGTGTGTTTACCCAATCTATTCCTCTTATGATTTTGTACACCTCCATAAAATCACCCCTCATCCTCCTGCGCTCCAAGGAATAAAGTCCTAGCCTGCTCAACCTCTCCCCATAACTCAGGCCTTCGAGTCCTGGCAATATCCTCGTAAATCTTCTCTGCAACTTTTCCAGCTTGACAACATCTTTCCGATAACATGGTGACCAAAAACTGAACACATTCTCTAAATTTGGCCTCACCGATGGCTTATATAATTGCAACATGACCTCCCAACTTCTATATACAATATTCTGACTTATGGAGGCCAATGTGCTGAAAGCTTTTTTGACCACCCTATCTACATGCAGTGCCACTTTCAAGAAACTATGTACCTGCACTCCTAGGTCCCTCTGCTCTAAAACACTCCCCAGAGCCCTACCATTCACAATGTAGGTCCTGCCCATGTTAGACTTCCCAAAATGCAACACCTCACATTTCTCTGTATTAAATTCCATCAACCATTCCTCAGCCCACCTGCGCAACTGATCAAGATCCTGCTGCAATTTTTGACAACCATCTTCACTATCTACAATACCACCCACATGGATTTACGAAGGGGAAATCATGCTTGACTAATCTTCTGGAATGTTTTGAGGATGAAACTAGGAAAATGGACAAGGGAGAGCCAGTGGATGTAGTGTACCTGGACTTTCAGAAAGCCTTTGATGAATGAATGAAATGAATGAATGAATGAAAACTTTATTGTCATTCAGATATACACCTAGACACAGTGCACCTTGAACGAAATTTCGTTGCATTTGACTCTCCAATCAGGTAAATAGTAAAAGTAAAAGTGCTAGGTGCGTCCATAAAAATGCCTCATGTGCATGGTTCTGTAAAATAAATATATATAAAAAGTTTTTTAAAAAGTGTCGATATTTAAAAAGTTCTAGCCTCGGTTTTGTTGATTGTTCAGTAATCTTATGGCCTGGGGGATGAAGCTGTTGCAGAACCTGGTTGTCCCGCTCTTCATGCTGCGTTACCTCCTCCCAGAGTTAAGCAGTATAAACAGTCCGAATTATGGGTGTGTGGGGGCTCTGGTAATGCCCTTAGCTCTAATCAGACAGCGCTTGTACCCCATGTCCATGATTGAAGGAAGAGGAGTCCCAATGATTTTTTCCGCTGTCCTCACCACTCTCTGAAGGCACTTCCAGTCCGCAGCTGTACAGCTGCCGCACCACGTAGAGATGCAGCTGGTCATGACCGACTCAATTGTGCTTCTGTAGAAAGTGGCGAGGATGGGAGGAAGTACAACCGCTGCTGTGCCCGTTTTGCCAGAGATGTAATGTTTGTGGACCAGTTTAAGGTGTCCGTTATATGCACCCCCAGGAACTTGATCTTTTTCACCTGCTCCACTGCTGAGTTGTTGATGCAAAGTGGAGTGTGACTGGGCTGAATTTTCCTTCTGTAATCGACGACAATCTCCTTGGTTTTGTTCACATTTAGGAGAAGGTTGTTCCTGCTGCACCAGCTCACGAGCTGTTCCACCTCCTCTCTATATGCCTGGTCGTCGTTATTACGGATGAGGCCCACTACTGTTGTGTCATCCGCGTATTTGATGATATGGTTAGTAGTGGACCTGGCGACACAGTCATGTGTCATCAATGTGAAGAGCAGTGGACTCAGGACACAGCCCTGAGGGGATCCGGTGCTCAGTGTGATGACCGAGGAGGTGTTCTTCCCCACCCGCACAGACTGGGGTCTTTCAGAAAGGAAATCCAGGATCCAGTTGCATAGTATGGTATTGAAACCTAGGGGTGCCAGTTTGCTCACCAGATGCTGGGGGATTATCGTGTTAAATGCTGAGCTGAAATCAACAAACAGCATCCGCACGTGGGTGTTCCTCTCCTCCAGGTGTTGTAGGCTCAGGTGGACTACAGAGGAAATAGCATCCTCTGTGGAGCGGTTCGGGCGATAAGCAAACTGGAACGGGTCAAAACTGGAGGAGAGTTTAGAGACCATGTGCTGCTTAATAAGCCTCTCAAAGCACTTCATTATTATTGGTGTGAGTGCTACGGGGCGGTAATCATTCAGGCAGGTTATTGTAGACTTTTTGGGAACTGGTATGATGGTGGCTGTCTTGAAACATGATGGAACAATGGCCTGGTTCAGGGAGATGTTAAAAATGTCTGTCAGAACCAGAGCCAGTTGGTCGGCACATCCCCTAAGCAGACGCCCCGGTATGTTATCCGGTCCGGCTGCCTTTCGCTGGTCAATACCCTCCAGGATTTTGCGGACTTCAGCAGTTTCAAAAGAGTGTCTGTTCTCCTGGTTGAGGCTCTAATTTCCTCATTGTAGTGGTGTTCAGTGCCTCAAACCTGCCGAAATGATTATTTAGTTCATTTAGAAAGTCTGTGTCATCCTTACAAGACTTCTGAGGTGCCTTGTAGTTTGTTATGGCCCGGATGCCTTCCCACATGTTCCTGGTGTTGGTATCATCCTGGAAGAAACCCTGGATTTTCTGTCCGTGGGCGCGCTTTGCTTTCTTAATTTCGCGGTTGAGGTTGGCTCTCGCTGTTCTCAGAGCTCCCAAATCACCAGATTTAAAAGCCGCATTTCGTGCTTTCAGCATGGCGCGCACCTCTGCAGTAATCCAAGGTTTGTGGTTGGCCCGGGTTGTGATGTTCCTGATGACAGTGACGTCCTCCATGCACTTCTGTATGTAGCCCGACACTGACATGGCATACTCATCCACATTGATGTTTTCGTTATGAGTGGCTGCTGTCCTGAACATGTCCCAGTCCGTGCACTCAAAGCAGTCCTGGAGTGCTTCTGTAGCTCCCTCAGACCAGACTCTAACCTGCTTCACAGTAGGTTTCTCTCTAATCAGAAGGGGCTTATAGGCTGGGATGAGCATTACAGAGAGGTGGTCAGAGAAGGTCCCACATAGGAAGTTAGTGGGCAAAATTAGAGCACATGGTATTGGGGGTAGGGTACTGACATGGATAGAAAATTGGTTGGCAGACAGGAAACAAAGAGTAGGGATTAATGGGTCCCTTTCAGAATGGCAGGCAATGACTAGTCAGGTACCGCAATGACTAGTCAGGTACTTAGATGAAGGGATTAAAAGTAACATCAGCAAATTTGCATATGACACAAAGCTGGGTGGCAGTGTGAACTGTGACGAGGATGCTATGAGGATGCAGGGTGACTTGGACAGGTTGGGTGAGTGGGCAGATGCATGGCAGATGCAGGTTAATGTGGATAAATGTGAGTTTATGTGGCAAAAACAGGAAGGCAGATTATTATCTGAATGGTGTCAAGTTGGGAAAAGGGGAAGTACAACGAGATCTGGGGGTCCTTGTTCATCAGTCACTGAAAGTAAGCATGCAGGTACAGCAGGCAGTGAAGAAAGCTAATGCCATGTTGGCCTTCATAACAAGGGGAGTTGAGTATAGGAGCAAAGAGGTCCTTCTGCAGTTGTACAGGGCCCTAGTGAGACCACACCTGGAGCATTGTGTGCAGTTTTGGTCTCCAAATTTGAGGAAGGACATTCTTGCTATTGAGGGAGTGCAGTATAGGTTCACGAGGTTAATTCCCGGGATAGCGGGACTTTCATATGTTGATAGAATGGAGCGATTGGGTTTGTATACACTGTAATGTGGAAGGATGAGAGGGTATCGTATTGAAACATGTAGGATTATTAAGGGATTGGACACGCTAGAGGCAGAAAACATGTTACCAATGATGGGGGAGTCCAGAACCAGGGACCACAGTTTAAGAATAAGGGGTAGGCCTTTTAGAATGGAGATGAGGAAAAACGTTTTTACCCAGAGAGTTGTGAATCTGTGGAATTCTCTGCCACAGAAGGCAGTGGAGGCCAATTCTCTGGTTGCTTTCAAGAGATAGATAGAGCTCTTAAAGAGCGGAGTCAAGGGATATGGGGAGAAGGCAGGAACGGGGTACTGATTGTGGATGATCAGCAATGATCACAGTGAATAGTGGTGCTGGCCCGAAGGGCTGAATGGCCTTCTCCTGCACCTATAGTCTATAGTCTATTGTCTATTGTATCATCTGCAAACTTGCTAATTATGCTCTGTATGTTCTCATACAAATTATTGATATAGATGACTAAGAGCAATGGACCCATCACTGGTCACTGACCTCCAGTCCGATAAGCAACCTTCCACCGTCACCTTCTGCTTCCTTCAATAAAGCCAATTTTCTATCCATTCAGCGATCTGTGCTTGGATCCCATGCGATCTAACCTTCCTGAGCAACCTACTATTGGCAACTTTCCATCTGACATTTCAAGTTCCACAAAAAATGTCCCCCACCCGTGCCACTCATGTGGCCCCCTGGTGTGGGATACCTTCCCTTAATTTAATTTAATTTGAGGGGCGTCTCCACCATACTGTGCCCATGTCCAGCAGCGGAAGGACCCTAGACTGTGGCCCTCCCCCACCGAGCCTTGGCGTTGGCTGCACCAAGCTTCAGCGAGTCCCTTAGCACGTACTCCTGCAGTCTGCAGTGGGCCAGTCGGCAACATTCCCTGACGGACATCTCGCTCTGCTGGGTGGTGAGCAACGCTCGGGCAGACCAAAGAGCGTCTTTCACCGAGTTGATGACCCTCCAGCAGCACTCGATGTCAGTCTCTGAATGTGTCCCTGGGAACAGTCCGTAAATCACAGAGTCCTCTGTGACGGAGCTGTTTGGGATAAATCGTTCCAGGGACCCTTTCATACCTCTCCAGACTCGTTTTGCAAATTCACACTCTGCAAAGAGGTGGGCAACCGTCTCCTCTCCATAGCAACCGTCCCGGGGGCAGCGTGCGCTGGTAGTGAGGTTCCGACGGTGCAGGAAGGATCTAACTGAGAGGGCTCCCCTCACCGCCAGCCAAGCCAGGTCTTGGTGCTTGTTGGTCAGTTCTGGCGATGAGGCATTTTGCCAGACAAGCTGGGCAGTCTGCTCTGGGAACCACGCCTCCGGATCCATCGAGTCCTTTCCCTGCAGTGCCTGCAGGACATTCCGTGCTGACCACTGCCCGATGGACTTGTGGTCAAAGGTGTTGGTCCGGAAGAACCTTTCAACAAACGTCAGATGGGGCGGCAATGTCCAGCTGACTGGTACATTGCGTGGCTCACTGGCCTGTAGTTCCCAAGATTTTCCATGCAGCCCTTCTTGAATAGAGGCACTACATCAGCCACCCTCCAGTCTTCCGGCACCTCACCTGTATTTAATGACGACTCGTAAATCCCAAACAGATTCGTTGAAGAAAAATGCAGCCTCTGCGGACCAGTGAAGGTGAAAGGATAATAATGGTGATTGTACCTTTTGCCATTGTTGCTTTTGCAGGAACTTGGTCTGGAATTTTCATATTGCAGGGGATTCTAATTGTTCATGAAGAAGTATCCATAGAGTAACTGAAGGATTAAATTGCACAGTTGCATTATTAGCAGCACAGTGGCGCTGCTCACAGAACCAGAGACACGGGTTTGAGTGTGACCTCGGGCACTGTCTGTGTGGAGTTTGCTTGTTCTCTCTGTGACCACCTTCATTTCCTCCGGGTGCTCTGCTCTCCTCCCCTCCCACATCACAAAGATGTGTGGGTTTGTTGCCTCTGTAAATTACCTCTAATGTGTAAGGAGTGGATGTGAAAGTGGAATAACATAAGTCTGGTGGGTAATCAGAGCCGGCATGGAATTGGTGGGCCGAACAATCTGTGTCCATGCAGCATCTTTCAATCAATAGTATAATGCCCCTGTCCCACTTAGGAAACCTGAACGGAAAACTCTGGCGACTTTGCGCCCCACCCAAGGTTTCCGTGCGGTTCCCGGAGGTTGCAGGTGGTTGCTGGAGGTTGCAGGTAGTGGAAGCAGGTAGGGAGACTGACAAAAACCACCGGGAACCGCACGGAAACCTTGGGTGGGGCGCAAAGTCTCCAATAGTTTCCTTTCAGGTTTCCTAAAAGTGGGACAGGGGCATAACAATTGTAAAATGTTGTGGGGTGTGAGTTGTTCCAGTACATGACAGATAAGTTGCCTCGTGATGTTGCAGATTTATAAATGTACTGCTCCAAATATCACACTGTTTCTTAATACAGATCATGTTGTGGAAACAATGGTCCCTAATGTATAGTCGACAGTAATGCTTGAAACATCAATTTTAAGATATTTATCTTTTTCATCAGTAGGACAGAACTAGTTAAGTGGAATGTGCACACAGTTTATTGCACCATTATCCTCAGTAGTGTACTGTTAATTAACAAGATATTTTAATATTAATCTCGACACAAGGAACTGCAGATGCTGGAATAATGATCAAAACATGAAGTGCTGGAGGAGCTCAGCGTGCCAGGCTGCAACTATAGTGGGAATGGACAGGCAATGATTTGGGGATGACACCCATCAATTTAAAGAAGGGTCCTGATCAGATACACCGCCTCTCCATTTCCTCCACAGATGCCGCCTGACCCACTGAGTTACTCCAACACTTAATGTTTTGCTGAATATTAATGTTATTGGAATACTTGGGCATAGTGCAGGATTATGACGCTAGATCACACCAGATAGAAATACACTTTAAAATATCATAATTAGAAACTTTGATTAACTTATCTTTTTGGTTGTTTTTCGTGCTAGATTTTTGAATTATTTTGCAGAAACCTGTCACCTAGGAAACTGAAGGGTAGGACAAAATTGTTGAAAGGTATTGCTGAAAGAAATGGACATGCACAAAATCAGCAGTGGCAGCGTTATTTTGTCAACAAAAAGGTGCTGCCACACATGATTAATAAACGTACGTATCATGTGGCTGGAAAACAAAATAAAGACGCTTAATTTTTTTAGTGGTGCCAGTAGGCCAGACACCCGGGTTCAGATGTGCCCTTGGGAGCTGTCTACAAGGACCATCACAGACGCTGTATGCCTGCACCATCACAAAATAGCACTGCAGCGTGTGCTGTATCTGTGCCTTTCGATTGAACCTGTGGCCTTGCATCATCAGCTCAATAGCTTTTCCAAGCTAATTCCTTTAATGATATCAAATGCTTTAGGCAAATTAAAATGATCTGAATTGCTTTCACCACACTTTTGTTTAACACACTTTGGGGGATCTGGACCATTTGTTTTGGATTTCTTTCCCAAATTCCATTTCAACTCTGCAGCCTTCAACTTGTTTATCTTTAAGCAGGGGCGGAACACCCGGGGGTGGGGGGCCAGAGGGGACACGTCCCCCCCCATGTTTTGAGAGGTGGGGGACATCCCCCCCAAGTTTTTGTGATCCCGATTTTAAAATCTCCGCTTTCCGCGAGGCAGTGGGGGTGGGACTGATGATCGAGGGCGCGATGATTGGAAAACTATTACCAGGGAAAAGGCAATTCTAGATTTAGTGTTGTGTAATGAATCAGATTTGATAAGGGAACTCAAGGTAAATGAACCACTAAGAGGTAGCGACCACAATGTGATAAGATTTACACTGCAATTTGAGAGGGAGAAGATGAAATCGGATGTGTTAGTATTATAGTTGAGCAAAGGGGATTACAGAGGAATGAGGGAAGATCTGGCCAAAGTTGACTGGAAAGGGAGCATAGCAGGAATGACATTGGAACAGCTATGTCAGTAATTTCAGGGAATAATTCTGAAGATGCAGGATCTTTTCATTCCAAAGAGAAAGAAAGGTTCTAGGGGTAATTGAGGTGACCATGGCTGGCAAGAGAAGTCAAGGACAGCATAAAACTAAAAGAGAAGGCAAATAACATTGCAAAGGTTAGTGGGAAGCCAGAGGATTGGGAAGCTTTTAAAGAACAACAGAAGGTAACTAAAAAGGCAATATGGAGAGAAAAGATGAAATACAAAGAAAAGCTAGCCAATAATATATAAGAGGATAACAAGAGTTTCTTTGGGTATATAAAGAGTAAGAAAGAGTCGCGTGGACATTGGACCGCTGGAAAATGATACAGGAGAAGTGATAATGGGGAATAAAGAAATGGAAGAAGAATCAAATAACTTTTTTACACCAGTCTTCACAGTGGAAGACACCAGCAACGAGCCTGAAATTCAAGAGAGTCAGGGGGTGGAAGTTAGTGGAGTGGCTATTACTAAGGAGAAGGTGCTTGACAAGCTGAAAGGGCTAAAGTCCAAAACTTCGGTTTCCTCCCGCACTCCAAAGACGTAAAGGTTTGTAGGTTAATTGGTTTGGTATATAAAAATTGTCCCTAGTGTAGGATAGTGTTAATGTGCGGGGAATGCTGGTCAGTGTGGACTTGGTGTGCCAAAGGACCTATTTCCGCACTGTATCTCTAAACCAAACTAAACAAAATATTCTCTCTAGTCTTTGATATTTCTACCCTGGGAGAAAGGTTCTGGCTGTCTACCGTATCCATGCCAATCATAATTTGATATATTTCCATCAGGTCTCACCTCAACCTCCGATGCTTCAGAGAAAACAATCCAAGTCTGTCCAATCTCACCTTCTAGCTAATGCCCCTCCCTGGCTTTCTCTGTCTATCTGCCTCTCCCACACTCTTGCACTCCCACTCTATCTCTCTTTCTATCTCTCCCTCCCCCACTCCCCCCCCCCCCCCCCCCCCCCACTCACTTCCTCTCTCAGGATCATCTTGGCCGGGCTGCCCCTTTAAACGAGGCCTTATGAAGCCAAGAATAGCACACCAAGCTCCTGAAGATCAAAGGCTGCTATGACTGTTAGGAAAGAGTAACTGCTAGTCAGACATAGTGAGGAAACATTTCCCCTATGTTATATCTCGTACGCTGCTCCTCTCCATTGCGCGATTCTTTTACTCTAATTTACTCACTACAATGCAGAAGGAGGCCTTTCAGCCCTTTGGTGGCTCCGAGTAGTGCAATCCCATCAGTCCCCCTTCAAATTTCCCTTCACATTGCAATTCATCCATCTGTCAAAACTCCCCTTTGATCTATTTATCTCATGTGTGCACCAAGAGTAACTTATAGCAGCCAATCAATCTACCACCACGTCTCTGGGATGTGGGAGTAAAACAGACAACCTGGGGGACATCAGTGGGGATCACGGGGAGAGCATGCAAACTCTCTGCTGAAAACATCAGACGTCAGAATCAAACTCAGTTACTGGAGTTGTATGGCAATCACACTGACTGCTGTTCCACTAGGCTGTTCCCTTAAGAGGGTCTGCAGGTCTTTGAGAAGCAGTCTGCTGTAGTACCTGAATAGTGTTGATTGGGTCTTCATCTGTAAATATTATTGAGAATATCAAGGAAAGAGGGAACAGGAGAGGGAGTTTTGTGTCCAGCTGAAACAGATTGGACAGGATGAAAGGAAATCTCGTAAAATGAGAGTAATTTGAATGAACTGAGAAAGTGGGAGTTGCATTCATTTGAGAAAAAGGGAGTGAAAGCTTCATCAAAGACTAAGATTTCATCACAGCTTCATCCATATTTATTTTCTGTCTTTCCTACTTTTTTTTCTTCTTTCTTCGCCTATTTTCCTGGACCTTTCTATCTCCGTTGTCCCTCCCATCTCCACTAGCTCCCACTTCATTTTCCTTACCATCTCCTCTCCTTCTGTCACTTCCTTCCTTCACCCTGCCTATTATTTTTCACCCTTCTGCTCCCAACCCCTTAGTCTCAACTATTCATCACATTCTCTTTCTTCCATACTCTCCCATTACCCCTGGTAATAGCCACACCTCAGGACGCTTTGAACATAGATATATAACCTGAAAAAGATAAAGAAATTAGTGTGCTCCAAGAAGAATAAAATAACGAAACTGAACTATTTTTAAAAAAGGATTAAATTTTCTTGGCCCACATATCGAGAAGTTCAGATTGTTGACAAGTGTATTTATTTCTGTGAATGTAGTTATTAGTGTTGCCCTAATCTGGTAGAGTTTTAAAAAAAAAATAAGGCTCTGATTTCAATTAAGATCTCCCAGGATACAAAATAAAGCAGTAAATTAAAAATTAATAAAAAAGCAGTGATGTTAAAGATCTGAAATAAAAAACAGAAAAATGCTGATCTGACAAAGGGTCTTTGACCTGAAATTTATAACTGTTTCTGTGAGTGTTGCCGTTACACTGCATTCAGGGCAATTTTTGTTTTCATGAGGAGTTTTGATGCTATTTTATTACATTCATTTGATTCATAAAGTAATATGATACAGTCCTCATTAACTAATACTTACCTGCTGATTGCTACAGAAATTTTACTTTCGTTTAGAGATGTAGCATGGGAACAGGCCTTTTGACCCCACTAAGTCTAAGCGGACCATCGATCACCCATTCACACTAGTTCTGTGTTATCCCACTTTCACATGCACTCCCTCCACACTAGGGACAATTTACAGAGGCCAATTAACCTACAAACCCACATGCCGTTTGGAAGGTAGACAAAAATGCTGGAGAAACTCAGCGGATGAGGCAGCACCTATGGAGCGAAGGAATAGGTGACGTTTCGGGTCGAGACCCTTCTTCATTTGGGATGTAGGAGCTAACTGGAGAGAATGTGCAAACTTCACATATTTAGCAGCTGAGGTCAGGATGGAACCGGGGTTTCTGGTGCTGTCGGGCAGCAGCTCAATTTTTAGGAAGCGAGTGCAGGATGCATCTATCTCCATCTCCAGATTGGAAGCTATTATGAAAGCAAATACATTAGCAAATAAAATGAGTTAGTATTTCGTACCATATTTATGAAAACCTCTCCATATTTGCTCAGGAGAAATGCAAATTCCACTGAGTAGTTCAGTTTGGGTACATGTGATGTGATATCTTATCTGACCAGTAGGTAATTTTTGGGAGTAATTAAAATCAACTGGTCTTCGCTGATTCTGCCTTCAGCTGTTCTATTAGTTAATTATCTTCCTACTTGGTGTTAAAAATGCCTGCTCAGTGACACCGAGTCAAAGGAAGGAGCTAAATTACTTTAATTATGGAGTAATTGCGCATAGAGATGTTAATTAAATCTTGATCAGTTCGGGTAAGTGAATTGATTTCTCTCACTTAGAATGCAAGCCACAGTGAGACATGTCATTTCATCGTTTAATTACTGTTTCCAACAACATCTTATCACATCTCCAGCATTTCAAACAGGTACTTAGGCCTTTCTGTGTTTTCCTTCCCACTGCCTGGATTAGGAGGTGGTAGCAACAAGGAAAGGTTGAACAGACTTGGTTTGTTTTCTCTGGCGCATTGGAGGTTGAGGGGAGACGTGGTGAAAGTATATAATATTATGAGAGGCATAGATAAGGTAGACAGTCAGAACCCTTTTCCCAGGGTGGAAATGTTAGAATAGAGGGCATAGCTTTCAGATGTGAGGGGCAATGTTTAAAGGAGAGGCTATGTTTTTTTTACACTGAGCAGAGTGGGTGCCTGAATACCTGCCAAGGGTGGTGAGGGAGGTAGATACAATAGTGGTGTTTAAAAGACTTAAATAGGCACATTGATATGCTATGGATAGAGGGATATAGATCATATGCAGGCAAATTATATTAGTTTATCTTGGCATAATGTTCGGCATAGACATTGTGGGCTGAAGGGCCTATCCTGTGCTGCACTTTTCTACATACTAAGATGAAATACAACATCAGGTATGCTTGCCCAGGGGTAGAGGAGTTTTGCTTTAATTTTTAAGTCTTGTCACCTCTTCAGTTCTTATGCAGTTTACACATTTCCATTTTCACAATTGAATTTTGAGGATATGAGGCAATGTGGGTGGTGACTCTAGGTTCCCTGATTAAGTTGGCACAGTGTTCTAACTTATACTCGATAGGAGAGAATAGAATGGAGTGAGCGTTCTCTCACTGCGGTGGAAATAAAGCCAGGATGTTGGACTAGCATTGTGTTAACAGTTTTAAAGCATTGCAGGGTAAGAGTACATTGGGGGTAAAATTATAGACTCATTGTCGGGCAAGTGAATTAGGGATTCTGTGAGGTGTTTGTTGGTGAGCAAAAGTGAATTCATACTGGCAGATAAAAGTATAGGAAGGGTAAAGGGAGAAAGTTAAAGAAAGATGGCTGAGGCTCAGTATTATGAAGCTATAATGGGAACAATGAGCTGCTTAGCCCTCACAGTAAGGAGGCATTTAATGAAGCTGAAATTCAGTCTCTGAGTTACCTATCTGGTCTCAGTTAATTTTCTGGCACAGTTTCTGGCACAGTTTTGGACCCTGCTCACTGATAAATCAACTTCCACAAAAGTCTTCCATTAACTTCACTGCAGAATTTACAACCCACCTCTCAAAATAAATTATATCTTTTCCCCATCTCCAGAGAATCAGCTTTTTATTTTTCCTTGTAGATGTTAAACAATCAATTCTGTTTCTCTGAAACATTCATTCTGTTTCTCTATCCAGAGATGTGACCTGGCCTGATGATTATCTCCATTATTTTCTGTTTTTATTGCCGGCAATGCTGGCTGGCTGGACTGAAAGGAATTCTGAACAAGTGGGATTTCTTCATCCCCAGGGATGGAGTGGGAGGGGGAAGAACAATGGAGGATCCGGCGTCAGTGGGGGGGGGGGTGGGTCATCGTGAAGGGGGGGGGGGGGGGAGGGGGGGAGAGGGGGGAGAGAGGGGAGAGAGGGGAGGACCTGGCACAGATGCTGTGTACACTTTGTAACTTTGTCAGCACCCTTATGTGGCCACTATTTGCATACCTTGGGTGTGCAAACAAAGAATAACACTGTGACTTATCACATGTGACAATAAAGTATTCATTCATCCATCTTTTACACTTCCTCACAAGCTGACTTTGGACGACCCAGTGGTGCCAGAGATCCAGGTTTGATCTTGGGTGCTGTCTGTGTGGGAATTGCATGTTCTCCCTGTGATCACATGGGTTTTCTCCAGGTGGTCCAGTTTTCTCTCGCATCACAAAGACATGCGGGTTAGTAGGTTAATTGGTCTCTGTAAATTGCCCCTTATGTGTAGGGAGTGGATGAGAAATTGGGATAACACAGAACTAGTGTGAATGGGTGATCAATGCTGTGGGCTCTGTGGGCTGATTGGCCTGTTACTAGGCTGTACTAAATTAGCCAGGTTGCTTAGAGGTTAATTGACATAGAAACATAGAAAATAGGTGCAGGAGGAGGCCATTCTGCCCTTCGAGCCAGCACCACCATTCATTGCGATCATGGCTGATCGTCCCCTATCAATAACCCGTGCCTGTCTTCTCCCCATATCTCTTGACTACACTAACCCCTAGAACTCTATCTAACTCTCTCCTAAATCCATCCACATTGACAAATCATGGTATCATGTTCTCGCGGAAGATTGCACCACACTGTACAGTGCAACTTTTGTGAAATATATGCATGGCAACATAGTCCACAAATAATAATGTCAAAACTTTGTTTTATAATACAATGTGTGGTTTGTGTGAATTAACTTAAATGCAAACTTAACTTTTAGAAAACATTTTTTGCTGGTGTCTGATGCTAGAAATCTGGGGGGAAAATTGAGGGAGACCACACTTGGAGAACTATGTGCCATTTTGTTTAACCAGCTCCAGGAAGGATGTCATTAAGTTGGAAAGAATACGGAAGAGATTCACCAGAATGTTAACTGGGCTTGCAGGTTTTGGTTTTAGGGAGAGGTTGGATAGGTTAGGACATTTGCTTTGGAGCGTAGCAGGCTGAGGGGTGATCTTATTGAGATGTATAAGGTCATGATGGGTATGGATAGAGTGAATGGTCACAATATTTTTTTCCATGGTAGAGGATCCTAAAGTTAGAGGTCATAGACTTAAGGTGAGAGGGGAGAGATTTAAGAGGGACCTAAGGGGCAATGTTTTCACTTGGGTAGCTCTTATCTGGAATGAACTTTCAAAGAAAGTTATAGAAGTGAACGCAACTATGACTTTTAAAAGACAATTGGACAGATATTTGGATAAGAGTTCGGATGGCAATGGGCCAAATGCAGGCAAATGGGACTATCCCAGTGTGCTGCTTTGGTTGGCATGGCCTAAGGGTCTGTTTTCATGCTGTACAGCTCTGACTCTATGAGTCATTCTGTGGATGATAACTTGACTTTTTTCAAATTTATTCTTTAATAGAATGTGGACATTGCTGACATTATAGACTTAATTGTCCATTCCTAAATGCTCTCTAATTTTGGCATCTTTTCCAGGTCACTTCAGAAGGCATTTAGGAATCATGTATATTGCTGTGGTTCTGAAGTCACATGTAAACCCAGACCAGGTAAAGGGCCCGTCCCACTTAGGCTATTTTTAGGCAACTGCTGGCGACTGTCATAGTCATAGCAGGTCGCCGAATAAACGGCGACTGGACTCCCCTTCGACATAAAATTTGAAATAGAATCATAACTTTAACAACAAAAAAAAACGAAGTCAGTACCGACGACAACCTATGTTAAACTGGTGACAACCTACGTTAACCTGGTGACAACTAAGACAGCACCTACGTCAGGAGGTCAAGCTACGCTCATTGGCGTTACACCCACTGTCACCGACTGTCTCCGAAAAATGTTCAACATGTTGAAAATCCAGCGGCGACCAGAAAGGCGCTACGACTCTTTGGGCGACTGAGGAGACTACGCACGACCATACAGGCGACACCTCAGCGACCATGTGGCGACAGCCTAGTCGCCTGTAGTCACCTAAAAAAATCGCCTAAGTGGGACAGGCCCTTAAGGGTGTCAAATTTCATACCTTGACGGACATTAGTGAACCAAGTAGGTTTTAAATACACCCTGCTACCTTAATAATCATTGCTTTTGATACTAACTTTTCATTCCAGATATATTTATTTGAATTTAAATTCCTTTGCTGCCAATGTGTGATTTTGAACTCGCATTTCTGAATCAATAGTCTATGCCTGTTAATGTTATTCCATTTACTTAGCTCTCATACCAAAGTGTGCCCAAACCTAGGATTATAATACAATGTTGTGTGATGCAACAGAAAGGAAATGTACCAGTTTTCATCAGTCCAACAGCTTTATTTTGTGGATACTGCTAGCTACAAGAATAGTGCACCTAAAATGCACATCAGATACGGCTGAAAGTAAAGCAGCTGTTTGCTCAGTGTGTCAATCTTGATTCACTAAGATTTTAATAAACCACACACATTGCTCAAAATAACTGAGGACGGGGCCTCCTTCGTTCATTTGGCTGATGGGACTGAACTACTTTTATCTAAAGCAGCCTCTGTGTTCACAGGTTTATTCAAAGTAACCAGCAGCATTGGTGGTCTTTTACCTTTGACCCTATGAAATAGATTGTTAACCAATGGGTCATTGCACATTTCGCTCCCTTATTTTCTGAATTAAGTTGCATTGTGTGGCAGTTCGTACATTAAAATCTATATGCCCTTGCCCCTGAGAAGATCAGGTTGCTTGTCATTTATGTGCTGAGTGTGCTGAGTTCCAAATTAGGACAATTTGGTGTGCCCTTCTGTAAGGGCCACTGAAGTGTGTAATTGGATCTGTCTGGCGAGCATGGTTTCTATCCAAGTGCTATATTGCCACTCTTGGGAACACGGAGAAGACTTATACATTGCAACGGCAGACAGATGAGATTTATGTGTCTGCCACAGATTCATACCAAATGTTCTTTTTAAAAGCAAGCTATTTTCTTTGGTTGAACACTAGACCTACTTTATAATGTTGTCTTTGATAACTGCATAGAGCCATTATAGGAAGCTAGTTCAGAGAACATCGTTTACATGGAACACTTTATTATGGAAACGCTCATAAACAACATGCTTGAGGTATGAGCTGTGATATATCACAGTTAGTAAAGTGGCTGGATCTGGATAACATTTCAATTTCAAAACTGTGTGAGTGATTTAAACAGCCAAATTAAAGTCTTAAATATGAGGTGACTAAAGTTCAATATTTTTTGTGCAAAATGAATGCAGATTTCATTACTGTTTGCATTTCAGCAACATTAAAGAAAATATGTAAAATGTAATTAAGACTTATTTAAATCTACACTCTCTGGACACTTAACTATTCTGAAGATCAGAATTCTGAATCAGTTCAGTCATATGTACACACATTTATTGCTCCTTTCCAGCTTTCATTTTCCTTTCATCTTAATCTTAAAAAGTGTCAACCATTTGAGTGGCTGCTCCTAATTTTGCTTACTCAGAGACAGTTGCTATGATGCACGCCCAGATCCCAGATGTAATGTCTTCGAACTGCTTAATAAATTTTAACCAATAAATAAGGTAAATTAGACAATGAAGATAAAATGAACTGCAGATGCTGAATCATAAGCAAAACACAAAATGCTGGACTAACTCAGCAGGTCAGGCAACATCTATCAAGAGAATGGGTAGGCAATGTTTCAGATCAGGACCCTTCTTCAGACTGCTCAGTCTGAACAAAGGTTCCGATTCAAAACATCGCCTGTCCATTCTCTCCACAGATGCTGCCTGATCCACTGAGTTACTCCAGCACTTTGTATCAATTAGATGATATTTAGCATATCAGTAAACCAAACAGTGGATCTGTTTCCTTGATTGGTGTTCTGAACGTAGTATTTATAAGTGTCAGAGTCTTTAAGAACCAAGTCTATCATGTCTATCTAGAAAGGAACTGCAGATGCTGGTTAATACCAAAGATAGACACAAAGTGCTGGAGTAACACAGCGGGTCAGACCGCATTTCTGGAGGAAAAGGATGGGTGACATTTCGGGATTCAAGAGTCCCGACCTGAAACCTCAACCATGCTTTTTCATCAGAGATGCTGCCTGACTCGCTGAGTTACTCCACCACTTTGTGTATATCATGTCTGTACAGCTTTGAAACCATGTTGTATCAGGTGCAGCTCTTCGCTGAGAGCTTTCAATTAGAACCTCCGATTCATTATCCCACCTCTGCTATTTGTCCATAGCTGGGCAGTGATCTAGCAGACATAGAGCAGGTTGGTAGGCATGGAGACATCACGGAGAGATGACCGTAGACCTGCCAGATATATTCGTAAGCTTATGTGCTATGAGTGGATGTAATTGTTCAAGTAAACAAACAATGTTATTGAACATAAAAACACACAAGGACAGAAGGAAGTTAGAACATTGTAAAAAAGGTTTGGTCGCTGATTTAAAGGAATGATCTAGAAGTTTCGGAGAGGGTTCAGAAGAGGTTTACACGAAAGCCGCCTGTATTATAGGGTATTAGCTATAAGGAGAGGTTGGACAAACTTTGATTGTTTTCTCTTGAGTGTCAGAGACTGAGGGGAGACCTGACACTGTCAAAGACTAGAATGCATATCTTTAAGGTGTGGGTCAAAGTTCAAAGGATATGTGAGGGGCATGTTTTTAGCACAGACAGTGGTGAGTTCCTGGAACAAGCTGCCAGGGGTGGTGTAGGAGGCAGATGTGATAGTGGCATTTAAAAGGCTTTTAGTAGACACCTGGATATGCAGGGGATGGTGGGATATAAATCATGTGCAGGCAAAAAGATGTGTTTAACTCAGCACCGAAATTGTGGCTGAAGGACCTGTTCTGTGCTGTACTGCTCTGTGTTCCATGGTCTAAAACAGTAGCAGGTATAGGCTACTCAGCCTATCAAGCCCACATCACCATTCAGTACATAGTACAATTAGATAGGGTGATAAAGAAGGTGTATGGTATGCTTGCCTTCAATGCTAGGGGCATTGAGTGTAAGAGTCAAGAAGTCATGATGCTGCTCTATAAGACTTTGGTTAGGCCACATTTAGAGTTTTTCATGCAGTTCTGGTTGCACAAAGGATGTGGAGACTTTGGAGAGGGTGCAGAGGATGTTTACCAGAATGCTGCCCGAACTAGAGGGTTTCAGCTACAAGGAAGGGTTGGATAAACTTGGATTGTTTTCCCTGGAACGTCAGAGGTTGAGGAGAGACTTGATATCATATCATATTATACTTATTAAAAATCTGATCTTGTTTGTGTGTATATGTGCGTGTATATGTGGTTGTCTTTACATCTTCGCAAAAACACGACGAGATAAAGAATACATTTTTACATATTACGATTGACATTTTTCCCCTCGAGGTTGAGACCACCTTCACTGACCATTTTATGCTTTATTTCTCGACATTACTGATTAAAAGTAAGTAAGACTTTTAAAAACGTCAAAATACTTTGAATTTATAACGACCAGATTTCACTGATGACGTCACAATGGCTCGGCTAGCAGTGATCAGTGATTACTGATTAAAGTTTTAAAAAAATCAAAATACTTTGAAATTAAAACGACCATACGTTCGGGAATGGCTTGAGTTGGAGGACCACGCCTCCCATGGGAGCTACGGGTAGGGAACGGGTGTGTTGGGGGAGCAGACCCAACGGGTCTGCACTTGGTCTAGTACTTATTAAAAGTCTGATCTTGTACGTGTGTGTATATGTGTGTGTATATGTGGTTGTCTTTACATCTTCGCAAAAACATTACGCGGTAACTATTACATTTTTACGTATTCTGATTGCCATTTTTCCCCTCGAGGCCAAGATTACTTTCACTGAACATGTTATGCTTTATTTCTCGACTTATTACTGATTAAAAGTAAGAAGTAAAAGTTTAAAAACATCAAAAGACTTTGAATTTAAAACGACCAGCTTTCACTGATGACATCACAATGGCTCGGTTAGCAGTGATCAGCTTCATATTTCACATTATTCACAATTAAAGCTTTAAAAATGCCAACTTTCACAAGATGTTTACACATTCTGATTCACATTTTCCCCCTCTAGGCAGAGAGCACCTTCACTGAACGTTTTATGCTTTATTTCTCGACTTATTCACGATTTATTACTGATTAAAAGTTTTAAAAAATCAAAAGACTTTGGATTTAAAACGACCGGCTTCAACTGATGACATTACAATGGCTCGGCTAGCAGGGGGAGTGGCTAGCAGAGGGAGTGGCAACACGCAGGGCAAGTGCAATTGGAATTTTTTTAAAGAGCACTGCTGAGGGAGGCAGGGGAGTGCTGGAACCACTCCTCCCGTGGGGGCTATGGGTAGGGAACGGGTGCATTGGGGGAGCAGACCCAACGGGTCTGCACTTGGTCTAGTAAGTACATAAAATTATGAGAGGCATAGATAGGGTGGAGAGTCAGAAACTTATTCCCAGTGTGGAAATGTTCAACACTAGAGGCCAAGGCTAAAAGGTGAAAGGGGGAAAGTTTAATGGAGATGTGTGGGAACGTTTTTTACACAGAGTGTTGGGGGCCTGGAATGCATTGGCGGGCTGGTGATGAAGGCAGATACATATTGACGTTTAAGAGGCTTTCAGATAGGCACATGGTAGTGCAAGAAATAGAGGCATATGGATCATGTACAGGCAGATGAGATCAATTTAGCTTTGGATTGTGTTTGGCTGAAACATTGTGGGCCTTAGTTCCTGTGCTGTACTGTTCCACACTCTATCTTCCATGCCATTGCTGATCTGTCATAGGCATCATCTCAAGCAATTTCCCTTGCCATCAATTCCCCAGTTATTCAAAAATCATTACCTCCTCTGTAAGTACCTACAATGATCCAGCCTCCACAACCCTCCGTGGTAAAGAATTTCAGATATTCATCACCATCAGTGAGAGGTTCCTGTTCTCCTCTGTTTTAAATGGCCACCTCCTTATCTTGTGACTATGTCCCCTTGTTCTAGATTCTCTCCCTGGTGGAAACATCTCAACAGCTACCCTGTTATAACCTCTTAAGATGTTATGTTTTTCCATAACATCATGCCTCATCTTCTAAACTAATGAATTTAGATCTTATTTCATGAGCTCATCTTGACAGGACTGTCCTTTTATTCCAGCAATTAGTCTTGTGAATCTCTTTTGGGCAGCCTCCAATGACAGCATATCCTTTCATAAATAGGGAGATCAAAACCATACTCTGAAGTCCAGCACAAATTAAAAAGGTGTAGGAGCTGTGCAGTCAGGCAGCATCTGTGGAGGGAATGGGCAGATGACGTTTTGGGGTTGGGACCCTTCAGTCAGAATAAAGAAGGGTCCTGACCCAAAATGGACGATGTTTGAAAGAGCAGGTAGAAGGGGTTTTCTTTTTTTAAAAATGAGGCTGTACTGTATCACAAAAATATAAAAATCTGTAGGGGGCGCTCCTCTGTGTGCAGCCATGTCAGCAGCGCGTCAGTCTTTTCAACCTTTTTAAAATTTTTTAGTATGTTTTAAAGTATGTATTTAATGTTCCTTCGTGTGTTTTGTGTGGGGGGTGGTGTGGGGGGGTGAGGGGGAAACCGCTTCGGTCGCCTCCTCCATGGAGAGGCGACTTTTTTCAGGTCGCCTCCCCCGTGGCCTAACATCAAGAATCGGCGTGGCCTTTCCCGGAGACGCGCCCGGGACTTCAGCGGCGGGCGCAGCGTGGACTCTCGGCGTGGAGCGGGTGAGCCCTCGCTGGGGTTCGCTGGAGGGGAGCGCTCCGTTTCGCTGGCCCGGGGCAGCCGGCAGCCTGAAGCCACAGTCTGCAGAGCTCCAGCTGGCGCGGCGTCTACAGCCCGGGATCCCTCGTGGGGGACCCGGGGGAAGAAGAAGCCATCACTGCCGGCCCGCGGCCAACTTCTACCGCGGGGCCGGCATGAACTTACCATCACCCCTGGAGGGGAGCTTCGACCGCTGGCCCTGCAGTCTGTGGTGCTTCTGGCTGCGGTGGAGACTTTAAATCTCGACCGCCGGCCTGCGGCCTACACCAACTTAAAGCCGCGGTCTCCGGTGAGGAAGAGCCGATCCTGGACTGACTCTGGACTCTGGTCCTGTCCACGGGGGGGAAATGGAGGAGGACTGGCCAAATTTTGTGCCTTCCACCACAGTGATGAATGCTGTGGTGGATGTTTGTGTTACATTTTAATTGTGGTTGTGTGTTCTTTATTATTGTATCGCTGCTGACAACCCAAATTCCACCGACCCTGGTTGTGTGGCAATAAATTCTATCTTATACGATACGATTTCATAAATGTGGTAAATGCAACGTTGTCTTCTTCGTGTCCAAATTGTGTGGACACCATAATGTGTTTCATGGGAAATCCGTAAGTCACATTGGAGCAAGTGGGAAGGAAGGCTACGGATCATGTGAATGCCAAAGTAGGGAGGTCTTACGGACATTATCAGAACTGGTGCGGCACAGTGGTGCAGCTGGTAGAGCTGCTGCCTCGTAGTGCCAGAAACCCGGTTTCCATCCTGACTTGGGTGCTGTCAGTGTGGAGTTTGTTCGTTCTTGCTGTTTATACTTGGGTTTCTTCCTGGAGCTTCAGTTTCCTCCCACAAACCAAAAACGTGCAGGGCTTGTAGGTTGATTGTAAATTGCCACGGGTGTGTATTTTTGTGGGATAACATAGAACTAATGTGAACAGGTTGAGCTGAAGGGCCTATTTCCATGCTGTATCTCTAAACTAATCTAAACTAAACTACCCGACCTCATAGTAATAATTGGTGGCCTGGTGCTATACTTGTGCCAGGTCTAAAAATTGTGTGGGGGTGAAAGTCCTCTGTCAGGACAATAAATAGTCCTCAGGGGGCACAAGGAACACCAGATGCTGAAATGTTGAGCAAAGCAGCATCTCTAGAGGGAAAGGGACATGTGACGTTTCGGGTTGAGATCCTTCTGCAGGCAATGGTTCTCATTTGACTCAGACTCCAGGGCGTCAGGATAAGACTTGAAAAGACAAGTGCAAACATAATCTTCCTTAATATGCAAAGATTACTCATTTAAATTCTGCCAAGCCAACAGACAGGGCAGCTTTGTGAACTCTGATGATTTTTTTCTGTTTTTCAGTAGAGGAAAGGAAAGGAAAAATCACTTCTGTTCACCGTACATTGACCACTCAACAGATTTGCTTTTGAAGCAATTGAGCAATTTAGGATCAGCCAAAAGTGCCTAACAAGCACTTCAGGGATAGAAGTAGGAAGGCAACACAAAGTGTAACACCTGGAACTAGTATAATGTTTAGCAAATGGAGGGATGATACTGATCATGAAAATGTCCTCTTCAAGGTGCTTACATAGAGTATATAGAACAGTACAGCACATGAATATGCCACAATGTCCGTGTCAAACATGATGCCAAGTTAAACTAATATCTTCTGCCTGCACATGATCGATATCCTTCCATTCCTTGTATCTATCTCAGGAGCCGCGGAACATGTTTGAAAGTGGTGGGGGGGGCTGAGCGATCACTGATCACCTGCCTCGGGGGTACCCGGTGAGGGAGCGGAGTGGGGGGAGGGTGGCACAATTATTATTTTTTGTTGTTGCTCGACGTCCAAAAACTGGGGCATAATATAGGCCACCCCCCAACTCAAAAAGTGGGGGATATATCCCCTCTCTCTCTCTCTCTCTCTCTCTCTTTTTCCCCCCCACCCCTCCCTTCCGCTCGGCGGCTAATCACAGCGCTTCATTCACTGCCCCATATCTCAACTGTGAATTGCGCTGTGATTGGCCGTTGAGCGGAGGGGAGGGAGGGTTTTTGGGGGGGGGGCAGTCGGTTTCGGCCAAGGCTGGTCGTGGTTTTGCCCAAAGATCATAGAGTGGAGCTCCGCTCTCAGATCTTTGGTTTTGCCGCACTCACTGTGCGCTTATTCTGAGATTCTGGATGTCGGAGGTCCTCAGAAGAAGCGATAAAAATACACCTGCGGGCTGGATAATTTCGGGTTATGAAGCATGTCTTTCGCCAAAAAAGTGGAGGGGCTGCAGCCCCCCCCGGTTCCGCGGCCCATGTATCTAAAAGCATGTTAAATGCCACGATCGTATATCTGCCTCCACCACAATCCCCAACAGCACGTCCCAGGCTCTTTGTGTAAAAATAACTTGCCACGCACATCTTTAAACATTGCCCCTCTCACCTTAAAGCTGCCTCTAGCATTTCCACCCTGGGAAAATGGTTCTGACTGTCTATTCTCTCTGTGCCCCTCATAATGTTATATAATTCTATCGAGTCTCCCCCTCAACTTCTGACACCCGGCAACAAACAATCCACGTTTGTCCATCCTCTCCTTTTAGCTAATACCCTCGAATTCAGGCGGCATTGGAAGCCACCTGAATTGCTTGGAAATTTGCAGCAGTTAGTAATTTGATAAGCTGTCACTTGCTCTGATGGTTTGTATGAGAAAGTGCAAAGGCAGCATCTAGTGGTAGAAAACTGGCTGTACAGAGATGGTGCCGCAATGCTTCTTGCTTTAGGTCTGGTGTTTTTTTGTTTTTTTAAAGCCTCCCTCATTATTCTCAGCTGGGATGGAGCCAGACAGTTAGCTTGAGATTGCCTTGGACTTGCCAGGTTAATTTCCACATGGTTGCTTTTGTCTCTTTGATTAGGTAGACTTTTAATCATGATCTCATTCAGTTTATCTTACTTACATTGACTTTGCTCAATATATTATTAGACATTTCCAGTGCTATGATATTTGGGTAAAGATAATATTAAAAGGTCTGTGGATTTCTTTTGAGCTCTTTTCTGATGACATGGGAAGATAAGTAGTGGCTTATTGATATTCAGCATTCAAAAGCAATTAGATGTTACCCAGCTGAGATGAGATTAATGACGGAAAATATTGTACCACTAGCTGACTATATCAGCTGCCCTCAGTCAGGATGGGTTACACCTTCTCAATGTGATGTACTACTCCCTTGTGTGTTCGACATGTTTGGTTAATAAAAGAGCACATATTGTTGATCCAGTGTTCATTGTTTTCGCGAGCACTTGCTACAGTTTGTCAAGATCATGTAGTAATGGAAGCACTAACAAATGATTCCCTTGGCAATACAATCACCAAAGGTTTCTTTTGTTGGGCTCATCTGTGAAAGCGCTGAGTTGAACGCTACAATTTTAGGCCTTCATTATGAAGCACACGGGCAGTTTAGTGCCTTAAACCTCTCTTTGGAAACTATTTGTTGACACGGTATAGAGTTGACCACCTGTCCGACAGTGCTGTGACAGATGAACTGAACCCTATCTTCTGTCAATGCAGATGGACATGGAATAGGTCATCAAGCAAATTATTGATTCCATTTGATTAAATATTCCAAACTAAAAAAATTCATATGGAAAATATTCAAGCTTGGTTGCTGAGTGGGTTTCACCCCCCCCCTTTTGTGCCATTATCATATTAACCTGCTGTTAACTATTTAGTATCAGAAACTCTTCCCTATCACTGCACTATTTGATGCTATCATGTTTACTATAATAGTCATACAGCATGGAACACGTTCTTCGGCCCAACTCATCCATGCCATCCAATATGCCCCATCTAAGCTCATCCCACTTTCCTGCACATTTCCTACACATATACCTGTCCAAATTTCTTTTAAATGCCTTTATAGTACCTGCCTCAAGTACTTCCCCTGGCAGCTTATTCCATATACCCACTTGAGTGAAAAACCCATCCCTCCGGTTCCTCTTAAATCTTTCCCCTCTTACCTTAAACCTATGTCCTCTGGTTCTTGATTCCCCTACTCAGTCTAAAATGTACTCTTAGTGCCCTCGTGATTTTATGCACCTCTATAAGGTCACCCCCTCAGCTTCCCACATTTCAAGGAATAAAGTCCCAGCCTGCCCAACCTTTCCCCGCAGCTCAGGGCCTTGAGTCCCGGCTATATCCTTATAAATCTTCTGTATCCTTTCCAGCTTAATGGCATCTTTTCTACAGCAGGGTGGCCAAAACTGAACACAGTGCCCCAAGTCAAAGGTTCAAAGGTATTTTATTGTCACGTGTACCAATTAAGGCACAGTGAAATTTGATTTACCATACAGCCATATTAAAAAAAGCAACAAGACACGCAACTACATAAAAGTTGATATAAACATGCACGACAGTGGATTCCACAATTCTCACTGTGATGGAAGGCAATAAAGTCTAATCTTCTTCCCTCTTTATTCTCCCGTGGTCAGGGCAGTCGAACGATCTGCAGTTGCGGTAATCAAAGCTCCCGCAGCCGGCGATCGAAGCCCCCACGTAGAGGCGGTCGAAGCTCCCGCGATTGGGGCGGTTGAAGCTCCTACGGCTTGGAGCTCCCGAAGTCTATCCCTAACCAGAGATCGTGAGCTCCACGATGTTAAAGTCCGGAGGCTCTCGCGGTTGGAGCTTCTGAGGTCGATCCCCGACGGGGACCGCCGGCTCCACGATGTTAAGTCCCCAGGCTCCCACGGTTGGAGCTCCCAAAGCCACTCCCCAACAAGAGGCCGCCAACTCCACGATGTTAGTCCGCAGTGCAGACAGAGATACGATATGGAAAAAAATCGCATCTCCGTCGAGATAAGAGATTTTAAAAAGTTTCCCCCAACCCCCCACCCCCCCCCCCCAACCCCCCACTTTAAACATGTTAATGAGTACTGTAACATACATTTAACACATACTATAAAACAACAAAGAAGGAAAAGGACGAGACAGACTGTTGGCGAGGCACTGCGGTCACTGCGGTGCCACCCGGTGGTTAGCTTCATCCGGTCTTGGTGAGTTGCTGCAGTGCATCTCATGAGTTTACAACTGTTCAAAATAAGTTGCAAAACTTTATGCAGGACTATTCGGGAGACTGGATCAACAGCACCGTGTATCAGCTTACCGATGACACACTGGCCAGTATTACCCATCCACTGACACAGTCGATTGCCACGACTCAGTTGTGTAATGCCCCTGTCCCACTTAGGAAACCTGAACGGAGACCTCTGGAGACTTTGCGCCCCACCCAAGGTTTCCGTGCAGTTCCCGGAGGTTGCAGGTGGTTGCCGGAGGTTGCCGGAGGTTGCAGGTAGTGGAAGCAGGTAGGGAGACTGACAAAAACCTCCGGGAACCTCACGGAAACCTTGGGTGGGGCACAAAGTCTCCAGAGGTTTCCGTTCAGGTTTCCTAAGTGGGACAGGGGCATTATTAGACTCACCAAAGATATTGTCCAAATTGGAGAATACACTTTCTCAATGTAAAATCTTTTTGGTGGAAATAAATCCCCAACCTGGTTTATACAATGTGAAATCGTGGCATGGATCTTGCTTAAATCTTATGTTTAGAAGCTTGCATTTCATATTTAATATAGGGTTCAAGAAAAACTTACCAATCACGCATAGATTTTCTACAGAGAGGATTTTCATCATGTAAAATATCACCAAGCAGCTTTTAAGACCAAGAAAGTGACTCTAGGCTATCGTACAAGTACTGTGCACTGGTACGCTGTGACATGTGGTTTATTCCCCTAAGAAAAAGCCTTTTGTTACATGTGTGCTTTTCCATTATAATACTGTATGTTATGGGCACATTTCACTCCATTGGCTATTTGTAATTTAGCATCCAGTAGTAGATGAAGATGTGAAGGACATTAGCTATTGGTCATAGGTCATAGTCATGCAGTACAGAATCAGGCCATTCAGCACACTATATTCTCTCCGATCATCATGTACCCCTGTACAGTAAATCCATTTATCAACGCTTGATCCCTAACTTTTGCCTTTGGCAATTCAGGCGCTCATCTGGAGACTTCTTAAATGTTGTGAGAATATTAGAATTGAATTAAATTGAATGGATTGAATTGAAATATAAAGGTCCAGCAAGGAAACAATCACATTACCCACACAGACCATCAATCTTCTGTTCACACTAGTTCTATGTTATTCCACTTTCTCATCCACTTCCTACACGTTGGGGCAATTTATAGTGGCCCATTCACCTACAAACCCATACATCTTTGGGTTGTGCGAATAAATAACATTGTTGGATGTTTTAGCTCTGGTTCCCTGCACACAATTGATCAGCCACAAAGATTTATTTTACGATCTACCAGAGGATTTGCATGTTTTACATACCTATGTCACTCATGTAGAGCATCAGCAATCTGAGTCAAAGTCTGATGAGACTCTGTAGTATCCCCAAACTGCTCCGATGCAAAGTCCACCAGGATACTAATGCAGAAGCATTGCAGTAATACTGCATGAATACTAAAGGACCAGGACTTGAGGCCTGTGCTAGGGAATGGTTAGGCAGACCTATGACTTTATTCCTTGGGGTCTTCCATACTGCTTGGAATGCAGGTGGCTAAGGGATGATCCTATGGAGATGTGTAAAATAATGAGAGGAATAGATAGGGTGAATCGCAGAGTCTTTTCCCCAGGGTAGGGGAATCAAGAACCCGAGGGCAATGGTTTACGCTGAGAGGGGTAAGGTTTAGAAGGAACCTCAGGGGCAACTCAGAGGGTGATGGGAATATGGAACAACCAGCCGGAAGAGGTAATTGAGGCAGGTACAATAACAAAATTTAAAATACATTCGGATAAGTACGTAGGAAAGGTTTAGAGGGATATGGGTTTAGCTTAAATGGGACACCCTGTTTGGCATTGGTGAGTTGGACTGAAAGGTCTGTTTCCCTGCTGTATGATTCCAAACATGATGTGGGGTTCACCAATTGCTAAATTGGATTATTTTCTTTCTATATATTTTCCACTCCAGTTTTGTGGGTCTTGAAAGAGCCAATGAGGCCAGTGTGAGAAATGAAGATTCAGATGGATGTGGCATTCACTACATTTCATTGACTATAGGGGGATACTGACCTTGTTGCCTTCCAACGAGAAACCCTACCATTGTAAATTTTCCACTAAATCTATCATCTACACTTGTTCCATTTTAATTAGCCAAGTTGATACAAATCTCCAGATTGCCCCAATTAGTATCAATGGTGCTGAATGGAAATGGTTGAGAACTTCAAGTTCCATGCCATTAATATTACCAACAATCTGTTGTGGATGAACCACTTTGAAGCAACAACCAAGAAATGACACTAATGCACTACTTCCTGAGCAGACTGAGGAATTTTGACATGTCTCTAATGACTCTTACTAAATTGTACTGATGCACCATAGAAAGCATACTGTTGGGTTGCAAAAGCATGGTTTGGGAACAGCTATGCTCAAGACTCCAAGAAATTGCAGAGAATTGTGGAAGTGCATCACATAGACTGGACTCCCCACCATTGATTCCACCTACACTTCACACTGCCTTGGGAAAGCAGCTAACATAATCATAGACTAAAAACCTGAAAAGCTAATCATAAACAAAAAACCTAATATTGAAGCGTTTGACTGCAGTCAGCAGCTGATTGCTGATCAATCCAATTAGTCTTCAAACGGTTCACCTCAGTATGATGCTCCTGGCAGTTCTAATTAAGGAAAAATGGATAGATGCCTGAGAATCCCAAGCCAATCGTAGGATGAGCCCACAACACAGGTGGAGTCCAGCATTTTTTATTGATCACAACATCACTTATTTTGAAGGAAATCACTTTTTAATTTTCATCCTCTGGACCCATCTGTCACCAGGGGCCAGCGGGGAGCTGGGAAGGGGCTTGTCTGTTATTGCAGAGGGTTTTGAGGCTTTGGAGCATCATGGAATATAACCCCTCCCCCTCGGCCTGAATCCTGCAGTCCCGCACTCACCCCACCCTCCACCAATAAGATTAGTTGTCAAAATAATTATGTCCATGTGACCTCAGATGGCCCTACTAGATAATTTGAACAGAGTTCCTAATCCATCAGATCTATCAAATCCAGCTGTGTGTGCTTGCTGGCATCTTGTGAAGTGTATGAGTATATTCTGATTTAGGGCCTAGGTTTGGAAAGCAACATCTTTAATGCTGCGCTGCCCGTGAGTATGGTCAGACGAAGCAACATGCTGTCGTGTTCACATATCATTGAGCGGGCGCATGCAGGCATATTCCCGCGAGTTTCTTCAATGATTTGGTGAATCTCTGCTCTGTTTTCTTCTGCTCTGTTTGATCTCACGGATGCTAAACGTGGCCTCTTTTTTCCCCACATCCTAGCTGTTCTATGATGCTGAAAAGGGAATCCATAATGACTCCTGACCTCGGGAGAACTCAATTCTTCTTTTTCATGGTGGTGCCAGTGAATCTTCCAAGCCCATCTTAATGGTTTAACATCTCATCAACAAGATAGAACCTACAGTAATGTAGCATTATCCCAATGTTCGATAAACATGTTTCTGAGATTTTGTGCTCTTGTTTCTGAAATTGACGAATGAGGGATCTTGAGGATTTTTGGAGCAAAACTAATGTCTTCCTTGTTTACGATGTTTATTACCTGACACTTACGACTATTAATATCATTCCATGGGTGCTTTAACAAAGTTTCATATGGATAACATACAGAGAAGATTAGTTTAACTTGATCTCATGTTTGATACGGACAATGTGTGTCAAAGGGGAATGTTCCTGTACTGTACATTTTACTGCTATTCAAGTTATTTTTAGATTGACAATGGCTGGTTAAATGTGGGAGAGTTATGCATGGAGCATAGCTGTGAATAATTATATTGGACATTGGGCATTCTTGTCTATTTGATATAAGGAAGATCATACCTAATGTTTTACGATAAGGATATTTCCCTGAGTGACTTATGCAAGAACTTATTGCCCCCATTAACCATGGCTATCTTCCTCTGTGTTACTTATGACTCCAGGAATTGAAGATTTTATCTTTTGACTGTCATTAGCTTGTCTGAAGGCTACCTTAATAAACAAGAACACCTATTCTTGTGATCTTGTGCTCTTGGTCTAGGCAGCGAGTAGTTCTTGCAAAACCGGACCTCTGTGTCACTGAACAGATTATTGCTGAGATGTTATCACTGATGATTTTGCTTGGGTAGTTCACACCCCAGCGGTATGAACATTGACTTCTCCAATTTCAGGTAGTCCTTGGTTTCTCCCTCTTTCCCCTCCCCTTCCCAGCTCACCCACAGCCTACTGTCTCCGCCTCTTCCTTTCTTCTTCCTGCCCCCCCCCCCACCCCCACATCAGTCCGAAGAAGGGTCTTTTGACCCGAAACATCACCTATTCCTTCGCTCCATAGATGCTGTCTCACCCGCTGAGTTTCTCCAGCATTTTTGCCTACATTCATTCCTTCCACCATTTCACTATTCATTAAATTAGATTTTTCCTAGGTCATGGCATTGGCAAATTTTCACCTGTCTCCTAGTTAAACACTCTGCATTTATTTCCTGAATCATATGATTGGACCTTGACTATGTGTTACATATGTTGATGGTTCAATTCCTGCCGCTCACATTGCAGCACATCAAGAATGCTCATTTTTAGAAAGGGAAGAAGCAGCTACTTTTCCACTTCTGCAAAACACAAAGTGCTGGAGGAACTCAGCAGGTCAGACTGCATCCCTTTGCAGATGCTTTGTGTTTTGCTCAAGATTCTAGCATCAGCAGCTCCTTGTGTCTCCCAAGCAGTCATAATGCGCTGTGATGTGGAGCGCTTCATTAAATGTGTAAAGGCACCAAAATAACGTACAATCCCATCTCCAGTTCCGACAGCCTTTTACAAATTTACACTTGCTTTAATTTATCAATTGAAACTTCTCCAGCTGAATTTATATTTTTTCACCTAATTATTGTTTCAAAAGCTTTCCCCACTACTGATGTTAATAAACTGGTTAGCCCATGGTTGCCTAGTTTATTCTTACTGCCATATTTGAACACTTCAAACAAGCTACATGATAATCTTTGACCCTCATAATCTGATATAGAAAATTCCAGGAATCTGATGTAGAAAATATAAGGAAAAGTATATTTACTGCAAACACAAGAATACAGCACTAAAAGCAATGATTGTTCACAGATCTTTGCATACAATGGAAAGTGGAGCTCAAATACGTTCATCTAAATGTTTACATGTCTCTGAATAGAGATATCAAATGTCAAAATGTATTTAAACATCAGCCTTTGTTAAAATAATGTTATCATTTATTAAAGACTGAAAACTAAATTTTTTTTTTGAACGTTGCGTCTTTTATCCCACCGGAATGAATCCCAAGGATTGTATCTAGCAATCCTTCTAAATCGCCAGCAGGCTTGGACGTGGATGATAATTATGTGTAGGTCAATGAAGACTTGAGGTTTCACTTAGGTAAAAGGCTTTTTTCTCCCTAATGTGTGCCTCAAAGAGATTATACAATGATTAATGTACAAAATGAAGCAGATTTTCATGCATTGACAAACCATTTGCTTTTAATATACCATCAGGCAGTAGTGTTTATTTGGATAAAATTGTAAGGAATTAGACTTAACATTCTCTCTTATCTGTTTTACTCTCCTCTTTGCATTTTATTTCACCGATTTGTCTGTGACCTGATTAGGTGAGTTTAAATCATAAATCTCTGAAAAAGAGTTAATGGACTGATTTAAAAAAAAACCCAGAAAATACTGGAAACACTCTCCAGGTCATGTAGCATCTGTTGAGAGAAAGCATATCAACATTTCACATGTATATTGCAGGATACTGCAGATCAACAGCAATTCAAATGGATCAGAAGAGAATAGATAAATACGAATAAACATCCTATGGCTATTGGGCAAGAACGTTTGCATTGGAAAATGAATGCAGAGACTAGTCATGATCAGCTTGCAGAATAACTAGGATTTACGCAAGAATATTTATAATCTGTGCAGAGAATAGTTGTGATACAGAACTCTGCCGAGATGGTAGGAATTGAGTCAAATAGACTTCCAATTGGAATTGGATAAGAATGAGAGAATATCATTTTCAGAGCTGTGGGCAAGGAGCAGGAGAATGGGATACAATTATGACTTTCAAAAAGGCATTTGGACACACATATGGGTAGGAAGGTTTTAGATGGCTCTGAGCCAACTGCAGCGAAATGGGACTAGCTCGGTATGCCAACTTGGCTGGTATAGACAAGGTGGGCCGAAGGGCCTATTTCTGTGCTGTATAGTTCTATGACTGATTTGACTAAGTGGGCCTCGTGGTACTTTCTGTGCCAATCCTATGATGTTCTTTTATGATTCTAAAATAATTCAAATGATCCTTACGAATTCTGCTTGTTATTTTTCTTTTAAAACGTTTTTCTATAAAGTACTCTAGACATGACGAAGAGTTACAAACAATGAGAGGCCACTATGTGCTCTCCCCACAGACCATCTCTGAACTGCTGAGTCTTTTCAGATTTTGGTTCATAGTTCCAATAGCAGCAGTATTACACTTTATGTTCTGCAAAGGTAATGTTTCTTACACGTGTTGCACTCAATTGCTAAGGAGAGGGGGATATGTGAAGAGAAAGATCATTCCACAAGATTTATGCCAAATTGTAATGGACTTCACAGGCAATTTTATTTTAAATTTCAATTGCAAATTAATGTCTACATCCTTGTTAGGTGGCTTTTGACTGTGGCTTTCCATGATCTGCATTAGCGTTTATGATACATAATGATTGATACTAAAAAGACATGAAGAGAATGAGTTGTTTGATTTTCTGATAGTTGGTGGCAGTTGATTGACAGCTTTATTTCTCTGGTGAATGGACCTGCTTTTCGATTGGTTCGCATTCAGTTCTCATTAATATATTCACATGACTAACTTAACTGATGCAGTTTAGTGAACTGGAAACAACTGTTGCCCTATTGACATGCTGCCTTTCAAGTTACAATGCTCCACGATCATGTGATGAGCACATCATTTTTGATGAGGTTATACGGGCAACTGATACAGAAAATGTCATCACGTGGCCCCTATAAAACAGGATGGGATTCTAGCTTTTACCAGTAGATGACGCTGCAGCATCAGAAACCTGGGGTGCTGCTTTATTTTGCTCTGTGGGCATCATTTGAGCAGGCACTTCACTTTTAATCAATAAATGGTTTGCTATTTAGAGTCATAATGTCATACAGCATGAAAACAGACCCTTTGCCCCAACTCGACCAAGATCCCATCCAAGCTAGTCCCATTTGCCAGTGTCTGGCCCATATCTCTTTAAACCTTTTCTATCCATGTACCGATCCAGATGTCTTAACTGTTATTATTGTATCAACTGTATTATTGTATTATTGTTATCAACTCCTTCCTCTGGCAGCTCATTCGTTTCGTTCAGACTTCGGTCTGAATGACAATAAAGGCATATCTATCTATCTATCTATTCCATACACTGACCATTCTCTGTGTGAAAATGTTGCCCCTCAGATTCCTATTAAGTCTTTCCTATCCCACCTTAAACCTATGCCCTCTAGTTCGTGATTCCCCATACACACGGTAAAATATGTTATGCATTCACACAATCTATTCCCCTCATGATTATATATGCCTTTCTTATCCATGTACATGTCAATAGTCTCCCAAATGTTGTTATTGTACCTGCCACAACTATTTCATTTAACAGCTTATTCCATGTACCCACCACCCTCTGCGTAAAGAGGTTGCCTCTCAGGTTTCTATTAAATCTTTACGCCCTGGTTCTTGCTTCCTGTACCTTGGGAAAAAGACTGAAAAAGAAGCACATGAAAAAGAGCTATGTTATTAAAACATGGAGTCCACTATAAATTGAGTGATATTTTAAAGTATCAGATAAGTGTTCCTCACATCCAACAATAACAGTATTCTTCAAACTGAAAATATTTATTAACTTTGTGATAGGGTACTATTTTACTGTAATACCAAGAGCTAACAAGATATTCCAGGAAAGGGAATCATATGTTGTATGATATCATATAAATGTGATTATTCATTATTATTTTAGTTAAGATTTGGAATATGATGTAATTTGAATTCTGTGCATGTGATTTGGCCCCATGATTGCTGACCACATATGCAAGTGTCGTGCCAGTTTCCAAATTATGTTGGGGTGATATTTGGTATTGGTTTGTTAGTGTCACATATGATGAGATGCAGTGAAAAGCATTTGTTTGCATGCTATCCAGTTAAATCAGATCGTACTATACATGAGTACGATCAAGCCAAGCACAAGTACAACAGGTAGTGCAGATAGATTAAATACCAGAGTGTACAATATAGTGTTACAGCATTGTCGCATTACGGGTACAGCGAATAAATCCAACATCTGCATTGAGGGAGGTTGAAAGATCATAGTGAAACAAATGTAGACAAAATTACTGGAGAAACTCAGCGGGTACAGCAGCATCTATGGAGCGAAGGAAATAGGCAACGTTTCGGGCTGAAACCCTTCTTCAGACCCGCAATTTTGTCTACCTTTGATTTTCCAGCATCTGCAGTTCCTTCTTGAACATGGTGAAAAGAATGCCAGGGTGTATAATTTGCTGTAACAGTATTGTCGTAAGATTGCCCAACCTGAAAGTAGATTAAAGAGTATTTTGTTAGTAGGTCAAAAACTCTGATAAATTTACAAATTGAATAGCGATTTAAAAGAGTGGATAGTAGATGATATTCTAGGACCAGCACGCAGAGTGTCATCACGCTCCAGCGGCATCTTGCAACAATATAAACATGTTGCATTTTAGCATGTCTACAGTTCAAGGGATGGTGTAAAAAGGTGGGCTGACATTAAAGATCTTCTATGATCCTATTGAATAGCCGAGAGGTGTGAAGAGCCGAATGGCCTACTCCTACATATGTTTTTTATGTTGTTATGCACCATCAGCACCTGCCACAGATCTGCAGTTTTGACTAATCATAAAATCAGTCCCAGTGCACTATTGATATAGAACCAGTTCTACCAAATTAGACACTAATGATGCTGCTAATGTCACATGTTAACCTCGAATGATTCATCACGGAGTCCCAACTGGCATGCGCACATATTGCCGCCACAACACCATCTTCAGGGTTCTGTGAGGTCTGCTTTATCTATGGCTAGTAAGGTGATGGCTATCATAAACGTCCAGGCTGAGCTGGAGCCAAAGAGTCCTTGACCTATTCTGGCTTTCCATCCAATCTGATAAGATTAGCCATGAACCTTTATATTCCAATGGAGCTGGCTATATCTCATCGTTCCAGCATACCAATGGTTGTGAGAAATACATCTGATATGTTTTGCAATATCAATCCCTTTTTTAGTGCACTTATAATAACACTGCTCTTTTTTGTGAGCTTCTTTCTCAGAGTCTTTTCCGCTGGTAAGGGAATCAAGAACTAGAGGGTGTGGGTTGAAGGAGAGAAATTTAAGAGGGACCTCAGGGCAAGTATTTTTACACAGAGGGTGGTGGGTAGATGGAACGAGCTGCCAGATGAAATGGCCATGTGGTTTTACCAGGACAGTTACCATATCCAAGGTTGGCTTTCCATTGATTGCACATGTGTCATTCTGAGTCCACCAGGCACCAACTCGGGGAGTAGTCCAATTTGTTTAGTTTCTACGAGCCTGCTGGGTTTAAGTATCTAAGACCAAATAGTGGCCATGACTTCTTGACTCTGATACACAACCCATGCACACAGCAGTGACATAACATTAATGGAATCCAGAATACAACATGAAGTATTGTAAAGAGAACTACTGATGATCTCAAAAAAGACCCGGCCTGGTTTGTGGTGATCTGGCATGTGCTGAACAACTTAGCTCTAACGCAGCTTTGGACTCTACACTACCTGAACATTAAACAGCTACATAGCTTGGGGAAGAGGTGGAGGAAAGGAGGAGGCTGTGAAAATTGCCCCTTCCTGGAAAGGCCATCCATGAAAAACAACTTCAGTAGTTAATTACCACAAGCTCGGGTCTCATGGACTACATAGAAACATAGAAAATAGGTGCAGGAGTAGGCTATTCAGCCCTTCGAGCCTGCACCGCCATTCAATATGATCATGGCTGATCATCCAACTCAGTATCCTGTACCTGCCTTCTCTCCATACCCCCTGATCCCTTTAGCCACAAGGGTCACATCTAACTCCCTCTTAAATATAGCCAATGATCTGGCCTCAACTACATTCTGTGGCAGAGAATTCCAGAGATTCACCACTCTCTGTGTAAAAAATGTTTTTCTCATCTCAGTCCTAAAAGATTTCCCCTTTATCCTTAAACTGTGACCCCTTGTTCTGGACTTCCCCGACATCGGGAACAATCTTTCTGCATCTAGCCTTTCCAACCCCTTAAGAATTTTGTAAGTTTCTATAAGATCCCCCCTCAATCTTCTAAGGTCTACTAGGTCAGTATTCATGTTTCTTAGTTGTACAGGTCGATGATTAGACCACACTTGGAGAACCGAGTGCAGTTTTGTCTGCCCAATTATAGCAATGATGTCATTAAGTTGGAAAAAGTGCAGAGGAGATTCACCAGAATGTTTCCTGGGCATGCAGGCTTGAATTATGGTGAGCGATTGGATGGGCAGGGACATTTTTCTTTGGAGTGTAGGAGGCTGAGGGGGTGACATTATTGAGGTGTACAAGATCATGAAGGGTATGGATAAAGTGAATGTTAACTCTGTTTCCCATAGTAGAGGATACAGAAAACTAGAGGGAATAGGCTTAAGGTGAGATGGGGAGAGGTTTAAAAGGGACCTCAGGAGCAGCTTTTTCACTCGGGGGGGGGGGGGGGGGGGGGGGGTAGTCTGTATCTGAAATGAGCTGTCAGAAGCAGAAACAATACAATTTTGAAAGACAGTTGTACAAATATATAGATAGAAAGGATTTAGAGAACCATGGGCCAAATGCAGGCAAGTGGAACTAGCCCAGTATGCCATCTTGGTCAGCATGGATAAGTTGGGCTGAAGAGCTGGTTTTTGTGCATAATTGCTCTATGACTGACAATGACTATCCCAGTAAGGTAACGTGAAGGGGTGCAGTAATTGATTTACAGAGACCCCAGTTCAAAACCTGCCATGACAGATGATGAAGTTAAATTCAGATTAATAATATGTCTGTAATGAAATATAAAATAGTACAGCACAGGATCAGGCCCTATGACCCATGATATCTGTGCCGACCCAGATGCCAATTTAAACTGCACATCTGCCTGCACTTGATCTATACTCCTCAATTCCCTGCCTGCCCAAATTACTGCTTAAATGCCTCTTAAATATTGCTATCATATTTGTTTCCGCCACTTCCTCTGGCAGTATGTTCCAGTGTGCTAACATTCTCCATGTTTAAAAAACTAGCCAAAACTAGCCTTTGAACTTTACCCATCTAACCTCCTCCCTATCTGCCCATCTCCCTCTCTACCCCCTCCCCCTCCCTCTACCCTCCCTTACTCCTCTCCCTCTCTACCCCCTCCCCCTCCCTCTACCCTCCCTCTCTACTCCTCTCCCTCTCTACCCCATCCCCCTCCCTCTCTACCCCATCCCCCTCCCTCTCTACCTCTCTCCCTCTCTACCACCATCCCGCTCACCCCCCCCCCCCCTCCCTCTCTACCCCCCTCCCTCTCTACCACCCCTCCCTCTCTAGGGATTGAAGAGGCAGTGTCAAGAGGAGGAGGAGGGAGTGCTGGGGAATGAGGAGAAATGAGCTGCGCCTGCGCAGTTGGGGGCTATGCGTGAGTGGTGTAATATTGCTTTGGGGGAACGACTTGCGTTGGGGGAACGGGTGAGTGGTGGAATCTTGCGTTGGGGGAGCAGAGCCAATGGGTCTACACTTGGTCTAGTCTAACCTTAAAGCTTAGCCCTCTAGTCTTTGACATTTCCACTCGTGGAAAATGACCAACTACCCAGTCGAAGCCTCACATAATTTAATATACTTCTATCAGGATGTTCATCAGCCTCAGCAGATGCTGGGCTCCAGCAAAGCAGCCATTGTGATAAAACTGCAGATGTTGGAATCTTGCATAGAATACAAAGTGCTTGAATAACTGAGCATAGGAATTGAAAGTTATTGAAGTGTTGAAGAGCATATGTGGTGTCTCTGATATAGATCGGATAGGGACAGGACAAGGAGGACAAGATAGAAATGAGTTTGGTGAGGCAGGTGCAGGCAAAGACAGTCTGATGAAGGGTCCTGACCCAAAACATCATCTATCCATGTCCTCCAGAGATGCTGCCTGACTCGCTCAGTTACTCCAACACTTTGTGATCTACATGCGGGTGAGCAGCCAAAGGTCGTGGTACAGAATGGTACCAATGACATAGATGGACAATGGGATGGGATGCTATGGAGTGAATAGAGGGAGGTAGGCAGGGGACTAAAAAGCAGGACCTCAAATGTAGTAATCTCTGGATTACTTCCAGTGCCATGTGTCAGGAAAAGTAGGAATAGGAGGTTAGGTCGAGGGAATGCGTCAAGGACCTCTGGGATCTCTTATGGGGCAGAGTTGACCTGCAATAAAGCAGTACTGAGGCAGATGAGAAGGTTGAGGCAAATACCTCTAACCTTTGCCACAATTTTTCTGTGTTTCAATTTCTGTTGGATTTTGCAGTTACGGTACATCAATCATAAATAATTGATTTGAGTTGTTTGTAATCATAAACTTGCTGGTATATTGTTGTAGGTGGTGTTGATAACATTCTTGCATTACATTTTTGATGAAAAGAAGAATGAATGAAACACAGGAGATATTACAAGACTGATCTAGTACAGGGGTTTGAATAATGGCGCTAATGATTGCCAGCTCATTTGAAACCTGAGATTAAATTGTGGCTTGACATTAGTCAAAGATACCTGAGTTTCTCTTGTTCTTTATCTGTTGGCTTTATTGCTTTTTTTCTGTTACTAGCCTGAATTTCAGTTCTATTCCTACTGATCGCTGCCTTTTTGTTTCAGCTTCAAAATTAGCAATCGAATTATTGCAGATGTAAAACTATTTTCGTTGTTTATACGAATGCATGGTCTTTTTTATTACTTCATTATAAAATAGAAACAAACAGTAATAAATTGCTTTTTATTACAAACCAAACTGTCAGAGTTATGGCTGAAATATGTATTTTTTGGACAATCTCCCAATTAATATTTTTTTTAAAATTAAAATACCCAATTAAATGTTTTTGACCATTTAGCCCACTATATCCATCCTGACCGATAAAGAGCTTCCCAGTCCTTAGTATATTGTGGTACTTCAATTACTTAGCTTTAAAAAAATAGTGCCCTCCATAATGTTTGGGACAAACACCCATCATTTATTTATTGCCTCTGTACTCCACAATTTGAGATTTGTAATAGAAAAAAATCACATGTGGTTAAAGTGCACATTGTCAGATTTTAATGAAGGACATTTTTATACATTTTGGTTTCACCATGTAGAAATTACAGCAGTGTAGTTCTCCCATTTCAGGGCACCTTAATGTTTGGGTCACATGGCTTCACAGGTGTTTGTAATTGCTCAGGTGTGTTTAATTGCCTCATTAATGCAGGTGTAAGAGAGCTCTCAACACGAGGACCAAAGTTGTGCCAATGAAAGTCAAAGAAGCCATTATGAGACTGAGAAACAAGAATAAAACTGTTAGAGACATCAGGCAAACCTTAGGCTTACCAAAATCAACTGTTTGGAACATCATTAAGAAGAAAGAGAGCACTGATGAGCTTACTAATTGCAAAGGGACTGGCAGGCCAAGGAAGACCTCCACAGCTGATGACAGAAGAATCCTCTCTATAATAAAGAAAAATCCTCGAACACCTGCCGACAGATCAGAAACACTCTTCAGCAGTCAGGTGTGGATTTGTCAATGACCACTGTCCGCAGAAGACTTCATGAACAGAAATACAGAGGCTACACTGCAAGATGCAAACCACTGGTTAGCTGCAAAAATAGGATGGCCAGGTTACAGTTTGCCAAGAAGTACTTAAAAGAGCAACCACAGTTCTGGAAAAAGGTCTTGTGGCCAGATGAGACAAAGATGAACTTATATCAGAGTGACGGCAAGAGCAAAGTATGGAGGAGAGAAGGAACTGCCCAAGATCCAAAGCATACCACCTCATCTGTGAAACACGGTGGTGGGGGTGTTATGGCCTGGGCATGTATGGCTGCTGAAGGTACTGGCTCTCTTATCTTCATTGATGATACAACTGCTGAATGTAGTAACATAATGAATTCTGAAGTGTACAGACATATCCTATGTGCTCAAGTTCAAACAAATGTCTCAAAACATTGGCCGGCGGTTCATTCTACAGCAAGACAAAGATCCCAAACATGCTGCTAAAGCAACAAAGGACTTCTTCAAAACTAAAAAATGGTCAAAATGGTCAATCATAATCCCTTGCTCAGTTATAGAGGACAATAGGCAATAACGGACACATTTGACCAGACGTGGCATCACGGCACCCTGGTAAAACTGATGTCAAAGGCATCAACTAGAAAACACTCTGGTGGTTGGAGTTATGCCACACACACAGAGGAAGATGGTTGTGGTAAGTCAATGATCCCAGTGCCAGGATGGCATAATCCAAAGCTTAATTATCTTCAGTGGCTTCTTCAAACCACATGACCTCAGAGAAACAAACTTGACTCGAGCAAAGAAAATTGTCATTAAGTTTTGTCCTTAATTATAACTAAATAAAAGTACAATGCTCTTTGAGTACACTGCTGTTAGCACATTAGCCAGTCATTGCCTTTTGAAGGGACTGACGGAAACAAAAACACTGTTGGAGGAGTTGAGGCCAGTATAAATCGGCCATGATCATATTGAATGGCAGGGCAGGCCTCAGAGATCTGGTGGCCTACTCCTGCTCCCAGTTTATAGAAGGTAGAACAGTACAGCACAGGAGCAGGCTCTTCAGCCCACAATTTCTGTACTGAACATGATACCAACTAAAATAATCTCTGCTTGCACACAATCCAAATTCCTGCATATTCATGTGGTATCTAAAAACCTCTTAAAAGCCTCTATTATATCTGCTTCCACCAACCCTGGCAGTACATTCTAGACACCACCACCCTCTGTGTAGAAAACCTACCTCACACATCTCCTTTGAACTTTGCCCTTGTCACTTTAAAGCTATGCCCTGTGGTCCTTGATATTTCCACCATAGGAAAAATGATTCTGACTATCTACTCTATCCACGTCTCTCATATTTTTATATACTTCTAAACAGTCACCCCTCAAACTCTGATGCTCCAGAGAAATTAATTCATATCTGTCCGACCTCTTCTTGTAACTAATGCCCCATAATCCAGGTAGCATTTTCTGAATTATTGTGAAAATGCCACATGGTATAGGGATAGACAGAGTTGATGTGGATCAGCTTTTCCCTTTGAGAATAGGGAAGATTCAAACAAGAGGACATGACTTCAGAATTAAGGGACAGAAGTTTAGGGGTAACATGAGGGGGAACTTCTTTACTCAGAGAGTGGTAGCGGTGTGGAATGAGCTTACAGAGGAAGTGGTGGAGGCAGGTTCGTTGGTATCATTTAAAAATAAATTGGATAGGCATATGGATGAGAAGGGAATGGAGGGTTATGGTATGAGTGCAGGCAGGTGGGACTAAGGGAAAAAGGTTGTTCGGCACGGACTTGTAGGGCCGAGATGGCCTGTTTCCGTGCTGTAATTGTTATATGGTTATTATATGGTATTTGAATATTTTTTCCCCTCATAGGAATAATATTTTAACTCTAGTTACGCAGCAGATTCTTAATGTTGTCGTAAATTACAGGAGATAATTTCTCCAAGTACTTATTTGAGTATGGGATTGGAAGCCTCACTTCATTACTTACAACTGCACACATTCACAGATTAATATTGAGGAAAAATGTAAAAAATTGTTTATTGAAAGCCCTAAGAGGATTAGAGACCAAAATAGCTTTTTAACCAAATCTGCATAATTAAAAGTCTTGCATCAAGTTCATGTCTACAATGTACCACACTTGAAAATATCACGTGCTTCTTTGAATATGTTTTGCCTGCATGCAATTGGTTTAAATATAAAAGGCACATTGATTGATTAAAAGATGCAGCATGGATACAGGCTTTTCAGCCCATTGAATCCTTGTCGATTACCCATTCACACTAGTTCTGTTTTCCCACTTTTGCATCCGCTATCTACATACTAGGGGCAATTTACAGAGGCTATTAACCCACAAATCCCGCACGTCATTGGAATGTGGGAGGAAACTGGAGCACCAAGGGGAATCCTACACAGTTACAGGCGGACATGCAATGTATATTATCGACCCAAGCATAAGAATTTTTTACTTTAATTTATTCAACTGATGTCCTTTCATAAACTAACTGAGGAATGATAAATGATCTGTTACATTGAAGGAAGTGTATCACAAACTTAATCAGCAGATGGGAGCACGTAGATTAAAGCTGCATACAGAGCAGATGCAGTGCCCTCCATAATGTTTGGGACAAAGACCCATCATTTATTGAATAGAAAAAATCACATGTGGTTAAAGTGCACAGTCAGATTTTAATACATTTTTATGCATTTTGGTTTCACCATGTAGAAATTACAGCTGTGTTTATACATAGTAGTACAATGGAAGAGGACAGCAGTCAAAAGATAATAATTGAATCAAGAGGAGGGACTTGCATTTCAAACAAATCTCTGCATTCTCAGCATTCACTCTAAAAAATCCACCTTAATTTCCTGACTAATCTCCAAATAATTCCAATAACTTTAACGGGTAAAATTTATTGTAATAAAGTGTTGATAAACACACCTCATTAGCACCAAACTGCCCTGATTTACTCCTATAACTTCACTGCACATGACAGCAAAGGACATAAATAACAATAAATGCATTTACAGGCTTTCTACCTGAATTACAATAAGATAAGAGTAGAAAACTGGTGCTGATTGACAGATAATAGCTGGTGAAATAGTGCATCTCTACGTTGAGCAACAATTTGTAGCAAGGACACAGAGTGTATCTTGGGTGGCGGACCTCAATGCCCATCATCAAGAGCGTTTTGGTAGTGCCCCCATTACCCTGGCTGAGTCCTGCGACCAGAGCAGCAATGTAGAATTGTGGCAGTACACAGTGAACCAGCACTCTGGATAAACATTTGTTACTTTGTCTCGTCAATCAATTTGTTACCATGCATTACTAATCATGTAGATTTCACTGTAGACAAACCCGTCTATAAAAACTAGATTCAACCTATAGTTAACTATTGTTTTTCTTTTGGCTAAACAACAGAATATATCAGTATTTTTGGTGTAAGGGGTGAACAAATAAATGCAATTTAATTCCTCACATTGAAACAAAATAGAATTAGAATTCTGGTCTGATTCGTGCCGTGATTGCTTGGAAGGTTCGCTGTTATTAAGATAAATTCGTGACCATTAATATTGCATTCACAATGATCTCATCCTCATTTACTGAACAATCCTTTAAGGTATTAAACTACAAGATTCTACAATTTATTTGAAACATGGAATTCACAATTTAAAGGTAAAAGCTTAAAGACAAACTACAAAACAGGTGGACCGAATCTTCCAAATTTCACGTTGGCTGCTTATTCTATTTTCATGTAATTATACCATCCTGGGATCTCTGGTCTTATGCATTTGAGATGAGTCTTGAGAATTTTTGTACACTCATGCATCTCAGCAGATCTCAAAACAAAGATTGTTTTTCTCATTCTTCTGAAACAAGCAACAATTTCTCAATCTTATTTAATCATCTGCATTGATTGAGTTCTGATCTTTACACAAAACTGGATTTGCTGAAAATTGACGATCAATAGCACGTGTTTACATTTGTTCAGAATTTAGAAAAAATGTCCCATTTAATTATTCGTTGTTTCCATGCTGATTAGTCAAGATAGTTACAAGCGGGTTGTTTCCGTGAGCATTTTTTAACACACTTTACATATTCCATCGTGAAACTCCATAAGGGGCCAACATTGACTTCGAAAGATCAAGAGTATAGAGTGTTTAATTATCATCTCTACTGGCAACAGAACATTGAAATTCTTACTTGCTGCAGCTTTACAGACAATTAATGTAATATATAGAGAGAAAAATAGTTTTTTTAAATTATAAACTTAAAATTAGAATTAGAATATTAATATTAAAAATATAAAACAACATTAACAAAAATAACACACAGATAAACATATATTTATCAATAATATAACAGATGAATAATTGGTAATACCAGGTAACCAGCCCATAATACCTGTACAGCAAAACCGAAGTCCGTAGTGTAACCAAAACAAAGTCCATAGTAGATCATTGTTGCTGAGATAGTGGTGAAGGATAGAATAGGTTTAGAGGGATATGGACCAAACGCAGGCCAGTGGGACTAGTGTAGATGGGACATGTTGGTTGTCGTGGGCAAATTGGGCCGAAGGACCTGATTCCACGCTGTATGACTATAACTCTATGATGTGTAGTTTCAAGAGCATGATTGTTGCTGGGAAGAAGCTGGTCTTGAACCTAGAGGCCACAGTTTTTAGGTTCCTGTACCACCTTCTCAATGGCAGTGATGAGATGAGAGCATGGCCAAGGGGATGTGGGTCTTTGATGATTTTGGTTGCCTTTTTGAGGCAACCTTGTAGTTCCTTTCAGTGTTGCGGAGGCCAATACATGCAATGGATCAGGCAATATCGACCACTTTCTGGGAATTCAAGTTACCGAACCAGGATGTGATGCAACCAGTCTGTGTGTTCTCTACTGTATACCTGTAGATCATAGATGGAGTGGATGTTGGCAAATTAAGTGGCTGTTCCATGGAACCAATGAGGCATTCGGAGACTGTAGAAGGTGAATGGAATAAAGGGAAGCATTAAGCAGGCAGCATTATAGACTTTTTAAAGATTGGTAAAGCTCATTAGCATTTCCTCAATTGACCCTTCCTTTAAGTCAGGAGTTATCAGTTTAAGTTCCACACCAGAGAACTGAGCACAGAAAATTAGTGTATCATCCTTGGGTAACATTCCAGTGCAGTACTGTTCGAGATGTCACCTTTAGTTTTGCATGTTAAATAGAAGCCCCATCTAATCCTTTAAATAATCATATAAGGTCCCACCTTTACAATGAAGAGTAGGACAGTTACACTGCAATGAAAATAGAAAATGATAAAAAAATAACTAACAGGTCAGGCAGCATCTATGGAGGAAGAAGCAGAGGTGATATTTCAGTCTATTCTTGTTTCTCCCATTAGATTTTGCCTGATCTGCTGATCTGCTGAATATTTGCAGCATTTTCTGTTTCTATTTTGAATTTTCAGCTGCTGCAGTATTTTGGTTTTGAGTTACCTCTTTTTTTTGGTTGCTTTATTTATCCCTTGCAGGACATTTGAAAACCGGTCATTATCACACAGTAATTGTTGTGAAATAGCTTGGTCTAAAACGTCTGTCAGATTTCCTCCATTGCAACATTAACTACGTTTCTGATGTACTTCATTCTTGTAAAATACTTTGTGCCATCATGTGGTAGATGTCAATGGCTCTCTATAAATGCAAATTAATCTCAACATCCTTACTTTTTTTCTTTCTGTTATGGACCAAATTCAGGCAAATAGGACTAGCCCAAAATGCCACCTTGGTTGGCATGGACAAGACGGGCCAAAGGTCCTGTTCCTGTGCTGTATAGCTCTATGACTGTGATTATCAGAAGTAATTCTGCATGGCAACAATTCAATATTAATGCTCTAATCAGAATCAGAATCATACTTTATTAGCCAAGTATGTTTTGCAACATCTCTAACCTTCCGTTGACGGGACGATCTTACTCCCGTAGCTGGCAGCGGGCCTCCCCGTCGGGGCAATCAAGCTCCTGCATTGGGGGGGGGGGGGGGGGGGAAACTCAGCTCCCCCGCGCCGGGCGATCTACCCCTGGTTGGGGCTAGTCGAACTGCTTTTGGAGCTCCCTGACATTGGTCTCAACCTGAGACTGCAAGCTCTTGATGTTAAAGTCCGCAGGCCGCGGTTGAAGCATCGATCCCAGGCAAGGAATTGTCTCTGTTAGTAAGTCCATACCCCGCGGTGGGGCTCAAAGTCAGTCCCGAGCAAGGCCTCCAGCTCCACAATGTTAAGCCGCAGAGCGACCGGAGATACAATCCGGAAAACAATCGCATCTCTGGCAAGGTAAGAGATTGAAAAAAAGTTTCCCCCGACCCTCCCCAACCCCCGCCCAACCCCACATAAAACAAACCAGAGAACATTAACATATACTTTTTAAAACACACTAAAAATAACAACAAAAAAACGAAAAGGACAGACAGCCAGTAGGTGAGGCTGCCATCGAAGCGCCACCTGGTGAGTATAATAAGTATAATGCTATTAATTAACCTCAAACCGGAAGAATGGATAAACTGTCTCAAATATGGGGAGCAGCAAGCACTTATTGGAAAACCTGTGCTTGGGATGGAGAGGAGGAAGTACTAAACATATTACCTCATCACTGGATACTGGGAGAAACACTGCAATTTACAAAATCGACCTGGATTGAAAATCTCAGTACTAAGTAATCGATCAATCACCAGCTTCTAAGTTACAAATTACAGGGTCAGAGAATCAGAAGAGAAAGCTCAGAAATCTACCACACTGAATAACATTTTCTTCAGAATAGAGGCCATAGAATGTCAGACAAAATTTACAACAAAGTGCTAGGAACTGTTTATAAAACCAGAAAACAAATGATAGGCATTTTTTAGTAATGTTTTGAAATGGTTAATTAGAAATAAAAGCACGATGAGGCCAATCAGCCCCTTATTCTCAGCCTGCCGTTTGATAATATCATGGTTAATCTTTGTCTAGAACATTTTGATATTAATCCCAAATTGCGTGATTGCTTTAATATTCCGTCTTTGTCACTCAACACTAAACACGTCCGAGCAATGTAGGGTGGCTGGCAATAGAAGCGGTGAAATGATCAAACCGCTTAGCACTCTGACCACGTCAATTCTACGTCAACCTAGAAACAGGAGAGGCTGTCAAACTTTACGGAGAAGAGCCACAGGGGTAATCCTAGGGAGAGGAATATACGACATGAGTAAAGGCTATTTCTGCTCTAGAAGGGAGTTGCTTATAATTATCGTGTACGTAAAATAGCTATTAAAGGCTATAAAAATGTGGAAAATGTCTTCAAATTAAAATATGGAAATGTAGTTGTATTTGATCATGTGTATATGTTTTAATGAATGAGGAACCAAACAGCTATTCTATTTTAAAGTAAGAAATATTAATCTTGCATATAGTTGAAGTTATGCTATTGATTCCTAAATAGGATATGCTGATATAAACGGACAATTTTTATTTCATTCCTGAAATAAGATTAGCATACATATTTTGCCAAACCACACAAGAATATAATCAAATAAAATTCTAGAATGTTAGTGTAACGTTAAATATTAATAATCAGTGCATTTTTGCTTCGGATGGTCTATTCCTATGTTCTTTTGTGTCTGCTCATTGAAATAGCAAACTCTAGAGATTTAAGAAATGTGTATCCACCATTATCATTTAAGTTGACTAACAGGCATAGTTCGTATTCTGGACTATATCAAATGAAGCTGCTACCACAGTACTGTCTCTGGACCTGCTTTTATGTGGAAATATACAAACAAAATTGTATAATATACCTGCTCGTCATTATCTCCCGGTATAATACCTCAAGCTTTGGAAACTAGGAAAATACTAGATCTTTACTTTGCCATAATCTGTATTTATCTTCATTTCAGCTCTCACATGTGGAATTAAAGTTGAAAACATTTTTGCTGCAAAATATTAATGAAGAATAAGGTTAGGTTTAGGGTTTATTATTATCATGTGCACTGAGGTACAGTGAAAAGCTTTGTTTTACATTTTATCCAATCAAATCAGATAAAACTATACATGAATACAATCAAGCCAAACTTAAAGTGCAATAGGTAGAGTGAAGGGCAAGATACAGAGTGCAGAATATGTTTCTCTGCATTGTAGCATAACAGTTCCAGAGACAAAGTCCAAAATTCACCATGAGGTACGTTAGAAAATTGGGACTGTACCTAGCTTATAGAAGGAACGTTCGGAAGACTGATAACAGAAGGGAAGTGGAAGTAAAGTTAAAAAAATTCAGGCTGCTAAATGTTAATTAAGAGTTATGTTCCTCCATAAAATTATCTAGATTTAGACACAGGAAAACACAGGCTTACATCGTTATAACCCTTAAAATGTTCCAGTATAAAGTGATGAAACATTTAAAATATACTTAGAACATTTCCTGCTGCTAAATCCTGGCAGATTACTTGTAGTCTTATCCAGTCAAAGTAAAAATACATTGCAAGTATTTGGATTTTAAACCTTTGGAGGACTGTCTTTTCAGAAGAGTAATCATTGGTATTAACATTTATGATTTTAACAGGGGAACTGATCAAACTACATTTGAGCTTGGGGTAAGTATTACTGTATTGTTTAAGAAATGCACTCATTTAAGGTATTAGAGAAGATTAATTAGGCATGGACTAATATGGATTAATATAGTTTCCAATCACAAATTTCACTTATTTTTATTCAGTAAAATATGCTAAGATTTATTTCATTTTATTAATCCAATTAAATAGAATTATGAAGAAATAGCTTTCTAGTGTATATACAGCTTATGATGTGGACATATTTTCACAAAGCTGTAAAGAATGAAATAAATCAGGTTAACAGTTTTAATATGAGTTTTATGATTTAGATTTTGGTGCTATGGGGAACCTCCTTTATAACTCATGGAAACTGTAACCATGGCAGTAATGAACAGCTTCATAACATGGACGAAACATAAAAGAGGAGACACCTCTTGGGACTTCAGTCTTTGTTTATAATATGGTCTATTTGTTTGCTTCCTTCCCATGAGTTAGGAATTGCGATGTGATACATATTTCATTTTTAAAGAATTATTGACTGTAAACAACGTAATCATATAAAAAACAAAGCAATTTATTGTTTACATTTTAAAAATCTCAAAAATTCCAAAATGACTTAACGCTATGAATCACATGTTTTTGCAAAGGAAATAATGTACTGACATTTCAATGATGAAAGAAAATGTTCCAAGTGAACTGCAAATTCAGTTAATTCCACTCTACATGATTTAATTGTTTAAATTTAAAGCAACTAATGGTTTGCAGAAGTAATATGAAAACTAGGGCCATTATTTTCAGGAAGTTAGAAATGTATTTCACTGCTGAAAGGATCAAACAGTTTAATGCATTTTGCTAATCTATAGGATATTGAGGTGCTGCATTGTTGGTAAAAAAAGTGACCTGTTTACACCAATACTTTCATGCCAAAACAGAACTTGTATAACTACATGCCAATCTCCACAATAGAAACCTGTCGTAAACCTGCATACTCCAAACTCATGCAGCATTCCTTAACGCTACTTCAGGCATAGACCTTGTACTGTGGTGAGTTCAGGCGAGCTACAGTACTAACTCCAAAGCAATGCTAGCGTAGACGATCATATCTGCTACAAAGCAGCATTATTTTTCTGATGGGAGACTACTTCTCCGTGAAATATGAACAAATTACATACAGAGAAAATGTTAACCTAACTATAATGAAGTAAATGTACTAATCCCTTATTATTGAAAAAAATAGGCACAGTACCCAGTAAACACGTAGCTCTTGTGCAAGTGGCATGCTGTCAGCTTCAATATAAATAACGGAACGATGACGTTAATGGAAAAAAAAATCATTTGGGCGGAGAGAGAAAATCCTCATCACTGTAATAATAAAGACTTGTTTTTAAAGAAGTATTGTAAGTTGATCATAAGTTTATTTAATAAAGATGCCTGTCAGCATTATTCTGTGGACTCGGACCTAAAGAGAAATTATGGAATGGTTACTGAAATGCACAATTGAGATTGTAGATGGGCAATTCCAGGGAGTTCAGCAGTGGAAACTTGAATCCTGAGCGTGGATTAAGGACAAAAATAGCAAGACTGATGGCGTCAGTTTGATGTATTACACAGCAGCAAATGTCGATGGCCTGGTGAAATCAAAGATTGCAGCTGAAAGCATAAAACTGCTGCAGAGCTCGCACTGAAGGACAGAGTCCAAGAGCATGATTTTTAGCCTGTAATATAAAAGAGAAAGAAGCAGACTAGCTTCGGAGAGAAAATCACAGCTGACCTCGATTTTCTTGTTAGTTTGCCAATGAAAGTCAAGGATTTTGTTTTAATGTTTTGTGCCCTGTGGGGACCTCTGACAAGCCAACATTTATCGCTCATCCTTAATTGTCCTTGGGACGATCATGGTTGTGGGTTGACTGCTTGAAGCACTGCATTCCTTCTGGTGGAAACAATTCCAGGATTTAGACCTGCCGAATATATATTTGCAAGTCAGGGTGGTTCATAACTTGGATGAAACCAGCATGCATGTTCTGCATTGATGCTGGGCCCAAGGTCCTGCATCCGTGTTGGATGTTTCAATGATGTTTTCATGCAAGTTCTTTCCCTTCCAGTGCTAATGGTCAGGTATTTGAGAGGTGTTCTTGGAGTAATCTGGGCGAGTAATTGCAATGCCTTTTGTGGAAGTTGCGCAATTCAGATACAGTGCACCAGTGGTGGATGGTGTTAGGCTTCTTGAATGTTGGTGACACTGAACTCATTCATGCAGATGGAGAATGTTCCACCACACTCCTCACTTGTAAATGAAAATCAGCTTTAGGATGTCAGGGGGTAAGTACATCACTGCAAGGTACTCTGCCTCTGACTGTTATAACCAACGTTTTATGTGTTTGGTCCAGATGAATTTCTGGTCAATGATGTCCCCCAAGATGTTAATGGCAGGGTGCTGGGCAATAGCATTGAGGGTTTGGTTAGACTCCCTTATCGGAGATGGTCATTGCTTGGTACTTTAGCATGAATGTTCCACACCATTTATCAGCAATGGTTAATGTTGTCTAAAGTGTTGCTGCATACAGATATGAACAGCTTAATTTGCTGAGGAGTTATGAGTGGATTTGAACATCTCATATGTCAGAATTTAGGATGAAAGGAAGCTAAGGATGGGTGGATCTAGGACTCCAACCAACTTCAGCAGGAGGAGCAACCACAGTGATATTCTGGAACTGAAATTATTGATTTCCAATAACAATAACCAGCTTCCTTTGAGCAACTTATTGTGCAGTCATTGAAGCGCTTTTCCTATGGATGTCCAGGTTTTACCAGGGTTCCTTGATGCTGCACTTGGTTAAATGCTGCCTCAATGTCAAGAGTAGTCACTTTCTCCTCCCTTCTGGGATCCAATCCCTTGGTCCATGTTTGGAACAAAGATGTGACGAGGTCTGAGATGTAATTGACAAGTAAGTGCTGCTTGATAATACTATCAACAATATTTTTTATCAGTTCACTGTTGATTATGGGTAAACGGATTAGGTGGCAATTAGCCAGATTTTTCCTTCTTTTTGTGAACAGGGCATGGCAATGCCCAAAAACCCACAATAATGGATGTCATTGTTGTAAATGGCAGGAGGAATGGTTAATCCTGGCTTTGAAGACTTCAGAACTGCATGTGATGTGAAGTACTTTAACCAGGCATCATGTTGCATTGCATGATGCCTGCATGCATCCATGCATTGCATGTTCTTTCCATAGAATCTGATTTCCTCCATTTCTCATTATCCATTTTTTTTCAAACCTTCTCATCTCTAACCGCTAAAACCTCCATCACGGCAGGTTTGAAAGCAGCAACTCACCTTTGCCTATCAATGACAAGCCACACAATTACCAAGTTCTTTGTGAAAGTGAGAGTTGTCAAGACACTGAAGATTGTTCCAAATCTGAAAGATGTATCTAAGTGCCAGGAAGAATAGTTACTTCCCTTACCCCACTACTGGACAGAACTGTTACTCCCATACCCACAGTGCTAAGCAGAACTGTTACTGTCCCTACACCCATTGCTAGGCAGAACTGTTACTGCCCCATCCACATTGCTGGGTAGAACTGTTACTTCCCTACACACATTGCTAGGCAAAGCTGTTACTCCATACCCCCATAGACTCTCTTGGTGGCACAGAATACACACAGAAGTTTCAAAACTGCCTTCTATGAAGACACAAAAATTACATTTGCACAATGCCTTTCATGTAAAGCTGTTTACAGACATTTAAGTAACATAATTAACTTTCATGAAATGGAAATGCGGCAACTGATTTGTACACTGCAATATTTTGCAATATTATGACCAGATGGTCTGGTGTTGGTCAAGGAATCGACATTGACCAAAATATTGTGGAGGAATCCTCTTAAATCCAGTCCCTTGAGAATTGAGAATTCAATTCAGACACAAAAAAAACACAATGTAACTCGGTGGGTCAGGCAGCATCTGTGGGAAATATGGACAGGCAGCATTTCGGTTCACTTCAGATCCTCTTAAATATCCAATCATAGATATTCTTCATCTTAGGCCCCCTTCGGTCATGGCTGACCATGGGTGTCTCCAGGGTTGGAGGACGCCAGTGTGTGACTTTGTTTAGCGTGGGAAGACTGGTGCACGGACAGCCACCACACGGTCCTTGACAGTTCTGGGTCAGGATCCAATGGCATGGAGTCCAAGATGACCAGAGACCCTATTCTGCTGCAGCCTTGCCAGCCATTGTGACACTCCACTAAGGTCAGCCATCATCCTCCGCCTATTCCACCATTGAGATCTTGGTTGGATTGCTCTTTGTCAGCGTTCTCCCCCTCGACCTCGACCATTGGTGGCCCTACCAGGACCATAGCTCCAGACGGCATCGCTCTCATAACCACATAAGCGGCTCCACCATGACAAGGTGACAATCCACGGAGAAGCATAGATAATGATGAGCATATTGGGACAGCATCTGTTTCTTCATTCATTTAAATGTAAATTGTGAGATTCTGACAATTTTGGTTTAATGGTGACACCATTGTCCCTGCCTCAGGCCCTAGGTAGAGTCTCATCTGAAAGGTAGTATGGCCAACAGTGCAATTACTCATAGAATGGATTAGAATAGATTGTGGCTCTGGGTCAGAGGATTGTGACTTGAACTCACAGCCCTCTGACTCAGACGAGAGGATATTATCATTGAGTCGCCACAGATACTAACAACATTGTTGAATTCTAAATCCCTTGGAATGCATGGATATGTTTGCAGATGCTTCACATACAGAATGCAATGGCAGTTTATTGACTTGAAAAAAAATGAGGACAGCTACATGTAAAAATATGGTGTAAAAGAGTTTCAGGAAATTTAAAACAAACCAAGAAGGCTTTGGCAGGAAGGGCATGTGCATAATATGCAAGAGAATTATATAAATAATGATACCAAGTGGGACCCGTTGAGCCAAGTTACCCCAACGCAATATTCCATCACTCACCCGATTTCCCAACGCAACCCGTTTCCACCACTCACCCGTTCCTCCAACGTAACCCGTTTACCCAACGCAATATTCCACCACTCACCCATAGCCCCCAACTGCGCAGGTGCGGCTCATTTCCCTTGTCCCCAACACTACCTCCCCCTCCTCTCCACACACCCTCTTCTCTGCTCCCCCCCCTCCTGCACTTCCTCCCTCACCTCTACCTCCCTCTCCTTTCCCCTACCCTCAGTCATTCTCTACCCTCAGTCATTCCCTCCCACCCTCCATAACCCCTCTCCTCTCCCTACCCCCTGACCCATTGGGCCCTGTTCCCCCAATGCAATATTCCACCACTCATCTGTTTCCCCAATGCAACCCGTTTCCACCACTCGCCTGTTCCCCCAATGCAACCCGTTCCCCCAACGCAATATTCTACCACTCACCCATAGCCCCCAACTGCGCAGGCGCAGCTCATACATTCCTTCCCTTTCCTCTTCACCCTCCCTCTTCTCTCCCCTCTCCTCCTACCTTCTTCCACTCCCTCCCAGTCACTCCCTCCCTCACCTCTTCCCTATCTCACTCCCCCATTAAACACCATGTTTAAATAACATTTCTTCTCCTCCCCTCCCCCACGCAGTGTAACACATCTCTCATTGCACTGGGTGGAACATTGTTGATTGGCAGCTTATGTAAATGAGATCCCATTGTAATGTAATTGTCGGGTGGAGCACTGTTCATGGGCAGTTTATGTAAATGAGATCCCATTGTGATATCATAGCTGCAAACTGCCAGCATCTGCCACCATCTGTCACTGCAGTGTTCAAGTGTTCAAGTCATTCTTTCTCAAACAGGATTTTGTAAAGTTGAAAATGTGAAAAACCCGTAAAATATAACATCAATCTGAACGAAACTCGATACAAACCACCACAGGATAATTGTGAGTAAGGTGGTGCAAATTTTTTTAGTGCTATCATGTGCCGTTTTGGCGTAGTTCTGGGAGCACATTTACAGACGCGCTCACACACACGCATAGAAACAAACAAGGTGAGAATTTTAGTAATATATAGATTGCACAATGTAATCAGAGTTGAAATTCTTCTTACCTGTCCCCTGCCTTGAACCTGGCAAACTATCTCTCAAGTGTCCCCAAGTAAATGGGTGAAGGATATAGTTTTATATTTAAGGTTGACATAAAATGCTGTAGTAACTCAACGGGACTCAAGCATCTCTGGAGAGAAGGAATGGGTGATGTCTTGACCAAAAATGTCACCCATTCCTTCTCTCCGGAGATGCTGCATGTCCCGCTGAGTTTTGTGCCTACCTTCAATTTAAACCAGCATCTGCAGTTCTTTCCTCTACATTTTATATTTAACCTTGAATTCACTTTCATTCAATTGTTTTGAATGATTAATATTGCACGCAATGTTCTCATATCTTTTGAAAGATCATCTGCAGCCTCTGTTGCTGTAGTTTTGAGGACTGAACAAACTGGTTTTCTTCTGGATGAGACAAGATGGAAAGTAATAACATATTCTGATTGTGGACATGAAGGTTAAAATGCAGCAAAAAGGCAGCTGCTTTTTAACCTATAATAAACAACCTATTTTATGATGGTGTTGCCATAATTTAAGATTTACTCGTTAAAACAACACAGAATCCAAATATCAAATCGTAGTTAAAGAGCGGGAGAGCATATTGGGAGAGCATCCATTTCTTCATTCACTTAAATGCAAGATGTGAGATTCTGCCAGTTTAGGTTTAGTGGTAGTACTATTGCCTGTGACGCAGGTCCTCAGAAACAACTAATTTAAGCATTCACTATAGAACAGAATGAATGCTGCACTGTCATGAAATCTGTACTAGCATAAGCTTCAAAACCAATTGGGAGAAGGTTGTGGGAATGTCGATGAGAACGTTATCACAAGAATAGAAGAAAAATTCTCGATAACACTCGGAACATAGATACATAGATACATAGAAAATAGGTGCAGGAGGAGGCCATTCGGCCCTTCGAGCCAGCACCGCCATTCATTGTGATCATGGCTGATCGTCCCCTATCAATAACCCGTGCCTGCCTTCTCCCCATATCCCTTGACTCCACTAGCCCCTAGAGCTCTATCTAACTCTCTTAAATCCATCCAGTGACTTGGCCTCCACTGCCCTCTGTGGCAGGGAATTCCATAAATTCACAACTCTCAGTGTGAAAAAGTTTTTTCCCACCTCAGTCTTAAATGACCTCCCCTTTATTCTAAGACTGTGGCACCTGGTTCTGGACTCGCCCACCATTGGGAACATTTTTCCTGCATCTAGCTTGTCCAGTCCTTTTATAATTTTATATGTTTCTATAAGATCCCCTCATCCTTCTAAACTCCAGTGAATACAAGCCTAGTCTTTTCAATCTTTCCTCATATGACAGTCCCGCCATCGCAGGGATCAATCTCGTGAACCTACGCTGCGCTGCCTCAATCACAAGGATGTCCTTCCACAAATAAGGAGACCAAAACTGCACACAACACTCCAGATGTGGTCTCACCAGAGCCCTATACAACTGCAGAAGAACCTCCTAATCTGAGGAAGGAAATTCTTGCCATAGAGGGAGTACAGAGAAGGTTCACCAGACTGATTCCTGGGATGTCAGGACTTTCATATGAAGAAAGACTGGATAGACTCGGTTTGTACTCGCTAGAATTTAGAAGATTGAGGGGGGATCTTATAGAAACGTACAAAATTCTTAAGGGGTTGGACAGGCTAGATGCAGGAAGATTGTTCCCGATGTTGGGGAAGTCCAGGACAAGGGGTCACAGTTTAAGGATAAGGGGGAAATCTTTTAGGACCGAGATGAGGAAAACATTTTTCACACAGAGAGTGGTGAATCTCTGGAATTCTCTGCCACAGAAGGTAGTTGAGGCCAGTTCATTGGCTATATTTAAGAGGGAGTTAGATGTGGCCCTTGTGGCTAAAGGGATCAGGGGGTATGGAGAGAAGGCAGGTACAGAATACTGAGTTGGATGATCAGCCATGATCATATTGAATGGCGGTGCAGGTTCGAAGGGCCGAATGGCCTACTCCTGCACCTATTTTCTATGTTTCTATGTTTCTATGAATTTACTGTAGAAAAATTGTGTGATATTACTTTATGGAGGTGTGATACTAGAATTCATTTTTTAAAAAGCAACTCCTTACTAGATTTGATTAATTGTATAGAACAATAAACATGTGGTTAAACATTAGTTGCTGTTCATTGATGATTGGACCATTAGTGACACACTTCCATCCTTTTTATGTACATGTACGTGCATTTGAATCTTTATAGAGCAATTATTGTGATTATTCAGACAAATATCAGCAACCAGACCCGTTATCCAAAGATTATTTTTTCAAGTCAAGAGAAAGTCAAGAGTGTTTAATTGTCCTATGTACAGGCAATGGGATAATGCGATTCTTACTTGCTGCAGCCTAACAGGCACATTAATACACAGATAAATACTGAATTTAATATCAATAAAACAATAAATAAATACATTTTTGCTTTACAATGGTAACACCAGTTAAAAAGTTACCCAGTTGTAATGCTTTCATCTATCATGTTAACAAATAACATATATTCTAATATAAAGTCCTTTTATTTAATTTGATTCAAATTTATTAAATTAAAGCAATATATTAAAGGAAACATGTAGTCAAAAATAAGAAAATAAATCATTTTATCCTGCATTTATGCATAAGAATCATAAATTTGTTATAACATTTCACAAGCAATTGAAGAATTTTAAAGATTAGATAAACTTTCCATCTTTTAGATCACCCCCAGCTTGATTTCCTTTCAGCCAGGGAAGACCTATACTGCCAGTAGTTAAAACTACCCAGTAGTTTTAAAAGTATATACATTTGGCGAAATAAATCGGCAGGTGGAATTTTAGTTAGCACGGCAAAATTGATTTAAAATTGTACTTACCGTTCTCAGAAAGCTTTGCACCAGTGTTCAGGAAATAACTATGCATTAAGAAAAGGTAATTAATGAGGCAGTTCTTTGAAAATTAATGACCAAACACACAGACAGTGGTACAAAGTGATGTAAGTTCCTTCTCCATCAGGATCATGAATTTTTATTTATTTGGTTAACAATATAGTAAGTATTGCACTATCCATGAAGATTAATGTTTATATATATATACATGCAGATAGCCCGGGTTCCTTTACCATAGCTTTATTTGCATTATCACCATACCAAGGGATGCAAATCAAAATATTCCAGAATCATGATCATTCCAACCTCAATCATTAAGGTAAAATAGAAGATGATCCATGTCTGTGAGTTTCACAATGTAATGTAAATATTATGTTATTTATTGTTCATGCTTATTATAGGCTTTATTGGTTTCTAGTTCCATTGTGTTGACATCCGCGTAAACATCAGTTAAATTGCTGCCAACTGAATTCTATTTGTTAACTTGGCTATTACTACAGCTATAACTAATAGATTTTTGACATTAATTTACTATATTCGAGGTTGGGATTTGGTAGCAAGTGAAAGATTTCAAAAAGAAAAGAATATATATAATCCCACCATTTTGCTTTCCAGGTTTCCACAATTTGAATTTTACTCACCGTGAAATTTTGTAAAGGTAGGAATGGAACTGAAATTAAATTTGGGTTAATTTATCTTCCTAATATAGATTGTTTGATGACTTTAAATAAAGTGAGACTTTAAATATTCATTATAAAATTTGCCTCTTGAATCATTGGAATTCCTCCTAGCACATTTGTTCTAATTATTGCCCTGAAAGAATATTGCAATGTATTAATTTTTACTGCTATTCCAGAGTATATCTACTGACCAGTTTTTGTTGGTTAAAATAATCCTATTGAGTACACAAAAGGCAACACAAAATATTCTGCACATAAGTCTTTAACACTGGCAATATGAAACAGCAAATATTTTAAAGCTTTTGAATATGTATAGTGACAAATTACCTTCAGTTAAGTTGGTGTGATATAATGACATTTTGGACCCATTTGATCCAATTTCAAATATATTTATTTCCTCCATGGGAAAGATTTTAATATAGAGGATGTCTGAATACAAATAATGTAAATAATTTATGAACAACATGCCTCTGGGGAACATGGCAGTTCAAGTGTCAGATTCATGCTGCTGACAATACAGACTGTGACTGGTATACAAAGTGAACCCTGTCTATGGTAATGGACTGAACATTGACCTATTGATTGAGTGGTACATGGCATCGTACAATATCAGCTGGGTCTTTCAAATTTAATTTGCTGTGTGACATGAATTAACCTTAGCAACCTTTCACTTGTACTCCTAGCTCTGTCAGTTAAGTTGTAGGTAACACACAATCATGCTCATTTGTTGGTCAATATGACAAATTACTTTAAGAGTAAGCAAATCCTCCAGGTTTATCTAACTAGGGCTACCAGTAATCTAAGCGTCATTCATGCAGCAGACCTTTCATTATTGTTCAGCTACAGAATTAAACTTTCAAGTGCATACAGTTAGCTCAAAAACTAATTCATTTAGAAAAAAGTTGAATGATGTTTACCGTAATAAAGTTTTAGTGCATCTTAAGGAGCTTACGTAAAGATATTTAGACCATCTCTACTCCGGTAGATAAATTACTATTAACAGACAAATGTGTGTAATTGAACAAATTGCAACACAATGCACTCAAAAAATGATCATCATTATGCATGAAATTGATAGACATTAGCATGGATTTTTTTTTAATGCTCATTTCTGTATATTTAAAATATGTAGTTACAAAGGCTGGCAAAAAAAATAAAATAATTATTAAATCAATGGCACGATGCATTATTATGTTGAGCAATGGATTGGGAGATCTGACATCAAATACCAGCCTCCTTGGTCAACATTGCTGTGCCACAGATGGCAGTTACAGATTATATTTAGGCAGATCGCATTTAAGCCATTGATTGGTTGAACTTGGCTATTTAGTCAACAGGAGAGAAATGTATAAACCTGCTTTAATGAAGGTGTCATTGAATGATGTCATGGAGATGTCCTGAGTTATTTTCTCTGTTATGTGGCCTGAAAATATAATACCAGGAATTGTGATGTTAAAAAAGCACCCCAACATTAAAAAATTATAGACTTATAGGACAATAATGAAGTCAATAAAATCAATTAGGAAATAACGTAGAAAATTATAGTAAAGCAGTAGTCCTGTTGAATTTTAATTTATCATCTTCAGCAAAAAATAATGTATATTCATAATAGGAAAACTGTAAAGCAAAATAACAGGATTCATAAAAATTGTTTTAGAATTCATGCTGTTTTTTCTATGAGTTTGCTAGAAATTGATACATATTTTCTCAAAATAATCTAAGCTATTTTGTGCCAAAATTTCATTAATATTTAAACTTTGAGCGTGCAAAGACCTACTTTAGTTTGTTTTCAAAATGAAGAAATTATTCAAGATTTCAAATTGTAAATATCAAAACATATTTCGTAAATACCAATTGAGTATGTGTATTTTGTCAGGAAATAAAATGGATACGGGTTTTACATTAATTTCACTTTGTGAATGCACAAATTTAAATTGTATTTAAGCATTAAATATATTGGAGTGAAAATAATAATATTTAATAAGTGTATTCAAACCTATTTTATCATTCTCGCCTCTGGTCATTCTACACAGATAACTTGTTTAATATATGTTGACAGTACTGGTGTAACTGGATAGTTTTCCATGAATTTACTATCTCACCTTTTGAAGTAAATTGTAAACATTTCTAATTATTTTTTTTTAAATAACATACTCAAAGAAATGAATGTTGAACCCAGAAACAAAATGGGATATCTTAAAATTGATTAATTTTGTTACATGGTCAAATTGAACTGTGTTGACATAAGAGGAAAGGCCAACAGATATTATGTTAAGGAAATTGCCATTCTCTATAGTAAACTTGCAGAAAAATAATTTTACAAAAAATGCCATCTATTTTCAATGCGTAAATAATATCGCTTTACCATTACTAATCAAGACATACTCATTCGTCCCACTGAATGTTTAAAAAGAATCTATGTAGAAATCCGACATCACCTTTATCTAGAACTCATTCCTATCATACCTGATGTGTGAAGCAGCCAGCACTGTAATGATATGGTATTGAGCTTTTTAAAACAGCAACCATTTTATTAAGGAGTTTGAAATATACATAACTGGCATATTTAATGTGGTTTGATCTGCCGCATTCAGTTTAGCAACAATGAAGCAAAAATCCCAAATAAAATGGACAACTTTTATATGACTACTGCATTTTTCATTAGTTCAAGAAAATGTTAATCATGCAATTTCAAGTCTAATCCTTTTGATATCGTCAGGTACCTCCTGTTCATGGGTTAATTGCTTTAAAAGCGGAGGCAATATTCTGAACGGTGGGCTGTGTCACCTTTTCACAGCTGTTACCATTGAATGACAACTAAATCCCATGTGTAAGATGTGGAAAAGCTCAGTCTCCAATCGAGAGAAAATTTATGTAAACTGCAATCCCTTCAGTATGTGCGGAAGTCATAGACTTTCTTGATTTACCCTGCTTTTCCCAGAAAGCTCCATTGTTTGGCTTCCTAAGTCTCATCAACCCTTTGTAGCAGAATATCACAGCAGCAGCAGATAGCTTAAAAAATATAAATGCTATCATAGTGGTGATTAATAGCAGTGCTTATGAGTCAAGTCAGATAACACCGCAGCTCTCCACTCAATTTCAGATACTGCTAATGGAATCTGTCTTCTCCAATTGTAATATGAGAAGGGCTAATTTGCTATGGAGCTTGGAGCTGTCACCAGCAGGGGATTGTGGGGTCAGATGGGAGCTGCCAGGTTTTTGCCCTGCAGCTTGTATCTCAAGCTTTGAATAGAGCAGCCCCCTGCCTGCTAGTTAGCTGATAGGCCGCTATGGGGTTTATGCCACCTTATACAATAGGACAGGGTTGTGCAGACTGACTTTTGTAATTGTGAAGCTGGCTCAAATTTCGAGAGCTACTGTGCGGCATAATTTCTAATAACTGGTTTTAACAAATGTCAGATTATTAAAAGTTTTCTCAATTACAAAAACTCATAAAACATTTGAATTGATAAATCGGTCCCTTGTTGAGTTTCTGCCACTGGAAATGGAGCTGTTTTTTCCATGTGTGGTATTAGAAACTCACTTCAAAATCTGAATTGCTTTTAGTTTCCCCTGCTTTCAGGGAAGAAAACAGTGCTGCATTATCTTGCACTTGGGAATTCAGTGGTACCACACAGAACTAATTTTTAACTTTCTGAGGATGAGGATGACAAAGAGAATCTGCTTTCCCAAAATCTCTGAGAATAATGTGATTCAATGACAGGCAGGTGGAAAGGCACAGCACCTGCCTCCAAACAGGATCGTTGTAACCAGAGGTCCCAGGACAGTTGTCACTTGAGCCTGCCTACCATTGTCAGGAGAAGGCTTGCTGATTCTTTGCTCCAATATCGGACAGAACACGACATGGGTGTCCTAACATTTTTGCCTTCTTAAGAAATATAGGGTTTCACCAAAGTGCTTCAAGGTCAGTTATTAAGTTTGAATCAAAATCCTGTTTAATTTACTTAGCCTTTGGGATTCCAGTATTAATGGATCCCTCTTTGCTGATTTGGGATTTATCAGCGGAAGCAACCTACACTTAAGTAAATCTCTCAACGGAGAAAACTGTTACATGGCATGGTGATGTGGTGGAAAGCACTGTTGCAATATAACTCCAGGGACATGGGTTTGAACCTTAACTCAGTGGCTGTTTGCAGTTATTGCTCTAATAAGACGTTGGTGGGGCCACATTTGGAGACCGATGGCACTAACATTCATGGTGATGAAATGCTTTGGGAGGTTGGTTCGGGCGCATATCAACCTCTACCTTAGCAAGAACCTGAACCCACTACAATCTGCCTACCACCATAATAAGTCAACAGGCAATCTCACTGGCTCTCCTCTGCACTGGATCATTTGGACAATAAGAACATGTACATCAGGCTGTTGTTCATCAATTGCACCTCAGCGTTCAACATCATTATCTCCTCCAAACTTGTTATCAAACTCAAGAAACTGAGTCTCTACACATCCCTATGCAACGATCCTCAATATTCTCATCAACAGACCATTATCAGAATGAATTGGCAACAATGCTTTCCCTTCAATAACCATCAGCATAAGAGCACCTCAAGGTTGGGTCCTCATTCCCCTGCTCTATTCACTCTATACCCATGAATTAGTTAAGACAAATGTGGATCCCTTGAAGACAGAAAACAGGTGAATTTATTATGGGGAACAAGTAAATGGCAGACGAGTTGAACAGGTACTTTGGTTCTGTCTCCACTAAAATGACATAAACAATCTCCGAGATGTACCACGCGACAGAGGACCTAGAGTGATGGAGGAACTGAAGGAAACTCACATTAGACAGGAAATGGTGTTGGGTAGGCTGATGGGACTGATGGCTGATAAATCCCCAGGGCCTGATGGTCTGCATCCCAGGGTACTCAAGGAGGTGGCTCTAGAATCTATAGATTCTGGATCAGTTCCTGTGGATTGGAGGGTAGCTAATGTTATCCCACTTAAAAAAAAGGAGGGAGAGAGAGAAAGCAGGGAATTATAGACCAGTTAGCCTGGCATCGGTGGTGGGGAAGATGCTGGAGTTGATTATTAAAGATGCATTTGGATAGCAGTAACAGGATCAGTCCAAGTCAGCATGGATTTACAAAGGGGAAATCATGCTTGACTAATCTTCTGGAATTTTATGTAACAAGTAAAATGGACAAGGAAGAGCCAGTGGATGTAGTGTACCTGGACTTTCAGAAAGCCTTTGATAAGGTCCCACACAGGAGATTAGTGGGCAAAATTAGGGCACATGGTATTGGGGGTAGGGTATTGACATGGATAGAAAATTGGTTGGCAGACAGGAAACAAAGAGTAGGGATTTACATGTCCCTATCAGAATGGCAGGCAGTGACTAGTGGGGTGCGCAAGGCTCGGTGCTGGGACCGCATCTATTTACAATATACATTAATGATTTAGATGAAGGAAGTAAAAACAAATTTGCAGATGACATAAAGCTGGGTGGCAGTGTGAACTGTGAAGAGGATACTATGAGGATGCAGGGTAACTTGGGCAGGTTGGGTGAGTGGGCAGATGCATGGCAGATGCAGTATAATGTAGATAGATGTGAGGTTATCCATTTTGGTGGCAAAAACAGGATGGCAGATTATTATCTGAATTAGGAAAAGGGGAAGTACAATGGGTGTCATGGGTGGCCTGGTACATCAGTCACTGAAAGTAAGCATGCAGGTACAGCAGGCAGTGAAGAAAGCTAATGGCATGTTGGCCTTCATACAAGAGGACTTGAGTATAGGAACAAAGTGGTCCTTCTGCAGTTGTACAGGGCCCTGGTGAGACCACACTTGGAATATTGTGTGCAGTTTTGGTCTCCTAATTTGAGAAAGGACATTCTTGCTATTGAGGGAGTGCAGCGTAGGTTCACAAGGTTAATTCCCAGGATGATGGGACTGTCATATGATGAAAGGATGGAGTGACTGGGCTTGTATAGAAGCTTATAGAAAAATAGAAAATTATTAAGGGATTGGACACGCTAGATGCAGGAAACATGTTCCCAATGTTGCGGGAGTCCAGAACCAGAGGTCACAGTCTAAGAATAAGGGGTAGGCCATTTAGATGAGGAAAAGCTTTTTCACCTAGAGAGTTGTGAAGGATGCTAACGGTATCGAGTTTGCAGGTTAAATGGCTTCGGTAAAATTGTAAATTTGTAAATTTGTAAATTGTAAAATTGTAAATTGTTCCCAGTGTGTAGGATAGTGCTAGGTAACAGAATAATAGCTGGACGTTGCGGTATTGGTGGGCCGAAAGGCCTGTTTCCGCTCTGTATCTCTAAAGTCTAAAGTATCTCTAGTCTAAAAGTCTCTGAGGCCTGATGGGATCTATCCCAGTTTATTGAGGGAGGCAAGAGGGGGAGATTATGGGGCCTTGACGAAAACCTTTGTTTCTTCTCCAGCTGCAGGAGAGGTCCTGGAGGACTGGAGAGTGGCCAATGTTAGGTAGAAAAGAAGTAGAGAGAATCCAAGTAACTATGGCCTGGTGAGCCTTACATCAGTGGTAGGGGAGAATTCAGTATTAGAGAGAATTCTTTGAAATTGGATTTATTCCCATTTGGAATAGAAATGGCTAATTAAGGTTAGCTAGCATGGCTTTTGTATGCCGCAGGTTGTGTCTCACAAACTTGATAGAATTTTTTGAGGGGTGACCAAGGAGATTGTTGAAGGTAGGGCGGTGGATGTTGTACACATGGAATTTACTGAGGATTTTGATAAGGTCCCTCAAGAGTTCAGAGAAGATTTACAAGGATGTTGCCAAGACTCCAGGACGTGAGCTATAGGGAGAGTTTGGGCCGCTTGGAAACTTTATTCCTTGGTGGGCAGGAGGGTTGATTTTATAGAGGCACATTTTTCAGCAGAGGGTGGTGGGAAAATGGAATGAGCTTCCAGAGGAAGTAGTTGAGGCAGGTACATTTGGACAGATATGCAGATTGGAAACGTTTCAGAAGGATATGGACCAAATTTGGGAACACAGGACTAGCTTAGTTAAGTCGGCATGGACAAGTATGGCCAAGGGGCTTGTTTCCGTACTATATGACTCTATGAATCTGGAACGTAATACTTCTAATTCAGGATTCAGGACAATTATTATATGCCAATATGCTATAAGCCCCACAAGAGATTGGCAATTTTGGTTTTAAAGAAATTGAAAAAATATGATTGAGAGAGCCTTTTTGTGGTAGTGAATTTGTGGTAGTCAATTAAATTTTGCATGGGAAAGGACAAAGATTAATAGGTTCTGCATTGTAGGGAGGTCATTTTTTCTTGTCCAAGAAGTGATTTAGCGAATGTAGCCTGAAGAAAATGCAACTCACAGGATCCTCCAAATCTATATTACTAAAAGTCTCATCTTGACCACTTCCTGTTGCACTGTATATTGATTTTAGAAAAAACGCTGCCACTTACGGCTGTGATTTTTGGCCATCTTATTCAGAGTCCCCCCCCCCCCCCCGCTGGTTAGGACAAGAGGATTTTTTCCATCGATGAAAAATAAAAGACTTATTAATGTTTAAAAAATGTTTGAGATTCTCTCTCCTGAAGGCCACACCCTTCCAGAGGGACAATAAAACCCGGAAGTGTTGAGTGCCTCCGTCAGTCTCTGCAAGATGGAGGAGTGAGAGGGTCACGTCTCTTAGTCTGAGCTGTGAATAACGTTGAACACATGTCTACTAAACTGTGAGTGCCCTTAATGTGGTTTGAAAATGATTGCTAAAAGTGTTTTTTGGTTTGAAAATGCCTGCTAAAAGTGTGTTTTGGTTTGAAAATGCAAGCTAAAAGTGCGTTTTGGTTTGAAAATGCAAAAGTTGCCTTTAGTTTGAGAATGCTAAAGTTGCCTTGCCTAATTGAAAAGTTGATTTGAGAATGCCTTGCCTAATTGAAACTAAGTGGGACCTGTTGGGGGGGGGCTTTCTGGAGCGCTAGTATGGGTGTTGTGGGCTGAAGGGACTGGTTTGAAACTGCAAAAGTTGCCTTGCCATCCATATATAATTAAATATCTAATCTTGACCACATCCTGTTGAGATTTTCTCTCCTGTCAATCATGCCATGAAGGCCACGCCCCTTCTGGTAGGAGGGACTATAAACCCTGGAAGTGTGGGCATGGCTCAGTCTCTGCAAGAAGGGACAGGCCACGACTCTCTGTCTTTAGTGGCCTTGCACACTGCTGAAATGGTATGAAACTGCATTTGAATTTGGTGGCCTTGCACCCTGCTTGAAATGGTAAGAAACTGCACTTGAATTTGGTGGCCTTGCATCCTGCTTGAAATGGTAGGAAACTGCACTCGAATTTGGTGGCGTTGCACCCTGCTTGAAGTGGTAGGAAACTGCACTCGAATTTGGTGGCCTTGCACCCTGCTTGAAGTGGTATGAAACTGCACTTGTATTTGGTGGCCTTGCACCCTCTTGAAGTGGTATGACACTGCACTCAAATTTGGTGGCCTTGCACCCTGCTTGAAGTGGTATGACACTACACTCGAATTTGGTGGCCTTGCACCCTGCTTGAAGTGGCAGGAAACTGTACTTGAATTTGGTGGCCTTGCACCCTGCTTGAAGAGGCATTTCAAGGAATAGCCGTGAGTCAACAGCCTTGAGTGAGTGAGCTGCCAGCACACCAGCGGCCAGCCCAAGAATCCATTTGGCCTACAATGTCCATACTAGCCCTCTGGAAAACCAGTCCCTTCAGCCCACAACACTCATACTAGCGCTCCAGAAAGCCCCCCCCCCCCCCCCAACAGGTCCCACTTAGTCTAGTTATTCTATATATTCCACTTGACTTGCTGCACCTTGCCAACTGTGCTAATTCAAAAATATCAAGTTCATAAAATTTGATATATATCAAACATTTTCAATGGATTCAGATGCAGGAATCTTGAGCAAAACACTCAAACAGTGGAGGGAATGAACACATAACATTTTGGGTGGGGGAAGGATCTGAAACTCCATCCATCCATCCATCTATCTTCTTGTTATCTATCTATCTATCTATCTATCTATCTATCTATCTTCTTGTTATCTCTCTCTAAAACTCTGATCTTGTTATCTATCACATCATATCTATATACTTTTAAAACTCTATGTGTGTGTGTGTGTATGTCATTTTGCCTTTGAAACGTATCTCCTCGAAAACCAGACGCAAAAATGTGGAGATTTTTACATATTTCGGTAGGGATTTAACTTATGATTTCAGAAATCCACTCCTCTATAGATGTGGTCAATTATTTCCCCAAATTTTGAATAAAATTGTTCACAAAACATCAAAAAAAATTAAAATCAAACTGCATGAGTCACAGTGCCACCTCACAGATGTCCAATCACAATGGATTTAATTTACATATATTACATCACAATGGGACAGGGATGTGAGATTGGAACCTTCACGTGGTCCCACTAAAATCAACCTGCTGCATGAGTGCCATCTCACAGATGTACAATCACAATGGATCTCATTTACATCACAATCTCATGACATCACAATGGGACAGGGGTGGGAGATCTCTCCCCCTCCCTCCCTCCCTTCCACCCCCGTGCCTTTCCCCCACTCCCCCCCTGCTCTCTCTCTCCTTCTCTCTCTCCCCCCCTTCCTCTCACCCTCCCCTTTCTCTATCTCTCCCCCTCCACTCTCTCCCTGTCCTCTCTCTCCCTGTCCTCTCTCTCCCCCTCCACTCTCTCTCCACCTCTCTCAGTGTGGGAGACCCAGCCCAGCCTGGAGTTGGAGATGTCGCCGATGTTTCCAAATGGAAAGCGGATACTCTGATCCCGGCGGAGGATAAGGACATGTACAGTATATGTAGGGAATGATGAACTATCTCAGATAACTATTGTAGCCTACTACTGTGACATTACCCACACAATGTCATGAGTGAACCAGACACCAGATTTCCGTGTGAACTGCCATCTCTCTATTGGAACCAGGACAGTTTAGAACCTGTTTGATATATGCCTGATATGTCCAGAACGGAACGAACCCCGGTAGGCCCGACTCGCCCCATAGGCCTCCCTGGAGACTGCAGTGAAGTCGGGCAGCGAGGCCTGTCTGGGCCGAAGGAGCCTCAGAGGTGGCAGCGATTGGAGCTTCGGCGGCGGTAACGGGTGCCTCAGTGGCAGCGGGAGACTCAGCAGCAGGTGCCTCGGTGGCAGTGGGGCCTCGCGGTCGATGAGCATGAGGGGAGAGTGGAAGACAAAGGGGACCCGGCGTGTGGGGACCGCCATGAAGAACAATGGGCACCCGGCATTGGGGGACCGCTGTTTCAGAACACTATTCCATTCACATTTATGACAGTGAGAATCTATTTTCTTGTCAATTGAATTATCCGTCTGCTTCCACTCTGACCTCCTCCTTTGTTTCTCACGCTGTTGTGTTGAATTCCAACTTGTGTCACTGTTCTTTCTGCTAAGAACATTGCAGGGTTCAGGATACAACATAAAGTTCAACAATTTTAGATAACAGGTTTTTTTTATCAGGACTGGACAAGTTCAGATGAAAAATGCAATGAACTGCAAATGCTGTTTTACAAAAAAAGGACACAAAGTACTAGAGTAGCTCAGCATTTAAGAAGGAACTGCAGATGCTGGAACAATCGAAGGTGACAAAAAAGCTGGAGAAACTCAGCGAGGGAGGCAGCATCTATGGAGCGAAGTCTGAAGAAGGGTCTCGACCCGAAATGTCACCCATTCCTTCGCTCCATAGATGCTGCCTCACCTGCTGAGTTTCTCCAGCATTTTTGTCAACCAGAGTAACTCAGCGGGTCTTTGGAGGACATGTATAGGTACATTTTGGACTGGGATGCTGCTTCAAATGAAAGTTCCTCAGGCCATGAATGTTGAATCAATATTTCTTGTTCCACAGGTGCTGCCTCACCTGCTGAGTATTTCTCTTTTATTTAAAATTTCCAGTAACATCATTGCTTTGTATCTAAGATAGACACAAAATGCTGGAGTAACTCAGCAGAACTGGCAGCATCTCTGGAGAGAAGGAATGAGTGACCTTTCAGGTCGAGACCCTTCTTCAAGTCAAAACGTCACCCATTCCTTCCAACACATTGCTTTGTATCCCACAGTTCCAGAGCTTTTTTTCTCCCTTCCTTGTTCCTGTGCACCCTCTTATTTCCATCTCCTCCAGACAAATCAACGGTAATTAATTAGCCTTCAACATCCCCTGTTGACATTTGTGATGTTCAGTCTCTGTTGGCCTCAGACATTGGGTCGGGTACTTTTCGGCGCCGCCGGTTCAGCGCCGCCGTTTCGGCGCTTCCGTTTATAATATCAGTACTCATTAGAACCCTAACCCTAACCCTGACCCTAACCCTAACACCCCGGAAAGGCGAACCGGCAGCGCCGAATGGTACCATTCTGCAGACATTTGCTTTCCTCTCTTCACCCCTTCCCCTTTCAGCAGTATAACCTATGTTTAATTTCCAACTCTAATAAATCTGAAATATTAAGTCTATTTCTCTCTTCGTGGTCATTTTTGTTGTCATTTGTATCCGTATTTCATTGCAATATTTTTTTGCAGTCTCTCTGCACCACATCTATATTCTGGAAAGGATCAATGACTCATTGCTGTTGAATTTGGTTAATTTAATGTCATAAAAGAAATGTTGCAGATAGAATCTTCTGGGTATTTTTCTAATCCTAAATTAATTGGATATCTTGTGGAGAAATTGAAAGAGACAACGGGATTGTGTTTATGTGGAAACATAACTGATAAAGGAAGAATACTGTTCATATGATGAACATCCCCGCCATTATGACATAGCTGCCAGTACAACAATTGGATTCACTCTCTGAGTCCTGTTCTTCAGTTGTTTTCCTAATCTTTCTTTTTGCCTGTTGATTCCTTGACAGGATTGGATTTAATAAATAAAAGGTATTGACCTTTTAATAGTAGATATTATTTGGGTAACACAGTGAACAGATCACAACACTATTTTCCTTTGAGATCTCCTATTAATCACAATGCATTCTGCACGACTTAAGTAGAATAGCTTTTGAATATTTAATATGCAAACACAGAACTGAAGATGCTCTAAGACCATTAAAGAGATAGATTTTATTTCTATAGCACCATTCATATCTCGTGGGCATAGCAAAGCCCTTCATAACCAATTATTTGTTGTCCGTTTGGGCACTGAGGTGCACTATAATGTGTAAACGAATGAACATGTAATCTGTTTTAGTGGCTTTGATTGATGGACATATCAGTACTGAGATAACTTTTTTGTTGTTGTTGCATGAATACCATTGGCTCTACTTTGTATGCCTCATTTAACCTCTCCTCCTCAGAAGAAGACCTTTGATAGTGCGGCTCTGTGTTTAAATCTATCTGAGCTTGAGCTCATAACCTTCTGACTCAAAGGCAACTGAACCCAGTCAGGTGCTCGAAGCTCTTTAATGTCATTGAACATAAATGAATGCTGATAGAGGAACAAGACACCGATAAAATAAAATGACCTAAATTTACTTTTGCTAAAAGTAGTTGATTACCCTTAATTTAGTCATATTCATGGATAAAATGTAATTCAAAAAATGATGGTCATAAGGTGTATGGATAAGAAAGGTTTAGAGTGATATGGGCCAAAAGCGGGCAAATGCAACTAGTTTCTGTGCGGTTGAAGCAACATTACAGGACTACCTGTGTGCCAAATAATAGAAAACAGGCTGCAATGGACCAAACCAAAACAATCTCACAACAAACAGTACAAATTCAAACTCTACTACACCCCCTCCCACATCTAGTCATGAACGGGGTGGATAATTAATCAGCTAATGGGAAGAGATGTCTACAGGTTCATCTCTGTCCTCACTAAAGGTAGGAACCAGCTTGTGAGTGTTACGAGAAATACCTGCAACCATGTTTGGCTAGAAGAGTGGCATAGGATGATCTATCATGGCTTCCTCTTTAGTCCTTCAACAGAAGGCAGTTCCAGACATTTTGATTCACTTCAATTTTGCAATGGCTGAGAGCATTGAATATACCAAAGGCTATCATACAAAATAACAACTCGTGACAGCTTCTCCCCCTCTTTTATCAGATTGCTAAATGTAGCAATGTTACAAAATTTTGAGATTTAAAAACATTAAGTCTGCAATTTATCCCATCAGATAAAGCAAAAAAAGAAGTTTAATTTGACACCTAATTCACTTTCATATCTTCAATATTAAAAAAGTTATGGCCATTTTCATACTCGGAAATTAGCATCTTGTTCCCTATTGCTTTTATTGACTTAACACAAAAGCTGTGATCGAGAACAGTCGAAAGCCCATAACTTTCTTAAAAATTAAGAGAACTGAAAACAAATTTCAGTTATTATAGATTGAAGCATTCTGAAACAAATATGAAACAATCTTACTTGGATGACCTGAAATTAAAGCATATAATTAGTTAGTTACCCAATTGTAGCTAATTACATAATTCAATTACTAGATCTAAACATCTATCCATTTCTTAAGAAAAGATCAACATTTTTAAATAGCCTAAGTGTCCAAATAACATACACACAAGAATTCACAATATAACATGATTTTTAAATCTCATTGTCATGGATTTATAAGCCAAATGGAAGGAATTTAGTGTTTAATACCTGCAAATTAATGGCCATTAAATCATCTTGCGAGTGGGTTTTTCTGGAACGCGATCATTTGGAACGTTGCGGTTGCGAATTTAAACCCCATATCGGCAGGAAAAATACTGCTGGTTCGTATGGGGGAAAAATCACCGTTTCGCAACGTAAAATGTGAATTAAAGGCATCTTAAGGAGCACTTTTATACATAAAATAAACGGCTTTCCTTTACCTGTCCCGTACGTGAAATCCGTCCCCGTTGTCGGCGTTGACGGCTTTAGAAACTGATTTTTAAATTACTCCAGCGCTGAACTTGTCGGTGAATTAAAAAAAAAAATCACAGAACGCCCGTCGGAACAATTCTTCAGTAATAACTTGCACTCCGAGAAAATATAATCCAGGACAGGTAGGAGAAAACCGCATTTTAACCCCGCCCCCCCCCAACCCCCCCACCCCCCCCTCAAAGGCACCAAAATCGCGCACACAGCCAGTGGCAGAACTGCAGCGCCGCTGAAGGTAAGTTTTGTAACATACCTACTGAATGGACCTCCCATTAACTTTGTATTCTAGCATCGTATACTCTGACTTGATTGGATTGCACACAAAAAAAAGTTTTTCACTGTACATTGGTACATGTGACATTAATAAACCAATACAGTAAACTCATGTGTTAACAGACCCCTTTATAATGGATTTTTGTTATTGCGGACGGACCTGCCGACTCATCCCCAGCTCGCACCATCTCCCCGACCCCAGCTTCTGACGCTACCGCCGGCTCGCAAGGTGCACCAGAGAGCCCTTCTTCACCCACCGCAGGGTCCAGCTGATGCGGTTGTTGTTGCGGCTCATGTTCTAGCCCCTTGGCACAGCACTTTCTTCAGGCTGCTGTCACCGAAAGGACACGCTTCATCATCATGGGGCACCCCTCCTACTTAGCTAAGGCTTATTTCTGTTGGCAATCACTTTGTGCACTCGGCTTCTCCCCCCCATCCCCCCCCACCCCCTTATCACCGCCTCCTCCTGCCATTGCTTTGTCCACCCCGATGCTCTCACCTCCACAGCTGCCTCCTCCTCCTCCCGTCGCTCTGTCCACTCAGCCTCTCCTCTCCAAGAAGCTGAGCACGCGGCCTGCAGTGACGGAGCTGTCGCCAGGACAACGGGCCTTCATGGTCAGGCCAAGAACCCTGTACTTGCAACAATTGGGACTTGAAAATGGCGCCAAACTGGCGACTCTGTATGCTGTCTCAGTGTACTACTGCTATGGATTTGTACTGTATCTGAAATGCTTATCTAAGATGTATCTAAGTGTTTATGTATAGTGATACATGTACTGAACTATATACCAAAATAAATTTATCTGTACCTTGGAACATGTGACAAATAAAGTACCGTACCATACCATCCATCGCCGCCTCTACCTTCTCCCCTGGATTTGCCGACATACTCCACCTTGGAAGATGTCCGCGACTGCAGGGGAAAAGGAGGAGGAGGCGGAGGGGTAGTGGACAAAGCGATGGGTGATAGGGGAGGGTGCCCCACAGTGACCAAGCACTGTCGGTAGCAGCGACTTGAAGAAAGTGCGAACGGCCTCAACATCACTTATCCATGTTCTCCAGAGATGTGGCCAGACCCGCTGAGTTACACCAGCACTTTGTTTCCTTTTGTGGATTGTATCATCTGCAGTTCTTCATTTCAACTACATACGATCATAATCCCTTGCTCAGTTATAGAGGACAATTGGCAATAACGGACCCAATGATCCCAGTGCCAGGATGGCAGAATCCAAAGCTTAATTATCTTCAGTGGCTTCTTCATTGACCTTTGCAACTCTTTAGCAAATGAAGACCAGTGTGAACAAACCGACATGGCCTCAGAGAAACAAACTCAACTCAAGCAAAAAAATTGAAAATCAATGTTGTCCTTAATTATAACTAAATAAAAGTACAGATGCTCTTTGAGGTATTAACTGCTGTTAGCACATTAGCCAGTCATTGCCTTTTGAAGGGAATGACGGAAACAAAAACACTGTTGGAGGAGTTGAGGCCTGTATAAATCAGCCATGATCATATTGAATGGCAGGGCAGACCTCAGAGATTTGGTGGCCTACTACTGCTCCCAGTTTATAGAAGATAGAACAGTACAGCACAGGAGCAGGCTCTTCAGCCCACAATTTCTGTACTGAACATGATACCAACTAAAGTAATCTTTACTTGCACACAATCCAAATTCCTGCATATTCATGTTGCTATCTAAAAGCCCCTTAAAAGCCTCTATTATATCTGCTTCCACCAACCCTGGCAGTACATTCTAGACACCACCACCCTCTGTGTAGAAAACCTACCTCACACATCTCCTTTAATCTTTGCCCTTGTCACATTAAAGCTATGCCCTGTAGTCCTTGACATTTCCACCATAGGAAAAAAGATCCTGACTATCTACTCTATCCACGTCTCTCATATTTTTATATACAGTCACCCCTCAAACTCTGATGCTCCAGAGAAATCAATTCATATCTGTCCGACCTCTTCTTGTAACTAATGCCCCATAATCCAGGTAGCATTTTCTGAATTATTGTGAAAGTGCCACGGTATTTGAATATTTTTTTCCTTCATAGGAATAATATTTTAACTCTAGTTACGTATAGACACATCCTATCTGCTCAAGTTCAAACAAATGCCTCAAAGCTCTTTGTGGATAAATGTGAGGTTATCCACTTTGGTGGCAAAAACAGGAAAGTAGATTATTATCTGAATGGTGGCCGATTAGGAAAGGGGGAGATGCAACGAGACCTGGGTGTCATGGTACACCAGTCATTAAAAGTAGGCATGCAGGTGCAGCAGGCAGTGAAGAAGGCGAATGGTATGTTAGCATTCATAGCAAAAGGATTTGAGTATAGGAGCAGGGAGGTTCTACTGCAGTTGTACAGGGTCTTGGTGAGACCACACCTGGAGTATTGCGTACAGTATTGGTCTCCTAATCTGAGGAAAAACATTCTTGCCATAGAGTGAGTACAGAGAAGGTTCACCAGACTGATTCCTGGGATGTCAGGACTTTCATATGAAGAAAGACTGGATAGACTCGGGGGGGATCTTATAGAAACGTACAAAATTCTTAAGGGGTTGGACAGGCTAGATGCAGGAAGATTGTTCCCGATGTTGGGGAAGTCCAGAACAAGGGGTCACAGTTTAAGGATAAGTGGGAAATCTTTAGGACCGAGATGAGGAAAACATTTTTCACACAGAGAGTGGTGAATCTCTGGAATTCTCTGCCACAGAAGGTAGTTGAGGCCAGTTCATTGGCTATATTTAAGAGGGAGTTAGATGTGGCCCTTGTTGCTAAAGGGATCAGGGGGTATGGAGAGAAGGCAGGTACAGGATACTGAGTTGGATGATCAGCCATGATCATATTGAATGGCGGTGCAGGCTCGAAGGGCCGAATGGCCTACTCCTGCACCTATTTTCTATGTTTCTATGTTTCTATGTAAGACAATGATCCCAAACATACTTCTAAAGCAACAAAGGAGTTTTTCAAAGTTAAAAAATGGTCAATTCTTGAGTGGCCAAGTCAATCACCTGATCTGAACCCAATTGAGCATGTCTTTTCTATGCTGAAGAGAAAACTGAAGGGTACTAGCCCCCAAAACAAGCATAAGCTAAAGGTGGCTGCAATACAGGCCTGGCAGAGCATCACCAGAGAAGACACCCAGCAAATGGTGATGTCCATGAATCGCAGACTTCAAGCAGTCATTGCATGCAAAGGATATGCAACAAAATACTAAACATGACTACTTTCATTTACATTACATTGCTGTGTCCCAAACATTATGGTGCCCTGAAATGGGGGACTATGTATCAACACTGCTGTAATATCTACATGGTGAAACCAACATGTATAAAAATGGCCTTTATTAAAATCTGATAATGTGCACTTTAACCATATGTGATTTTTATATTACAAATCTCAAATTGTGGAGTACAGAGGCAAATAAATAATGATGGTTTTGTCCCAAACATTATGGAGGGCACTGTAATTCATTGTGGCACAATGGCATTGCCCTGCAGCACCAGATTCAGGGTGAGACCTGACATAGAAACATAGAAAAAATAAGTGCAGGAGTAGGCCATTCAGCCCTCAGACTACAGCTCAGAGGAAATACATCCTTGTGATTGAGGCAGCGCAGCGTAGGTTCACGAGATTGATCCCTGGGATGGCGGGACTGTCATATGAGGAAAGATTGAAAAGACTAGGCTTGTATTCACTGGAGTTTAGAAGGATGAGGGGGGTCTTATAGAAACATATAAAATTATAAAAGGACTGGACAAGCTAGATGCAGGAAAAATGTTCCCAATGGTGGGCGAGTCCAGAACCAGGGGCCACAGTCTTAGAATAAAGGGGAGGCCATTTAAGACTGAGGTGAGAGAGAAAAAATGTCACCCAGAGAGTTGTGGATTTGGGGAATTCCCTGCCACAGAGGGCAGTGGTGGCCAAATCACTGGATGGATTTAAGAGAGAGTTAGATAAAGTTCTAGGGGCTAGTGGAATCAAGGGATATGGGGAGAAGGCAGGCATGGGTTATTGATTAGGGACGATCAACCATGATCACAATGAATGGCGGTGCGCGCTCGAAGGGCCGAATGGCCTCCTCCTGCACCTATTTTCTATGTTTCTATGGTTCTATGTATCTTCAACCTATATATTGTTAGTTCACCACCAAAGATGTGCAAAGCTGATTCTGTGAAATAAGGTGAAACAAGTAGGCAATAGATAAGGCAACATTTGAGAACCTGTGGCCATAATATAATTTGGTTTCATGTAGGAATGGAGAAAGAAGAGGTCAAGGATTAAACAACATTAATAAAAGAAACATTAGTTTGTGATTAAAGGGAACTAATAGACATTTAAATAGAACAAAGAAGCAACTAGTAGTGTTCTGCCTTAGCAAAGAGAAATATTTAAATACGAGATGGAAATGTTAGACATTAAATGCATTTGTGTTAGGAAAATTGTGGAGTTACAAGTGGAATTCGACAGGGATCTGTGGTAAGAACTCTGATATATATCAGCGACTTGGACATAAATGTGGATATGTTGGTTAGTAAGTTGGTAGACAACACTAAAATTACTGGAGTTGCAGACAGTGAGGAGGCTGCCAAAGTATATACTGGGAATTAGATGAGTTACAAATATGGGCAGAGAAATAATAGATGGAGTTTTAATCTGAGCAAGTGTGAGGTGTAGCACTTTGGGAGGTCGAATGTAAGGGGAAAGTATACAATCAATGGCAAGTCCGTGAGCACCATAGAGGGATCTTGGAGTCCAAGTCCATGTATCCCTGAAAGTAGCAAAGTGGTAAAGAAGGGGTATGTTTGCCGTCATTGGTCAGAAAGTCATGTGGCAATTTTATAAAACTTTGGTTGGGCCATATTTAGAATATTATGTGCAGTTCTGATCACCCCATTAAAGAAGGATAAGGAGAGGCAGCAGAAGAGGTCATGCAGTCTCACTTTATAGCTAATACCCTCCATTTGAGGAAGCATTCTGCCTTGAATAATTATAAGGAAAAGCTGGACAACCTCTTCTGCATCCACTCCAAAGCCCCCACATTAGGTTATTAGCTAAAGGGAGAGGCTAGACAAACGTGGATTGTTTTCTATGAGTTGAGAGGAGACCCATTAGAAGTATTTAAAATTTTGGGAGGCATAGATCGGGCAGTCAGTCTGAACCTTTTTCCCAGGATGGAAATGTCAAAAACTAGATTGCCTAGCTTTAAGGTGAGAAGGGGAATGTTTAAAGGAGATGTGTGAGCAAGTATTTTGAACAAAGGTTGGTAAATGCTAGGAACGTACTATCAGGGGTGATGGTGAATGAAGATACAATAGTGGCTTTGAAAACGATTTTTGATGGGTACGTCGGATATGTAGGGAACGGAGGGATATGGATCATAAAATTAGTTTAATTTGGCTTCATGTTCGGCACAGACTTTGTGGGCCGAAGAGCTTTTCCCCGTAGTGTACTGTTCTATATTCTAAGAAAAGTTTGTCTTCTTTTCATGTGTAAATATAATCCAAAATGTTCTTAAAACTGAATGACACAGTCAGACATGCTTCCTGCAAGTGCTCTGAAGGTATCTGCTCCTGGGACATTGCAGTTTTCACCTTTTAATTGAGTTTTGTGTTTGGTTTAAAACAATGAACTGAATAGTGAGGCGGAACAAGAGACTGCCACCTAGTGCCCAATAAGGAAATGCCAACATCACAGGTTTTAAAGATATGTCCAATTGCACAACAAGTTATAAAACTGAGTTTAGCTGTGTTACTCCATGAAACAAAGAACGACTGCAAATGACCCAACTTCTTATCCTCCCTCACGTGACTTTCCACTTCAGCTTACGTTACACCTTGAACAGCTTTTGTGTTTTCTTTCACAGAACATACATCAATGAGACAAAACAATTCGTTCTAAACTAAGGCGTTTGTTAAATTGCACAACACAGTGGCCGAAAACATATAATAAATAGACGATATTTCGGGGTGGGACCCTTGTTTGGACCAAACTGTCCGTTCCCTTCACAGATGCTGCCTGACCCACTAAGTTCCTCCAGCTTGTTGCGTTTTGCTGGAATCATTCCTTTATGTCCTTACACAATACTGCACCCAGTGATGGGAAAAATTCAGGCAGATAAACTGGAAAATCTGTCGATAGCCCCTGACAGCTGGAGGCAAATCCCAAACTCCATGCACCAGAAAGTTAGGTTTGGTCCTACCTGTTGCATGGCTGCACCCCAAATTGTCTGCGGGGATAACTGACTTAATGGAATTTGACGATGGAACCAGCTTTTTCATCAGTGCAAATTAGCTGGAACCACATTTGCTAATGGTTTTCAAGGACAGCCACAGCAATTAAATGCAATTCAAATTCATTAAAAAAAAAATTATCAATGCAAACACAGCCACTTGTGTGAGGAAAAGACTGCAAGGATAAATAATTTCCAGTCCATGACTTGATACCACTCATTCAAAATATTAGGTGTAATTCCTTTTTGAAAGAATTGTCACTGTTCTGTGGAAGTGCAAACTAAAAGGGAGGAGACGTCACAGAGTCATAGAACATGGAAATAAGAATTTCAGCTCAATTCGTCCCGATCATCCATGTCGCTTACCTGAGAGTCTCACTTGCCTGCACCTGTTCCATATTCCTCCAAAGCTGTACTATCCTTGTATCTGTCCAAATAACTTTGAAATGTCATAATTGTACCTGCGTCTAATACTTTCCCTGGCAGCTAGTTCCCTATACCCATCCCTCTGGGTAAAGAAATTGCCCCTAAGGTTCCTATTAAATCTTTCCCATAGCCCCTTTATTTCTTGATTCCCCACCCTGGGAAAAAGACCCTGTGCATTCCTCCCATCTATTCCCTACATGATTTTATACACCTCCATAAGATCACCCCTCAACCTCCTGAATAAAGTTCTAGCCTGCCCAACCCCTCCTTACGGTTCATGCCCTCGAGTCCTGGCACCATCCTAATAAATCTTCTCTACACCCTTTGCAAATTACCTGACAGAATCTACCTGACTCACTAAGCTCCTCCAGCATTTGTTGTTTTGCTCAAGATTCCAGCATTCGGAGTTCATAGAACATAGAACAGTACAGCATAAGAGCAGGACTTTCGGCCCACAAAGTCTGTGCTGAACACGTTGCAAAAAACATATTTTTTCTCCCTGCAAATAATCCATATTCCTACATCCCCTGCATATCCATGTGCCTATCCAAAAATCTCTTACATGCCACTTTCATATCTGCCTCAACCACCAACCCCGGCAGTACTTTCCAGGCACTCACCACCCTCTGTGTAAAAACGCTGTCGTATATATCTCCTTTAAAGTTTGTCCCTCTCACCATAAAGCTATGCCCTCTAGCATTTGATTTTTCCATCCTGGGAAAAAGATCCTGACTGTCTACCCTATCCATGCCTCTCATAATTTTAGATAGTTATTTTAGGTCTCCTCATAACCTCTGGCATTCCAGAGAAAACAATCCAAGCTTATCCAACCTCTCTCAGTAGCTAATCCAGGCATCATTGTGGTAAACATCCTCTTCACCGTTCTAAAGCATCCACATCATTCCTGTAATGGAGGGACCAGAACTGCATGGAAAACTCCAAATGCGGCCTAACCAAAGCCCTGCAGAACAGCATCATGACATATTGACTCTTATACTCAATGCCCCGACCTATGAGGGATATGGATTACCATAGGCCTTCTTTACCACTCTATCTACTTGTGTTTCCACTTTCAGGAAGTTATGGACTTAGATCCCAAGATCCTTTTGTACATCAATGGTGTTAAGGCTCATGACATTAATTGAACATTTTCCCCTTTTATTTGACCTCCCAACACCTCACCCTTGCTTGGATTTAAAGCCATCAAGCATTTTAAATCTTCATCCCTTTCTCTAGCTGATCAATATCCCGGTATATATGTAGACAACCTTCCTCATAGTTTGCAACCCCAGCAATCATGGTGCTATTTGCAAACTTACTAAGTTTACGTCCACATCATGTATATATATATCACAAACAGCAGAGGAACCAGCACTGATCCCTGAGGAAATCCACTGGTCACACCTCCAACCTGAATATTATCCTTTCACCATAACCATCTTTGTATCAGTAAACCATTTCTGAAGCCATACAACCAAGTCACTTAATCTTGTGCATCTTAATCTTCTGCATCATCCTACCATAGGGGACTTTATCAAATGCCTTGCTAAGTAAGATCCATGTAGACAACATCCACCACCCTACCTTCATCACTCAGCTTCATCATCTCCTCAAAAAATTCAACCAAGTTTGTAAGCTATGAACTGAAATGTACAACGCTATGCTGACTGTCCCTTATTAATTAATTCTCTTCCAAATGGAAGTAAATCCTATCTGGAAGAATCCAATTAAAAAGCTTCCTTATCACTGGCATGAGGCTCACCAGCCTATAATTCCCTGGTTTCTATTCTCTTGAGGTCTTGAGCTATAGGGAGAGGTTGGGCAGGCTAGGACGATGTTCCTTGGAACGCAAAAGGGTGAGGGGTGATCTTATAGAGGTGTATAAGATCATGAGGGGAATAGATAGGGTGAATGCATAGTGTTTAAGAAAGAACTGCAGATGCTGGAAAATCGAAGGTACACAAAAATGCTGGAGAAACTCAGCGGTACACAAAAATGCTGGAGAATGGTCTGAAGAAGGGTTTCGGCCCAAAACGTTGCCTATCTCCTTCGCTCCATAGATGCTGCTGCACCCACTGAGTTTCTCCAGCATTTTTGTGTACCAGGGTGAATGCATAGAGTCTTTTATCCAGAATAAGGGAATTAAGAACCAGAGGGCATAGGTTTTAGGTGAGAGAGGGAAAATGTAATAGGAAACTGAGGGACAACTATTTCACACAGTGTGTGGTTGGTGTACGGAACGAGCTGCGAGAGGAAATAGTTGTGGCAGGTACTGTAACAACATTTAAAAGACATTTGAACAGGTGCATTGATGGGAGAGGATTGGAGCGACATGGGCCATGTGGCTGCAGATGGGATTAGTGTTGATGGAATATTTTTGTCGGCATGGGGAAGTTGGGCAGAAAGTTTGTTCCCGTGCTGTATGAAGGCATAGCCTTCAACTTTAAAACCAATACATTGCAAACCAATTAAAACAAGGACAATCAACTTAAAATTCCATAGCCATTAGAACCAAACCTGATGGCACATTTGTTCTATAGCTGACTGAGATCACAAGTGGGTATCTCACCAATAAATTCAAAAGAGATCTAATTTGTTCTTGCCGGGGTCCAGTGTAATTTTAATTAGGGGGGGATCAGATCCACGCAATGAAATCTTGAAGCAATGTGCAATGGCTCACTGAATCGATATTGTTCTTTTTTGCGCCATCATCCAAAGTCGGAATTACCCCTTCAGTCTAACAGCAACTGCTTTGTTTTAGGGAGCCCTCCAAAGCAAATGAGGGCTGGTCTGTGTTTGTGGGTGTGTTGTACAATCAATGCAATTGGGGGGGAAAAAAGCCTCTAGAAACTGAGACTTTAATGTAAAGCAGTTTCTAACGTATTCTTACTAAAATGAGCAGTATTTAATTACTGTCTGCAATTTTAGTTTCTGGTGTTAAATCCGAGGGATAAAAATAACAAATGAGCTCGGTCTCTTACTTATTGCTCTGTGCCACTTCAAATATATACAAAGCATTTTTCTCTCTCATTCCAGTACAGTTGGAAAACATTTGCAAAGGTAAGGAAGTTAATCTTGTGCATTTTAAGTGAAATTCATCTCAATTAACATACTGTGTTGGTGTCCTTGGCAGTGGTTTCTGTTCAGTTTAACAAACGCTTTAATTCAGATCAGTACTTCATTCGTCCCTTTGACATATGTTCTATGAAAAAGCCCAAAGCTGTCCAACATTAGTGTTAAATCCATGTAAAGTAAGCTTAGAGAAACAGCCACGTGGGGGGATGGTAAGAGGTTGGGTCATTCTTTTTGTTCTCTCCCTTGGTATTTCACTTTATACGGATGTTACTCTAACAAGACTATGGAGCATTTATTTTGCAAACAGAAACTTTTTGAAAATCCAAATGTTTCTAGAAGTTGATTGAAATATTATGGAGTAAACACGTTGCCTGCGATGGTGAGATGCCAACATGTTCTATAAATACTCAAGATGCTTTGGTGGGAATTTCAGAAAAAGGAAAATAATCCAGTTTAGTTTTTCCTTTGAGTGGAGATTATTGCAGTAATCCATCTGGTTTTGCATAGTCGTGAATATCTAGTCATTTCTATTCTTACCCTATTATTTTTCGATGCAAAATGGTATAATAAGTAATAACGATTTCCAAAATGACATTGCTTCTGTGAATTTATATTCTGCTTTCTGCAGTGGTTTGAGCATTTAGGATTAAATGTAAAAGAAAAAACCCTGTCATGAATAATACAGGACAATAATATTTTCTCCATTTGTGGGAGTATAAACCACTAGATTAGCTTCCCTTCTAGTAACACGTAATATTCCTGGTCCTTACATTTGCTTTACATTTATTAGCTTCCCTTCAAGTAATAGGTAATATTCTTAGTCCTTACATTTCCTTTTATTTACACAAATATCCTGCAATTTGCAGTTTGTTCAAATTAGCTGTAGTTTATATATTTTTTCAAAATTTATTGCACAATTTTATGTCACATTCTGAGTTCTTAATGGAAAATATAATAGTCTACTCAAACAATAGTGCTTTCAATTATTTTATTATGACATTTAATTAATGGCAACCTGTTTTAATGAATAAAGTCACTCAGAGTCCTTCAGGGCTTCCTAAATAGTGACCAAAAGCAGCAGGGATTTTTTTTTAGTTGTATGCTCCCACTCTTCAAGTGCTGTATAGAAATGCTCACTAATGAAGAGGGAGGGGTAGGAGCTTGTCTACATTCAAAGATCACTGGTGAGTCATTCAGCAGAAAAGGACCCCTTACCAGGAATAGTCACAGTTCCGTGGCATTGTACTAGCAAAAGGACCTGATCAAAGGTCTCCCGCGGAGCATGCATGGTTTCCTTTCATGGTACAACCATAATTAAAACTACTAACTCTCTTTTAAAAGGCTGCAGGATGCCATGTAGGCATCTGTCTGGAGTGTCCTTTGTGATGTCATCAGCTGTCAAGGGCCAGTGCAAGAGGGCTTTGAGGAAAATGCCAGTCATGAAGGTGCTTGTAGACAAGGGTCCTGCTAGGGTTTGACAGGAGCCTTGACTGTGTAATTCTTGCTGAATTCACCCCTTGCTATTGCGCTGTCAGCTGCCAGTAAATAAAACTCAAAGAGGCGAGCTGAAGTTTTATTACCTGATCCAAGAGGGTTTTTGTTGGTTCTGGCATCACACAGAGGAAGCTCTTGCTCCCCCATTATTTGTATTTGAAGATGTCCATTGGAGCCTGCAGAGTCTGGGACAGGGTTCAGAGCGGGAGCTTTTGAAGAGTGTCAATAGTTGTAACAGTTCAGCTGTTAGGAAGGAGAATAAATGGAGAAGCTTGTTAATCCCCTTTTGGCTCTTCTGGTGCCTTTTGCCCTTTTATCACAACCCTATTAGGCTCGTACTCATCTCAGGCTGAAAAAACATGAATTGTTGTGAAGTACTAATTGGGGAAGGCCATAAATCATTAAGTTCAGGAACTTTCTCTAACTGGAAGTCAACTCACCACAGGAATCAGGTGGAGGCTAGAACTTCTCCGAAACAATTACACTTTATGTTTAATACTGTTAAAAGAAATCCAATTGAATCACTTGCAATATACCCATGAAGATTATACAACACTGCTACTGTCTCAGATACATACCCACAATTAATACATGTAAGTAGAATGATACTGGTAAACAATAATAGTTTTGTTAATTGGTATTTAAAGAAACCATATAATCATATTCATTTACATAGAAAATAATTAGCCTGACCCAACTGTTATGAACCAAGCATTGCTAATGACTTTCTTGATGTTAACTAAATCCTATTGCTCTGCACCAAAATTGATATGGATTTATTTCTTATTGATACAGCATGGAAATGGGCCCTTTGGCCCACTGAGTCCATGCCAACCATTGATCGATCACCTGTTCACACTAATTCTATGTCATCTCACTTTTGCATCCACTCCCCACACACTGGGGACTATTCACAGACACTAACTAACCTACAAATCTGCACATCTTTGGGATGTGAGAGGAAACCAGAGCAACCGGAGGAAACTTGTACAGTCACAGGGAGAACGTAGAAACTCCACACAAACAAGATGAGGATTCTGTGTTGGCCATCGGCATGAACGATAATGGAAGTTGATATTTGTTGCATGAAGAGTCAGGTATGATGAAGATTAACGGCTGCCAGTCATAGACTGCTAATTCATTGTCACCTTTGCAATTCCTATCTCAGAATAACATTAAACCTCTGTCAGCAACAGTGAAAATCCTATCTTGTTATGGTTTGAGGAAATGATTTTAAGATTTAAAATATCAAACAGCACCTTAACATGTTGCAAAGATTTTAAACCCCTAGTTTTGAAAATGGGCCAAATGCAGGCAAATGGAACTAGCTTAGATGGGGCATCTTGGGTGGCATGGACGAGATGGGCCGAAGGGCCTGTTTTTGTGCTGTTTGAATATGACTAAATGTTGAGATTAAATGAAAGCTAATCCCAATGATAATAATCACAACTACTACTTTTGTTCCAGAAAGGAAATCTACAATTCTTATTCTGTCAAGCCTACATGTGTTCCTCCTCAACTACCGTGTGACTTCAGGGCAATTTGGGATGGACATTAAATACTGACTTTCTAGTGCCATCCATATGCAGTAAACGAATAAAATGAGAATTACTGGGCCAATGAGCAAATAAAACATAGCGTTGGAGGAACTCAGCGTTGTAGGAACCCAGGCAGCATCTGTGGAGAGAATGGACAGGCAAAGTTTTAGGTTGGGCCTGTTCTTCAGACTGATGTTTAAGCCATGTGGGACAAGACAGTGGTGAAGGACAAGGGCTGGGGAAGGATTTGTGGCTGTCGTAGTGAGTCTGGGTTCAAAGGGCAGGAGAGCAGCAGGGGATCAGTGAAAGAGGGTCTCACACTAGGTAGGCTTACTTCAAGGAGATTTTGAGCAACCTTAGTTTTCTGGGCCAGTGTAGTTTAGCTGACCTTACAATGTGAGAAAGCTTTGGCAGAAGATGGATGTGAAGTCAATTTATTTTAATGAGCAACATGAATTTTCATGGAATTTTCACAATGAATGGGCCATTCCAGAAATCTACCTTACTCCAAAACTTGTAAAATACATGACAGCAAATTAATTATGGTTTATGGTTTTCAACAGAAAATATTGTTCTTTGCACAGCTGCATTTGTTTTTTACTTTCTACTATGTCATGTTTCTAATGACATTTATTTAGTTTAGTTTAGTTTAGAGAGACAGGTCCTTTGGAGAACCGTGTCCACAAGGACCATCAATCACCCGTTCATACTAGTTCTATGTTATCCCAGTCTCGCATTCACCACCCCCACACTAGGGGCAATTTACAGGGGCCAATTAACCTGTGAACCCGCATGTCATTGGGATGTGGGAGGAAACTCATGCATTCACAGGAAAAAAATGTGCAAACTCCACACAGACAGCACCCAAGGTCAGGGTCAAACCCAGGTCTCTGGCACTGTGAGGCCAGCAGCTCTATCAGCTGTGCTACTGTGTCACTCTTACAATGTTCTTATGATGATGTTCAACAAGTGTACTTGAAGAGTAATTGACCAGTTGGGATGGTTCCAGCTTCAGCCCCGGTCTGCATGGAGCAATGGATTTCACTGGTTGGAAGTAGCTGTCACCATACAGTTTTGCCAGTATACACAGAGAAATATCATGATTTAAGAGGCTAATCAAATAGATTTTCTTCTACTTATTCACATTTAAAATGTTGTTTGCTTCTTCTGACAATAATGTCGGGAGATAAAATCCAAACACCCTTTATAAGGTCATATATATGTTTATTTAAATTTTTCTTGAAACATCTGACCAAAATTCTCCTTGATTTCTAAAATTGAGCAGCCTGCCAATGTAAAGGGTGATGAGCGTACAATGGCTACTCGTTTGGGATATCAAAGGATAGAGAAAAAATACTAGCATGTGATGAATAAATGGGAGAAAATCTAATTGCATAGAATGCAATGTGCTGGAGTAACTCAGCGGGTCAGGGATGGATAAGCGGTATTTCGGGTTTGGACCCTTCTTCGGATTGGGCTGCTGAGTTACTTCAACACTTTGTGTGGAGCACTCCAGCATCTGCAATCCCTTGAGTGTCGAGAACATCTTTTTGATTGGCTACTTTAAGATAGCTTTTGAGCATTTTTGCCCATCCCTAATTGTCTCTGAGAAGGTGATGGTTAGCCTCCTCTTTGATTCTATGCAGTCTATTAGAACATAGAACAGTACAGTACTGGAACAGGCCCATCGGCCCACGATGTCTGTGCCAAAAATGTTGCAAGTTAAACTATTTCCATCTGCCAACATTTGATCCATATCCCTCCATTCCCTGCATGTCTATAGTCTGTCCAAAAGTCACTTAAATGCCACTATTGTATCTGCCCCAACCATCACCCCCGGCGGCAGTGTGTTCATGGCATTCATCACCCTCTGTGTAAAAAACTTTCACCCCACATCTCATTTAAACTATGCACCTCTCACCTTAAACTATGCCCTCTGGTATTTGATTTTTCTGTAAAGGAGAGATAACTGACACACTGTAACCTTTACTGAGAGTTTAATATAGCACATGGCACACACGTCCCAGCACTGACTGCATCCAGCCTTCAGGCGTACTGGGACCTAGTGGGAGGAACAAAGGGAGAATACTACAGTTATACTAATATGACGGGGCGTGGTTAGTGGTGATGAGGTAACTACATTATAGGTTGCATGCATAACCCATCTACATCCTTCCCCTTACAATTTAAACAAGTTACAGCAATGGCAGGTTGGTTATACAGTACCTGCAAAGCTAAGCAAACTCTCCATATCGAGCCGGAGGTTTTACAATCCGACCCGAGCGAGTGCGCACAGCACCCTCACCCTCCCCACCCGAAAGAATAGGAGGAGGGACAGGAACAGAAACAGGAGGGGGAGAGAAGATGGGAGGAGAACCCAGCTTGGAGGGGGAACGGAGAGGCACAGGTGAGCCAGGTGAAACAGAAGGGGTAGAATGAGCAGAAGTGGGAGAAAGAGAAGACCTTGCAGGGGACAACAGAGCCTGAGGAGCAAAACCGGGAGGAGCAGGGGGGTACCCAAGGCAAAAGGACCGACCGTGGCATGCAGGGAGCAGATGGTACGTTAGTGGAGGAAGGCTCGACACGCGATGGAGGGGTATACGGAATCGCAGGAGGTGGTTTTGGCTCGTTAACCGCCAACAGGTGCTGGCGGCTGCGTCGGTATAGAGTCCCCTCAAAATCCACCAGGTAGGACCGTGGCGCGCTGTCAAACCCGACGACGGTGGCAAGTCGGGAGTAGCCGGTGGACGTCTGCAAACGGACGACCTGATCAGGCATCAGTGGCGAAAGAGGGCGGCAGGATTTGTCATGCGAGCGGCGCTGGATCTCGTGCTTCTGGGCAATACGTTGCTGGACATCAGCAGGCTGCAGGACTTTGGGCATCAGGGACTGCTGGGCAATAGGCATCGGAGGGCGGACAACACGGGACATGAGTCGCTGGGCAGGGGATCCCATGGTACTGTCTCTGGAAATGTTCCGAAGGTTCAGGAGACCCTGATAGAAATCCCCGTTCGAGATGCGGGTTTGTTCAAGCAGGTGCTTTGCGCTGCGGACCGCCCGTTCAGCTAGACCATTGCTCTGCGGGTACTCCGGGCTGCTGGTGAAATGATTAAAGTTCCACTTTGCAGCAAATGCTCGAAATTCGGCGCTGGTGAACTGGCGTCCGTTGTCTGTCTGCAGCCGGACAGGGGAACCAAACGTGGCAAAGTGACGGCGAAGTTTGCTGATCACCATCTCGGAGGTGATGGCAGGGAGGAGGTCCACCTCGAACCAATTAGAGTAGGAGTCTACTAGCACAAGGTACTGCCTCCCACGCCAGTCGAAAATATCGGCAGCCAGAGAAGACCAGGGCATGTCAGGGGCAGGCTGCTGCAAAAGCGGCTGTCGTTGCTGATGCGGGGCAAGAGAGTGACAGTCCGGACAGGAATCCACCCTGGCCTGGATGTACTTTGCCATGGCCGGCCAGTAGTACTGTTCCTGGGCATGCGAGATAGTGGCATCTGCCCCGGGATGCCCCATGTGGGCGGCGTCAAAATACAAGCCATGTAGCGAGGCAGGATATATCCATCCTGGGATATATACTCAGACTGTCTATTCTATCTTTATCTCTCATATGAAATATTGTACAGCCTGTGAAGCACCTCTGCAGTGTGTGACAGTAGAGAACGTGGGGCATCCTTGCCAGCGGTCTTCTCTATGCACGCGTCAAGAGTTTAATTGTTATATGTACCGGAAATGGAACAATTAAATTCTTACTTGCAGCAGCATAACAGGCCTGTAAACACAGTACTCACAGCTAAAATCAATAAATTAAAAAAATATATATTATTGGAAAAAGCGCAAAGTGCTTAGTGCAACCAAGATAGCTTGTGGTTTAGTTAGTGTTTATAGCGTTCAAGAGCCTGATGGTTATTGGGAAGAAGCTGTTCTGAACCTGGAGGTCGCAGTTCTCAGAATCATATACCTTCTTCCCGATGGCAGGAATGAAATGAGAGTGTGACCCGGGGTGATTTGGGTCCTTGATGATGCTGACTCCCTCTTTGATGCAGCACCTCCTGTAGATATCTTCGATAGTGGGGAGCACGCCGCCTGTGATGGACCGGGCAACAGCAGTCACAGTTTATGAGTCAGCAGTGGGGATCTTGCCCTATTTCCCTCTTGTGGGCCATATTGCAGAGCAGTCTTCACAGAACGGTTAATGCAGAACAGCGTAGAAACGCATGATCTGTGTAATTACATAGTGCATCATTTTTTAAAGACAATCTAGTTAGGGATGGGGGCAACTTGGTTGACATGGACGAGTTGGGCTGAAGGGCTAGCTTCCGAGCAGTCCCACTCCACGACTGCCTCTTGCACCTCCCAAGCTTTAAATAGGTTTCCCATTGTGCTATCTGTAAAGCTGGAAGAGTGCGAAGTGGTTGAGGAAGAACAACCTCATGTGCAAAGGTGGAAGATAAAATCACTCGTTGTTTTGGAGTAATTGGATCCAGATCTTATGGGTGTTACTTCAGTAAATATTAGTGTAGAAATTCCAGATGACATGCAATTGAGCCAAACCCAGAGGTTAAAGAGAATAAGCTCAGTAGACAGGATAGGCAGGGACATGGCAGGGAGCAAAGTAGGTCGTGATGATTTAAACTGCTTTTATTTCAATGCAAGAGGCCTGACAGCTAAGGCCGATTAACTCATGGATAGGAACATGGGAGTGGGATGTTATAACTATTAGTGAGCTGAGGGAAGGTGACGAATGGCAGCTCAATATTTCAGGGTACAAATGTCACTGGAGGCATGGATGTGGAGATGAGAGAGGAGTGGGGGTTAAGCTTTGGATTAGGGAGAACATCCCGGTATTTAGGAGGGGATATTCCTGGGGGATTGTCCAGTGAGACTATGGGGGTGGAATTCAGAAATAAGGATGATCAATTTGATGGGATGATAAGATAAGATTGCCCCCTCATCCCTGAAGTAAGTGGGAGTTGAAATAGGAAATATGAAGGGATATCACAGACAACAGCAAGAATAATATGATTAATGTGATAAAAAAGAACTGCAGATGCTGGTTTATATCAAACTAGGCGCAAAATGCTTGAGTAACACTACAGGTCAGTGAGCACCTCTGAAGAAAATGGATAGATGACATTTTGACGTTCAGACTGATTGTAGTAGGGATAGTGGGGAAAAACTAAATAAACTAGATGCAAGAAAGAAAAACAGGATAAATCAGGTCCGGCAATAGATCTCAGGAAAGGAGGTTCCCTGATAGGCTGATTGTTGGGGGGAGGGGGGGGGGGGGGGTGGGGGGGGACGAGAGGTGTTTGTAGTACAGGGTAGTTATATAAAATTGGAGAATACATCGTTCATACCAATGGCTTATGAGCTACCAAAGTGAAATATGAGGCACTGCTCCTCCAATTTGCATGTGGGCTGCAGAATAAGAAGACTGAGGAGTCTGAATTAGGGCACAAACCAAAATATCACCTATCCATGTCCTCCACATTGAGTTACTCCAGCTATTTTTGTTTTCTTTATGGACACAAATACGCATGAAGCTATACAGTAAATGCAGTATTGATCACAGGTTTGTCTTATCCTAAAACTCTGCTGTGCTACACAACCCAGACTTTCCAGGCTATTACACTCATCCCCCTGCATTGCAATAAGAATATAAGAATGTGTCGACAAATGAAATCTGTGACTCTGAGTGCTCAGTCACTTGCAGTGACTTCAGGGACAGTTCTCTTCATTACAATCATCGATGGATCATGTGGCAACTCTCAGAAATGTGTAACCAGCCCCCACTTCGGGCAGCCTGGGACAAGTTGCTGATTTTTTATTCACAAAAGCACAGGCGGCAACTCTGATGACAGTATCAAAGCAAAACATTTCCACTAAAAGCATCCTTCAGTTCGTTTTACATTACTCATTGTGTAAATAGAACAGACGTCATGGGATTTAGGACGGCAATGTTGTTTGCTGCAGATTTCGCTGGATGATAATGAGTTCCCTGCAGCTTTGGCATGCACATTCATACTGAGTCAAGAGCTGCCGTGCAGGCACTAAGGGACAAAAAGGGCTCACCTCAGAGCATACACATAAAACTACCAGCAGACTGATCTCACACCAGAAACGTGTCAAAAACAGCCAGCGAGCTGGGGATCAAAGGCAAGGAAGAATCTTGAACCGGGCATTTTGAACAGAATAATACAACTCTGAGTATCAGGGAAGATTAGCAGCTTGGAGAGGTACAAAGATGTCAATGGAAGTTTCAAAGTGTAGGGTGAAAGTAATCATAGAACAAATACCACCCACATTCAGGGAAGTGTTCAAGGACTCACACAATTATCAGAATCTGTTTTGAGTTCTGTGATAAGGATGAAAGGTATAAAATCCTAAAACTAAATATTTGCATATTTGGCGCTGATAGATAATGGACCATTATTGATAGAGTAAGCTAAAAGAAATGGAACCAATCAGAGAGTCTGCATAAGAAATGTAAAGAAATTTAGATATTGGACAAATATGGGGATAAAGGTTATTAAATCATTATAGACAAATCAAGATAGACTAAAGAAATTCCATATTTCTTCAAAAAACAGTGACCAAGGTATTATTGATAGAATCGATGATATACGTAGCTGATCAAATTGGAGCATCTTGAGCAGCTTGCAAAATTCAAAGGAGTAAGGAGAGTATGGAGGGTGGTGCGGGGGTTATTCTACATCTGATATTCTATGGAAAAGTCACTATATTTGCGCAAAGTTCATCAAAGATCTCTGTGAAACATTGATCACCTTGAGGTATCCTCCCAAATTTTGATGAACAGTGGTACGTTATGTCTGCAGCTGATACACTTACCTTACCCCTTCCAAATTTTGCTCATAAGTGATGTTGAGTTATGAATCCACCCGGAGGTACCCATGTAAAACTTGCTCAACATAGGTGCGAAATATGAATCACACCTGCAACACCCACCTGAGGTTATCCTCTACAAACCGACTGATGACCAGTTTAAAATATGTACCCGAGGTGACACATGAAACTGCAGATGTGGTACGTATATAGTTCCATGCTGTTGATGTCTGTGGTGGATTGTTGTCCTGTAAGCTGCTTAAGCTTAAATTTAATGGCCTGATTTAATTAATAATTTTTTTTAACTTTTGTGATCTTTTTGTAATATTCTGCAAATTAGAAAATCTAATTTTTGACTTTTTGGAGACACTTTTGCTGTCATGCTGTACTGGTGCATACCATTACAAAAATGCACTGGATACAAATGATAGGATGTACCTGAGGATATCCTTGCAAAATTGCTTTGAGGTGTCCATCACAACGGCCGTATCCACCAAAATCTCACTGGAATCGGTTGCATAAAGTCCATCGCAACGACAACATCCAATGGGAAGAACATAAGGAATAGAGCAAGAGGTGACTATTTGACATCACTTGCCTAGTCTGCCATTTAGCAAGATTCCAGCTGGTTCCATCAACAGCACTTTCCTGCACTAACCGTACATCCCTTGACTCCCATAACATGTAAAATTCTATCAGTGCCTTGAATATAGTGGCTTTGCTTCCACAACTCACCTGGGTTGAGAATTGCTATTTTTTTTGTGTGAAGATATTCTTTATTCATTTCTGACATGAAAGGATGATCTCTCATTTGACAATGTGTCACCTGATTTTGGAGATTCCAGTGAGGAGAAATAGATGAATGAAGGTAGTGGGAAAAGAAATACCACGCTGGGTCTGTGCAAGACAGAACGAGGCAGTTACTGGAAATCTGGGATGAAAGTGAATGCTGGAATTTCTCAACACCTTAGGTAGCATCTATGGAAAGAGAAACAGGAAAACTCATTATACCTAATTGGAGAAGTAAGCCTCTGGAGCAGCATTTCTCAACTTTTTTACTCAGGGAACTCCTACATAAAAATTATCATATATTTTTATTAATCTCTTTCTTTCTCTTTCATAAACTTAAGGTTCATGAGGCAAAAATAATATATTTTACTGATAACTGGTTTAAGCGAAAAAATAACACGTTTTTCTCAAGTTTATTGACAATGCAAATAAAACTGAAATCAAAGTGCTTGTTCAAAATTGAAGCAAATAAAGGCAATCAGAACTAACCTTGGAGGAGGGAGGGAGAGAGAAAGAGAGAGAGAGAAAGAGAAAGAAAACAACACACATAAACTTTTCATAAATTAACAAAACATACATAATTAAACTTTTGATAAACTAACAAAAATAAACATAAACATATTTAAATTTTTTAATTTCATATAACATCCCTAAATGATGGGTAAAACTGACTAAATAACGTGGGTGAATGGGGAACTGTACCTGCACGCCAGGAGGCACAGACAGGACTGATGTAGACCGTGCAGGCGGCTGTACTCGAGTAAGTTACTTGATGATACACAAATCCATCACGTACAGCTCCTGTCCATAGACCACTAAAGGCCGTTTCAGACGTCGCTAAATATATTCCCTATGATTATTATACTTTTAAATGATATAACAGGACTTTATTATAATACCCAAGAATTTTCCAAGAATATGCCATACGTGTATAATAAAATTACAAATACGAAATTAAACACAAAAATGACTCAAAAATGCATTTACATATAATTAGCCTATTTATCACTATTTCTCTCGGAACCCCTAGCGACCTCTCGCGGAACCCTAGCGTTCCGGGGAACCCCGGTTGAGAAACGCTGCCCTAGAGGTTGCAATGTGGATACGTGTTCAATTATATATGCTCTAATTTTGTTTATTTATCACTTCTTACATACCTTATAAAGTCCAAATACACCATGTTAATTTGCCATAATGAATGCAATTAACATATTTCTCAAAAAAAATGATTTCCTCGTGTCAAGGATTTATGGACTTGAATTCAATGGTTCTTCTGATGCTTAATACTCCCTAAGACCCTACTATACAATACATTCCCCTTATCAGAAAGATATAGAAAGTGGAAGGTTTTACTACAACTTTATAATACCTTGGTCAAACCTCCGCTGGAAAAGCTGTAGAAGAGATTAACCACGATGCTGTCTGGGGTGGAGCGGTTCACTTGTGCGGAGAGACTGGAGAAGCTAGATCTGTTCTCACTCGAATGGGGGTGATTAAGAGGGGACATAATTGGTATGGATAAGGTGGACTGCAGGAAACCTTTCCCCATATCAGAGGTGAATAAAACCAGAGGACTTAAATACTCACCCAAAGTAATTATTGAATAGGTTTAGGGTAAGGGAAAAACAACATAGAGGTGATATAACGGGTTCTTTCTTCATCTAGAGAGATAGGTATCTGGAATATACTGGCTGTGAGAGTGGTTGTAGGTGGAATGCTGACATTATTTAGGAAGGCTGTGAATGCTTTGTCTTTATATATATTCAGGACAGAGGTCAAAATACTTTTAGTTATTGAAGGAATCAGGTAATGTGGGATTAGCGCAGGAAAATCGGGCAGAGTTAAATGATTAGCCAGGTAGTTCTGGAAGATGGGAGTAGAGCATATGGGATTGTGAAGAGAATAAAATGGGGATACTGTAAATAGATACATGTACTGGTATTGGTTTATTTTATCGCGCATACTGAGATACCCTGAAAAACTTTGTGCATCGAAGGGCCTATTTCTGTGCGATTTAGCTCGAAGGCTATAAATCCTCTTGTGACAAAGGCAGTAACACCATATTGTGCACTCTGGTATATTTTATCTTCGCACTACCTGGTTTTACTTGTGTGTGGTTTGATTGTATTCATGTACAGTATGATTTGATTCGACTGGGATAGCACGCTAAAGTTTTTCACTGTTTCTCGGTACACATGACAATAATAAATCAAAACCAATACTAATAACAACATGCTGTTTTCCTCCTTAAATACCTGCATTGTAACTTCCATTGATTCTTCTTCTTTCGTGTCCATCTTCCATGTTTCAAATGTTGACATCACTGTCATCTTCCGTCCTGCAAAGGACACAAGCTTCCGGCGACAATCAGTGGGAGCCATCACTTGTTGCAATAGATGATGGTGGTAGCAGAATTAGCTCGGGATGCTTCTGCTATGGGGCCCTTCCATTGATTTGGGTACCCAGATCCCTCGGGACGACAACATCTTTCAATTTCCCACCATTTAAAAAATATGCTGCCTTGCTATGTTTTTCTACCAAAGTGAATGAGCTCAAATTTTTCCCACATTATGTTCTATTTTTGTTGATTTTGACAACACCCGTATGCTTCTTTGTATGTGTTTTTGTAGTAACTCTGACATGTCTTTGACATGGAGCCAATCTTGTGAGAGTTCTCCAGGGGAGGGTGTGGCTAGCCTGGGTGGGTCTCCTGTAGAGTCAGAAGCCCCTATCCAATCTCAATATGTGTTTAATTCTTAAAGGAATAGTAAGATGAAGAACTTATTTTCGAGCATTCGTCAAGTATTTCAAAGTGAAAGATTCAATATTAATCTTCTCGTACTGTGATCATTAATCTAGATTATTTAATTGGCATGTGTACTGGCAACGGAAGTTAAATTCTTGCTGCAATAAGACACAATAAGACTCAGATAAATATACAGTAATCAATAATATAATAAATTATAATCACCCCTACCCCCAGAAGAGATCCCAGTGGACTATGAAGCTAAATCCTTGCTCCCTGCACCAGCCTCCCAGCCACACATTCAGATCCCCTATCTCCCTGATCCTGCCCTCATTAGCACGAGGTACTGGAAGCAATCCAGAGATAACCACCATAGAAGTCCTGCTTTTCAGTCTTCTTCCTAACTCTCTAAACTCGCATTGCAGAACCTCCTTCCTCTTCTTCCCAACATCGTTTGTGCCCACGTGCACAACTACTTCCGGCTGTTCACTTTCCCTCTCGAGGATGTTCTGAAATCGGTTTGTGATATCTTGAACCCTGGCACCAGGGAGGCTGCAGACCATCCTCGAGTCTCGTCTGCTGCCACAGAATCTCCTGTCCGCATCTTGGACAATGGAGTCACCCACCACTATAGCTCTGCCCAACGTCGGTCTCGCCAGTCGAGTCTCATCTCCAGGATTGGAGCCACCGACCTGTTCGCCGCTTGGACTGGAAGCGTTGTCTGCCCCGACAGCTCCCAAAAGGGTGTACCTGTTTTCATTTGGCACAGTCACTCAGGTCTCCTGCACTCCATGGTTACTCCCCTTTCTCACAGTCACCCACCTTCGCTCTTCCTGTATCCTTGCCGAGACAACCTCACTGCAGGTCCTGTCCAGGAAACTCTCATTTTCCCGGATGGCCCTGAGGTCATCCAGCCGCTTCTCCAGTTCCCTAACACGTTCGTTCAGGAGCTGCACCTGGACACAATTTCTGCAGGAGTAGTTTCCAGAAGCACCAGCAGTGTCCCTGTCTTCCCACATCCTGCAGGAAACACACTGCTCCGACATGCCTGCCATTTCTTCAGAAGACATAAGTCACAAATTTCAAACAAGTGTCGCCTCCTTGTCTCAGCCTCCTTGCCGTAGACTCTTCAGCCAAAGACTCGCACTTTTCTACCAAGGAACTGCCCTCGACAAGGCCGCTCCCCGACTCCTGGACTAAGCTCGAGATCAAAGGTAATGAAGATTACCTTTTGGCTCTTACCTTTGGAAGATAGCAGATATTAGTAGTAAGCACAAGGTAGTGATTGTGGGAGATTTCAACTTTCCACACATAGACTGGGAAACACATTCTGTAAATGGGCTGGATGGTTTGGAGTTTGTAAAATGTGTGCAGGATAGTTTTTGCAGCAATACATAGAGGTACCTACTAGAGGAGGGGCAGTGCTGGACCTCCTGTTAGGAAATGAGACGGGACAGGTGGCGGAGGTATGCGTTGGGGAGCACTTCGGGTCCAGTGATCACAATACCATTAGTTTCAATATAATTATGGAGAGGGTCAGAACTGGACCTAGGGTTGAGATTTTTGATAGGAGAAAGGCTAACTTTGATGAGATGCGAAATGATTTAAAAGGAGTGAAATGGGACATTTTGTTTTATGGGAAGGATGTAGAAGAGAAATGGAGGACATTTAAAGGGGAAATTTTAAGAGTACAGAATCTTTATGTTCCTGTTCGGTTGAAAGGAAACAGTAAAAATTGGAAAGAGCCCTGGTTTTCAAGGGAAATTGGACATCTTGTTCGGAAAAAGAGGGAGATCTACAATAATTATAGGCAGCATGAAGTAAATGAGGTGCTTGAGGAGTATAAGGAATGTAAAAAGAATCTTAAGAAATAAATTAGAAAAGCTAAAAGAAGACATGAGGTTGCTTTGGCAAGTAAGGTGAAAGTAAATCCAAAGAGTTTCTACAGCTATATTAATAGCAAAAGGATAACGAGGGATAAAATTGGTCCATTGGAGAGACAGAGTGGACAGCTATCTGCAGAGCCAAAAGAGATGGGGGAGATATTGAACAATTTCTTTTCTTCGGTATTCACCAAGGAGAAGGATATTAAATTATGTGAGGTAAGGGAAACTAGTAGAGTAGCTATGGATACTATGAGTTTCAAAGTAAAAGAAGTACTGACACTTTTGAAAAATATAAAAGTGGATAAGTCTCCAGGTCCTGACAGGATATTCCCTAGGACATTGAGGGAAGTTAGTGTAGAAATAGCCGGGGCTATGACAGAAATAGAGATAATATATATAAGCATCTGGATAAACAGGGTCTGATTAGGAACAGTCAACATGGATTTGTGCCTGGAAGGTCATGTTTGACTAATCTTCTTGAATTTTTTGAAGAGGTTACTAGGGAAATTGACGAGGGTAAAGCAGTGGATGTTGTCTATATGGACTTTAGTAAGGCCTTTGACAAGGTTCCTCATGGAAGGTTGGTTAAGAAGGTTCAACTGTTGGGTATAAATGCAGGAGTAGCAAGATGGATTCAACAGTGGCTGAATGGGAGACGCCAGAGGGTAATGGTGGATGGCTGTTTGTCGGGTTGGAGGCAGGTGACTAGTGGAGTGCCTCAGGGATCTGTGTTGGGTCCTTTGTTGTTTGTCATGTACATCAATGATCTGGATGAAGGTGTGGTAAATTGGATTAGTAAGTATGCAGATGATACCAAGATAGGGGGTGTTGTGGATAATGAAGAGGATTTCCAAAGTCTACAGAGTGATTTAGGCCATTTGGAAGAATGGGCTGAAAGATGGCAGATGGAGTTTAATGCTGATAAATGTGAGGTACTACACCTTGGCAGGACAAATCAAAATAGGACGTACATGGTAAATGGTAGGGAATTGAAGAATGCAGTTGAACAGAGGGATCTGGGAATAACCGTGCATAGTTCCTTGAAGGTGGAATCTCATATAGATAGGGTGGAAAAGAAAGCTTTTGGTATGCTAGCCTTTATAAATCAGAGCATTGAGTATAGAAGCTGGGATGTAATGTTAAAATTGTACAAGGCATTGGTGAGACCAAATCTGGAGTATGGTGTACAATTTTGGTTGCCCAATTATAGGAAGGATGTCAACAAAATAGAGAGAGTACAGAGGAGATTTACTAGAATGTTGCCTGGGTTTCAACAACTAAGTTACAGAGAAAGGTTGAATAAGTTAGGTCTTTATTCTCTGGAGCGCAGAAGGTTAAGGGGGGACTTGATAGAGGTCTTTAAAATGATGAGAGGGATAGACAGAGTTGATGTGGACAAGCTTTTCCCTTTGAGAATAGGGAAGATTCAAACAAGAGGACATGACTTCAGATTTAAGGGACAGAAGTTTAGGGGTAACATGAGGGGGAACTTCTTTACTCAGAGAGTGGTAGCGGTGTGGAATGAGCTTACAGTGGAAGTGGTGGAGGCAGGTTCGTTGGTATCATTTAAAAATAAATTGGATAGGCATATGGATGAGAAGGGAATGGAGGGTTATGGTCTGAGTGCAGGCAGGTGGGACTAAGGGAAAAAAGTTGTTCGGCATGGACTTGTAGGGCCGAGATGGCCTGTTTCCGTGCTGTAATTGTTATATGGTTATATGGTTGTTATATAAGATGTACGGGCACTAAAGTGGGTGGTATCGTAGATAGCCAAGATGGTTATCAAAAATTGCAGCCAAATTTTGATCAGTTAAGCAAGTGGGCTGAGAAATAGTGAATGGAGTTTAATGCAAATAGATGTGAGGTGTTGCATTTTGGGAACACAAACCAGGGCAGGACCTTCAGTGAATGGTGGGGCCCTGGGGAGTGTTGTAGATCAGAGGGATCTAGGGTGTCACAGGTAGAGGTCCTGGTCAAGAAGGCTTTCAGTACATTGGCCTTCATAAGTCGGGGTATTGAGTATAGAAGTTAGAATATTATGTTATAGTTGTACAGACATTAGAGAGTCTGACTTTGGAGTAATGTATTGAGTTTTGGTCACCCTGCTATAGGAAGGATGTTGTTAAGCTGGAAAGAGTGCAGCGATTTACATAGATGTTGCCAGGAATTGGGGACTTGGGTTGTAGGGAGACCTTGAATAGGCTAAGACTTTATTCCTTAGAAGAATGCAGGAGGATCAGGGGTGATCTTGTAGAGGTGTCTAACATCATGAGTGGAATACATAGGGTGAATGCACAGAATCTTACCCAGAGTAGGGGAATCAAGAACCAGAGGACATATGTTAAGGTGAGAGAGAAAAGATTTAATAGGAATCTGAGGTACAACATTTTCACATTGTGTGGAGGGTATATGTTGGTTAGGAATAAAATTCAGTCCCTTGCGAGGGGTGACATAGAATCAGGATATGTAGAGTCAGTATGGATAGAACTGAGGAATTGTAAGGGTAAAAAGCCTTAATGGGAGTTATCCACAGGCCCCCAAACAGTAGCCTTGATGCAAGTTGAATCAAGAGTTAAAATTGGCATATCGTAAAGGTAATGCTATGGTTGTTATGGGAGATTTCAAGATGCAGGTAGACTGGGAAAATCAGGTTGGTACTGGACTCCAAGAAAGGGAGTTTGTGGAGTGCCTCCGTGATGGATTCTTAGAGCAGCTTGTACTGGAGCCTACCAGGGAGAAGGCAATTATGGATTTAGTGTTTTGTAATGAACCGGATGTGATAAGGGAACTCGAGGTAAAGGTGCCATTAGAAGGTAGTGACCATAACATGATAAGGTTTAATCTACAATGTGAGAGGGATAAGGGTAAATCAGAGGTGTCAGTATTGCAGTTGAACAAAGGGGACTATGGAGCCATGAGGGAGGAGCTGGCCAAAGTTGACTGGAAAGATACCCTAGCAGGATGCAGTATGCAGGATTAGTTCATTCCAGAGGAAGAAAGATTCCAAGCGGAGTAAGGGGTGACCGTGGCTGACAAGGGAAGTCAGGGACAGTATGAAAATAAAAGAGAAGTATAACATAGCAAAGATGAGTGGGAAGCCAGGGGATTGGGTAACTTTTAAAGGTAATATGGGGAGAAAAGATGAGGTACGAAGGTAAGTGAGCCAAGAATATAAAGAAGGATAGTAAAAGCTTCTTTAGGTATGTGAAGAGGAAAAAATTAGTTAAGACCAAATTTGGACCCTTGAAGACTGAAAAAGGTGAATTTATTATGGGGAACAAGAAAATGGCAGACGAGTTGAACAGGTACTTTGGATCCGTCTTCACTAAGGAAGACACAAACAATCTCCCTGATGTACTAGTGGCCAGAGGATCTAGGGTGACAGAGGAACTGAAGGAAATTCACATTAGGCAGGAAATGGTGTTGGGTAGACTGATCGGACTGAAGGCTGATAAATCGCCAGGGCCTGATGGTCTGCATCCCAGGTTACTTAAGGAAGTGGCTCTAGAAATCGTGGACGCATTGGTGATAATTTTCCAATGTTCTATAGATTCAGGATAATTTCCTGTGGATTTGAGGGTAGCTAATGTTATCCCACTTTTTCAGAAAGGTGGGAGAGAGAAAACCGGGAATTATAGGCCAGACATCGGTGGTGGGGAAGATGCGGGTCAATTATAAAAGATGAAATAGCAGCACATTTGGATAGCAGTAGCAGGATCGGTCCGAGTCAGCATGGATTTACGAAGGGGAAATCATGCTTGACTAATCTTCTGGAATTTTTTGAGGATGTAACTAGGAAAATGGATGAGGGAGAGCAGTGGATGTGGTGTACCTGGACTTTCAGAAAGCATTTGATAAGGTCCCACATAGGAGATTAATGGGCAAAATTAGAGCACATGGTATTGGGGGTAGGGTGCTGACATGGATAGAAAATTGGTTGGCAGACAGTAAACAAAGAGTAGGGATTAACGGGTCCCTTTCAGAATGGCAGGCAATGACTAGTGGGTTACCGCAAGGCTCGGTGCTGGGTCCGCATCTATTTACAATATACATCAATGATTTAGATGAAGGGATTCAAAGTAACATTAGCAAATTTGCAGATGACACAAGCTGGGTGACAGTGTGAACTGTGAGGAGGATGCTATGCGAATGCAGGGTGACTTGGACAGGTTGGGTGAGTGGGCAGATGCATAGCAGATGCAGTTTAATGTAGATAAATGTGAGGTTATCCACTTGGGTGGCAAAAACAGGAAGGCAGATTATTATCTGAATTGGGAAAAGAGGAAGTACAATGAGACATGGGTGTCCTTGTACATCATTCACTGAAAGTAAGCATGCAAGTGAAGGAAGCTAATGGCATGTTGGCCTTCATAACAAGAGGAGTTGAGGATAGGAGCAAAGAGGTCCTTCTGCAGTTGTACAGGGCCCTAGTGAGACCACACCTGGAGTATTGTGTGCAGTTTTGGTCTCCAAATTTGAGGAAGGACATTCTTGCTATTGAGGGAGTGCAGCGTAGGTTCCCGAGGTTAATTCCCGGGATGGCGGGACTGTCATATGTTGATAGAATGGAGCGGCTGGGCTTGTATACTCTGGAATTTAGAAGGATGAGAGGGATCTTATTGAAACATATAGATTATTAAGGGTTTGGACACGCTAGAGGCAGGAAACATGTTCCCGATGTTGGGGGAGTCCAGAACCAGGGGCCACAGTTTAAGAATAAGGGGTAAGGCCATTTAGCACAGAGATGAGGAACAACTTTTTCACACAGAGAGTTGTGAGTCTGTGGAATTATCTGCATCAGAGGGCAGTGGAGGCCGGTTCTCTGGATGCTTTCAAGAGAGAGTTAGATAGAACTCTTAAATATAGCAGAGTCAAGGGACATGGAGGGAAGGCAGGAATGGGGTACTGCTTGTGGATGATCAGCCATGATCACAGAGAATGGCCCTGCTGGCTCGAAGTGCTGAATGGCCTACTCCTGCACCTATTGTCTATAGTCTATTGCCATGCATTCACACTAGTTCTATATTATCCTACTTTCACATCCACTCCCTGCACACTAGGGGCAATTTACAGAGACCGATTAACCTACAAATCCACATGACTTTGGGATGTTGGAAGAAACCAGAGCACCCAGAGCTCTAGTAGCTGCGCCACTGTGCCACCCAAGATATTGTTTCTCTTAGATATTATTTAAACCTATACCTTCTTTTCTATTTTAAATCTAGAAATCACTGAATTGCAAATGCTCCATATTTCACAATATTCAATGATATTGAGAGAAAACCTTTGGAGCCACATAATGGTGGTATTTCATATCTTAGATGCTTTAAAAAAAAATGTATTTTGCCAAAGTTATATGTGGATAAGCTCTGCATTCTTATCAAATCACTTACTAGGCAAACTAGGAATTTACGTACTATGCTGATCAGAATAAATTGCGTGGTTTCACTGAATTATCTGAGGCATTTTCCTTCTTGCACATGCATATGCGATCAATACTTTCCATTGCTTGGCCTTGTTGACCACATGTTGAAAAGCACACTCAGGTGCCTGCTGTTCTATGGCTGATTGATAATGACCCTCTGTGCTGACAGGATATTGTTTCCCCTGGAACACCATTAGTAAGGTTCCAGATTCTGTGTTAGCACTGACACACCTGAGACAGGTAATACTTACCATAAGTAAATCTTAATGAAATCCCTGGACTCTCTGTGTCCCCACCCACTGTGCCTATTCTTTGCTTACAATTTTTTTTCAAGAGGGTGACACCTGTGACTTTTATTGGGGAGAGTATTGCAGTGGTTACATGTTACTGAACCTCTCTTGTGCTCCTTGAATACACAACAGAATTTCAACATCGAATGGCCATTGAGGCCGAAGATTTTTGTCTGATACCTGTGATGTCGGATGGCAGTTTCACATTTGTGTAGATAAATCAATTTTCAGTGTGGTCAATAGTATTCTCAGGGTACTGAGAGGCATTGAAAGAGAGAGACATATATAGGGTAGACACCCTGCACTTTTTTCCGAGAGTGGAAATGTTAAAGACTGGAGAGCATTGCTTTAATGTGCAAAAGGAAAAAATAATTAAAATGTGCGGGGCAAGTTTTTTTACACAAAGAGTGGTGGTTGATTGAAACGATTGGCCGGGCATGGTGAAGAAACAGTTACGGTGGTGGCATTTAGAGGTTTTTCGATGTGTGGGCAGAGGAGATTCGTTTAATGGCATCATGATCATCATGGGCATTGTGGGCCGAATGGCCTGTTCCTGTGCTGTACTGTCCTGTTCTATATTTGGCAAGACAAACAAATACCAAGATAGCAATAGCGAGGCAACCAAAAGCTTTTCACTGTACCTTGGTACTCGTGACAATAAACTAAACTAACTAAATAAGTTGTCCATATTTCAATGCATTTATGTTTACTGCCAGTAGAGGGCAGGACAGGCAAGTCCTTTGCAGATATTGATAACCTGTTTTTCAAATAGAATGTTAGGCATCAGCGATTTGTGGCAGCTTGTCTTGTATACATTTTTCAATGCTTGTATGTGGGTTGAAAGAAATGCTGTGGATAGTCATCTTATTTATAAGTTTGCGTCACACAAATAATCCTTAGTGAACCTGCAAGGTTAATACATTTTAACAAAACAACACTTCACAAACACAGACTGTTCCACAAACTGTGAATTTTAATTGGATTTGCAAATATCTATTTCAACCAAAAGAATTCTAAATTTGCAGACTTTTTGCATATGTATTATATGGTCAATATAAAATTCTACTTGTAACACCAACAACATGCTATCTATGTTAATATACCTTACCAACTCAACTGACAGCAACGTACATGCTCATTAGATATTTAATTCTAATGATACCTAGCTATTAAAGTGCAACAGATAATTATACATGATGAGTACCAGTGGGATATGAAGTCTATTGCAGGGTTCATCTCACCAGGCAACTCAAATACAATTAAATCCATCGTGCTTTCCTTACGTATATGTCCACATGAGGCCACATTTGGTGTATTGTGTTCCGTTTTGGTCACCCTGTTAAATGAAGGATGTTATTAAGCTGGAATGGGTGCAGAGAACATTTATGAGAATGTTAGGAATCGAGGACCTGAGCTCTGGGGAAGGTTTGGGCAGACTAGGACTTTAGGAGACTGAGGGGGTGATTTTATAGAGGTGTATAAAAACATGAGGGGAATAGATTACAATGGTTTTTATCCAGATTAGGGGAATCAAGAAGGAGAGGACATCAAGATGGCGGATGTGCGGGAGTGGGCGCCGTCTGAGTATGGCAGCCTGCCCGCAGTCCGTCTCTTCACATTTTTTTTATTTTAAGTCCTGTCCAAAATGTTAGTGGAGGTCTTTTATGTGGTGGGTGGGGGTGGGGAAGGGGAAACTTTAATTCTTAGTCCCCTACCTGGTCGGAGAGGCAGCATCCCTCCGAGCTGCTTCTTCGCCCCGTCCTCGCGGCCTACCATCGAGAATGGAGCGGCGTTTCCTGTCGGGACCGGCCGGGACTACAGCTTCGGCGGCGGCGCAGCGCAAGGACACCATCATGGAGCGGAGCCACGGAGCGGGCGATGCCTTACCGGGTCGCCGTGCGGTAAGCTCCGGAGCGTTGTGGCCGTTGATCCAAACATCGCGGAGCTGGGGCTGCGGGCGTCCGGCCGCGGGCGGCGCTGGATTTGGAGCGCCACGGAACCAGGTATCGAGTTCGCCGGGGTCGGCGCGGCCTGAAGTCTACGAGTGCCCCGGTCTCCGGTCTCCGGGGAGGAGGCAGCCGCTCCAGACTTTCCAAGCCGCTTGAGGAATTGTTTCACCCGACGCCAGTGTTCCATCTTCACGGCAAGAGGGCCCTGAAAATCATCGGACTGGCTGCAAGGCCACAAATGGGCCCCGACCTCGGGTGTTTCAGAGGAAGAGGACTTAACTTTCTGTTGCCTTTCCCCACAGTGGACATTTTTGATTCTGTTGTGGGGGGATGTTTGTGTTGAACTCTATAATGTGTTGTGTCCATTTTCTTTCTTTATTTATTTTTAACCTTTTTCTATGGTTTGTATGTAAATTTATTATTTAATTTATGTAAAGCACTTTGGTGTCAATGCAAGTTGACTTAAAATGTGCTATATAAATAAAGCAATAATAATAATATGCGTAAGATGAGAGGGGAAAGATTTAATACAAATCTGAGGGAAACTGTTTTACTCAAATAAATGTATATGGAATGAGGTGCCAGAGGAGTCAAGCATTATAATGGTATTTAAGAGACACTTGAATAGGTATATGGATGGGAAAGGTTCAGAGTCACAAATAAACAAACAACATTTTCGAGAGGAAAATAATTGAAAAGCAGAGAGGCTATTTTTCCATTGTACAGAACCTTGGTTAAATTCCACTTCGAGTATTGTTTCTGGATAACTCTGTTCTCCATATAACAAGGAGGATAAAGAAGCAGCCCAATTAAATTTCTAGAATGTACGAAGAGAAATATCACAGGAAATATAGAAAAGTTGGTTCACTGCTCTAAAGAAGAGGAAATTGATTGAATCTTTGATAAGAGTCAGATTGGCTAATGTTGTTGATATGGGGGGATGTCGAAAGGTTTCCAATATTAAGATCACAATTCGTGACCATAAATGTAGGATAGTGATAAATTAATGGGGAATTTGAATGATATTTCTTTACTGGATAAACACGCAGCAGAAGAATTGAAGAGGATTAGCCATGGAAGAGTGGGAGAATGCTATGTGAATGTAAAACACCGTTTGGTCCCATTGTCCAAATTGTTTCTAGCCGTAGTCATGATGTGTTAAAGAGCATGACTCTCATGCATGAACAAAGGGAAATTTTGAGAAAGCTTTTGCAGGAGTGGAGAAGAACCACAAAGTTGAGAGTTCTAGAGTGTAGAACAAGGCAACCAAATTGCCTTTCATTAATAATATAAAAAGCGAGGAAGGGATTTACAAAGTACTCTCATGTCTAAAATGATACGAAGAACTGCAGATGCTAGAATCTTGAGCAAAAAAACAGAGTGCTGGAGGAACTCAGCGGGGCAGGCGACATCTGAGGAGGGAATGGACAGATGCTGTTTTGGGAATTAAGTCAACGGAGGTTTACAAGGAAGGAGAAGTATGGAAATAGGATTCAGTGCAGAACCAGGTTAGCGGTATGGTTTTTGATCAATGGGAGATTAAGTGATGGGGCCATCTTTGAAAAGGCCAAATTGAAAAGCAAAATCTTCAGTTGCAGGAAATCTGAAATAAAATCAACATATTCTGAGACTGCCCAGCAGGTCAGGCAGTCGATGAAGAGTCATAGATTTATACAGCGTAGAAACAGGCCCTTTGGACTAACTCGTCCATATTGACCAAGTTGTCTACCTGAGCTCATCCCAATTGCCCGCATTTGGCCCATATCCCTCTGAACCTCTCCTATCAATGTATGTGTCCAAATGTTTTTTAAATGTTGTTATTGTGCCTCAACTACTTCCTCCCGCAGCTCGTTTCATGTACCCACCACCCTTTGTGTAAAAAAGTTGTCCCTCAAATCTCTTTTAAATCTTTACCCTCTTACCTTATTTCTATGCCTTTTGCCAAGGGGAAAAGACTGTGACCATTCACCATATCTATGCTCCTCATGACTTTATGCTCATCCATAAGATCACCCTTCAGCCTCCTATGTTCCAGAGTAATAAAACAGTCTATCCAGTCTCTTCTTAAACTCAAGCTTCCAATATAGTAACATCCTTGTGGATCTTTTCTGTTCTCTATCCAGCTACTGGCATTCTTCCTAAATTTAGGTGACCAAAATTGTATACAATACTGTACACAAATGAACAGGATGGCGAAGAAGGTATTTGACATGCTTCCCATCATCATTTAGGCCAATGCTTACAAGAGTCGGGACATCAATTTGCAGCTGTGTAAGATGTTGATGAAACCATACTCAGTGGTCCTCTCAAAATCATGAGAGGAATAGATTGGGTCTTTTGCCTAGAATAGAGGAATCGAGAACCAGAGGACATAGGTTTAAGGTGAGTGAGGAAAGAGTTAATAGGAACCTGAGCAGTAACATTTTTTACATAAAGGGCGGTGGGTGTATGGAATGAGCTTTCAGAGGAGGTAGCTGAGGTAGGTACTATTGCAACGTTTAAGAAATTTAGACAGGTACATGGACAAGATAGGTTTAGCGGGATGTGGGCCAAATGCAGGCAGGTGGGACTAGTTTAGATGGGGCATGGTGACCGATGTGGGCATGTTGGGCCAAAGGGCCTGTTTCCACACTATTACTCTAAGACAATAAAATCCAATCATTCACAATTTGAGGTCAGATTTAATGGTATGTAACTCAAAGGTGGCCCGTGTACAGATGTGGTTCCATTTACCAAAATCAAGCCTTTTCAAAATTGCTGATGTTGGATTATCAGAATTTTTAAATGGTACAGAAGCAAAATCAATACAAAAATAACATTTTTTAAAATCCCAATGCAAGATTTTAATGGGTTGATTTATCAAATATCCTGCTTATTTTAGGGTGGCTTTTGGTTAAAAGACAGCCCTGTAGCAGGGCACTCACAAGGTGCTGTATTTTAAGGATTTTAATCCTATTCTTAAATCAAACAGTGGTATTGGAAACCAGTTTTATTCAAATAGATCACCCGTTGCAAAGCAGGTTTTCATTTTAGTTTTAATATGGAAAACAGCAATTCTGTTGATCTGGTGTCTTTCAACAAGTTTAATTCTGGTTGTAGATTAGCTCTGGAAGTACCGCTTCCACTCAGCTGCAGACAAGTGGGTCATTGTTTACCTGCCTCTCGGTCTTTCCCCCCTCCGCTACCCCTCACACAAATCCCTAGGTGGCATTCTTTCCATTTGACACCACAGCACTCTCTGTGAGGTGGCTATCTGGCAGGATTTACTGCCAGACCCTCTGAGGTGTAGAAGAACAAAATGCTGTTGTGAGGCGGGCACTCATGGAGATCTGTGGTGATCAGATGACTGCTTGGTTTTTCCAATCCGTGTAACCAAAGATCATGAGAAGGCATCAAAGGAAATTAATTAGGAAGGACACTGACATGATTTACCGAGCACTGATTGTACTCTAAGACCATTGATACGTTTGTTACCTTCCCATTGCCATTTGCTGGGAATCCAAATGTAGAATTTTATGTAAGTTTGCTTTAGAGAGCGCTGACTCCTTCCCTTCTCCACTAAACATGCACTGACAACTGGTGGCATATGGATATTTGGCAGCAATAGTTGTCACCATTAGGTGCTCTTTATTTTTGCTGTCCTGCGAGTTTCTGTTTGTTTGTGTGGTCAGTAAGTTAAATCCGTTGTGGAATGTGGGAGTTTTGTTTTGGGTCAATCTGTGAGTGTGCTGAGTCCCCCTCTGGCTATGTGGTAGGTGGAATAAAAGGCTTGGAGCTTGCACTGAAAAACCACGACCATTTTTCCAAAGCTGTACAGCCATTAAATAAATTCAGTGTATCTTATGGAGCTTCTGAGTCTGAGCTTCTCGAACTCTTCCACCACTAAACACTCCTTAAAAGCCAAAGCTTGGTCATCTGCCCAAGTAACTCCTTGTGGAGGAGATTAGCTCAACTTGACATCATGTTCGGCATGGACATTGTGGGCCAAATAGCCCATTGCTGTGCTGTTCTGTTCTATATTGTTCTAAGCACCAATTTCTATTGAAATTGAGAAAAGTAATTGACAACTAACCTATGAAAACAGGTTCAGAGGAACTTGATGTATCTGTGCTTAAAACTGACGTTGAAGAAAGTGCATTATAAAGCATATGGTATACTGTGGTTCACAAGATACTAAAGTAGGAAGATTTATGTTGAATCTTTAACAAACACCAGATAGGCCAAACTGGAGTATTGTGGTGACCTCACTCTAGGAAGGATGTACAGTGCCCTCCATAATGTTTGGGACAAAGACCCATCATTTATTTATTTGTCTCTGTACTCCACAATTTGAGAATTGTAATAGAAAAAAAATCAAACGTGATTAAAATGCACATTGTCAGATATTAATAAAAGCCATTTTTATGCATGTTGGTTTCACCATGTAGAAATTACAGCAGTGTTTATACATAGTCCCCCATTTCAGGGCACCATAATGTTTGGGACACAGCAATGTCATGTAAATGAAAGTAGTCATGTTTAGTATTTTTTTGCATATCCTTTGCATGCAATGACTGCTTGAAGTCTGCGATTCATGGACATCACCAGTTGCTGGGTGTCTTTTCTGGTGATGCTCTGCCAGACCTGTATTGCAGCTACCTTTAGCTTATGCTTGTTTTGGGTGCTAGTCCCCTTCAGTTTTCTCTTCAGCATATAAAAGGCATGCTCAATTGGGTTCAGATCGGGTGATTGACTTGGCCACTCAAGAATTGACCATTTTTTAGATTTGAAAAGCTCCTTTGTTGCTTTAGCATATGTTTGGGATCATTGTCTTGCTGTAGAATGAACCACTGGCCAAAGAGTTTTGAGGCATTTGTTTGAACTTGCACAGATAGGATGTGTCTATACACTTCAGAATTCATTATGCTACTATTATCAGCAGTTGTATCATCAATGAAGATAAGTGAGCCAGTACCTTCAGCAGCCATACATGCCCAGGCCATAACATCCCCACCACTGTGTTTCACAGATGAGGTGGGATGCTTTGGATCTTGGGCAGTTCCTTTGCTCCTCCATACTTTGCTCTTGCCATCACTCTGATATAAGTTAATCTTCTGTCCACAAGACCTTTTCCCAGAACTGTGGTTCTTCTTATAAGTACTTCTTGGCAAACCATAACCTGGCCATCCAATTTTTGCGGCTAACCAGTGGTTTGTATCTTGCAGTGTAGCCTCTATATTTCTGTTCTTGAAGTCTTCTGCAGACAGTGGTCATTGACAAATCCACACCTGACTCCTGAAGAGTGTTTCTGATCTGTCAAACAGGTGTTTGGGGATTTTTCTTTATTATAGAGAGAATTCTTCTGTCATCAGCTGTGGAGGTCTTTGCGATTAGTAAGCTCACCAGTGCTCTCTTTCTTCTTAACGATGTACCAAACAGTTGATTTTGGTAAGCCCAAGGTTTGGCTGACGTCCCTAGCAGTTTCATTCTTGTTTCTCAGTCCCACAATGGCTTCTTTGACTTTCATTGGCACAACTTTGGTCCTCATGTTGATAAACAGCAATAACAGTTTCCAAAGGTGATGGAAAGACTGGAGGAAAGACTAGGTGCTGAGAGCTCTCTTATACCTGCATTAAGGAGGTAATTAAACACACCTGAGCAATTACAAACGCCTATGAAGTCATGTGTCCCAAACATTATGGTACCCTGAAATGGGGGGACTATGTATAAACACTGCTGTAATTTCTACATGGTGAAACCAAAATGAATAAAAATGGCCTTTAATAAAATCTGACAATGTGCACTTTAATCACGTGTGATTTTTTCTATTACAAATCTCAAATTGTGGAGTACAGAGGCAAATAAATAAATGATGGGTCTTTGTCCCAAACATTATGGAGGGCACGGTGAGGACGCAGAGAGGATACAGATAAGATTTACTGGAAGGCTTCCAGCATTGAGGGATTTCATCCATAATGTTCTCCCTAGAGAAATTGTAGTTGTTCTCTTTGATGCAAACGCAATCACAGTTAAGCAGTCTTTCCTGCTGCCATTCTCTTGATTCTCCCTGTATGTTTAACACATGGCATTACGTCTGATTTAGCGGACCAGCAATCCACATTAATGGACAACTGGACTGACCTATTCCATAAACTCCTGCTGTGTGTGGTCATCACTTTTCAATATGGTGGGTGTGCACTCAGAATGGCATTACAGATGTAAGTACACAAACTGAGCATCGCTTTGGATGCATCTCCCCACTCATTACATCCATAGACCAAGCAACACACAACCAAATTATAGGTCATCCCTTCACAAGGGAAGACAGAAATTCTATGGGATTTGACCACAAGGATAAAGATTTTGTTCTCATTTGTTTTCTAACTTATCACTGTCGTTACACTGCTAGTACCATAAGGCGGAGATCTCATTACGTGCTAAAACTGATAATCCTCAACATTTCACTTGTTGGAACTCCCTGTGATGCACACTGCTGCTTGCTGCATGAAACTTATTGACAGACTGCAGCAGGTGCCAATGTAAAAAGGACATTCCAATATTTTCAGTGGGAAGCAGAGATGAAAGGTGTTACAAATCGGCTTATATCACCCGAGCAGCTCAATACACTGAGGCAGAATGCAAGTTGCCACAAGTCTCTGTTGAAATAAATGGGGAAAAGATGGTAGACTTGCATTTACTGTATGTAGCATCTTTCATGGCCTTGGGGATGTCCAAAGTACTTTAGCAACAAATTACAGATTTATTATAATCAATTTTAATAAAATTCTTCAACTGCTTCAGTTGGATTCAAGAGCATTGCTCAAGGTTATTTGGTTCTGGTCTTTCCCACCATGCTACTTATAGGACTGGCTTAGAGCTTAGCTATGGGAAAGTGGGGCTGAAGAGTCAATTTCTGTGGTGTATGAATATGATTCTTCCACTCAACCAGTGCGTTGGTTAGCGCTGGGTCAGCCATCACGTTTTACCAAAGATTATTGCTTGTAGGAACTTAACGAGATAGCAACCGTTTTGGTCACCTGGAAGGGTTGGTGAATTTCCAAGAATGTCATTAAAAGATTGCTTTCTGGTCATTGCATAGGTGAACAAACCACTATAAGTGTCCTTTCCCAGGCCAACATCCCTGGCATAGAGGCTTAGTCAGCTACATGAAACAAGCCACATCACTTACCGGCCTGACATCAGACCTCTAAAACAAATACACTGTTCTGAGCTAAGATGTGGGACAAGATAACCAGGTAAGTAGAGGATATCTTTGAAGGATGTGCACGGCATTCTTGAAAAACTACAACATCCCCACTGACCTACTTTGTTGGAGATAAAGCATGGAAACAGGCCCTTCGGCCCACCGAGTCCATGTTGACCATCGATCACACTTGTTCAATGTTATCCCACTTTCTCATCCACTTCCTACACATTGGGGGCAATTTACAGAGACCAATTAATCTACAAACCTACACATCTTTGGGATGTGGGAAGATAGTGGAGCAACTGCAGGAAACCCACACAGTCATAGGGAGAATGTGGAAACTCCAACCAGACATCACCTGAGGTCAGGATCAAACCTGGGTCCCTGTTGCTGAGGGAGCAGTTCTATCAGCTCCGCCATGGTGCAGCCCATGGTCACTCAAAATGGAGGAGGAACATTGAGTTAAGAGTGTATAAAAGCCCAGTGCTGAGCACATAGAAGGTCAGCATCGAATGGGAGGCTAAAATTGAGGACAGTGCTATTGTAAACTTGTTGGCTGGCGTTCATTGGCAATTTATAGGTTAAAAAAAAAGAAATGCTTGCACTCATGTAGTGCACTTCACGCCCTCGGCTTGTTGCAAGGTTTCTAACAGCTAATGAAGTGCTTTTGAAATATAGTCAAAGAAGTCAATAGCCAACTTGCATGTGTTAAGCATATTACATTCTCACAAATAATTATTAGTTAATCTATTTTTATGGCCTTTACTCACTGGAATTTAGAAGAATGAGAAGTGATCTTATAAAAAATATAGAAACATATTATATATATTTCTTATAATAGCATATAATTTTTTTTAGGGATTGGACAGGCTAGATGCAGGAAAAATGTTCCTGATACTGGGGGAGTCCAGAACCAGGGGTCACAGTTTACGAAGGGGAGAAGGCAAGAGAATGGGTTAGGAGGGAGAGATAGATCAGCCATGATTGAATGGCAGAGTAGATTTGATGGCCGAATGGTCTGATAATACTACTATTCCTTATGACCTTAAGAATAAAGGGTAGGCCATTTAGGACTGAGATAAGGAAAAACCTTAGAGAGTTGTGAATCTGTGGAATTCTCTGCCACAGAAGGAAGTGGAGGCCAATTCACTTGATATTTTCAAGAGAGAGTTAGATATAGCTCATCGGGCTAACGGAATCAAGGGACATGGGGAGAAAGCAGGAACGGGGTACAGATTTTGGATGACCAGCCATGATATAGGTGGCGGCGCTGCCTTAGCAGCTGCGGCTCGCCTGCAGTCCGTCTTTTTTTTTTCTTTTTTGTGTTCTTTTGTCCTGTTTGAGTTCATTTTTGGTTATTGTGTATGTGTGTGGGTGGGGGGGAGTAAACATGGTTTTGGTCTCTTATTTCGGGGGGATGCGACTTCTCTTGTCGTATCCCCCGTCTCCGCCTCCGCCTGCGCCGAGGCCTAATAGTGGAGCTGGCGGCCTCGGAGCTGCGGCAGTGGCGACCCGACCCCGGTGCGGGCAGCGGCAGTGGCGACCCGACCCCGGAGCGGGCAGCGACTGCGGCAGCAGCCACCAGACCTCGGAGCGGGCAGCGGCAGCGGCAGCAGCGATCCGACCTCGGCGCAGGCAGCGGCAGTGGCGACCCGACCCCGGTGCGGGCAGCGGCAGTGGCGACCCGAACTCGGCGCAGGCAGCGGCTGCGGCGACCCGACCCCGGTGCGGGCAGCGACTGCGGCAGCAGCCACCAGACCTCGGAGCGGGCAGCGGCAGCGGCAGCAGCGATCCGACCTCGGAGGCCGGCCGCGGGCCCGGTGGACGACATCGTCGGGAGCTCGCAGGTTGGTGACCTGTTCTGCGGAGCTCCCGCAACAACAGCTGTGTCCTCTGGACTGGAGGGCCGCAGCTTCGGCGGCTTCGACCACCCCGGGCCGCGGAGCTGAACCGGCCCGTTCGCGGAGCTTGGATTCAGCCGCGGGACTGACATTACTTACCATCGCCCGGCGAGGTCACAACATCGGAAGCCTGGATCGCCTCGGCGCAGAGGGAGAATAAGAAGGAAAGAGACAAAAACTTAAGACTTTTGCCTTCCATCACAGTGAGGAGTATTCAACTCACTGTGGTGGATGTTAATTTGTGTGTGTTTTTGCCATTTTTTACTATATGTAGGACTGCAAGGCAACAAAATTTCGTTCAGACCGCAAGGTCTGAATGACAATAAAGGCTACTTTACTTTACTTTACTTTACTTTACTTTACTTATGATCATATTGAATGGCGGTGCTGCCTCGAAGGGCCGAATGGCCTACTCCTGCACCTGTTTTCTATGTTTCTAAATAAGTGTCAAACAGATACCATTGATAACAGCCCTGCACTTTTCCTAAAGAAAAAGATCTCGATTGTTTATCTGAGAGCATAGACAATTTGAATATCTCTGCTCTACCAGATGTTAGAGGCACTCCCTCTGTTCTCCACTGCAGTTGCAGCGTAATTCTTTACAGTAAATCCAACTATCTGGGATCGGACATGATCCCACTTATTTCCTGACTCAGAGGTTGTAATAGAGAAATGTATAAGAAGGAACTTGACCCGAAACGTCACCCATTCCTTCTCTCCAGAGATGCTGCCTGTCTCGCTGAGTTACTCCAGCTTTTTGTGTCTATCTTTTGTAATAGAGAAATTTGGAGGTAGAATTTTGTCTAAAATATCCATGTGGTAAGCAATTCTGCGAAGTATGAGCTAAAAGGGATTGGAAATCAATTATTTTTGCCGTTTTCTACCTAATTTCTTATTTTGCCAATTACTAGCCGTACACATACCATTTCCGTTGGTCCCAACGTATATCAAAGGCATGTAAGAAGGAACTGCAGATGCTGGTTTAAATTGAAGATATACACAAAAAGCATCTCTGGAGAGAAGGGTCAAGTCCCTTGTTCAGACTGGTTAGGGATAAGGGAAATGACAGATATAGAGGGTGATGTGGGGAGATAAAGAACAATGAATGAAAAATATGCAAAAAAGTAATGGATAAAGGAAACAAGCCATTGTGAGCTGTTTGTAAGCCAGACATAAAAACAGCTTTTTTCCACGAGTAGTAGCTCTACTCAATAACCAAAAATATGTAGCCTCCTTATGCTCTGGTACTTTATTTAATTCACATGGTATTTTATTTAATTCACATGTTTAATCAATAATGTTTTATTATTAATGTTTAATGTTCTATGTGTCATTCCTAACTGTCACTGTATGTCGTTGTCACTTGCGGGCGGAGCACCAAGGCAAATTCCTTGTATGTGAATACTTGGCCAATAAACTTATTCATTCATTAATTCATTGTAGGGTGAAAATGAGAAGCTAGTGCGACTTAGGTGGGGGAAGGATAGAGAAAGTGGGAATGCCAGGGATACCTGAAGTCATGCCACTGGACTGCTTACAGTCCATATCAAAAGTGTGTCTCCCAAAAATCTTTAGTTTCACTTGGTTAAAACGTTGTCATGTGAAATCTTATTCTTATTGATGGCTTTTGGCATTAATATCCTCACCAAGATCACAGATGTACAATAGCCCAACCATCCAGAATATTATATCCTTCTTCTCACTTACCTTCTTCTGCCTTTCTATGTTCTGTGTCCTCCCCGCAATCTTGAGGACGTCATTTATTCTCAGAAATATTTGTATATATTCCATATTCATTTCAAATGTCTGAGTGAAACAATATCACAAAAAAAGCTCATTACGCCCCTATTTTCTCTGAAAATTGAGGAGATTATGTCAACAAATAGTATATCGAACTTCAACAGTTGCATGGTAGAGAGCACACTGACTGGTTGCATCACGACCTGGTTCAACAACTTAAACGCCTGAGAATAAAGGAGATGGTAGATACTGCCCTGTCCAACACGTACTGACCTCTCCACCATCCAAGGGATCGATAGGAGGCACAGCTTCAACAAGGCAACCAATATCATCAAAGACACACACCACCCCTAGCCACTATCTTATTTTACTGCTACCTTTGATAGGAAGGTACAGAAGCCATAAAACTGTCACCAGGTTCAAAATCAGCTTTTTTCCCAGCAAACATCAGGCTCTTGAACGTTACACAACACTAATCACTATTTCAGTAACTCTGATCTTCTTTGGACTGTGTCCTTGGTTGCACAACAAACATGGGTTTTTACATTTAAATGTTCTTGACTCTCTCTTGACTTTACCTCTCAAGCTTTCTGAATATCCAACACATGCACAACCTACTATATTTTCTGCTCAGACTAGAAAACACGCTTCCCTCATTACTGGACCACTGCCCACTAATTTTATACTGAGATTCAGTGTATAAAGGGCGAGCAGGATTTGGTACAATACAGGTATTAGTCATTTGGATGAATTGATGTAATTGACTGAAGACAAGTTGCAGGCCAAACATTAGGATAACTAAGTCTAGAGGCAACAAATGAAGGTCTCACCTCCTGACTGGCAGGGGCAAATGCAGATAAGTAAATACAGCTAAGGTAATGAAAAGAACGGCGACTGCTTTAACTTTTGAACAGTCAGATGTTGTACATAGTCACATAGTGAACTATTTCTAGTGGACTGTTTACAAATTGCATTCACAATTATTTTTTCCACTCACCCAAGGAGATAGAAAAATATGAAATTTCATCCAGATCCCAGTTACACATTTATCCAATTTACTGCCACATCCATGAGTGCTATTTATGCACAACAATTGGAGATAAAAGCTTGATAATCACACATCCCCAATCAGCTATGAGAATGCAAGATGATGGTGAGGTGCAAAGAGTATTGTATTCAGTTGTGTCCACCTTGCTATAGGAAAGATGCCATTAATCTTGAAAGGGTGCAGAGAAGATTTAATGAGGATGTTGCCAGGACTCAAGGGCCTGAGTTTTAGGGAGAGGTTGGGAAGTCTAGGACTTTATTCCTTGGTGTGCCAGAGACTGAGGAGTGATCTTATCGCAGTGTACAAAATGAAGAGAATAGATGGGGTGATAGTGATTCCCGCGGTAGGGGGAATCAAGAACATGAGGGATACAAACGTGGGCAGCTGGGACTTGCATAGACGAGGCATCTTGGTTGGCATGGACGAGTTGGGCTGAGGGCCTGTTTCTGTCCTGTATATCTCTATGACTTTAATAAAGCAGCAGTAGCTACCCAAAGAGTAAACAGTAAAGAGTAAATATCTGTTCCAAAGCTCATTACACAGACTACATAACATTAGAATAAAATAATGTCTGATTCTGTTGATATTACCAAAGAAGTGATGTTACCAAAGGAGTGAATTTTCAGAAGTATAACCAGTCATGCACGTGCAGATGAAGGAAAACAAAAGCCACCATCACACGCAAGCCACTTAATGCATGAAAGCTTAAGAGACTTTGAGAAATGCAGTGCTAGGAAGATATTGAGTTTAAAAATAAAAGCATCAAAGTTTTAATGGAAGCCTGTTTGGATCAATGTATCATAAAGAACTTCCAAAACTGCTTATGCGATCCTTCTGTAGAAATGAGAATGGATCTTCAGGATTTAGTCAGTAAAGCCAGCTGGATTTGACCTTGCTTGGTCTCATATTAAGTCTGCTGTAACTCTATGAAAGCAGTTTTTGTTTGGTTAATGCGTGGGATTGCAGCCACCATTAGACCGCACTGTGCAACTGATGCTGCCGCTGACGTTTAGTGTGCATATAATTGACTGATAAGACTACAGCATCAAATGGCTAAGGGACTGCTATCATAGAATTTAAAGATTTGTTCTTCTTTGCATTTCATTTACATCTCAAGCCACACTGGAGATACTGTTGAACAAAGCTCCGGCTTAAACAGTGATTAGATCTGAGTGGCTTGGATTTTCGCTGAAATTGCTACATTCTTATCCAGTGCATTCAGAGAACGGGTGGAAAATGATACCTTGGTCAACTTTACTATTTTGTGAGGCGGTTTTATTGCATTAAAATCTGTAAAAAGATGGTATTAGTCAAGAAAGCCTTTTGCGCCATCAAGATGTTAGGGGTTAGATTGAAATAAAGCTCAGAATGGGCTAGAATCCAGCAGCATGGCTTTGATAAGGAAACCTCCAACCTTGGCCTGCTCCAGCCAGTTACCTTTGCCATAACGGAAAGCTGTGGACACAAGGACAACTAATGATTTCATTAATCTCCCATCTAAAGAGGATTTCAAAAGGAGTACCATTTTGTTTGACACAAAAGAATTGTTTTTCAATTCTGAATGGCATCACCTTAATACAATGTTGGGTCATTTATACTGTACCGTTTAAATTCTGCTTCTTGCGGTGTGCGTTAGGATTTATGGATATAGAATTCCACATTCCTTCTGAATACACCATATAAATACAATACTAATGAAAAATAAATTGTTGTTAATTCCTTCCAGTTTGCTTAATAAATGATAAATGTCTATTATTTTGCTAGACAATTGCAGCATGTCCTTTGTGCCAATCGATAATTTGTCTAGCAAAAATAATAATAGACATTTGTAATTTATTAAGCAAACTGGAAGGAATTAACAAAATATATATATTTTTCAGTACAGCAGAGTATAGCTTTGATTAATCAAATAAATTATAATTCTCATATATAAATTTAAAATATTTTTCCTGTGTTTTATCTTGATCAAAGTATCAAACAACAACAAAAAAGCATTTTTTGTAAACTTGTAACAATTTTAAATATATTTTTCAAACACCTCAATAATAACTATGGAAACTGTAAAATATAAAACATTCCAGCCCCAACTTCATGCCATTAATTTGTTGATTTTGCTAAATAATAGACTGTTATACCAACCAATTTAGTATGATCTATATAAAATCATTAACTGAGAACTATCCACCCTTATCTTCCAGCACCTTATTAATTAAAGTTGTTTTAAGAAAGATAGCTGATTTTCTTTTATTGAACATTTAAGTGATCATTATACTTAAGTAGGTATATTGTAACATTAAGCATATAACCATCGTCAGTGTGTCAGACATCTGTGAAGCACATTCCTCCTTATCTGAGTAGGATACACCGTAAATGGAAACAATTTATGAAAGTTACAATTTCGTACTTTGAATACGCAGCTTGATTACCTACCTTAGGAAGCCACGGGGGTGAAGTTCTTTAACATAATATATTCATCTGCCAAAGGAGTAGAATGAAAATTCATATCAATAGCATTTAGTCCAAATATTAAGTAATGTGACATTCAGGAAACATATAATTTCAGTGTAATAATTACTTTGTTTATTGCCATGTTTGTGGATTAAATTCTGGTCTATCAGTGCAGCATAATTACTGGAACCTTTCAAGTGAAATTACTTGCAAATTTCATAATTTTCATCTTTGAGGGAAAATTGCGTTTTAATTCTGGTGCAATTTTTTTATGGCTTAAGTGTAATTTCTGGATTCTATAAATACATAATAGTATCAAGCTTCATCGCGTAAGATAATAAATAGGGGAAATTTGTCAGCAGTATGTATAACACGCTTTTAAAATTGCATTTAATTCACAGCATAAATCATTATTAAAAATTTTTTAATTTACCCCACCTTTTTCTCTTTGTTGTTTCCATTTGTACTCATCTCAAGTTCTGACGGGGTAATTCTGACTTGGAATTAGCAGCTTTCTCCACACTAAACATATTTCCAAAAAAAATAGGATTTCAGGATAAGAAAAGGGCCCCTGTATATTATGTTGGCAGTTCTTTTCTTCTGGAATTATTTGTACCTAAAGCTGGAGGAACATAGTAATGTCATTAAGCCAGTGATAGCATGCATGTCAATGGACAGCAGTACATGAATTGGAAACCTGCAGGAGAGGGAAAGATGGAATCAAGAAGAATTGCTCCATCTGCAGTGATTGGAAGGCCGATGCATACTACCATTGAAAGGAAGTGCTTCTGAAATCGTTTGAATTTTGTGTCATTGAAAACGAGAAGGCCTTGAATCATGCCACCACGCAGTTAGAATCATAACAAGGTAGAATGTTCAAAGTAAAACAATTCCAGCAGCAGTGAATGTAAATAAGAAGAGAATACTCAGAGCTAACATTTTAACACTGGTAGACATACAATGCATTCAGAAAGTATTCAAACCCCTTCACTTTTTCCACATTTTGGTACATTACAACCTTATGCTAAAATGGATTAGATTCGTTTTGCTTTATCATCAATCTACACACAATACCCCATAATAAAAAAGTGAAAACATGTGTTTAGAAATAACTGAAATATCACATTTGCATAAGTATTCAGACTCTTTACTCAGTACTTTGTTGAGGCACCATTGGCAGCAATTACAGCCTCAAGTCTTCTTGGGTATGATGCTACAAGCTTGCACATCTGTATTTGTGTAATTTCTCCCATTCTTCTCTGCAGATCATCTCAAGCTCTGTCAGGTTGGATGGGGAGCGTCGATGCACAGCCATTTTCAGGTCCCTCCAGAGATGTTCGATCGGGGTCTGGCTGGGCCACTCAAGTACGTTCACAGACTTGTCACGAAGCCACTCCTGCATTGTCTTGGCTGTGTGCTTAGGGTCATTGTCCTGTTGGAAGTTGAACCTCTGCCCAGTCTGAGGTCCAGAACGCTCTGGAGCAGGTTTTCATCAAGGATCTCTCTGTACTTTGTTCCGTTCATCTTTCCCTCAATCTTGACTAGTCTCCCAGTTCCTGCCGCTGAAGAACACCCCCACAGCATGATGCTGCCACCACCATGCTTCACCGTAGGTATGATATTGGCCAGGTGATGAGTGGTGCCTGGTTTCCTCCAGACATGACGCTTGGCATTCAGGTCAAAGAGGTAAATCTTGGTTTCATCAGACCAGAGAATCTTGTTTCTAATGCCTTTTGGCAAACTCCAAGCGGGTTGTCATATACCTGTTACTGAGGAGTGGCTTCCGTCTGGCCACTCTACCATAAAGGCCTGATTGGTGGAGTACTGCAGATATCGTTGTCCTTCTGGAAGGTTCTCCCATCTCCACTGAGGAACTCTGGAGCTCTGTCGGAGTGACCATGGGGTTCTTGGTCACCTCCCTGACCAAGTCCCTTCTCCCCCAATTGCTCAGTTTGGCCGGGCGGCCAGCTCTATGAAGAGTCCTGGTGGTTCCAAAGTTCTTCCATTTAAGAATGATGGAGGCCACTGTGCTCTTTGGGACCTGTAATGCTGCAGAAATTGTTTTATACCCTTCCCCAGATCTGTGTCTCGACACAATCCTGTCTCGGAGGTTTACGGACAATTCCTTTATCTTCATGGCTTGGATTTTGCTCTGTGGAATCTTACAGTGGCTTGCAAAAGTATTCATACCCCTTGAACTTTTCCACATTTTGTCACGTTACAACCACAAACGTAAATGTATTTTATTGGGATTTTATGTGATAGACCAACACAAAGTGGCGCATAATTGTGAATTGTGAAAATGATACATGGTTTTCAAATTTTTTTACAAATAAAAAACTGAAAAGTGTGGCGTGCAAAAGTATTCAGCCCCCTTTACTCTGATACCCCTAAATAAAATCCAGTGCAACCAATTGCCTTCAGAAGTCACCTAATTAGTAAATAAGGCCCACTGTGTGTAATCTAATCTCAGTATAAATACAGCTGTTCTGTGAAGGCCTCAGAGGTTTGTTAGAGAACATTAGTGAACAAACAGCATCATGAAGCCCAAGGAATACACCAGACAGGTCAGGGATAAAGTTGTGGAGAAGTTTAAAGCAGGGTTAGGTTATAAAAAAATATCCCAAGCTTTGAACATCTCACGGAGCACTGTTCAATCCATCATCCGAAAATGGAAAGAGTATGGCACAACTGCAAACCTACCAAGACATGGCCGTCCACCTAAACTGACAGGCCGGGCAAGGAGAGCATTGATCAGAGAAGCAGCCATGGTAACTCTGGAGGAGCTGCAGAGATCTACAGCTCAGGTGGGAGAATCTGTCCACAGGACAACTATTAGTCGTGCACTCCACAAATCGGGCCTTTATAGAAGAGTGGCAAGAAGAAAGCATTGTTGAAAAAAGCCATAAGAAGTCCCGTTTGCAGTTTGCCACAAGCCATGTGGGGGACACAGCAAACATGTGGAGGAAGGTGCTCTGGTCAGATGAGACTAAAATTGAAGTTTTTGGCCTAAATGCAAAACGCTATGTGTGGCGGAAAACTAACACTGCACATCACCTTGAACACACCATCCCCACTGTGAAACATGGTGGTGGCAGCATCATGCTGTGGGGATGCTTTTCTTCAGCAGGGACAGGGAAGCTGGGCAGAGTTGATGGGAAGATGGATGGAGCCAAATACAGGGCAATCTTGGAAGAAAACCTGTTAGAGTCTGCAAAAGACTTGAGACTGGGGCGGAGGTTCACCTTCCAGCAGGACAACGACCCTAAACATACAGCCAGAGCTACAATGGAATGGTTTAGATCAAAGCATATTCATGTGTTAGAATGGCCCAGTCAAAGTCCAGACCTAAATCCAATTGATAATCTCTGGCAAGACTTGAAAATTGCTGTTCACAGACGCTCTCCATCCAATCTGACTGAGCTTGAGCTATTTTGCAAAGAAGAATGGGCAAAAATTTTAGTCTCTAGATGTGCAAAGTTGGTAGAGACATACCCCAAAAGACTTGCAGCTGTAATTGCAGCGAAAGGTGGTTCTACAAAGTATTGACTCAGGGGGGCTGAATACTTTTGCACGCCACACTTTTCAGTTTTTTATTTGTAAAAAAATTTAAAAACCATGTATCATTTTCCTTCCACTTCACAATTATGCGCCACTTTGTGTTGGTCTATCACATAAAATCCCAATAAAATACATTTACGTTTGTGGTTGTAACGTGACAAAATGTGGAAAAGTTCAAGGGGTATGAATACTTTTGCAAGCCACTGTATATAGACAGGTCTTATATAGACAGGTGTGTGCCTTTCCAAATCATGTCCAATCAATTTAATTTACCACTGGTGGACTCCAATCAAGTTGTAGAAACATCTCAAGGATAATTAATGGAAACAGGATGAACCTAAGCTCAATTTTGAGTGTCATAGCAAAGGGTCTGAATACTTAAGTAAATGTGATATTTCAGTTATTTCTTTTTAATTACTTTGCAAAAATTTCTAAACACCTGTTTTCGCTGCGTCATTATGGGGTATTGTGTGTAGATTGATGATAAAATAAAAATGAATTTAATCAATTTTAAAATAAGGCTGTAACGTAACAAATGTGGAAAAAGTGAAGGGGTCTGAATACTTTCTGAATGCACTGTAACTGAAAAGAAAAGATGCAGATTTACAATTTTGAGAAGCAAATGTGTTACAACTTGTGTCATTGATAACTGTCAAAATCCTAAATGGTGGGGGAGATCAGAAGAAATTTATTTTAGTTTTGATAATTAGTCCTTGAGATGCTCAGTTCCGATTTCTGTTCCGAACAATCTCTTCTGAAGAAGGGAGAATAGGAACAGACCTCCATTATAAACTAGTCCTTGGGAACCAGGCACTTGTCATGTTGTCATGAAGTGTACATTCTAGTGAATACCAATCAACGTGGCTTTTCATGGAACATAAGAGGAAAATCCACCTGTGGCGTCAGATTTTTATATTGTTCAAGAGATTACTCCCTCTAGCCACTAAGTGAACTACATGATTAAGGAGAACGTCGTTATAGGCATGTGAGCTTTCCGTAAGTGACCTTCAGAGCTTCTTCACAGATAAATCTTCATAACACAGTCTTTTGATTAATAGATTCTTTATTGTTGATGAAAAACAATGTATACATCCAAACTTCTTCCGACTCATTCACTATAATCGTCATCGAACTCCAGCATATCGCTTTCAAGGTTAGAACACTACTCGTGTCTCCGTTACACTTCACATGGTCAAGGGGTATGCCTTCCTCATGCTAGTCCAAAACTAAACTAAAAACTAAGCTTCTGTGCAAGAAACTTAGCTCCAAACACGCCCTAAAATACGTCGCAAATCCCACCCACAATATAACAGGCAGTCTAAAATTTAAAGACACATACCATAATTAATGACACGCAAAACAAGCCAAATGGCCACTACACCACCTCCATCAGAGGAAAAATGAATTAAAGGGAGGGTTAGATTGTAGAATAACTGGACATTTTACAGTGGATCATCTGCACAATTCCAATTTAACAACTAAAAGGAGAAAGAGCTACAAACTGAAGAACTTTTAGCAAAACATTGTAAAGATAAAAGAAATATAAATGATTTAACCAATCACAACAAAGTTTAGGTATGCTTTATGAGGCATTGCAATTTTAATTTGTTATTTTAGTGGTTTTATGATTACAGAATAATGAATATTTAAGCAAAATAAAATCTTATTATTACTCTTCTAATTTCTAGAGCACTTCTAATTTCATTCCATCACGAGGAAAAACAAAAATAATTTATTTTTGCTGACACTGATTCCAAAACTAGACATCCTACCAAAAGATAAGATTTCTGAATAACAGAAGTACCCCAGTATATTATGATGGCAGAATCGTTAGTAATCAGACTCATCAAGACGACTACCTATAAATTAACCAGTAAAATCAGATGGTTCTTTGGTCATGTTAGTGGCATGCAGGCTAAAATGAATGTTTGCCAAATTATATGTTGGTTATAATCTACTCTTTGGAATGGGATTTTGAAAAATCGCAAAACACGGCTTTTAATTAAAAAACCTTTATGATCAACATTTAGAACTGATGAAGGTGGATCAGATGGATTAGGAGAAAATCCTCCCTCAGCCTAGATCCCGCAGATGAACGATTTGGTGTCTGAGAAAGTTGAAGATAAATGGTGTAATGTCATTGATATTCATACTGTTACGCTACAATGCTGAGAACTATATTCAACACTCTGTATGTTTCCATTCTCTCTACTTATTGTACGAGTATGGAATGATTGTATTTGTGTATAATATTATCTGATTGATTGGGTAGCATGCAAATCAAAGCTTTTCACTGAACCTCAGTACATGTAGCAATAATGAACCTAAACCTAAACTTACTTTTGGGTTCTCTATTTAATTGAGCAACTGAACCAAAATATTTTAAACAATAATTTCAAAAAGGTTTAAAAAGCTTTGTGTTTTTTTCTATATGTTCAACAATAATGAAATGAATGAGTCACCACAAAAAAAAAATGTTGAGTTCCAGACTAGTTGTTTGGCAGGCTATTTAAAAATCATTACTTTGAATGACTATCGACCAGTGGCACTAACGCCGGTGGTGATGAAGTGCTTTGAGAGGTTGATCATGGAGCAAATCAATTCCTACCTCGACAAAAATCTGGACCCACTGCAGTTCGCGTATCGCCACAACAGATCAACGGTGGATGCAATCTCGCTGGCCCTCCACTCCGCACTGGACCACTTGGACAACAAAAACTCATATGTCAGGCTGTTATTCATTGATTACAGCTCGGCATTTAACACAATCATCCCCTCCAAACTGGTTACCAAACTCGCAGAACTGGGTCTCTGCGCATCCCTCTGCAACTGGATCCTCGACTTCCTCATCCACAGACCACAGTCTGTTCGTATTGGTGGAAATGTGTTAGCCTCGATAACAATCAGCACGGGAGCACCTCAAGGCTGCGTGCTCATCCCCCTGCTGTACTCACTCTATACCCATGACTGCGTAGTGAACCACAGTGCGAACTCCATCATCAAGTTCGCTGACGACACCACTATTGTGGGGCGTATCACTGATGGGGATGAGTCTGAATACAGAAGAGAGATCGAGCAACTGTCCATATGGTGCCAGCGCAATAACCTGGCCCTCAACACCAGCAAAACCAAGGAACTGATTGTGGACTTTGGAAGGAGTAGGAGGGGGACCCACAGCCCCATTTATATCAGTGGGTCGATGGTTGAAAGGGTCAAGAACTTCAAATTCCTGGGCGTGCACATCTCTGAAGATCTTTCCTGGTCCGAGAACACTAACGCAATTATCAAAAAAGCTCATCGGCGCCTCTACTTCCTGAGAAGATTACGGAGAGTCGGATTGTCAAGGAAGACTCTCTCTAACTTCTACAGGTGCACAGTCGAGAGCATACTGACCAGTTGCATTGTGGCTTGGTTCGGCAATTTGAGCGCCCTGGAGTGGAAAAGACTACAAAAAGTAGTAAACACTGCCCAGTCCATCATCGGCTCTGACCTTCCTTCCATTGAGGGGATTTATCGCAGTCACTGCCTCAAAAAGGCTGGCAGTATCATCAAAGACCCACACCATCCTGGCCACACACTCATCTCCCTGCTACCTTCAGGTAGAAGGTACAGGAGCCTGAAGACTGCAACAACCAGGTTCAGGAATAGCCACTTCCCCACAGCCATCAGGCTATTAAACCTGGCTCGGACAAAACTCTGATTATTAATAACCATTTTCTGTTATTTGCACTTTACCAGTTTATTTATTCATGTATGTATATATTTATATCATGGTATATGGACACATTTATCTGTTTATCTGTTTTGTAGTAAATGCCTACTATTTTCTGTGTGCTTAAGCAAAGCAAGAATTTCATTGTCCTATACAGGGACACATGACAATAAACTCACTTGAACTTGAACTAAACTCCAACTATTTAGTGAGTATCCATTGAGTAAATAGAACAACAATGGATGTGTCATGCATTTTGAATGTTGTGCCTCATGGCTTAGTTGCTACAGTAAAGTTTGCAGAGGACCAGGACGATTTGAACAGCAGTTCCTGTTTTCTCTATTTAATCATGCATGTGCACTCCATGGGCAAGGCTCACATTTACTCCAGGACAATGGTGGATCCGATATTGTTCTTGCACAAATTCTGCTCCAAGGGTACCATTGAACAGCCACTGATAACGCATCGAATCCAGAATCTGTTTGCAATCATACCCAAAATGAAATATGATGGGTTTTAATGGTGACACAAGAAACCGTAGATGCTTACATCTTGAGTATAATACAAAGTGCTGGTGGAACTCAATAGGTCAGCAGCAACTGTAGAGGGAATGAACAGATGACATTTCGGGTCAGGGCCCTTCTTCAGACTGAGTGAGCAGGGGAGAGCTGGGGGTGAGGTAAAGCCTGGCAAGTGATGAGTCGATACAGGCGAGGGGGGTTGATTGACAGATGGGTGGACTATATGACAAAGATCAGAAATGAGAAGGAGATAGAATGGTGCCAGAAAAGGAGAGAAGTGGAGGAGTGAAATGTAAAGTCTGAGGGATGGTTTAATACAGTTTTAATTTAAAAATAATAATGGAACATGACAACCTCTGCAGTAGTGGCCCTGGAAGTCATGACATTTCTGGCAGAGAACAACTTTCCAATCTCTGTTAAGGACATGAGATTAGACGACTGAAGATTTTATTTGACCACTTGTGTCAGGGAGAGGTGACTGGAAAATCTGTCATTGTAATGGCTTTGCTTCTATCTGATTCTCGATAGTTCAGGTGAAATCTAAGTCACTACAATAGTGTAATTGTGGCATTCAACATGGCAGTAACATATCAGGCTTTGTAAAGTCCCAGTACTATTTGCAGTCTGAAATTCATATGTCCCAGATCTATTCCACAGACTTGAACATGCAGCATATTGAACATACAGTGATTCTCAGGTGCAGCAAGAAGGGGGGCTCCACTAGCCGAGTCCTGCCTCTCAGATAAGATGGTCAACTGGATCCTGCCATTTCAGATAGACACAATGAGAAGAAAAGCCCTGGACAAAAGTAACTGTAGATGCTGGAATCTTGAACAAAACTCAAAGTGCTGGAGGAACTCAGCAGATCAAGCAGCATCTCTGGAGAGAAATGGACAAATAACATTTTGAGTCGAGAACAAACTATAGGAATTCTCTTCAGTATAACCATATAACAATTACAGCACGGAAACAGGCCATCTCGGCCCTTCTAGTCCGTGCCGAACACTTATTCTCCCCTAGTCCCATCTACCTGCACTCAGACCATAACCCTCCATTCCTTTCCCGTCCATAGAACTATCCAATTTATTTTTAAATGATAAAATCAAACCTGCCTCCATCACCTCCACTGGAAGCTCATTCCACACAGCTACCACTCTCTGAGTAAAGAAGTTCCCCCTCATGTTACCCCTAAACTTCTGTCCCTTAATTCGCAAGTCATGTCCTCTTATTTGAATCTTCCCTACTCTCAGTGGGAAAAGCTTATCCACGTCAACTCTGTCTATCCCTCTCATCATTTTAAAGACCTCTATCGTCCCCCCTTAACCTTCTGCGCTCCAAAGAATAAAGACCTAACTTGTTCAACCTTTCTCTGTAACTTAGTTGCTGAAACCCAGGCAACATTCTAGTAAATCTCCTCTGTACTCTCTCTATTTTGTTGACATCCTTCCTATAATTAGGCGACCAAAATTGTATACCATACTCCAGAATTGGCCTCACCAATGCCTTGTACAATTTTAACATTACATCCCAACTTCTATACTCAATGCTCTGATTTATAAAGGCCAGCACACCAAAAGCTTTCTTTACCACCCTATCTACATGAGATTCCACCTTCAGGGAACTGTGCGCAGTTATTCCTAGATCCCTCTGTTCAACTGCATTCTTCAATTCCCTACCATTTACCATGTACGTCCTATTTTGATTTGTCCTGCCAAGATGTAGCACCTCACACTTATCAGCATTAAACTCCATCTGCCATCTTTCAGCCCACTCTTCCAAATGGTCTAAATCTCTCTGTCGACTTTGAAAATCTACTTCATTATCCACAACACCACCTATCTTAGTATCATCTGCATACTTACTAATCCAATTTACCACACCATCATCCAGATCATTGATGTACATGACAAACAACAGTGGACCCAACACAGATCCCTGTGGCACCTCACTGGTCACTGGCCTCCAACCTGACAAACAGCCATCCACCATTACTCTCTGGCATCTCCCATTCAGCCACTGTTGAATCCATCTTGCTACTCCACCATTAATACCCAACAATTGAACCTTCTTAACCAACCTTCCATGAGGAACCTTGTCAAAGGCCTTACTGAAGTCCATATGTACAACATCCACTGTTTTACCCTCATCAATTTCCCGAGTAACCTCTTCAAAAAATTCAAGAAGATTAGTCAAACATGACCTTCCAGGCACAAATCCATGTTGACTGTTCCTAATCAGACCCTGTTTATCCAGATGCTTATATATATTATCTCTAAGTATCCTTTCCATTAATTTTCCCACCACTGACGTCAAACTAACAGGTCTATAATTGCTAGGTTTACTTTTAGAACCCTTTTTAAACAATGGAACAACATGCACAGTACGCCAATCCTCCGGCACTATTCCCGTTTCTAATGACATTTGAAATATTTCTGTCATAGCCGCTGCTATTTCTACACTAACCCCTCAATGTCCTAGGGAATATCCTGTCCGGATCTGGAGACCTATCCACTTTTATATTTTTCAAAAGTGTCAGTACTTCCTCTTCTTTGAATCTCATAGTTTCCATAGCTACTCTACTTGTTTCCCTTACCTCACATAATTCAATATCCTTCTCCTTGGTGAATACCGAAACGTATCTTGGCCAATAATTGTCAATCAATCAATATATTGTAAACAAATTATCAGGTCATTTTCTTTATCTGGAATTACTACAGGGGGAAAAAGTTGCAAAAGCTCAAAAATGTTTTCCTTCCTGGTGTTATTGAATGCAGTGCTGAGTACAGAAGGATGTGGTGGGCCCACATTCCTTGAACCATGTCTTTGCCCACCACCATTGTTCATTGGAACAATTGTGGGGGGGAAAGACAGAGAGGTGAGAGTTGGATAGGGATGGGGTACAGATATTGGGTGGGGGGGATTAGTGACTGGTATGTCAATACATATTGGATGAGATATCAGAGAGAGAGATCATCCAAAAACTGTTCAGTAATTTTTCATGCTCATTCCCGCTCAGTGAACTCACCAATCAGTTTCAGTTTTGTTTATTGTCACGTGAACCGAGGTACAGTGAAAAGCTTTTGCTGCATGCTGTCCAGTCAGCAGAAAGACAATACATAATTACAATCGAGCCATTTACAGTGTACAGATTAGAAGATGATTACATGATAAGGGAATAAAGTTTAGTACAAGATAAAGCCAGCAAAGTTCCATCAAGGATAGTCTGAGGGTCTCTTATGAGGTAGGTAGTAGTTCAGCACGGCTCTCTGGTTGTGGTAGGATGATTCAGTTGCCTGATTACAGCTGGGAAGAAACGTTCCCTGAATCTGGAGGTGTGAGTTTTCACACTTCTATACCTTTTGCCTGATGGGACAGGGGAGAAGAGGGAGTGGTCAGGGTGTGACTCGTCTTTGATTATGCTGCTGGCCTTGCCGAGGCAGCGTGAAGTATAAATGGAGTTCTATTGACTATTACACTGATTGGTGTGTTCAGTGAGTGGGAGCGAGCATGAAAACTCACTGAACGGTTTTTGAAGGATCTCTATCTTTCTCTGGTATCTCGTCCAATATGTTATATTCATACCAGTCAAGAAAGCTAATATAAGATGTAATATAAAATCTTTCTTTGTCTGCCAAGAATAAATTTGATGGCTTGAATAGACTTTTGTTTCCTACTCTGAAAATATTTAATGGAAAGTTTGCTTCAATACATTAATATATTTTAATATTTTAGTCAGACCAGCTGGGAATGCATATATCCACTTAGAAATAAGAGTATTTCTTATGATTATAATGGTGAGCCCTATCGCCAAAAGAATCTCTAAGGTAACGCCTTATATTTAGAAACTTGAATCATCAGGTTGCCAGTAACATATGGTGCCAGTAACATGTGTTTATTGTGATTGCATTTATATTTATAATGATCTAGACTAAGTGGGACCCGTTGGCTCCCTGTCACACTGGAGGCCTGGTCCCCCAATGCAACCTGTTCCCCAATGCAATATTCCACCACTCACCCGTTCCCCCAACGCAATATTCCACCACACACCCAGAGCCCCCAACTGCACAGGTGTGGCTCATTTCTCCTCATCCCCCAGCACTCCCTCCCCCTCCTCTCCACCCTCCCTCTTCTTTCCCCTCATCAATCCCTTCATAACCTCCCTCTCCTTTCCCCTACCCTCAGTCACTCCCTCGCTCCCTCCCTCCCTTCATAACTCTCCCCTCCCTACCCCCTCCTATCCCTCTATCCCCCACCTCCTCCACTCCTTACCTCTCCCGATTCTCCCCACTATCCCTCCTCACATCCCCCACTGCCCTCCTCTCCCCCTATTCCCCACTCCATACCTTCCCCACTCCCCCCTCCTCTCCCTTTATTCCCCCTCCTCCACTCTTCTTCCTCACCTCCCCCACTTTCCACCCTCTGCTCCCTACCCCCTCCTCTCCCTCAATCCTCCCACTCTCCCTACTTACATCCCCAGGATCTCGAGGGTGCCGCTCCTTTCCCTCCTTGCATGCCTGGAGGAGCAGCAGCCGTCAGCCTCAGAGCCAAGCTGAGCGCCCAGGCCTCAGATCCTAGACGCATCCTCAGTCCGCCGCGTAGGCCCAGAACAGTAGCAGCAGCCATTGGCCTCGGAGCCAGACTCAGCACCCAGGCCTCGGATCTTTGGCGCGGCCTCTCCCCGCCCCCGGAGCCGGCCGCCACCGCCCGCAGATGCAGCCCCAGCCTCATCGCCAAGGCGACGGATCCCCATGGGCCCGGAGCTACAATAAAATGGAAGTAATATTACCCGTGTCGCCGTTGTGAAAAAAAGATGGCGATCTGAATTCCAGAATGGCCCCAACTGGGCAGACGCGGCTGAGGACCCGTTAGGTGCTCTTTGTGATGCCAGTAAAGACGTGCACGGGAACCCTCCCCCAACTGTGCATGGGCGGGTGGGGGCGCTGTTTTGTTAATTTAAGTTTTAAACGTTAATAACTTTTAAAATATACCATCAATCTGAACAAGACTCATTCTTTCCGCGTCTGTTGATTTTTTGATTTGATTCAATTTATTGTCATTGCACTTTTCAGTGCAACAAAATGGTTTAGCCTGCAGTCATAACATAGAATAAATAACAAACACTCAACACAGTTTAAGTCCCAAAGTCATTGTCTCTTCCCTCCTTGCTCTCCCTCTGCGCTGAGGCAATCCAAGCCACCGATGTTGTGACCCCGCCGGGTGAATAACTGGGGGTGGGGAGGGGGGGGGGAGGAGGGTTGACGTCACTCGCAACGCGTGGAAGAACGACACGCAGACTCATTGTGATGTCATCAGCGAAAGACAGTCATTTTTAAATTCAAATGTTTTGTCAGATTTTTGAACATTTTCCGTAATAACTCGAGAAATAGAGCATGAAATTTTCAGATAAGGCAATTTTGGACTCCACGGGAAAAATGTCTACCGGAATATGTAAACATTTTACCGTTACCGTGTCGTTTTTTCAAGAAGATATCATTATACACACACAAATCCACATACAAGATGAGAGTTTTATAAGTATAGAGATAGATAGATATTGTTCATTGGCAACTGCTACCCCATCATTGATTTAATGTTGACACGAGGAACTGCTTAAATTTTGGATGGAACTCAAAGTGATGGAGTGACTCAGCAGGTCAAGTAGCATCTCTGGAGGACATGGATAGGCAACGTTGCAGGTCGGGACCCTTCTTCATTGGCAACTGGTTTCTTCATGATTGTTTCAATGTTGTTTTGCGCCATTTGGATGATGCTTCAATTGCATCACAGGAGCAGTTTGAGAACTTTTGACATTGTGCTTCACTTAAGACAATGAAGTGCATTTCAGATCACCTCAAATTCAATCAATATTACCCACCTTACACCAACACAGTAGTTCAGAGACACAAGGAACTGCAGATGTAGGAATCTGGAGTAAAATACAAAGCGCTGGAGTAACCTCGCAGGTAAGGCAGCATCTAAGGAGTGCATTGACAGGCAATATTTTGGGTCGGGATCCTTCTTCAGAATGAAAGGTAGACCTGACCCGAAATGTCGATTGTCTATTCCCAACATAGATGCTGCCTGATCAGCTGAGTTAATCCAGCACTTTGTGTTTTACAGTAATTTACAATCCAGATTTGAAGCAAAATTTCCTGAATGGGAATAATCCTGCTGATGCCCTAAGTTACAAATGCATATCAATTTCAAGGTAGAAGGCCTCTTTCTACGATGAAGCGTTCAATCAATTCAATCAAAACTTTGTTGCTTGATTCACCATTTTTAAAAATTATCCTGTTCAATGTGCCCACTGGAAAGTACTCATAAATAAAGATTTTGTATTAAACTAGACCAGGTGCGGACCCATTGGGCTCGTCCCCCAAGGCAATATTCCACCACTGACCCATAGCCCCCAATTGCGCAGGCGCGGCTGAGGGGTTCCTGTTGTGACACCAGAGATCCCCGTTGTGACGCGAGTCATGGCAACCCTCCCCCACCTGCGCCTCTCCATCCCTCTTCCTCTTCCTATCCCTATCCTCCTCCATTCCCCCTTATCCCCCAGCACTCCCTCCCCTCCTCTTTACCCTTTCTCTTCTTTCCCCTCTCCTCCTCCCCTCCCCCACACCCTCCCTTACCTCTCCCGCACTCTCCTTTCTCCTACCCTCAGTCACTCCCTGCCTCCCTCCATAACCTCTCTCCCCTCCCTCCTCTCCCTCTATCCCCCTGCTCCCTCACTCCTCACCTCCCCCTTATCTCAACCCCCCACTCTCACTCCAGCCCTCCCCCATTGCCCTCCTCTCCCTCTATCCCCCACTCCCCTCCTCCATTCCCCGCCTCCTCTCCCTCTATAACCCCTCCACCCCCACGCTCCCTCCTTACCTCTCCCACTTTCCCCTCCCTCTCCCTCCCTACCCCCTCCTCTCCCTCTGCCCCTGCTCCCCCACTCCTCACCTTCCCCCTATCCCACCCCCCCACAATGAAAATTGCAATGTTTAAAAAAAATTAAAACATCCCCCCATCCCCCCCCCCCCCCCCCCCCCACCCACAATGAAAATCGTGATTTTTTTTTTAATGAAACCTCCACCTCTATGTTTTTTTATTTGAAACTATATGTATTTAATATTATTACCTTGTTTAAATCGATGTTGACCTGAATACATATTTTCATTGTATACCAGGCAGATGTCGAACTGGATTGATTGCACAAAGAGAGAATGGCACAGTGTGAACCTAAAGATAGGTTAAGCTATCCTTGAGGTATTCAGTTCAAACCCCACTGCAGGTTTATGCTCGTAATAGGGATCAAGTAATGTGGAAAGTAATTTTTCATTTTTCAAACCAATTTTTAATTTACAAGCCAAACTAGGTCATATGTACTAAACCAGCAAATGTTTTGCAGAAGATATCTAAGATACTTTTTAATGCCTTATTTTGTAGTATGGCCACGATGTCAGGTTGTAATGTCACGCATGATACAGCTGTGTCGGGCTAAAGCTGTTTAAATGAAGTCGATATCAAAACATGTTCCTTGTAATTACTGAGCGACCCTGTTTTTGACATATGAAAAGTAATTTTGTTTTTAAGGATTAAAAATATTATAGGATTTCTCGATCCACTTGTCCTTTCTTCAAAACACAGATTGGTTATGTTCATTGTTATACTCAAAGAGTCTTAAATTTTTCAGCTGCTAAATAATTCCTTGGGGGTGAGTGCCCAAGGTAAGGTGGTAGATACCAGATTTTCCACAGTGTGTTGTCAGAGCTAATTTAACACACTCACACCATTAAAGTAACGTTTCTACGAATTCTGAGTCTGAGTCAGGATCTTCGGGACTCACCTGCTGCTCTCTTTAAAGGATTATTATAGACATGGCATTTTATGGATGCTAAAGTTGACAGGATCATGAAGCGGTGGGCAACAGTTTTGCTCCAGCACTCTGCAACTCTCTGCCATTGCCTGATGCAATACCCTGATCTCATCAGACGTTGATGTTTTAGAAGATTAAACTCTCTTTGATTTTTTTCTGTGTGCCTTCTGTGAAATGCAACTTCTATTGGCTCTGTAACTGATGTCATCCACTATGGTCCTCCTTTGGGTCCACAGAATTGTAGCATAAACATTGCCCAGGGTGCGATGGAGCATGAGGTGCAAGGTGGCCTCCCTAGTCTGGACGATGAGCAGGAGTGTTCACAAACAAGTTCCAAAACTTTCACAGTTTCAGATTCAGATTCAGATTCAGATTCAATTTTAATTGTCATTGTCAGTGTACAGTACAGAGACAACGAAATGCATTTAGCATCTCCCTGGAAGAGCGACATAGCAAATGATTTGAATAAATAATAATAAGTGTCCGGGGGGGGGGGTGATTGGCAGTCACCGAGGTACGTTGTTGAGTAGAGTGACAGCCGCCGGGAAGAAGCTGTTCCTGGACCTGCTGGTTCGGCAACGGAGAGACCTGTAGCGTCTCCCGGATGGTAGGAGGATAAACAGTCCATGGTTGGGGTGAGAGCAGTCCTTGGCGATGCTGAGCGCCCTCCGCAGACAACGCTTGCTTTGGACAGACTCAATGGAGGGGAGCGAGTAACCGGTGATGCGTTGGGCAATTTTCACCACCCTCTGCAATGCCTTCCGGTCGGAGACAGAGCAGTTGCCATACCATACTGTGATGCAGTTTGTAAGGATGCTCTCGATGGTGCAGCGGTAGAAGTTCACCAGGATCTGAGGAGACAGATGGACCTTCTTCAGTCTCCTCAGGAAGAAGAGACGCTGGTGAGCCTTCTTGATCAGAGTTGAGGTATTGTGGGTCCAAGAGAGGTCATCGGAGATGTTGACTCCCAGGAACCTGAAGCTAGAATCACGTTCCACCTCCGTCCCGTTAATGTGGATGGGGGTGTGCGTGCCGCCCCTGGACTTCCTGAAGTCTACAATGAGCTCCTTGGTCTTCTTGGAGTTAAGGGCCAGGTTGTTATTAGCGCACCATGCTGCTAAGTGCTGGACCTCCTCCCTGTAGGCCGACTCATCGTTGTTGCTGATGAGGCCAATCACCGTTGTATCATCTGCATACTTGATGATGGTGTTAGTACCATGTACAGGTGTGCAGTCATAGGTGAAGAGGGAGTAGAGGAGGGGGCTCAGCACACAGCCCTGTGGAATGCCGGTGTTCAGGGTGAGGGTTGAAGAGGTGTGCTTGTCTAACCTAACGGACTGGGGTCTGTTGGTTAGAAAGTCCAGTATCCAGTTGCAGAGGGAGGGGTCGATGCCCAGGTTACCGAGTTTGGTGATCAGTTTGTGTTGTGTTGATGTCGTTCACTGTCGAAGCCGGCATTGTCCCCAATGTCACAACAGGTAAATGGATAGAAAAAGTTTGCTAAATAATCTGCCACTGATGCGTTTTTCAAAACACAAGTGTGAGGTTGTGGTGTGAAGTTGTGAGGTTACTGACAAATCTACCTTTAAACCTTTCTTTCCCTATCCATTCTAGCTGCACTCTAGCATTGGTCTCACAATCAATTCCCAAGAAGCTTTGGGACTCAGTTTGAACTCCTACCCTTATATTACTTTAATTCTTAATGAGTGATTATCTCATTGAAATCACCAGCCTGGTTCTCCCAATGGGATTTCTTGGGGAGATTGGATTAAATGAAGGAATCCGGGAGTTGGTGATTTATAGTCTCTCTCAGCACATGGTACCTTTTCATTCCAGCTTCCAAGTTTACCTGATGTCAGGGTTAAACCTTCCCCCATTATTTCCAACACAGATTCAGAGTCTCGGAGAGACATATAGTACAGAAACCGGCCTTTCAGCCTAACTTTTCCAAGATACTCCATTCTCTAGTCCCATTTGTTCATGTTTGGCCAAGATCCCTCTAAACTTTTTCTATCCATTTACCTGTTGTGACATTGGGGATAATGCCGGCTTCGACAGTGAACCACATCAACACAACGCAATAGGGTGAACTCACGTATATAATTTTATTTTCAGTGGTAAGAAAGTCCAGGACTGCATGGGGGTGCTGTCCTTTGCCATCAGGCACATGTTCAGTGGCAATGGTGATCTCATGCTTGTCCCAGCACCTCAGTCCTGGTCTCGAAGGAACAGGCGTGGTGATCTCAGGCTTCTCCCTGCAGTTCGCCCTTTTCTTAGGACAAGGTTGCTGGCGGTCTCAGATTTATTGTTGTGGCTCAGCTTGGAGCTTGAAGAGGTGGTGCTGGCAGTCTCTAGGTTATCCTGGCATTTGCCTCTTTAGTCTTTGACTCGGTCTGTGGGCTAAGCCCCTCATTGACTGTGGGCAGGAAGAGGCACTGGCATCTCAGGCATCCTGGCCACTCAGTCTCATCCTCATTCAGGGGCACTGGCTGTCTAGGGTTTCTTCCCGGCAACCCAGTCTTGGCCCGTGGCCCTGATGGTCTCGGGTTTGGCCCAGTGGTTCAGTCTCCTGAAGACAGCTAGCCCCACTTTCTCTCCCTTGCCCTCTCTTTCTTCTTCCTATCACCTCGCCTCTTCCTCTCTCTCTCCTCTTCCTCCTCCTTTTTCTTTTTCTTCTTTATCATCTTTTTCTTCTTCTTCTTCCTCTCGCCTTCTCCTCTCTGGCTGGAATGCCTGGGTGCTGTAGGGAGTAGGCTGACAAGCTTCAGGTGGCCAATCCTATATCAGCTAATTGGACCCAGCCGCAACCCAGTGGAGATTGGCCTCACCTGTCCTGACAGCCGGTGACAGGGATCAGAGCGACATCCGAGGGAGGAGGTGCTGTCACACTCTCCCAATGTTTTATAAATGTTTGTTAGTGTACCTGCCTCAACTACTTCCTCTGGCGGGTCATTCCATATACCCACCATTCTCTGTGAGAAAAAGATGAGAGAAATGTTGCTCCACAAGTTGAGAAATGGGGCAGTTGTGGTAATAATGCAATATTCTGAATTAATAGATTGTTATTTATGTTCATTTCATGTCATGGATCACATGCATTTTGGATCAGATGCGACATTAACCTACTAACAAGCTTGAAAGCGCCCACCACCAGATTCAGCAACAATTTGGTCCCTTCTCTGATCAGGCTTCTGAACGGTCCTTCAATAAGGTAGAGAACTGTCTGAAGCACCTTTACCCCATTGAGGACATTAAACTTTGTCTTTGGAACAGAGGCTCTACAATGTGCTCCAATGCTGAGAACTGTATTCTGCACTTTGTATCTACCCCTTTGCTCTCTCTATTGTTCTGGTCTGTTTGATAAGCATGCAAAACAAAACTTTTCACTGTACCTCAGTACATGTGACAATAATAAACCTAAACATAAACTTAATTTGCCTTAATCTGTGGCAATTTGAAAGCCGTGGAACCTCAACATGATTTGCTCCTCAATGTAACTGCAGGTGAAATACAGAGAACAGAGAAAACTGCTGAGTCCATTGATTTTTGACAATAAAATGCATATGTCAGGCTGAAGATAGACACAAATGCTGGAGTAACTCAGCGGGACAGGCAACATCTCTGGAGAGAAGGAATGGGTGGCGTTTCGGGTCGAGACCCTTCTTCAGACTGAGAGTCAGGGGAGGGGGAGAGTGAGATACAGAGATAAGGAAGTGTCAGCTGTGAAAACGAGACATCAAAGGGGGTGGAGATCAAGGAAAATGTAGAATAGATAATTGTTGGCTGGAAGAATATAGCAACAAAGCAAACAGAGATAAAATGTAATCAGGGACAGTCAGATATGGAGATAGAGGGAAAGCAAGGGTTTCTTGAAGTTAAATTAATATTCATACTGTAAACTGCCCAAGCGAAATATGCCTCATATATTACCTTCTCCTAGCTAACGACGATCGTTCCTTGATCGCTACCCACGTTGATGACTCATTCTCACACCTGACACTTCCTTTTCTCTGTATCTCCCCCTCCCTGTCCCCTGACTCTCAATCTGAAGAAGGGTCTCGACCCAAAATGTCACCCATTCCTTCTCTCCAGAGATGCTGCCCATCTTGCTGAGTTACAGCAGCATTTTGTGTCGATCCTCGGTGTAAACCAATATCTGCAGTTCCTTCCTACATATATGTCAGGCTGTGGTTCATAGACTACAGCTCGGCATTCAACACCATCATCCCCTCCAAACTGGTTACCAAGCTCACGGAACTGGGTGTTTAAGAAAGAACTGCAGATGCTGGAACAATCGAAGGTAGACAAAAAATGCTGGAGCAACTCAGCGGGTGAGGCAGCATTTGAAGAAGGGTCTCAACCCGAAACATCGCCTATTCCTTCTCTCCATAGATGCTGCCTCACCCGTTGAGTTTCTCCAGCATTTTTTATCTACCTTCACGGAACTGGGTCTCTCACCCACTGCAACTGGATCCTTGATTTCCTCATCAACAGATCACAATCTGTACAAATTGGCAGTAACACTTGCATCTTGAAAACCATCAGCATAGGAGCACCTCAAGTGTTCTGTCCCTTGCTCTACTCATTCTATACTCATAACTGTGCACCTGGATACAGTTCCAACTCCATCTTCAAATTCGACTAAGACAAATTGGACATGTTACAGTCAATGATGAGTCAGAGCACAGGAAGGAGATCGATCAACTAACAGAATGTGGCCGTACGACAACCTTGCTTTCAATGTCATTCAGACAAGCTGGGCAGGCATTTTTAGGTACAGGTACAATGATGGATCTTTTGAAGCAGGCAGGGACCACGGACTTGGCCAGGGAGAGGTTGAATATTGTAGTGAGCACCGGAGCTAGCTGCTTAGCACAGGACTTAAGTACTCGCCCCTAGATGCCATCTGGGCCTACAGCTTACCTCGTGTTCACCCGTGTCAGAGCCCTCCTCACGTCGTGCTCGGACAGCGAGAATGTGTGTACATTCCTCCCTTCATCTTCGATAGCCAGCACGCTGGCGGTGTTGTCGTTAGCCGGCAGACCTGGGGTGATGTTGCCCGTCTCGAAACGAGCGTAGAAGGAATTCAGGTCATCAGCTAGGGACGTGCCGGCACTTCCGGTTGAGGGGGGGCTGCTCCAGTAGTTGGTTACAGTCCGTAGCCCCTGCCACAGGTGTCTGGTGTCCTGCTGCTCCATCCATGACTCCATCTTGTCCCTGTACCTCCATTTTGTGTCCTTCACGGCCTACCGGGAGGAGGTGGCTGATCTGGCACTCTGGTGTCAGGACAACAGCCTCCTCTTGAATGTCAAAAAAACTAAAGAGCTGATTGTGGACTTTAGGAGGGCACATCATCCGAGGACGTACACACCATTGAAGATAAATGGGGATACTGTGGATAGGGTGAGCTGCTTTAAATACCTGGGAGTCCACATCTCAGAGGATCTGACATGGGCTTCACACACTGCAGCACTGGTGAGTAAGGCAAGGCAGTGCCTTTACCACCTCAGGCAATTGAGGAAATTCAGAGTGTCTCTGAGGATCCTCCAGTGCTTCTACTCAGCAGCTGTGGAAAGCATCTTGTCCGGAAATATCACGATTTGGCCAAGAAGGCTCTGCAGAGAGTAGTGCGTTCGGCCGAACGCACTATGGGAACTACACTCGCCCCCCTGCAGGAACTATATATCAGAAGGTGCAACTCCAGAGCCAACAAGATCATGGGAGACCCCTTCCACCCCAGCAACGAACTGTTCCAGCTGCTACGGTCAGGCAAATGCCTCCGTTGCCATGCTGTGAAAACGGAAAGGATGAGAAGGAGTTTCTTCCTAGAGGCCATTAGGACTGTAAACTCCTATCTCACCAGGGACTAACTTTACTGTACCAATTTACTGTTGTGTGGTGTCTTTTTAAAATTGCTGTTTTTTTCTTTTTTTCCCCTCCCACAAATATGTAATATGTGAATATGTGATTCTGTTCCATTCTGTTTTGTAGTTTTTTTGCACAATCCGCGAGCATTGCCACTTTTCATTTCACTGCACATCTCGTATGTGTATGTGACGAATAAACTTCACTTGACTTGACTTGATGTCAGTTAAACAAAGGAACTGATTGTTGACTTTGGAAGACAGTCGAGGATCCACAAACCCATCTTCATCGATGGGATGGTGGTGGAAAGAGTCAAAAACTTCAAATTCCTGGGCATGCATATCTTTGAAGATCCGTCCTGGACGCAGCATACCAGTGGCGGTAATCCCGGGGGGGACAGGGGGGACACGCCCCCTCTGTTTTGAGAGGTGGGGGACGATCCCCCCCCAATTTTTTGTAATCCGGATTCTAAAACCCAGTGAAATCTCCGCTTTCCACGACACAGTGGGGGTGGGACTACTGATCAAGGGCGCCGATTGGACGAGAGAGATGTCGGTCAGCAGGCAATGGGGGCGGGATATGATGATTCAGCGCGATGATTGGAGGAGGGAGGTGTCGGTCAGAGGCGGAAGTAGGGGGGTGGGACTGAGGATAGAGTGCAGTGATTGGAGGAGGGTCCTGGTCGTAGGGTCACAACGGCAGCCCTGGACACAGACCTGTGCATTATCCGCAGCCAGGATTGATCCCGACCGGCTCTCCGGCACTGCAATCGCTGCCGAACCGCCACTGGACCATCCCCATCCCCATCCCCACCCAAGTGCCCCCTCCCCATGCCCGGGGATGGCCAGAGACGTCGGGAGTCAGACGGGAGCTGTGCTCCCAGACCCACAGCCAGCGCAGAGAAGCAGCGCTAAACCCAGCTCAACTCTGCCTCTCCCGCCGGGTTAACCTACAGCCCTGCCTGGACTTACGGGAAATATGGCCCAGGTTTACAGCCAGTGCAGAGAAGCAGCGCTAGTTCCACAGCTCCGGACTGGTATTCCGTCAGTCCAGGCAGGGCTGTAGGTTAACCCGGCGAGACAGGCAGAGTTGAACTGCATTTAGCGCTGGATTGAGCTGTAATTACCATTCACAGGGCCCACGGCAGAAGCCTTCGAAGCCTCGCGTGAGTGTGCGCATGCGCGCGCGGCCGCCAAGAAATTGTGTCCCCCGGTCCCCTCCATATTTTGATAGCGATTTCCGTCACTGCGACACACTGATGCGTCATAAGGAAAGCCCATCAACGCCTCTACTTCCTTAGAAGATTGGGGTGATTTTGTACATCAATGAATATTCTCAGGTGTACAGTAGAGAGCATATTGACTGGTTGTATCACAGCCAGGTTCGGCAACTTGAACGCTCAGGAATGAAGAAGATTGCAAAATGTGGTGAACACTGCCCTGTCCATCATGGGTACTGATCTCCCCACCATCGAAGGGATCTACAGGAGTCATCTTATGCTGCTGCAAGTAAGAATATCATTGCTCCATTTCAAGATATATGAGAATAAAAGACTCTTGACACTCGTGCACATGTCAGTGGATGTGCAAACTGTTGAAAAGGTTTTGTTTTTTCCACAGCCCTGATCACATCCTACCATTTAATACAGAGGAGTAATGCATAAAATGCTGTTTGAGAGTGTCTATCCCCTTAAGCTGGAAAGAATGCAGTGATTTACGAGGATGTTGCAGGACTCGAGGGTCTGAGCTATAGGACTAGTTTGATCTGGCTAGACTTTATTCCTTGAAGCACGGGCGGCTGAGGGGTGATCTTATAGAGGTGTATACAATCACAAAGGCAATAGGTAGGGTGAATGCACAGAGTCTTTTACCTAACATAGGGGAATCAAAAACCAGGGGACAGTGGTTTAAGGTGAGAGGGGAAAAATTTAATGGGAACCCGAAAAACAATCTTTCACTCAGATGGTGAGTATACGGAATGAGCTGCCAGATGAGATAGTTGAGGGAGTACAATAACAACATTTAAAAGACATTTGGGCAGGTACGTGGATCAGAAAGGTTAAGGGACATAGGCCAAATGCAGGCAAATAGGAATAGTTTAGATGGGGCATCTTGGCTGGCAAGGACGAGTTGGGCTAAAGGGTCTCTTTCCATAGTGTATGACTTTATGAATCTATGACTTTCTCAAAAGCACCTTTGGCACAGGTACAGATCTGATCTCCTCATAAGGTCAGACTAGACTTGATGGGACAAATGGAAATATGAAGGTAAAATGTAAAATTCTACAAAGGCCTCCAAAAACATAAAATTGAAGAAAAGGCTAGATACAAGGTAGAACAGATTGTCTAGAAAGTGAGGCATGCAGAGCAAACTTGTTCAAGAAGGAACTGCAGATGCTGGAAAATTGAAGGTACACAAAAATGCTGGAGAAACTCAGCGGGTGCAGCAGCATCTATGGAGCGAAGGAAATAGGCAACGTTTCGGGCCGAAACCCTTCTTCAGACTGAGCAAACTTGGTGGGCCGATGGGCCTGTTTCCATACTGCACCTCCAAACCAAACTAAACTAACACTGCAACTGAGCCTGCTTTTGCATAGCAGCATCTCAGCAAACATAGAAACATAGAAACATAGAAAATAGGTGCAGTAGGCCATTCGGCCCTTCGAGCCTGCACCGCCATTCAATATGATCATGACTGATCATCCAACTCAGTATCCTGTACCTGCCTTCTCTCCATACCCCCTGAGACCTTTAGCCACAAGGGCCACATCTAACTCCCTCTTAAATATAGCCAAGGATGGAAGCAGTCTAGATCATCAACCTACTTCTGGCAGTGCTTCATTCCTGGGGTTGGGCTCCATGACTAGCACCTCCCACTCTGTTTCGATCGTTTGTTTGGAAGTTATCCGGACACCATGAGTGCATAGACCCCAGCCTTCTTTAACACCTCCTCCATCAACACATTGGAGAAAGATGGAACTCCTTCTGACCCTTGTTCCATAGGTCAAGCAGTAAACTGTAATCACCATTGCAATCATTTCCTCTCATTATTCCAGCTACAATACCTTTCCCCTTTCAGAGGAGCATGCTAGCTTTAAATGCACCATGCTACTCACGATATTGGGCCACCTGTTGAGCGTGCAGCCATTCAGCATCATAGTCAGTGCAGGCTGAATGTTATCATCGATTAAGTTAGTAGGTAGCATGAAATTGGCAAGCTGCCCGTGCTGCAATCAATGGCAGTGGGTTAACCTCACCACATGATCCCCGCAACCATTTTCAGGGGTTATTTGCTTTAACGTTGCAGTGTTTTTCATAAACAATTGCCATGCTCTTGCTGAAGTGGTAGAAAATGAATGACGAGGTTTATCTCCCAGTAGGTTCAAATAGGGAAGAGAAGTGGATGGTAATAGCATATGTATATTGTCAAGCAGGCTGAGTAAGAGAAATGGAAACACGGCGTATCATTGGAAGAGAACCCAGAGCGTTCCCTAACCCCACCATTGCCACTCACTGGAGCCATAGCTCAGTGCTTGTCCTTCATGTATACAGTCCATCACAGAGGAGAGTGCATGGAACCAGATTTGTCCTTCTACAGTGGCAGTTTCCTGGCACACTTCAGCACCATCTTCTCCTGCAAGGATGATATCAGTGCATTTATATGTTTAGAGAACACTCCCATCATTGAGAAACAGTTGAGCAAAATTCAAAGTGCTGGAGTAACTCAGCAGGTCACGCTAGTATCTGTGGATGTAATGGACAAACAATGTTTCAGATCTCTCTGAACATATCTTATCCATTTCCCAGTCGAGATGCAGCCTGACCACTTGAGTTCCTCCAGCCCTTTGTATTTTTTCTCAAGATTGCAGCGTCTGCTGTTTCCTCTGTCCCAAAGAGGTTGGACTGGGCTTTGTCCAGCTATTTTACTGCTATCTGCAACAATACTGTATGTGCAGATGCCTTTAAATGGAAACAATGAAACTTTATCTCGCACTTCTAAACAAGCAACCCACCAAATCATTGCACATGTATCACTAGGGGTATATCTGGATCACTACGCTGAGGTCCTAACACCAATTTCTCATTGTAACCAGGATCCAGTGAACAAGGTATCCCTGACTCCAATTCTACCTGCACCTAATCCACACACTCACTCTCATGCGCCGTCAAATGTTTAAATTGTGCTATTTTTTGTAACAAATGAATGGGCCAAACTTGCCAGGCAGGAAGTGTGATTAGAGTTAGGAACAATACTTCCCTGTGAGTGAGTCACAAACCTGCAATTAAACTGAGGAACTCAAAAGACAATATACAGTGAAAGAGAAGTTCGAGTTGCAAAAGACGATAGGCTGAACTTTGAATTATCCTTACTAATGAACATTTTTATTGATATAATAACAATTGCAATTCTCACCCCCCAGCACATACATAGTGGCTGTCTTTGCACCATTAGTGAGCGACTGATTTGAACATTGGTATCATTCAGCAGGCGTTATGTATGATAAGACAAAGTAGCTTTGGAAATCATTTATCGCTTCATGTGGCATTACAAGGAAATGGAAAGATGAAATACAAGATAGAATTATGGAATCCTAAAAGGAAGCGATTCAATTTTATGTTTCTGTGCAGGCTCTTATCCCACCTGATACCATTTTCTGCCTCTAGGCTTGTAATTTTATAGTTACGACCACATCAAGAGCATACCAAAGGACTTCTTAAATCCAATAACATTTAAACCTCTCTCTCTTACCATCCTCAGGTGAAATATTGATTGTCATCTTGCCTTTAAACTTTCTTGCTCCAATCTTAAATTTGTGCAATAAAGTTGTTGGCTGCACCTATCTTGCACCCCACCTGTCCTCCTCCTTATAACCCCTCCACTGGACAACCTATGTTCCAAACAATGTAACCCACCAATCCCAAGATGCATCTATTATTTGCTCTCCACCCATTGAGGCCCACTTGTTTTATTAATCCACAATGCTGTTGCTCCTGGAATTAATCAGTATGTAGAGATAATTTTCTTACAAAAAAATATTGATGCAATATTGGTCTCTTCTTCTACCTCAAAGAGTGTGCATGGGAATTTTGTATTCACATTTCGCCTCTATTATGACTGAAAGTGACCAATAGCATCCAAACTGCATAAATATGATATCCTTGCCTGCAATAAAAGCGTTATCTCCCTGAACACTGAGTATTTCACTTTTTTGCTAGTTGAGTCCTTTAGACTAATTTATTACTGAATTGATAGAATTCCCCGATGAAATAGCCGTTTCAGTTTGAGGAGCTCAGAGGTGATTGCACTAATTTGTAGCTACCACTGCACAATCCAAGTACAAATGTGTAGAATAATGCAGATTCTTAAACAAAAATAATATATTTAAATAAACTCATTCAGCTGTTGAGGGACAAAATATAATTTTGTGATGCTTGTTTTCAGTTGCTATGGATCAAACATTTGAAATATTGAACATTGGCTTAAATGTTTTTAATTTAAATTTTCTGGTTTGAAACAACAGAATGATTTAAAGTTTACATTGTGCAAATGAAGCTCAACTGACAAATAACCTCATTAATATGAAGGATAGGCACGATGGAATTTAATGAGTCCTCATGCTTTGTATACTACCAAACTGTTTATTTGTTTGATTATGAGAATAAAGTGATAGTGCAGCTGCACTGGGATGACTGATTAATTTACAGGAACATACAGGTAACAGATTGCAATCAAAGGGGAGAACCGATCCTGTCAAATTAAAATATGTTCTGCACTGGTAAGAGAAGCAGGGAAACACAGGCAGCAACAATCCTTCTTCTGAAGCAAGTGAAAAGCTTGTAGACACTAATCACAGCTCAGGCACTGCAACTCAATAATTACCCACAGTCTCATCATCATCCTAGCCTAAGCTCTGACAATCCATCTGGGATCGTTGTCTATTGTGGCACACAAGAATGAATATGCTTTAGTTATTGGCTCTTGTTGCCCCACGAGCCCCAGGAGTAAACATTCATAGTCCTCACATCCTCTTTTTCTTTCTCGTTGAAACTACTTCCTAATTTTTACTTCTTCTACAAATGCTACTTTTAAGATGAAAAACTCCAGTGAATCCACAGTCAGCCCAGCCTAGTTTTGCCGTTTACCAACAGCTACCAAATTGGGCACTAATTGCAAGCTCTGTGATTTAATTAGACTCATTCCAAACACTCACATTTTATCAATTAGTTAATGGGCTAAAGAGGGTCTTATTGTTGCAGCCAGGTCATTTGGAAGCTCAAAGCTTCTTGATGGTGAGAATGTTAAGACAGCAGCGTTAATATCTGTAATTAACCTTGAGGGCTCGACGCTGCTGAGATGGGGGTAAGCCCCATTCCATCCATATGTCTTTTTTCAGCTGTCACATTTATATTAAAAGTAACAATATTCTTAATTTTCATCATTCTTACTTCATCATTCACCTTACTTTCATCATTCTTATACAAAGTTGCACCCGTCTCAGCATCAAACCATATAAAATGTATCATCGTGCTTTGAGCAGGATAACAATTATTATTGTTATATTTGATTAAAAATTCTAATGGCTTGATTTATATTTATTTAAATGTTAGCTTTGTGATATTTTTCACTTCATTTTAATCAATATATTGTCACTTTTAATATTGATATGAATGTCACTTTCGAAAGGTGTAAGCAAACTAACTCAGTAACAGTCATTAAAATGTATATTAAAGACTTATCAATTAACTTTCACATCAGAGCACGGCCATTTTGTCAACAAGTTTGTGTGAAAATTTCTGACCGTCAAAATGCTGCAAATGTGTAGATTATATTTAAACAGTTTCTATTATGTATTTTCTTCATGGCTACATTTATTCATGTATATAGAAATTTCATTTATAAGCTAATAATTTAGCTAAACTAATAATCACAGGAATATTCCATTGACATCAATTTGATTTATTTAAACAAAATCCATTTTCCATTAACGTTGTCATGTTATGAAAATGTATGTTGCATAAGGAGTATTTATCTGACCGAAGTAATCACCTATGCATTTGAGCAGATCAGTTGAAGCAATTATCACCTGGGATTTTTCTCACTTTGGTAAAATGGTATTTTGCATTGGCTACAGTGGCACATTTTATACAGTAATTACACGCATCTTAAAGATCTGACACTCTGGAGTATATAATAGTGCTTTCTATAGGGATGATTATCAGGAATACATGTTTGACTGTACATTGCCCCAGTTATAAGACAGGTGGAACGAGAGGACATCTGTCTGAATATTGAATGAAGTGCTTCCTCCCATCTGTTGTAAAGTTAGTGATGACTCTGCTTGGCGTCAGTTATCCTTCTCAACATACAACTAGGGTGCCATATGCCCTAAATGTTGCACGTGCCACCCAGATGACTGGTCTGCCTCCCCTCTCAGCTTGAGCACCTGCACCACAACAAGGGGTGTGTGAGGAAACTGACGGCTGAGCACGTGCTGAGCACAGCGGGTGGCATTCAATACAGCCGCAGTCCTTCTGAACAAGCCAATCGCAGACGAAACTGGCCGTGTGGAGCATGCTGCCAATCAAACATACCACGATCCACCTCACTGGCTCATGAGTGGGAAGATTTACAGAACATGATGGTTCATCATTTCTAATCCTATCTTAGCCCAGCATGGCTTAGTGAGAGTTTCTCTGACAGACAATGAACACCTGACAGCTGGAAGCTTCGCATGTAAACATGGGCTGCAGATCACTCATAATTAAAAAATATTGTTCGAAAAACTAATTAATTTTTTGTATTTGACCTTTTCCCTGAACCATTACAAATGTATTGTATTACTAACTACATTTAAACAATAGATGTGTAATTATTGCAGAAACATCAAGATGTATAGATTCACTTTTACATCAGAGCAATGCGATTTTGTCAACAAGTTTGTAAGAAATCTCCTGACCCGATCAAAATGCTGCAAATGAGTAAAATGTACTTAACCTACATAAAGTGTTCTTTTACTAAAACTGAAAGGACAGTTACATTTTAGTCAGTATTTGTCATATCATATATTAGATGTGGTGATATTAGATGTGGTGATATTAGAGTATATGTAGTGATATTTGTAGTGAAGTTAGATGTCATACTTTTAGAGTATTTGTGATATTTGCAGAGATGTTAGATTATAGTATTAGATTATTTGTAACGATATTTGTAGTGATATTAGACATGGTGATGTTGGAGTATTTGTGGTGATATTTGTAGTGAGATTAGAGGCTAGACTAGATACTGTAATTCCCTAAAAGGGGAGAGGCGGTGGTGATGTGCAATTAACCAAAGCATGTTACGCGGGCAGCGTGCCAACTTTGTGTGGACTGCTAATTTTAATAATTGCAGGAACCAGACAGTGCAGACTGCAATGGACGCTTCAGCAGGGTGCCAACATCCTGAGTGGCTGGAACCAGTTAAAGCCAGCCGGCACCTCTAGAAAGGGCAGATGTCCTGTGCCTGGAGCAGGTGTCTGCAGGCTTTTTTTTTTACAAAGGAAGCTGACCTGGGATGCAATGGTAAACATCATCATTGGATAAAGTTGGCTATGAGGGTTATGTACTGGATCTGCAGGGGCCAGAAGATTTGCAGGACACGTATCTGAATATGCTGGGAGACCGTAGCTACTGATAGAGATGCCGGGACTTGGACACATGGGTGCGTGATGCTAAATGACCAGGCAAAAGGTTAAGGTCAGTGAATTCAAAAACCACATCCTACTGACTGGAGCAGGTATGGCAAAGTTCACCACACTCCATTCACTCACATACATTGGTTGAGCCTCTGATTTTCAAACTTCATCCCTATATATTCAAATATTATGGAGGCTTAGGAAACTGTAGTTGCTGGAAATTTGATAAAAACACAAAATGTTGGAGGAACTCAGTGAGTCTGCAAACACACATTATACTGCCATCCGAATATGCTGGGAGACCGTAGCTACTGATAGAGATGCCGGGGACTTGGACACATGGGTGCGTGATGCTAAATGACCAGGCAAAAGGTCTGAAGAAGGGTTTCGGCCCGAAACGTCGCCTATTTCCTTCGCTCCATAGATGCTGCTGCACCCGCTGAGTTTCTCCAGCATTTTTGTGTACCTTCGATCTTCCAGCATCTGCAGTTCCTTCTTGAACACTTATACTGCCATCTATTTGCCCATGACAAGTACATGATCGGGCATATTGCACAAGTTCACTTACATACTTGATTCTTGCAGAATAAGAAATTCCGTTTGTCCATTTGTGGGATACAGCCAGTATTTATCATCCATACTTATTTTTCCATGAAGTTAGTTGTTTACTGGGCTGTTTCAGAGGTTATTTAACACATAGAAACATAGAAAATAGGCGCAGGAGTAGACCATTCAGCCCTTCGAGCCTGCACCGCCATTCAATGTGATCATGACTGATCATCCGACTCAGTATCCTGTACCTGCCTTCTCTCCATACCCCCTGATCCCTTTAGCCACATGGGCCACATCTAACTCTATCTTAAATATAGCCAATGAACTGGGCTCAACTGCCTTCTGTGGCAGAGAATTCCACAGATTCACCACTCTCTGTGTAAAAACTGTTTTTCTCATCTCGGTCCTAAAAGATTTCCCTCTTATCCTTAAACTGTGACCCCCTTTTTCTGGACTTCCCCAACATCGGGAACAATCTTCCTGCATCTAGCCTGTCCAACCCCTAAAGAATTTTGTAAGTTTCTATAAGATCCCCCCTCAATCTTCTAAATTCTAGCGAGTACAAGCCAAGTCTATCTAGTCTTTCTTCATATGAAAGTCCTGACATCCCAGGAATCAATCTGGTGAACCTTCTCTGTACTCCCTCTATGGCAAGAATGTCTTTCCTCAGATTAGGAGACCAAAACTGTATGCAATACTCGAGGTGTGGTCTCACCAAGACCCTGTACAACTGCAGTAGAACCTCCCTGCTCCTATACTCAAATCATTTTGCTATGAACTCAAATCCTTTTGCTATGTCCTAAATCCATGTAAACCATGAACTAGTGGCCAGCATTATCAACACACATTGTACTGTATTTGAGAAGGTTAGTCAGCTCTGGCATATGACGACGCACCAAAAATATGAGGTAACTAAAAATCTTGCAGCAATGCTTCCTGGTGCTTATTGCTTTGCGGGGATCTTAGGTTTCAAACTGGAACAAACTGTATAACAGGCAAGAGGATAAGAATGTGTGATTAAGCCAATCTGAGAAATGTCCCAAAGACTGTGGAGGAGTTTCCAGGTCTCTGCAAAAACTGGTTCCTTTCCATCTCCTGAAACAAGACCTGCAGTGTAGCACAAGAAAGCCACGGAGCCCATGTTGGACCATCTCCTTGGTTAGCTTCAGCACAGACCAGCATTCTTTTAAGAGGTGCAGGTTAGCTTTAACTTGTGCTTTCCATTCACTATATTGATCACTAATACAGAATCCAGCACTACCAACACCCTCCTCCTTCCCCCAACACCCGTGACTCCCTGCCAATGGCCACAATGGTTTGCAGTGGCTGTCTTTTGTAACCATCATGCCCAGGAAGCACATTTTATGAATGGGAATTTATTGGTTCGACTTCATCACACATCTCCAACCTCTTCCCTGTTTCCTTTTCATTTGACCTACTTATCTGCCCTTGTTTGCTCTCTTAATCAATTCACTCCATACATTTAGTATTCACACTATCAGTACCACACATCTAGCCTCCTGTCCTATCACTCCCAACACCTTCTTCTGCGTGGAAGTAAATTGCTTGTTAATACTATGACTTGGGGGCCTGTGGTTTGAGATTATTACTTATATAAATTTTTTAATCCTTACACACTCAGCTCCCATAATTTCTATTTTTGCAAAGGGGTGAAATTTGGTACAATTCTGCCTCTCACATGTGTTGCTAAAGCACGGAGCCAAGGTCCCCCAAAACCAAGCCAATTGCTTTAACTCCACTTTGATGGGCCAGAGATTCATGGTAATCAGTGGTAATGTTACATTTGTTTAAGGGATGTTTAAGCATACTGTTGAATCTCTTCCTCTGTCTACCTATAACGCTTTTCTCGTGACAGAGTATCTGTATTTCGGAGCCAGGTGTCAGGCATGTAAATGAAGTGACCTCCTTAACACAGCCGACTATTATAATTAGGGCCATGGTGCTGAGGATGTTGCTCCATGAGATGACACTGACATTGGTTTGTTCATTCCATTACTAGGTCACCTGTAAAACATGTTTCCACAAATGACTCAACTCTATGTTTTTGCTATTAATAGCATGGGGAATAAGCATTTTGCATTAATTATTAATTTTATGAATATGTCTTTGTCAGTAAGAGAATTAATTTGAAATTTAAATCTGAATGGCTACAATGACAGAGACAAGCCAGAAACTGTAAAGGCCTTTAAAGGTAGAGAGCGTTGAAGAGAAAAACACCATGACATTTCGGCTGCAAATGTGAATTGACTAATAAGGCTTTAAAGAGATTTAAAATATTTATATTTTAAGTTTATCGTCTGTCTGCACTTCATCATTTTCTAATATGAGAAAGCCTCAAAGAACTATCGATGCCGTGAGGAGAATGTTATCAAAAGAGTGTTTGAGAAGATGTGTGTTTTTGTAAATGCAGAAGCTGTCTCCTTACTATGAACAGCCATTCCCTTTTATTCCATTTTTTTAAAAGAACTGTCAAGGGTTGACACAAATGTAGAAGCTGATTAGTCTGAACTATTCATTTTCATATAAAAAATTTAGTTGCCCTATTTTCTCTCCTGTTTTAATATTTGGTGATACTTATAAAATGTCTGTCATATCATAAATTGTTATTACTCACTATATCACATTAATATTAATGTTAATAATACCCTATATATTAATATCCCATTCCTCTTTTGTAAACTATGTATTTACCCTGAGATGAAGGTTTCATCTTTAAATACGAAAAGAAGTATGATTTATGTGTATATTTTGAAATTTGTAAAAAATGTCTACTGTTTAAATTAAATGAGTTAACATCAACAAAGCTAAGGTTCAACATGAGTGCTACAACTTCCAGTTTAATGACACTGTATAAACGCTCACTGTTTACATGGAAAATCTTTGAACTTGATTTTGACATTTGTGGTCTCTTTAGAATCTAGTCGATGGACAGCTCAGGTGAGTTTAGCTATTGTGTTGGTCCAATTTGGGATGAGATTAGAAAATATTTACTTAGATATACTGGAAATAATTTACATATCTGATTTAAAATAAGGTGGGTGAGAAAACAAAGATTTAAGTAAGATTTCAACAAAAATAACGTTAATATCTCATTGTGCAAGAAGAAAACCAACCAGCTGTAGCCATGTATAATAGCTGTAATGTCTATAGTTCTTCCACAGACTCTGTAGAATTAGCATTATAAGAAATATATAAAATTTATTTAAACTGTACCACCATTTTAAACCTTAGAAAATATTGTATTTTTTCTAACAGATTTCTGACTAAATCCATAATTACTTAATTCAGCAACAGTCAGAATTCCCATTCCCCCAACTTTGTTTTGAGATTCTAAGAGTCCGGGAGAGAATGCTGTGTTCCATGGAGTTTTTGATTTCTTAATCTGTCAGAGTCTTCTCCAACATGACAGGTTGAATGATCATTTTGACATTCACGAATATCTAAATGGCATATTACTTATGAATTTGCAAAGCTTAATTTTATCAAATGATGATTCCGTGGTAAATAAATTACATTTTGTTGCATTTTTTTTGTATGTGTTTAAGTTTAATCTTTCTGCATTAAAATTCAAAAAACACCACGTACAGTGTCCAAGAAAGATATGGACCATTCTATTGTTTAATTCCATGAATGACATCCTGTAGGAAGAAATGTGCCTGGAAGTCACAAGGTCCCTTGAATTAATATAGACGTGGCCTATTGTTTGGCTTTCTCATTTGTAAGATAAAATTCATTGATGGTAGCGTCACTGCCATGAAGTTGTGCATAGCTCAGGCAGCAAAGGAACCGAGATCAGCATTTAATTCCGCATCCACATTTTGCAGCTAATGGCTCAACGTTCAACACAGCCTTGGAATAAAAGCAGAAAATGCTGGCAACACTCCACAGGTCAAGCAACATCTCTGGGAGAAAAAAAAATGTTAACGTTTCAGGTCCAAGAACTTGAAACTGTGTGCTGTAGTTTGAGACTCTCCTACTTGCAGAAATATCTCAACATTTACCCTGTCAATCCTCATACCTAATCCTTATTATAAGCCCTTCCCTCTCAACATGTCATTTCTACTGACATACAAGCTCTAGATGGCAGAAGGAAGCAACTCAGATTTTTCTCCATTCTAGTCACTATTTTTAGTTAAGTTTGCTTTATTATTGTGACATATACCAAAATGCAGTGAAAGCTTTGTTTTGGGTGGTATCCAGTCAAATCTCTATAATACTAAAACTCTTCCTATTGTTTGTGTTTGTGCCGATGTTGTGTCAATCTGTTTTTCCTATCTTCTTCCAAATGCTAGGCCACAATCTTCCCATTTTCACATATCCTACTCGTATTTTTCCCGTTGTGGCGATAAACATCTTCCCGTCGCATTCTCATCTATATTTCCGATGATATTAATTCTTTAAATTTTAAAATCAGCCCCAAAAACTCACCCATTTTTGAAAAAAAACCCCAGAGTGACGTAACAATGCACTCGCAAGGCAGATGGGACACTCCGGGAGGGAGGGGCACTCCAGCGCTCGTGCGGTGGCTGCCGGCGTCCGACACCTGGTGGCGAGGGTGGAGCCGCGGGCCCTGGCTAGAGCCGAGCCTGGTGCTCGAGCTGCAGTGAGGGCCGAGCCCGGGGCTTGGGGTGGGACCGTGACCGGGGCCGAAAAAGAAGCCGCCGCTGGAACCAAGGGCGAGCCTGGGTCCGGGGTCAGGGATGAGCCTGGAGATGAAGTCGGTGCCTGCACTGGAGCCCAGGCAGCGGCCGAGCTGACGGCTGGAGTCTACAGCCAGGGCCGGGCCGTGTACGAGAAGCAGGCCGAGTTCTAGGCCCTGGCGCCCCTGGGTAGGTCCTGGGGCAGGGAATGGGAGAGAGGGGAGGAGGACGAGGGAAATGAGGAGGAGGGAGATGGGGAGGGGAGTGGGGTGGTAGAGGGAGATGGGGGGGGTTGTGTAGAGGAGGAAGATGGGTGGGGGGGGGGTGGAGGAGGGAGATGCCCCCTCCCTATCTACCCTCACTCCCACCCTCTCTACCCCCCTCCCTCTCTAACCCCTCTCTCTCCCTCCCTCGCCCTCTCCCTCTCTACCCTCCCTCCCCCCCCACTCTACTCCCTCCCTCTCCCTCTACCCCATCCCTCTCTCTCTCAACCCTCTCCCTCTCTGCCCCTCTCCCTCTCAACCACCTCCCCCTCCCTCTACACTCCCTCCCTACTCCTCTCCCCTCTCGCTCCCTGTCTACCCCCTCCCCCTCCCTCTCTACCACCACTCCCTCTCTACCACCCCTTCCTCTCTACCCCACCCATCTTTCTCTAGGGATTAGAGGGAGGGTGAAGAGTAGGAGGAGGGAGTGCTTGGGGGATGAGGAGAAATGAGCCATGCCTGCACAGTTGGGGTCTATGCGTGAGTGGTGGAATATTGCGTTGGGAACGGGTGAGTGGTGGAATCTTGCGTTGCGGGAGCAGACCCAACGGGTCTGCACTTTGTCTAGTTATACATAAAACTGTACAATCATACATAAGTTTAAGAGTGGAATGATTGTAGTGGATAATGGTAGATCCTCTTGTGAGGCAGCAAACAAAGTCACCAGACTTTGGCGCCATCTTATATCTTTCAAGTGTCTGACCTTGGCCGAAGGAAATAATGCAATTTCTTATCTTCTCACTCAAGAGGCCCAATGTACTGGATCGATGACCTTGGGGTCAGCCTGGCCCAGTGCAATAGACGCCATCAGTTACTTTCACGGCTACCACCAGTCTGTGCCGCTGCCGCAGGTTGCAATCGTTTCCCTCATTCATCCAACTGCTGTAGGGTCTTCTTTTTTCCTCCATTCAGACTCAAACATTGCAACCTCTCCAGGAAGTCATAGGAGAGCAGAAAGAGTGTGATGATAAATAAAATTGTCACTCCATTTAACACAAGGACAGCAGCATGGATACTAGACAGTGTGTAAATGAGAGGTTACCTAGAACACTATGGCACAGCAAGAGGGCCTTCGAGCAATAATGTTTGTTCCAAATATGATGCCGTGTTAAACTAATCTTCTTTGCCTGCACCTTATCCACATCCCTCCATTTCCTGCATATTGCTTGGCCACTAAAAGTCTCTTACCCTCCACTATTGTATTTGCCTCCATAACCACCCATACAGCACGGTCCAGGCACCCACCACCCTCTGCATTAAAAAAAATACTTGCCCCGTTCATTTCTTTTAAACCTTGCCTCTCTCACCCTGAAGCTAACTCTCTAGTCCTTGGCATTTCCAGCTTGGGAAAGGTTCTGACTGTCTACCCTTAGTTTAATGGCAGTTTTTACATTGGTGGGACAATAGGGGTTGAGTTACTACAAGTAATGCAAGGGAAAAGAGCCATGTAATTGCCAACTCCCAAAAGAGGCAAAGTATTACTTGGGTTTGACTACAGATGACTCAGCTGATTGACATTCTCAACAAAATGTTTCACCTCTGGAGAACAATGAAAGATTATGTTTTCGATCGCACCTGAGTCTCAAGGAGGTTAGGACATTTCCACTAGAATGCCATGTTTGATAGCCAATGCCTCAGTTTTGGATGCAACTCCCTACTGAGGCTCTGCAATATTGGGGCTCAACAATGAAAGCCCAGGATTGTGCCCTGAAAACTCAGAGAGTGAGCATGATGAACCTGGATATCATTGGAGGCATTAGGATATATCTGCCTGTCTCACAGTTTGCCCTCTCACACAAGGATAGGCAAGGTTTCACCTGTGGGAGCTGTAGTGGCTCCAGGAAGCACAAACATGCTGTCCATCCTCAGGAGGCACACAGCCGCGGTTCCAGTGCCACTCAGTTAATACGCTGCTTAGCTGAGAGCAAATAGCGAGGGCAATTCCTGAATTGGCATTTGACATTATCATTTGATTGCTCAGGAGTCGTAGAAACATAGAAACATAGAAAATAGGTTTTAGAAAACAGGTGTAAGCCATTCGGCCCTTCGAGCCATTCTATATGATCATGCAAAATCGGTACCCAGTTCCTGCTTCTCCCCATATCCCTTGATTCCGTTAGCCCTAAGAGCTATATCTAACTCTCTCTTGAAAACATCCAATAAATTGGCCTCCACTGCCTTCTGTGGCAGAGAATTCCACAGATTCACAACTCTCTGGGTGAAAATGTTTTTCCTCATCTCAGTCCTAAATGGCCTACCCTTCATTCTTAAACTGTGACCCCCGGTTCTGGACTTCCCCAACATCGGGAAATCTAGACTGTCCAATCTCTTAAGAATTTTATATGTTTCTATAAGATATCCTTTCATCCTTCTAAATTCCAGTGAATATGCCCATTTCATCATATGTGAGTCCTGCCATCCTGGGAATTAACCTGGTGCACTCCCTCAATAGCAAGAATGTCCTTCCTGAATTTGGGAGACCAAAACTGCACACAATACTCCAGGTGCGGTCTCATCAGAGCCCTGTACAACTGCAGTAGGACCTCCTTGCTCCTATGCTCAAAACCTATCCCTATGAGTCTATCTGAGGGTCTCTGCCAACTGTCTCCACAGCTGCAGGAACATTTTAAACCACCTCCCTCTGGAAAAACTCATATTATTTCTTCTGCAGAAAAACAAATGGAGGTTTGACAAGTAGGCCAGACTGCATCAATTGTAACTTTGGTCCAACCTCCTTTGTACACTTTAAACCATTCACCGCAGGTGGGTCGTACTGTCATGGGTGTTCACAGTTGGCTTTGAGAAAGAGTCGATGGGCCATCCCCTTGAACAATTGCAATTCATGTCATCACTCAGGGGTAGGGAGACATCATTAAGTTGGACAGGGTACAGATGAGATTCACCAGGACGTGACTTGGGTTTGCAGGCTTGAGTTATAGGAGGGGTTGGATAGGCTAGGACCTTTTTCTTTGCAGCATAGGAGGCTAAGGAGTGACCCTTTTGAGGTGTACAAGATCATGAAGGTGGAAGATTCTAATACTGGAGGTTATAGGCTTAAGGGAAGTGATTTAATAGAGACCTCAAAGACAACCTTTTCACTTGGAGGGTAGTCTGTATCTGGAATGAGCTGCCAGAGGAAGGTATAGAAGCTGATACAGTTATGACTTTGTAAGACATTTGGACAATATATATATATATATATAGGAAGGGTCTAGGAGGATATGGGCCAAATACAGGCAAATGAGACTAGCCCAGTATACCAAGTTGGTCAGTATGAACAACGAGGGCTGAAGGCTTGTTTCCATGCTCTAAAGCTCTATAATGGTATGTGGTGAACTTGCATTAACCACTTAATTCAGAATAGGTTGTGGTTTGGAGGGGAAATTGTGGGTGGTGGTTCCCCCATGTACCCACTGCACTTCCTACAATGCTAGTGATTGCAGTGCAGTGCATGGTCAATGAAACATTGACAAGTTTCCTCAGTTGATCCTGTAGGTGGCACATGTGAATCTGATGCACTGTGGTGAATAATTTGGGAATATGTAGACCCAGATGCTGGAATCAGAAACAAAACAGAAATGCTAATTTTGAAGACCAAAAGAACAAGAGACACGGTTCTCAGAAAAGGCAATTGACTGCCACGAGCATTCCATGAACTCTCCTCCCATCTTGGAAATGCCCTAAAATTCAATGATTATCTAGGTGGAGGAAGGGGGAGGGGGAGGGGAGGAGAGTGAGTGGAAGTTACTTAAAATTAGAGAATTCAATGTTCATACTGCTAGGTTGAAAGCTGTCCAAGTGAAATATGAGATGGCGCTCCTCCAATTTGCTTGTGCCCTCACTCAGGGAATGGAGGAGGCTAAGGACAGAAGGGTCAATATTGGAATGAGAATTTCAAGTTTTAAGTAACTTCTACTAATTAGAAGTAACTTCTACTTACATTCCCACCCTTGCCACCTTCCTCCACCCTAGCTTTTTTTTACTAGTTCCACAGTTCTGCATGGTGTTTCTCTCTTGAGATCACACTTACCCTAGTCAACAATGGGCCAATCAGGGCACCGCCCTGCATAAGGGCATTTTGTGGCCAGCTCTGATTGGTCCTGGTCTCTTCTCTCCTCCAGCTCTTTACCCCATCTCCCCCCACTTTCATTCTGAAGAACGGTCTCGACCCAAAACATCGCCCATCCTTTTGCTCCAGAGATGCTGCCTGACTCGCTGAGTTACTCCTGCACTTTGTGTATATCTTTGGTATAAACCAGCACCTGCAGTTCTTTGTTTCTGACACAAAATATTAACTGGTTGCACTTTCTGCAGATGCTGCTTGACTGGCTGAGATCTTCCAAGATTATTTTTTTATTTCAGGCACAGGTTGGATTCCAGTTAAGTCATCTATTTTCCCCGGAATTATTTTGCACCTATTGTATCTTCTTGGATCAGCTTTCAAGCAAGAAATTGATGGATATTTTGTGATGCAACTGACTTGTGCCTTGTTGATGGTGGAAAATGTTTAAGGTGCCAATAGGTGAATCACTCGCGATAGAAAACTTGGCTTCTAACTTGTCCAGGAGCAGAAAAGGATGCAGAAAGTTGTAACCACTGTCCAGTCCATCATCGGCTCTGACCTCCCCACCATCGAAGGGATCTATCGCAGTCGCTGCCTCAAAAAGGTAGCCAGCATCATCAAGGACCCACACCATCCTGGCCACCCACGCATCTCTCCGCTACCATCGGGCAGAAGGTACAGGAGCCTGAAATCTATTACATCCAGGTTCAGGAACAGCTACTTCCCCACAACCACCAGGCTGTTAAACTCGCCAACAAACAGACTCTGAACTGTAACAGCCTATTACACTTTATCTGCTTATTTATAGGTATATTGAACTGAACTGTTCTGTATTTTTGTTTACAATACTCTGTTGTGCTGCAGCAAGCAAGAATTTCATTGTCCTATCTGGGACACATGACAATAAACTCTCTTGACTTGACTTGACTAGACTATGACCAATCCTGTCAAATTTCTAATCGGTACACGGCTGTTGAATTCAACAATAATGATGCCGATGAAGTTCAAGTGAGAGTAATTAGTCTCTAATGGTGGAGTTTGTGTGCCAAAACTTACTTACAACTTTTCAGCTTGTCCCTGAACAATGTTCTTATCCTCCGGTATGTCAGAACAAACTGCTTTACAATCAGAGCAGACTTAGAATTCAACTTCATAACAGGATAGAAATAACAATTGATGTCATCAATGGTCAATGCTTCATTTTATGTTTTAGTGTCATATTTGTGTAGCAAGAAGAATATTACAACTTACATCACTTACATCAGTTTGCAGAGACTAACAGTGGCATATAACGATGCCATGAGAACACTGCTAAGGAAACCTAGATGGTGTAGTGCTAGGAACATGTCTGTGGCTGCAGGAGTCAGCAGAAGCTATCCTAAGAAATCATATGTATAAATTCATTTGCAGGATAAATGACTCTAAAAATGTAATTATTGTTACCTTGTCAAACATAAGGGTTAGCACGACACGTTATGAATCACAGCTGTGGAGACACTGGTATCGTTGTCCCGTTGTAGGACATTGATCATTCTTTTAATCTGGATTTTTAATTCATGTAGTGTGTTTTTTTTTAATATATAATTTATGATGCTTTTATAAGTGATATACTAAGATTTTATATGTACTTTATGATATTTTTTAATATGCAATGCATTTATATGTAATGTTGCCCCTTGTCTGGACCTCGAGTCCGTAATAAAGTTTATTATTGTTATTATTATTATTATTATTATTATTATTATTATTATTATTATTATCTATCTTCAGTCAGAAGAAGGGTCTGTTCATTGTCATCTGTTGTCAAATGTCATCTGTTCATTCCCTCCACAGATGCAGCCTGCACCATTGTTCCTCCGCCAGTCATTTATCTATCCACATGTGTACAGAGTACATTTGCTATGTTATATGTGGAAAGTTTGGAGCGGTATATAGTTTTTAATAGAGCGTCAGAGTTTGTTACGTCGTGCTAAATTCTGTACTGTACAATTCAACATTTACAGGATTCCATTCTCTTAATATTTTGCTTGTTTGAAATCATCAGCAGCATCTTAATCCACCACTCATTGTTTTGTATAATTTAAACAGTCATTGTTTCAATGTAGGCTGGCAGTACTGAATTGTTCTCTGGGCAAGATAGCATTCTAAGCATCCTGGAGCTAAACATTGTTAATGCGGTTTGATATAGTTAAATATGATGAGCTGCCAGTGTGGCCTTAAAAGCTTCTTAAAATGGTATGGTTTGAGTTGCTCCCTGTTCATAAATGCCTTCTTTGTTTCCTGTCAATATGTCTGATACTCAGACTGAGATTCTGAACATACTGTGTGATTAATTGTAAATAAAAGGCTTTCAAACTTCAAGATAATTTATTAGTGTCATATGTACATTTTTCAATCTCACAATAAATTCTTTAAACTTTTATTGTTAGATTAAAGATTATTTTTTCAATAAAATCAATAATTAAAAGGACAATTTGCAAACACTTGGCAATATTTGTGCCAACTAGAATTATTAAAGAAAATTATTAAAGAATTCTCTTCACGCATCAAGGTTGTTGTTACACAAAATTGCTGGAGGAACTCAGCGGGTGCAGCAGCATCTATGGAGCGAAGGAAATAGGCGACGTTTCGGGCCGAAACCCTTCTTCAGACTCTGAAGAAGGGTTTCGGCCCGAAACGTCGCCTATTTCCTTCGCTCCATAGATGCTGCTGCACCCGCTGAGTTCCTCCAGCAATTTTGTGTACCTTCGATATTCCAGCATCTGCAGTTTCCTTTTGAACAAGGTTGTTGTTACAATGAACATAAGGCATCATTTAATTTAAGGAAGCTATGTTTTATGGCAAGGTAGACACAAAATGCTGGAGTAACTCAACGGGACAGACAGCATCTCTGGAGAGAAGGAATGGGTGACGTTTCGGGTCGAGACCCTTCTTCAGACTGAATATATGGCATCTATTTTGTTATTCGTTGTCATAACAGCTATTAACACTTTACTCAAAGTATCTACTCGATAGAAACATACAGAGCATATATCAGAAATAATACAGACTAAGACAGATTGTACCGATTTGTTTTCTGCTTATGTTTTATTCTTAATCTTGATATGTAATTTATGTAAGTGCCCTGTTTCTGCTGCACATACATGTTGGCATGTAATTTTCAGTTTTATAACATACGTAACAGAATTAATATTTATTTTAAATTCTGATATGAAGCTCAAAACATCCTTTGCTATCTCTAAACGTTTTTTGGTTGTATGCATTAAAGTACTTTAAAAATTGGTAATTTGTAATTTATACTGAGAATTCTAAAATATATGTGGATTTTAAGTTAACTTTATGCTGAATATTTTGTAACAAAATGTGGCCTTAAAGGAATGGTTTGAGTTGCTGCTAAAGAATCGATCCTGTTCACAAATTGCTTCTTTGTTTCACATCAATATGTTTCTCTGATACTGGGGTATGATTGTTTTAAAAATTACAATATAGTAACAATTCAATATAACATTAATCACAACAGAATAACATACATTTACAGAATTCTAATGCAACATTTCTCAATGTAGAATGGAATACATGACAATTTTGTCAAATTTATCTCCAGGTCTGGTAAACATTCGCCTACATCTTGCAATTTAGGTATTTTTACTCTGGAAACAAATTCCCATTTATTCTGCTGCAATCTACTTTGATTTGTAAGGGGTAAAACAACACTGCTAAAATAGGGGGGGCCAACAGAGAAAATTAATTTATAATCATCTGCATATTTATAATATAATGTTTTGAAATGTTTCCTTCCAGAATAGCCCAATATTTCATCCAGTCGCCCAGGTTTATCATTCGAGGTATATAAATGAACCCAAAAGTCCCATGTAATTTGGAAATAGTTTTCTAAATATCAGTAAATATAAAACTCCTATATTGCTCATATTATGTTGTAGTATTTTAAAATGCACAACTTGATAATTATTTGGAGAGGCTTCACACACATAGTCAAGTACATGAACACATTACATATTGCAGGCTTGTCCATCTCGACGTGTACTTGTGTTTTAAAGAGTACAGGCAATAAGTGTGAAGGTTAGGAAACATGTTCTGCCGCAAATGTTGCCTATGGAATGAAGGCAAAAAGCAACAAGGCAGGTTACTCTGGGTTTTGGGGAGAGCCTATGCTCTAATCCTATAGTTCCACCTAATTAATTTCTCTTTTATGGAGCTGCATTTCATGATTGTATCTTGTTTGAAGGAGATTAGGAGTCGCACACTTCATTAACAAGGTGTAAATGATCAGAGCCCCTCTCCATCCACCTGCCTAATTGGGTTAATGAAGTGTCTCTGCGGAATATGCTGCAGAAACAAACCGCCCAATCCTCACAGATTTAGCGCTCTGCAACATCCAATCCTTCAATTGCACAAAGACCACACTAACTCGCAGCGAAGATCGCAGGTTTGCTTTTACAATTTCGATGTCAATAAAATAATCTGACTCTTATCAAATTATACCAAACTGCGGCATGAATTCATTGCACCGAATCATTCAGCTCCACTCTTTTTTTAATGATCTAAACACTATCAATCTAATTAATATGGTATGTGCTTAACCTATGTCATTTGTTTCATATCTGTTAGTTGTATAACTGGGCACATATTTTCCCTCTGCCAACTATATCGCAGTAAGAAGCGCAAAGCATGGTGCACTGAAATACCGGAACGCTTCTAATTCAAACTATAACGCGCAGAATTCGTGATTCAATTCAGCTCTCGACCGAAAGCATAATTAGAAAAGTATCGATTTTCGCCTGACTAAATATACTTTGACCATTATATATTTTCCAAAGAAAACGTGTTATCCACTATATATTATTCCAAAGAAATATCTTCCAAACGCTCGGGTACTGTCCAATTCACCTCTACCCCACTACGGATATTGGAATTTGTCTTTGGTACTGATGCGCTAAAATGCAGAGAACTATTTTTTGCGCTCTGAACCTTTCCCTTCGCTCTGCTTATTTTACTTAAGCTTGGCTTGATGGTATTTATGTACAGTGTTACCTAATTTGAATGGATAACACACAAAAAGTAAAAGTTTTCGCTGTATATCGGTAGACGTGACAATGATAATCCTAAACCTAACCTTAATCAACGTTGTCTAACAGCAGGCATTCTGAATGGTCAGTGTTTGCAATTCTATGAACGGAAATCTGAATCCCACTTTAATAGCTGAACAATGTTCCTAGTAGAACAAAACTTGCTTTTCAATGTTAGGGTTTATTCGTGAATCTGGGCCCTCACTGGCACGAACAATACTTAAATCCAATAAACAAACCTGGAGCTGAGTAACTCCAGCACTCTGTGTTCTGCAATACATAAATCTAGCCTCGATTAAGAACACCAGATATAAAATTGCGATAAGATGATAATCAAAAGGTAGGGTTTAAAACAGTTTAAAGCTCTCGGAGAATGTTTTACCATACGGCACTAGAAGCCTGTAATCCGCATCAAAGTAGGTTACAGCAGTTTACTTTCCCGGTTGCATTTCAAGTAAAAGCTTATATAGTGAGAGCGTGGATATTGTGTCAGTTTGGGAATGTGTTGATTTTTTCCAAGATTTGATGATCCAAGATGGTTGTTGTTCTAAGTATACATTCAGTAAATGCCACCTTGAATAAGGATAAAACTTCAGCTGCTGAGAGAGAAAGCTGTTGTTTCCTAACACTTTTGTTGGGAAATGTTGACTCTAGATGCATTGTAACTCGGGACACCACACGCCTTTTTGGTGTTGTTAAAGGCGTTTGATTGCACTTAGTTTGACAATTATTTCGGGGAAGTGCACGGTTAATGGCGCATTTGCAGCAGGACCAACTTTAACTGGAAATGACGATATTCACACGGTTCAGCAGTGTGTCACAGTCAACAGATGCTGTCGGTGGCCACATTTTCGCCCAGAATATTCCCATGATGCATGTAGGAGGAGCATTCTCACCTCCGTGTGATGTTTAACTTGTACGTGTAGCCATATATGTATGGCTGCCACGTGCGGTGTTCATTTGAAATCGAAATATACATGTATTGGAAAAAACAAAATTCGATTGCGATTAAGAGTGGCGCAGTCAATAGTCAGATTGTAATCACTTACACGTTACATCTTGTTCATTTGCCTACCAATCTTAATTCGAAATGTAAAAAGTTCAAGTAAACGACTCTGTATCAGGTATGACAATGGGGACATTAAAAAGAACAAAATAACAATCAAAAGCTTTAAACAAGCCAGTCCCATTTAAATCGCAGACTCGATTGGTGTGTTATTTTCAGATCTTGAAAACGAAACATTTTGGCTTAATCATGTTAAGATTATAATATACATTGTGAAATACCATCATTCTCAATTTAGTCGTTCATTTTGAAAAATGTATTACCTAAGCACGCTCTCTCTGACATCTATATATAATATACATATTTATAGCTACGATTGCTAATTAAATGATTTGGACAGCGAATACTTAAATATTGAATTCAGATTGCAGTAAATCAAAGTGCCATCGGGTGATTCCCAGACAATACATCTGGCTGGACTCCATCCCCTCCTCTGCGGTAAAGATCTCACGTGCAGTCGGGGAGACTGGTCTAAAACATGTGCTATTCAGGATCTATACCGGGTGAGACAGCAAGTTGTATAATATCTGCGGAGTTTCTGGTGGCAGTTGTTCGATCGGTCACGAATATGTTTCGTAACAATAAATTAAAAAATAGTGTCACAATGTGAACAGTCGCCAAAGAACGGCCTCAGCCCCACCAGAACGAATATTTATTTAGTTAGAATTAACGCATTTCTTCCGCTAAATGTGGACGGCACGATACCTTTTTAAGTAACGATTTAATTCAGAGTGAATAAGTCCGACTAATCCGGTGTGATTTTATAATTGAAGATGACCAATATCCTAATGCCTAATATTCTCAATCTGACACAACTTTGAAAACTATCAAATGCAACTGTTCGTGTTGTTAACTTGTTCGTGGACAGCAGGCGCGGTTGAAAATGAAACCTTAAACTCTTCTTTGTAAAGTTAGAAATATTTTGTTGAGTAAACAAATTAGAAATATTGTTGGACTAAAAATGATGTGTAAGTAAGTGGTTTATGTTAGATACGTTTCGGTGACCAGGACAGGTTTACAATATTCACGTGGTTCCTCGGGAGTGTCGGAGACGTAGATTCATTTCAGCGGTTGCGCCGATCGCCAGAGAGTTCGAGTTTCATAACTTGATGGGGTTTGTGAATAGGGGCGGGATGATAGGATCGGGACAGGGACTGAAAGGTGTAGAGACTCGATGCCTTGTGGTGTGAAGCGCATTCAGCTACAACCTATCGCCCATTGCAGCCTTCTTGTTCGTTGTGCTAAGGGGAAGAGAAGGGACGGGATTCCTAGTGAGTCTCATGCAAAGAAATGTTAACATATTAGTTTCCCAATTAAGAGTCAATAGTATTTAATTGCCAGATGTACTGACAAGGAAACGATTAAATTCTTACTTGCAGCAGCATAATGGGCCTGTAAACACAATACACATAGATTAAAACATAGATACATGTGTAAGAAGGAACTGTAGATTGGAAACAGGCCCTTCGGCCCGCCGAGTGCACACCGACCATCGATCACCCGTTCACACTCGTTCTATGTTCACCCACTTTCTCTACCACGCCCTACACATTCGGGGAAATTAACAGAGGCCAATTAATCGACAACCCCAAATATATAATAATTAAAATATTATATATAATAAACTAAAAGTCAATAAATTGTGATATTAATAGCAGTGCAACAAAAATATTCAAGCGAACATGCCCCAAAATGGTTGATGTGTTATGAGTCAAAATGTCAAATTTGACTGGGGCATGAAAAAACCCCAAATACGTACGCATTTAATCTAATTTCATTGCAAATTTCACCTGGCAATTTTGCATAAGATTGAGACAAGATTTAAAGCATTGTGCCATGTTTTACCTGATGGTTGTAGTGTACGCGATTAGATCGGACTTCAGGCGCTTTCTGTGCGGTTTAGGAGAGGCACCTACACATGCCAAGAGATGCCAGTTTCACTGGAGGCGCCGCGCACATATCCCAACACGTTAGGCGGGGTAGTTCTGATTGAAGAGTTAACATCGAATACTTGAAAAAAAAAACTAAGATTAAAATAATTATTTTGTAGAATAACAGAAGGAATGTTTAATTCTCAAAGTGGCCGAATGAAAAGGTGAATGAAATGAGGCAGTCGGAGCAGCACTTACGTTATCAGTCAGAACTGATTTTTTTCTAAGCATTTACTTCTAATCGCAATTTTCTATTTTTGTTTTTAAGAATACTTTCTAATTAATTTTCACGACCCGTCTTATTCAAGGGAGCAAATCGTTTTGTTTTTTTTTGTGTTTACATTTCCTAAAATGTGTTCGCACTGTCCATTCCTGTCAGCCTGTCTCCGCGTAGTGTCTGCCTTTGGCACTGTATGGCAACTTTACGAGCAAGGGAGGGCGAATTCACCTTTTAAATGTTTATTCCGATTCTGCGCCGCTATCTGATATGTATTCTGCCCCCGATGCAAGAACAGTGATGACAAATGAACCCTGTCTCCTGCCCAAATAGAAATTACATAAATAATTACACTAGCACGACGCATACTGAGTTTATGTCAGAAATTCCCTGTCATTTCAATGTACAATAATCTACAAGGCAACCGTGAGACATACCTGACAATGTTTCGGCTGATTGTATTTTTTTAATGTAATACACTGCCATATCTCCAGTGTACTGGATGTGCGAAACATTGCCGACTTACTGCTGCTCATCTGCAGAGGGGAAAGCGGCGCTTCGATTCCAGATTCCATGGTGCATGTTTTTTATGGGTGATTTAAGAATACGGAGACAACAGAAGAATCTTTCTCCATTGGCCATTTTAGTTCAAAAATTCCCCCCGTACGAAATAGAGATTTAGGAACACATTAAGAAACCTTAAAACGCCTTCAAGGAACACCTTAAATATTACCTTGGCTGTCCATATTGCGTTTCCTTCAAACATTAAGGAACACTTCTCTTATGGTAGGCACTGGCCTCTCCTGTCGGGTATTTGCGCTGACTGGTTGGCCTAGTTTAACGTTAGTTTGTTGGAATCGCTAGGATCGCATGCGTGTAACGATGGGACTGCGATTGTTTGTCCCAATTACTCTCCTGTAGTTGTTCGCAGCGATGAATCTTCTGCAAAATGTTTGCACACTTCGTTCACGTGAGATTCATTATTCGTGTAAAGGCTGCCGAAACAAACGTAAATTGTTGCTCAAACTTCATCAAATAGACCCCAACGTTTCCCATGTGTTGTGTTTGCCTGGATAAAGAGCTAGATGCTGCATTATGTAACATCTTACTAAATTTCGTAGAAAGGACAATCTGCCAAAGAACGGCCATATATCCCAAAAAGTGGTCAATTCTACATAATCTGATTCGGATAAAGATAAATAAATAATAAGTGGAACATCACCCCACATCGAATGTATTAAACTGTTTGTGTCTCGGGAGACCAGTCATCCTTCAGTATCCAATATTTAGGCGTAGATGGATATATTAATATGGTGTGTTACTTAATCATTGGCTTTCGGAGGTCCACACTTCTGAGGTGTTATGCAATGGTATATTGAGCTCGAAAGAATCCGTGTTCAGGGTCTACTTATCACATGCATTGAAATCATAATTTTCAATCTTCCTGAAATATTCAATATGTTGTAATAATATTTGTAAATATTTAATGTTCTGCGTTTTATTAGACACGATAGAACGACGATTACATGTCCATGATCCTTCTTTAGTGAGTGGTTATTAATGGATTACATTTTCTTTATTACATATTTTTCTGTGCGTATCGTGTTAACCGGCCTATTAAGCTGCGACAAGTAAAATAAATAATGTTATTGTTCCGGTGTCGGTACATATGACAATTAAACATTTTTGATTTAACGTGCTTGTACTATCTCACACGTTGCAAAGCACCACAGTTTGTGCCTGTCCTTTAAAGTAAACAATGGATTAGCTGAAGTTAATGAATTTAAATCACATACATTTTAGGATTATTTCACTCCTTCCGCAAATGTTATATCAAACTTGCCAATTCCACAGGTCGAGTGGCAAAATATTCTGTTCACCGTGATTTCTAAACTCAAGCGCCCAAACGGATGCGCCTTGGGAATATCTTCTAACTCTGCGGAGGCTACCTAAATGCAGGCTGTTGTTGCACAATAGGCTGTAGATTTCCCGCAAAAAAGGAACCGGAAGTCAGGCACAGCTCATAAGATACAGTAAAATAAAATTGAAAGACACTCCTAAACACCCAGACATACACACAGACAGCTTTATCAATATATATCGGGGTACTTGTGGCGGGGAAGGGTCAGGGAAGAGACAAGACGGGCGAGACTCAGAGAAAATCTCACCTGGCCACGCCGTTCGTTGAAAGGCTTAGCCATCCATTCAATCACACAGACACCGACACCGGCATGTGCAGATGCGGGAGGCGAGAGGCGGGGAGGGTGTAGATTAGGAAATATTTTACAAAAGCTGCCTAATATTCCCAACTTTCTGCTTTTGTTGCGTTTGCTCCATTTTGTTCACAAAATAAATCACAAACGTGAAAGCGGGAGAGGTCAGGAGATGAGAGACATGATGGATGGGTCGGTCTGTTGCTACGAAAGTACATTCTCTGATTTATTATCGTTCATATCGTCAACAAATACAAACCTACTAATTGGCAGCGTAAACGGAGCGTGAACTTCGTCTGTGGCCCAGAGATACAGTGGCCTAGATCGCTGCTACATATCCAGGTGGTCTGAAATTGTAAATGTATTAACCGAATACGAGTGTCCTGGCAATTAGTTGTAAGAAACTTTTCACCAATTGACTATACTTTCCTAATTCCCACCATTGCGCGAGTGATCTTAAACGTGAAATACAATTGAGATTGAAACGATTCCAACTCCAACACAATTCAGTTGATTCAGAAAAAAGGCGATGCAAATGTTTATTAACTGTGTATATTCGCAGAAATGTTGAAAGTTCCAGTCATTTGTTCTTCATTTCTAGTGTTTTGCGGAGGCTAACTCCGAGGCAGATCAAAAAGGAACATTTTGACTGAAATACGTTATAGGTTTTAAATCTAGACTTATAAAACAGGCCGAGAAATGTTCTTCAATTAATTAAAATTACAACCAGTTTGATTTGCTTTGACTCCTAGTGGTACTTGTATGAAATAAAGATCATGAGCTCGATCGTATCCGGGTTTTAAGACCTAATGTTGGAAACCAAATTGAATAACTAGACAGGTGTGCAATAATATGTTTTCACTACGCCAAATGTGTTCTATATGTTCCAAAGTTAGGATGGGAAATTGCAATGTGGTTATTTCAAGGAGTTACTAGCGTCGCAATGCAAACTGACGTTTATATCCTAAAATGAATTTCTCGTGGAAGGAGGAATTCATTATAATGGCCGTACACTTTTTGAACACATCTGTAATCTTGCTAATCCTTTCCCCATGTTTGTAATGATTGCACCAAAGGACGCGCTCTTTGACGTGAAGACTGACGTTTGGTTTGATGCACACTTATTAAAATAGTGTAGAGTGTGTGCTGCCTGGATGTGATTTTGATGTATTGATAGGAGATACATTGTAATTCTGTTTGAAGGAGATTCTGTTTGAACGCGATTTTGCGTCAGGTTACAATTGTTTGCATTCAGACACTTGATATGTGCTGTCATCTTAATGTAAGTCAAGATTGAAGTTAAGTCTCTGCATTATTACTTGTTAGGAAGTATAGCACACGGGGGTCATATTAAAGCCTCCTTAATCGGCAACTAAATCAGGAGAGTAACAAAATAGTGGGTGGGATTTGCTTGTAGAATGGACATGGGGAGTTATCAACCAGTTTAGCAGCAAAAGTGATATTTATTATGAAGAAATGATCGAAATTTCACAAGACTTTTTTTTCTATCATAAAATAAACACTGTACATAACCGAATATTTATATGAATTAGTTGGACAATAAATATTTGAAATGGACAAAAAAAAATCACTTGTAAAAAGCACAATTTATGAATTATTTTGCCTCACCTACATTTACATTGAAAACACTTACAATACCCACTAAAAAAAAGAAAGTATGTTGCAGAGACTAGTTTCCAGGTCTAACCCCAGTCCTTTTTTTTTTTACATAATAAGAAATACTAACTACAAAAGTATCCTGTACATAACAAATTTGATAAAATTTGAGAACTTTTCAGGGAGAATAAACAAGTAAAGCGCCTAGCGTGTTTAGCTTCAGAATTTGCTGGTCGGAGTATGTATAATATATATAAATATATCTACACATATTCTAATTCAGGCATCATCTGCGCATCATTTTCTACAATAATTTGTTTCCCTCCCGTTGTAAAACTAATAAACAGAGGGCGTGTATCTGTGCCTCTAAAATGGAAAACCAAAATGGAAAAACAGGATAACTGGTGCAGTGCAAATTTTCACCACTCCGATGTAACAGACCGGCTGCCAGCTATAAAGCATATTATTATCCTTTATGTTTGATGATGGGAATATGAAGGGAGGAGTATTATGTGTGTGTGTGTGTGTGTGTGGGGGGGGGGGGGGGGGGGGGGGTGCAGGGGGGGGGAAAAGGACAGATCACCTGAACACATTATTTGGTAAACTGATGGACCCTAATGGCAGACTTGAAGTCGCGGCACTTTTTGTACACACTCATTGCAAGTGCCAGCAAGCGGCGTGGTTTCTATAGTTTGTTTATTGGATATTGTTTAAGATTGAACCGTGGAAGACAAATCAAAAATTGTGCTTGAATGACTTTAATGTAGCCACATGGATCTGTCGACTCCAGTATGGTTAACGTTTATGCATATATAACATTATTAACATCTGCAAACAATTTAGAGCTAATTTCTGAATACTTGATCCTCCATGGGACCAATACAACTGATCACATTTTAAAGATATTGGCATCAGTGTGATAGAACCTTAGCGTCCATGTGAAGTCTGTAGTCAGGATGAAGCAGTCACAGTTCAATTTATGTTTGAAGGCGCTCGTTTCAAACGATGGCGGGTATTTATTTTTTTCCAGCAGAATTTGGCTCCATTTGAATTCAGCAGAACCTCCACCAACCCCCCACCACACACCAGCCAGTCTCTCTTGTCCAACAGCATCAAGCGGTTCACATACTTGCATACAGTACAGCAAATCATACTTGTTTTTGAGTCTAACACAAATAAAAACACAGATGTACCACTGATATAAGACGCACACTGATTGTCTCTGAGGACTACATATGGAGACCCTTATAAACATTTTTTAAATAAAGTAGTGCATCTGTGACAACCAATCGCACAATTCACACAGCCCTGATGGTCCTTTATGTTTTAAATGCCAACCTTTAAAAAAAAATGGCTAACATTGGAATAATCACAAATATTGTCCTGTCCATTCCAAAGTGTTCAACCTCCAGACTTGGCCACAAGCATGGGAATTATGTCGTTTCGTGCTCGAAGATCTGACATTGGAATGATTTGTCCAGGTTCAAACAGAGTCCCGGCACTTCACAAAACTTGGAACTTCCATGAGGACGTTTGATCTTTGTAATCCAAGCAGTCGGCGTTGAAGTTGAGTTTCCATGAAGCTGTCTGGTCTTTATAATCCAAGCAATCGGTGGAATTAAAACCTAATCCGCCGGCCGGGTAGCCTTGGGCGGTGAGGGAGGCCGGAGACTGGTTAAGGTGGCCAGCGGTGACTGCGTTTGTGCCCATGGGACTGAGCCCCGTGCCTGGGGCGGGGAGTTGGTGATGCATAGGGGACAGGTAAGAGCCGCAGTCCATTCCCCCAAAGTAGGACGTGGATCCGGCATATCCCTGCGTGTAACCCGAGGCTTGGGTGTAGGTCATGGGGTAGGAACGCTGCATGCAAGACGAGGACGTGGAGAGGCAGTCAGGGGCGATGGGTGATACGGAAGCCGGGCTCCAGATTGACACCGGGGCTGTGCTGCTCGAGATGGCCGTCGCCGAGGTGCTGGAGGGCGGCGTGAATTGGCCGCCGGCCACGCTTTCAGAACCCAGCTCCCGGGCAGGAGAACTCTTCTTCTTCGCGGGTCTAACTTTATGCTGCCCACCGTTCTGCTGTTGTTGCTGCTGCTGGCGACACTTCGCTCGGCGGTTTTTGAACCACACCTTTAAAAAAAAACAACAAAAAAGTTCAACCGTAACACAAAAAAGTATTTACTGAATCAATGCAATTAATTAATGTGAGATAAAATGACTGCAAATACAAATATCTTTGATTGTCCCTTCACTGAGTTCCCGGCGTTAAGGTAACTAGTTCCCATTCTAATCGATAAACAATATTTCTTATCAATATTGAAATATCGATATTGACCATAATCTTCAGGACGAAACTCGAATATGAGTTTTTGGATCTTTTATATCAGTTTCTATTTTGTACGTAAAGGAGGGACATGATCCTGCATAATTTTACCCGGAATTATTGCATGTACAGGATGAAATCTTGTAACACTCGGAAAAGACACAAAATGCTGGAGTAACTCAGCGGGTCAGACTGCCTGACAAGCCGTGTTAGTCCAACACTTCGTATTATTTTTTTTGGTAAACCGGCAACTGCAGTTACTTGTGTCTATAAAACTATCTCCCCGAGTTTACCACCGTTCGTTAATAATCCCTTTTAGAAAATCGCAGACCTCTCACGAGTTCCCCGCACAGCGACTGACCCCCTGGTTCAATCCGATCCCATTTTAAAGAATTCCCTCCTCAGTGAAGCCGAATTGTGGTCGGAACAGGAGCGCCGGGCGTGCTCCCGGGGAAGGAGAGTGTGTTACTGCCTGGTTCTGCTCACCTGCACTCTAGATTCGGGCAAGTTGATTTTCAGTGCCACTTCTTCCCTCATGAAGATATCTGGATAACGAGTCTTGGCGAAAAGCGCCTCCAAAATGTCCAGCTGTGCTCGTGTAAACGTGGTTCTCTCTCGCCGCTGCTTCCGCGGGGTAGCTTGAAACATATAAAACAAACCAGACCTTCTAGGACTGGGAACTCCACAGTAAACTCGGGGGACCAAACATCCCACCCCCCACCCCACTCTCTCACTCTCCAGGCAAAAACGATTTAGGCTTCATTCCTTTCCCACAACCAACGCCATTCTCGCTTTAATGTTTGCCGCGGAGAGAAAGAATTGGGCTGGTTAGAAGTTTAATCAAGAGAGGGAAATGTCGCCCAAATGTTTTACGCTCATGGGAAAACACATTTTTCAAAGAGAATGGGACATGAGAATGTGTCTGCTGCCCTTCAATAAATCTAATTTAAACAACAAGCCAGAAATACTCCGCAAAAAGCGGGGTCAGTTTTGCTCTGTGACCAAGAGGGAGCCTTGAAGTTTGTTCCCAGAGATTGCAGCTAAAAGTAGAAAGATACTTACAGGGATAGCCGACCGAAGGGTGAAGCAGATCCATGCCCGATGCCGTGAGACTCAGACCGTTCACTGTGTATGGAGGTTGCTTGAGATACGACATCATGCTAAAGTTGGATCGGATGGCGAATTTGCAATAAATAAGTAAAATTTAAAAAATGCGAAATCTGGTTTGCTTCGGTCCTCTGGCGACTTGGCAGTAAGGCCTCTGTTTAAATCTATACACATACACACACGCAGGGAGTAAAAGAGCGTGTTAAGAGGAAGGATCCAGAAGAGCTGTTGTATCTCCGATCACTCAAAGTATCTGATCCCTCTATAGATCCCAGCCTGTCCCTTTAAAGCATCCGGGGACCCCCAGCTGCCTCTTGAACCAAGGGATGCTGAACGGATAAATATGTCCCCCAAAACGTGCTACACCCATTCTTCAAACACGCGCGCGCACACACACACACACACACACACACACACACACACACACACACACACACACACACACACAAAAACAAATAATGCAGATGCGCACACCACATTGTTAGCATTGCAATTTGCATAGATCCCATTCGTTAGCATCAAGCTGTTATCACGCTAATTGGTTCAAACAAAAAACTTGATTGGGACCATTTGCAAAGACAGTGGCAGGCCCAGAGAGAGAGAGAGAAATCGGCGAAGTGCTGGCAACAACAAAAACTTAGAGAGAGAAAAAACAATGCGTAAGAAGATAATTTGCAACCTGAGTGAAGTTGGTAGTTTTATATTGCGTGTTTGACAAACGAGAGGCTAGATTGTTTCTAGATCGTTCGAATACACCTTTGAGCAGGAAGATAATTGTTTCTGCGACGCTTTCGTCGAATCGAGTGCCTATATTTTTGGGATAAAGAATGTATCGCTACGCCTTTGAAACTACGCTCTCCAGAACCAATAAGGGGAAACAAACAATTAATTGATTCTTATATCAGGGGGGGAAAAACTTTGGGAAGGCAAATCATTTGCGCCTAATTGTATTGCAGGTGAATGTAAAACCCAACGTTATTTAATGAAAAGCTTAGTGTGCATATTGCACAAACAAGAGGCAGGATCCCTTGTTGATTGTACAACTTTGCACATTGTTTGGCCGCGGAAGTCACATATTGTCACCTGATTACATGGCCCAAGGAATGGCAGATAAACCCCCGCGAGGCGACAATATTGAAGATATTTTTTACTGACTTTGAAACAAAGCGGCCGTGTGTTAGTGGCGATCGACATCGCACTTTACAGAGCGTTGTTTAACAGGGGCGCGCACACCTTCAACATGGCGGCGTTGCAATGACAAACTTTGACCAGCGCAAGATAGTCTATTTATTTTTAAAGACTAGTATTTTTTTTAAAAGGGTTAAAATAAATCACAAGACCGTCTCTTCGTTAAAAGCTAAGCTGCGCTGCAATCGGAATGGGAACTAGTTTACCGAACGTAAAATGTAGCAAAGGATTTTTATTGCAGTCCAACCCGCTGTGCTGAGCAATGACTACTCCACACGTTGAACTATCCACTGACTTGCACCATCAAACAACCAACAAACGCGCAAAAAAGTCGCTTGTCCAATTCCAAGTGTAAGTTCTTACCTAAAATAAAACTTCACCCGAACAATCAATGGGCTCCGATGGACTCACCTCCCTTCCCCTGCCCGAGCGCCTCGTCTCTCTACCTGCAGGGAAATCGCGTCTCTTGGTTGCTCACTGCTGAGGCCAGTTATATAGAGCTGCCCGAATCTGTCGGCTTTCCAGCACAATCTGTCACTTTTTGCAAGAATCCCATCCACCAGTTGCTCGGTCCTTCGGTCGACCATAATTACCCGCCGTGCATGCGGCCGAGAATTAATTATAATAAATGTTTTCTTGATAAATTAACGAGATTATCCGGGTGGCACACGTTCCTTAATTACAGGGACGCTGCAAAAAAAACTGGGATGGCGGAGAACGCGTTCTCCCCTCCCATCCCTGCCGCATTTGTTCTGATTAATTTTATGCTTGATGGAAATGAAACAAAGCTACAGAATCGAATTATATTTATTAAAGAGAAACACCATTAACCTCGGCCCTTGCAACTTTTAGACTCGTGGGACAACGACACACACTTCAGCATTTGGTTTTATTTGTAACATGTAAAGGTCGCTGTCCAACGATTAAAAATGAGTGTATTAAAAAAATTGGCTAGTAGGTTGCTTATCACAACGCTCATCTAATGAACATCCTCACCACCGCCTGTTTGTTACGAAGCGGAATGATGAATATTCGATATATTGTTTTCGATGGCAGTTGGGGTTTTTTTAATCGTCTTTAAAGCGAGCAGCACGCGTGAGCTGTCTTTGCCTCCACGTGTCTAGGAGTCTTTGAAATTTTGTTTCAAGACTTTGCATTTCGTTCGAGTTTGAGTTTATACACTCAGGGGCGAGCAGCTGAGGTGGAAAGTGCCTCGCAAATCTCAGCATACACACACATGGGATAACCCTGCCTCGCTCGGGTCCAGTTTTTGCTTAGTTTATACTAAAAGGCCTGTACTAATTTTACAAACTTCCGGCAGACTTGATCATTATTTTCGCTATCGTTTTTTTGAAGACTAGGTTTAAATACAAACTTTAAGTCGTTCGTTATTTGTGATATAAACAAATTCAACTATTTAAACCTCAACACGAACTTCCTGGACAAAAAGCGACTGAAAATTGCTGAAAACATCATAACACAAAATCAATCCCAAATGAGATTAAGGTCAAGGAGAGCAAATGTTCAATTAAAAATATCGTTTTTAAATTCAGTCTCTTAAATGTGGTCTAAACTAAAATACGAACACACTAGAGACCATGCAGTTACCAGTAAACATTTAAACTTTAAACGCTAATGCTTATTTTTTCAGGATTTCAAAATCTTCATTTTAGTTCAAGAAAACATGCCATTCTAATTGAAAACTAGTTACTTGAAATGGGAAAACTGTAATTCAAAAAGTATTTTGTTGTAAACAAGTATGTGGTCAGTAAAAGGAAAAGTAAAGTGAATTCAACTTTTTTCTGTAACTTTCAAGTGCCTACACGACTTAGACGAATGAATAAGCAATTGTGTTTTGCAGATGTAGTGAACTTTCTATTGTTTGGCTAGAAATGTTGCTATGAAGTTTAATCTTAAGACTCTGTTCCCACAACCCCCACCCCAAAAAAAAGATCCTAAATTTGAACACATTTTGTATGAACATATTCTGACTGAAAATAAATTGAAACGCAGAGTGATTGATCTAGGTTTTGTGTGCCAAAGACTCTTCTCTGCGGACCACTGAGCGGTCCACCTACTGGAAAAGCTTTTGGTCAATAATTTGGAAACGATCGATTTCATTCCAGTTTATTTGAGCTGATAAATCTTTGACAATGAACATCTGCAACCAGCGCTTCCCAGATGAGGATGTGATTTGCAAGGACTGATCGGCGATGGTGAAGGGGGTGGGGTGAGGGACCGAGAGAAATCCACGCCTCCTCAATTATCCCTGTGTTTGAACATTCATTGGGAAGTGGGTTGGGGGGGGGTTACTGGGATTTAACAGCGATCCTAACACGGGCGAAAATGAAATAGTTTTTGCTCTATCCACTCAGGAATGGAGAAACCAATAATTGCAACATATTTATCCGAAAGCCCACAGACAACTCGAGAAACAGCGAAACCCTTTCCCCCAACTTGAATAATGAGAATTTTGTCTACCGTTCCCCACCCCACCAGCACATCTTCCCACACACATACTCACACATACACAACCACAAACTAAAAACATAAGCGAAAACAAGCAGCACACAAATTCTGGACTCATTGCAACCACTTTAGAGGAAATAAAAGGAAAAAGACTTATCAAGATTTGGAATCAGCGAAAAGTGTTCTCATGCACGCATATCAATATCAAACGGTTTCATTCCAGGGCGGGTACACTCGTCGATTTTTTCCCCCCCTCTCGGAAAGGTTTCGCGCAATATTCCGTATCAAATCTCCAGTTCGTTGAAAAAATATTATCATCGGTTCCCAATCAAAAAGGAAGCGCGATTTGTCAAACAAGTCACCTGTTTTACTGGACTCTGGTCGACGTTAAACACCCTAAAATTCAGGCGTCCACGTTCCTGACGGCCTTTGTCCCTGAAAACAAAAATAAAATAAATAGGTTAGAAGTCTTCAGATTGTGGATTGAGAAAATACCTTCGCATGAAATGGATTCAATACCTGCCGAGTTAATATTTCTGTTTTAGGAAGGAGATGAGCCTGTTTAAAGGCGGTGTGTGTTGTTTTCAGAGTGGGAAAATGGTTGAGATTGCTCAGTTGCACCGGTCTCTCTCTCCTTTCTCTGAGACTTGCTGAGAAAGCGCCTCTCTGGTAACTTTTTGACGCAAACTCCGCAGCCAATAGCAAAGGGAGAGTGATTGACACATCTCAGCAGAACCAGGGGGAAAATAACACCCAGCGGGAAGAGAGAAACCCTACTCCAAGAAGGGGAAAAAACAGAGCGAAGTCACCCAAAGCAGGAAAATAAAGGAAATAAAAACAAATTCAAGCAATGGGAACGACAATCCCAAGCAAAAGAATAGAGATTGCACAGGGAATATACCCAGTTTACAGTGAACTGGCATTAGCCAGCCAGCCAGGATAACAGGGCCAATAATCCACTCATTGGAGGTAGTCTAGGATTAAAATAAATATTACTAAAACAGGACCGATTGAAGAAAAACGGGTTAGGCCAAGGAGACATGGGCAAAGAAGGACAATTTAGAACGTGGGATGGAAAGCAGAGGCGAGGGAAGGAATGAGAGAGAGAGAGAGAGAGAGAGAGAGGGAGGGAGGGGGAGAGCGAGAGAGAGAGATCGTGAAGGCATTAACCAAGAGAATAGAGGGAGCAATCAGGTTAGAGATTCTGAGCTGAACCGGCAAGGGGAAGGAATCTCGATAGAATAAACCAGAGCTGTACTGGCAGGAGTGACACAGTGAGGATGCATGAACTAGAATAATTCAGGATAGCTGGCTCAGGGAAAAGAAAAATCCGGCTACAAATGCCAGAGAGCCAGAGAAACACCAGTGATGAACCAGTGTGCGGAAATTTCATAGATAGACATGGGACTGTACAACACATGGTAAGTGAACCGCATTTAAAGTTGCCAAAAGAGAGGACTTAATCTAGCGACAAAAATAGTGTTAAGCAACATGTACCAAGGATGACAATTCAAAAGAAAAATTACATCGCAGTTAATCAGTCGGTAGTTAAAGTGAAAGACAAGTGAGTAGATAGATAGATAGATAGATAGATAGATAGATAGATAGATAGATAGATAGATAGATAGATAGATAGATAGATAGATAGATAGAGAGAGAGAGAGAGAGAGAGAGAGAGAGAGAGAGAAATAGATAGATAGATAGATAAATAGATAGATAGATAGATAGATAGATAGATAGATAGATAGATAGATAGATAGATAGATAGATAGATAGATAGATAGATAGATAGATAGACAGAGATCGACATAGATAGACATTCATATAGACAGACAGACTGATTGATTAGAAAGAAACGAAGCCGATTGTAGCAACTCCATCCTAATAAAACGAGTTTTATCAGTAACCTGTGGCCTATGATGCAATTTGCCTGCTTTGAAGAAAAGCATTTCGGATAAAAGAAAAACACCCCTCGCACAAACGGAGAACAAATACACCTTTAATTCAAACCATGAATAAATTAGTTCCACTTAAAAGGAGAATAACAATATTCTGAAATTGATTAGGTCGGGTAGGACCGACGTTTTCATATTTTGCGGTCTGTTATCATATGCCTGTTTGTGTTTCTCGTTTGTAGAGTCCTCGCTTATTAAAAACCCAAAGCAAATGGGCCCATATGCTTCCTGGCCCTAAACAAGACTGGAATAGTCGGACGTTTAAAAAAAAATCGTAGATACGTTAATTGCAAACGTTTCGATTCTTGATAAATGGTGACAATACTGGATAAAAACAAAGGTGTTGGTTGCTTAAATAACACAACGTGGGCGTGAGGTGGAAGCTGCGAGACTGCAAAAGGAAATGTCCACGAGGAACACGGAGAAATTCTAATTAGAAAACTGATGAAAAGGTTTGTCCCTTTCGGGGCTTTGTCCAAACCAACCGTTTAAAGACCCACCTGAGCAAATGGAGTTCTCACAATCTGCTCCACGTCGATTCTACACAAAATCCATATTTTACAGTAATAATAACTTTCTACACAGAAAATGGTTCCTTCCGACATTAAAGGAATTACAATAAGACGTGTATCACTTTCTCAACCCAACAAAGTGTCATTCTGTGAAATATGCAAGGCTCTAAACATAACCCACAGCTATACAACTTTTAGGACTAACAAATGTATTTTTTTTTTTGAAGAAATGTTTCTCCATCAATTAATTCGGGATATTTTCACAGCTATAAATAAAACAAATAACAAACTGAGGCGCACTACTTCAAGGCAATCAGTAAAAAGCGTTCAAGTATCAAGGATGACAAAAAAAACACTCATTCAACTGCCACCAACTGATATCAGGAATTCTCGCCTCCGATTTTTACTTTTGACATTGATGATAGATTTGAGAAGTTCTGAATAAATAGCCGGAACAACATCGCCTATTTTTTAATAAAATCTATAAAAGCACAACAGCGCCACGCCGGTGAAAACCACTTCAGAAGGTCGAAGCCAATGCAAAAGGCGACAAGAAAACTTGGTGTATCCACCATTGCAAACATCGCTACAGCCAAGTTTCTCAGATGTGTTGCCTAATTGCAGAAAACGCAAATGCTTCTTGCTCACGTTGGTATCCAATTCCTAACACAGGAACACAGCAAAATACAAATTGCATAACACCGAGATCACAGAGAAACATAGTGTGGTATGTAGCATGACACTGATAATCGGTGAAATATTTTAAATTACATCAGAACTTTGGGCTGGATGTCTGGTGCACGATAAAAACTGGGGAACTGTTTGTTTACCTATGTTTCAGTATACTCTCCAGTGCGTTCCACTTTAGGTTTGCCACCTTGTTTTACAAACACCTGTCTAAGTAACAAGTTAGTCGCTACAAACTATCGAATTCTATTTATTATCGACGTGTTCTTACCTTTTATCGAATAGTTTTATAGTTCGATCTCAACTAAATCAATCAATCTTTATTTGCCCGAACCATTCGATCAGTGCGTAAAATGGCCCCCTCCCTTTAATTGTAACTGCGAACAAAAGCTGCCAAATGACTGGAAGTCGTCTCTGAAATGTTCGCTGTTGTTTGTTCCACCGCGACCAGCGAGCACTCTGCCGGGGCTTAAACTCATGTCCCAGAAGGAAGGTTCGAAAACACTTTTCAATGCATGAACATGTGTTCGCAGCTTTCCACACTGAAAAAATAAATCGCCTCCAACTCCAAACCTTTTAGAGTGCGGCGGATACATTTGAAATTGTTTCTACTTTCAAATGATTGTATTTCTTTAAACAAAATGCCATTTATTTAACCTATTGCCATTTGATAGGCGATGTAAGGATACATTTTCTTTAAAATACTTCATATTTGTATTATTTCGATTGAAATTATTGACATTGAGATATATCCCTCTAAAGTTGTACTTGTTACAGTGGTTCCCACGTTGGTCAAGACTTGGCTGCGCATTTTTTCTGCAAAATCGTCAATTAATTATTGGAAATAATAGTTTTTTAAAATTTTGTATTTAAGATCTTTGTTTTAATATACCTAGACCTTTAACAGTTAAATTATAATATCGATAATGCTAATTCATTAAAGTGCAACGGATGATATTGGTAGCACCCAATCGGGATGATAAATTGTGAAATTAGGATTTTACGAACTAGTGCCCAGGTTAAATACGGACACAGCTGTGCAAGTATTAGATCATAGCTTTGAGCTATGTAGAGTATCACAAAGTTTTAAAAGAATACACGACTTGCATTTATGTAGCGCCTTTCAGGACTCCCAGAAGTGATTTTATGTCGAAGTACTTTTGAAGTATCTTCACTGTCACAGTGCAGGATGCATTGAAGGACCGCATCTTCTAATTAAAGAAAACATATTCTAGTTTCAGTGAGCCTTTAAACTTTTTTATATCTATGGTAAGAGTGACATGGGTGCCGGAGATTTGTTTTCTGGATAATGGATCTGATTGACTGTTGTGTTAACATTTTAGGTGTGCTAAATTATTCGAGGAAGGAAAATTTAAATCTGGATACGATGGAAGAAATCGGTTTAAGCTCGTCTCCAAATCATCATTGTGGGACGTTTTATATATGGAAAACAAAATCCTGCAAAAACACACATTTCTACGGAAAACTGTATATCTATCAGACAGTATTTATATCTGATAAATGTTTATGTCGATACAACATACTGTATTTTCTAGCATTTCTTAGACATAGGAATACGGGTTATTTTGGTGTTTTTTTTACTAGAACATTTCACAAAATAACAAGCAAGGAATGAAAAGACGCTGTTTTACCCGCTGCCTGACACCCAGTCAGTTGCCATCAATTGCAGTTCAGCTGATGATTTACTCTTACAGATGTTAATCTTCTGCCCAACATTAAATAAAATTGATAGTTCGCTCCTTAAGTAGATCCGATCACATTTGCCCAGCACCTGTTATTTCGCAGTCCAGATGTACTCTTTGAACATACACCACTTCCTGATCTGAAGAAAAGTAGGAGGAGTCGTTTAAATCAATGAAAATTTGGATGGTTTTATGTCTAAATCGGCTATCACCTCACCGCCTGTCAAAATAAGAACACAAGGAGCGTAAAGTCATCGAACGCCGTTCGATCAGAAGTATTAAAACGGCTTAAACCGGGCTCACTTTTTTCCTCCGGTAATAGAACGGGTGTTTCTCTTAGTTAATTAGTCCAAGTATCAGACACAATTTAATTAGTAGGGACACAAACACAAAACCTCCCACCTCACCTGAGCAAATAGAAGACTGTCCTCAACAATAAAAATAATTTCCCAAATTTCACAGGAATATTTCAAGTGAGGGGGAAAAACCCAAATCAGTCGTCAAGCAAAATAAATGGGGGAAAAATACAGTCTTGTAATGCATTGCCATATAAAATCCGAGGTAGGTAGGGGCTCGGGAGGATCAGCTGCCAGGAGGCATTTTTTCATTGCTTTAATCGGGATAAAGTTGTGTTGTGGAGAACGCGGCGCTGCAATCAGTCTCTGACACAGCTCTGGAGCAGATGCCTCCTTTCCAAATTATACAGTTTAATCCCTTCACAGCAGCGGGCTGCCAATACACACACACACACACACACACACACACACACACACACACGCACACACACACACACACACACACACGCACATACACACACACACACACATACACACACACACACACACACGCACACGCACACGCACACACGCACAAAGGAACGAAGCAGGAGTTCGGTGCAAAAATAGCAATCTAAGGCAGATCCAAGTGTGAGTGAGTGAGTGAGTGAGTGAGTGTAAGAAACACAGGACTACTTCACACTCGTGCCTGCCCCTGCCTTATCACCTTCCATTCTCCGGCTTTGCCAGTTCCCCATTTTCTAGGATTCTCGCCTGCACTGTTGTTATTCTTGTTTCCTTTGAAACAAGTTAACTCCTTCGAGGCAAGTGGCGCTTTTCAAAAGACACGGCACTCGATTTTTAGACAACTGGCATAACTTTCTCCTTAATGAATTGGCCATTCTCGGTGAAGGTTGATTTGTAAATTGGGCTATCAGTAACTCGTTTTGTTGCATTTAACATTCATTATTAATAACAACACATTGGTGGAATCAATGCAAATAATAATACAACAGGGGCCAGTGTACTGTTCTTTTTAAACAAAGAGGTCCCTGGAAAACTGAAACTAAAAAAATGCACACATAACAGATCAGACAGCATCTGTTGAGATATTTCAGATAGGTCATATGCATATCTCTCTCTCTCCACAGATGCCGACTGACCAGCCAGAGCTTCTGCTTAAAAAATATATATACTGAAATGCTAGCATCTTTTAATTTCATTAATGTGTAACAATTGGATAATAGTTTTGCGAGCGACACTGTTTATTCATTAAGTTCCACACTAGAGATCAGCCAATAGTTTAAAATATCAGATTAGCTGTTACTTTAAATAAACAATATTTTGCTAATCTAGCGATTTTCTCGTCTTGGGGTGCCTCCTGCGAAAATAATTTACTTTCTTTGCAACACCACAAAGGGGCCAGCTGTCGATTGTACTCCGTTTTTTATTCTGAGGGTGTTATTGTGTATGATCGTGACATGTGCGAATATTTAGCTTTGTATCTCACAGAGTCATAGACTGATTAGGTTGGAATTTTACTACTAAAATTAGGAAATGAATATAACTCACTTTTGACATGTCTTCATTATGGAAATTGACTGTTGAGCTGAAGAGATCTTTTAATTGAAAATCCGCCATATTTCAATAGTAATGCAACTGAAGAAGATTATATACTTTATCCAAACATTCGAACAATTACTGGTGGGATCGAGGATAACAACCAAACACCAGAAGGCATTAGCTCCAATATAACAGGTTATATTAATTGCTGGGCGAATCTGATTTTATGAAATAAATTATTTGACAATATTTACACGACTAGGGCAGTATTACAGTTTGAGTGAGACACTTAGTATATAAAACTTCTGAGTCAAGACCGTGTGATTTTGTTTAAACTGATGAACTAAATAGAACGAGTGTGATGAATTCATCAGGGGCGATTAAGCTTGAATTCTTAATATATATATATATTTTAAAGTTATGTTCTGATATGTAAAATGTATTTGCTTTAAATTCTGAATGGCAGCTTATTTACACCAGATCTTCAAAATAAACGTTTTCTCGCCGCTTTGAACACTGGATGCAAGTTATGGTGTAAATCGGAGAGGTTTTGTTGCGTTTTGGGGAATTAAGAGGCGCAGAGGAATGAACAGCAGCAAGAACTCCATACATCAAGACAGATTAAATTTAAATCTAACTCTGTTATTATGGATGTTTGCGAAATGTCAATTTTGAAATTTAAACTGAAGCGAGGACAACAGCATTCGCAATTCATCTAACACAGACTAATGATCAAACCCTGATGTTTAATATTCAGTTTCACTTCATATGGATGTTGACCATTACTGCGAACATTCATTATCCCAATTCTGCCTTTATTTATCCTCGACCTTCTTTGCTACCCATTTTGTGGCAAAGGGAGCGGAGCTCCAGCCAAATTTCTTTTGTACTACCCATCGCATTAAAATAGTAAGCAACTTCTGCAAAGCCAACGTGACGTGTTCACCTTTTTTATTTAAAATAAAACAACACAGGTTCCGACAATGTCGGCCGGTGAATAACAACATTAGAGGAGTCGCTCGAGTGGTTTGTGGCTGGGAATTTGTCGCCCTATCTGCCAACAGGAATAACTTGGAATATCAAAAGCACTTAAAGAAAAACAAACCCAGAGAACCACAATAGACGCGAAATCCCTTCCATTACCTTGGCATGTATTAAAAGAGCCTGAGAAAAATTACTATGCAGCTGAAATAAAGTGTATTAACAATTGTAGTGGATCTGGGCGATGATTAACATACAAGTCTACTTTACCAATACACCTTTAATAGCAGTGCAGCGATGTAAGATTTTATTTGGTTTAGTCTAAGTGTTTCCTCATTTCCTCGGCAGTGGGCTACTACTAAACCCCAAGTAACAACTCCAGTTTCGGCAGTTACAAATCCGAGGAAAAAAAGATGTTGATACGTTAATTACATTTCCAAAATTTAAGAATTATAGTCTGGTATTACTCTATAGATCTGAGCAAAATACAACTACATTCACAAATGCAATCGTGATTTAATTCAACCCAATTAAGACGAAGTTCGATTTATTTTTCGACAGTGACATAATGTAAACATTATGTTCGAAATTGTGATAAATAAACGCCTGCTATAGCATTTATTTTTTATTTATAAAATAAAACAGCCCTAAACGCAACTTTAAATTTCCAATGCTATTATCGAGAATCCCCTATCAATGACTCGACTTGTAAACTTGCGCCGGGAAAAATATTTCTTGTGAGCTAACAAATGCAGCAAACAAAGGTGGGCACAAAATGTTGGAGTAAGTCAGCGGGACAGGCAGCATCTCTGGAGAGAAGGAACGGGTGACGTTTCGGGCCGAGACCCTTCTTCAGACTACAAATACAAATGCAGCATACAGTTGCAGGAAATAAAATACATTTTCATAAATACCCTCCCGAACAACAACTTGTGTGTTTACCTCAAAGATGCAAAATTAGTGGTTTATTGTTTATGTCTTTCACGGAGAGGTCTTCAAAGTAAAGTTTAAACTTTGCGTCATATTTAATTACAGAACCTGATAGGCGTCATCACAATTTGCAAATAGTCATCGTATTTTCCTCTGGAATTATGTATTTTAAAATCCCATTCCTTGTGCATAAGGTACGTAATCCCAATCCTTGTGTATGATGTACAGAACAAAACACCCCTCTTGTTCTAAAATAAAGTTTAAAAAGACCTTCTCAGGTAATGAGCAACTGCCTGAAAAATACTAATGTAACCACACTAACATTGTGTCCACGAAGCAAATGGGAGGAAGCAACCCCCAACACTGCCTCTCCTATCCCCACCCATCTTCCCCTCTTCCCTATGCATAATTCCAGGCATGTAAACAAACTTGCAAAATGTCCATCAGCCCATTTTATCCTGGGAACAAGATTTAGGACTTAAAATTTAAACAAGGCAATGAAAGCATCGCAAACATCCGAGTGCTGCGACTTTATGTTTCCGACATCGATGCAGAGACAGGAGAAGTACGCGGCATTGAAGCGACCCACCCCCTGAAAGTTTCTCAGAAGCATTTAAAAGTAATACTACCCCTTAAACGTATCACCTTTATTTGTACAGGCGGCGCAAATATTTCAGGTACCCTCTGAAAATACTAGACACATATTTACAGAATACCAAGTGAGAAATATTTCCAACCACAAAGCAGAGGGCATCACCTGTACATATTTTAAAACAAGCGTGTATAGACTAGTTATCAACAGTAAGGAAAGTGTATTAAAAATCCCATAGGTCTTCAATATATCAACAAATAATTTAACCCAACAATTATTGCAGTTTATATGTGAGCATATGTGCAAAGTAACTGTGGGAAAACAAAAAGGATGATACTGCTGGCAATGTCCAAATTACCAACGATTTAATTTAATCAATCGAACTAACTGTGACTTTCGCTGACCAATATAACCATTGGTTGCTCACTGTGAAATAAAAAGTACGTTTCATTTGCACAGTTCAATATTGTTCAGGTCATACCAAAGAATACCCGTGGAATTTGGCGGAGTAAATGCAACAAAATCCTCGCTAAACAAGTGCAGGGAAAGGGGAAAAATGAGTTTCAGCGTAATATCTCCAGACCTGGACGTTAATGCAGAAGTAGGCAGTTATTGTGAGCGACATCCTCTAATGACACATTGTACATGTTGCATGTCAATTGATGTAGGACACTTGCTACATCAGTATTCTGAAAGGTACATTTTACATAATGTCATAGAACTTTAAAAAAACATAAGTAGGAGCAGGAGGCGGCCATCCAGACCTTTGCGTCTGCTCTATCTTTACAGCATTTCGCTCTCTCTCCCTCTTGTTTTCATCCTCTCATATCCGGGACCAAGTGAATGTGAAGACATTGAAGGTTCGGGGCTGGAGAGGGGAGGTGACCTCTGACCCTTTGCACGCTGTATTTACCTGGTTGATCCACTCACTCTCTGGTCAATGATGTTCCCCAAATATACATGGTGGGTAAATGCTACAATGGTTAGACTCTGTTTTTGGAGATTGTCAATGTGTTACACCCATGTGGTATGAGTACTATGTGTCTTTGATCAGCTCAGGTCATTGAGTCATATAGCATGGAAACAGGCATTTTACCAACTCATCCATAGAAACATAGACATAGAAACATAGAAAATAGGTGCAGGAGTAGGCCATTCGGCCCTTCGAGCCTGCACCGCCATTCGATATGATCATGGCTGATAATCCCTCAGTATCCCATCCCTGCCTTCTCTCCATACCCCCTGATCCCTTTAGCCACAAGGGCCACATCTAACTCCCTCTTAAATATAGCCAATGAACTGGCCTCAACTACCTTCTGTGGCAGATAATTCCACAGATTCACCACTCTAAGATGCCCTATCTTGGTCTTTTAGCTGCAGAGTGCTGTATTAACTAATGGGTAGTGACTGGAATTGAAAGTCGTCCATTGATTACTGAACATTTATACCTTGTGACTGAAGATGGGTTTGCCTGGGACATGATGGTAAGAGACACTCACGGTGATGTATTGGGGTTGATATGATTGGCTTGAAAACAATACATTTTTCCTTAATTCCTTTCTATTGAACATCAAATGGCAAACTTGTGACACTCATGAAACATGCGAATGGGCTGTTTAAATTTGGACTGGCTTATTAATCCATAATTCATACATATAAACTGGTAATCTTGTGATTGGAGGAACAATATATTTGTACGTTTCAGCCCCCCTTGTGTTTAACTCTTAAATATACCTCTCCCACTGCCTTCTCAAACCATGCAATTCGGCTTGAGAGCCTTAATCTTTAAGGTAAATAAAAACAGATTTAACATTGCTGTTTGGCATATTATTCATTGGCCACGAGTAAAATACGCTTTCCTAAAACTTTGTCCCAGACCTCTGCAATATATTATCTCAGATTACCATGAAGAACTTCTGACTCGAAATTCAAGGTAAAGTCCATTAATGCCACACATTTCCCACAAGTAACATCAAATATATTTCCCTCCAGTTGCTTTTACAAATGTAATGCTAATTAAGTTGAATTAAAATACTTAGGATTCTTTACATCGCTGAACTGAATCCTTCTGCATATTGACATTGTGCCTTAAAAAACTTCTAACAAATTTGCAACTGGTATCCTTGAATAAGACCAATACTACACAACACTTGCCAGTTTTTGCCCAGCTCCTACCTCTTCTTCAACTTTCTCCCCCATATTGCCTTCCGTCTGAGGAAGGGTCCTGACCCAAAACGCCACTTATCAATGTTCTTCAGGGATGCTGCCTGACCCGCTGAGTTACTCCAGCACTTGTATTTTGCTGTTAAGAAACAATCGTGTTTTGAGCACGAATCATGATTTATTTTTAGGATAAGCTGGAAGAGGGTTTGGATATTTTTGGCCATATATTTAATTGTGCAAATAGAATGTTCATGATATTTCATGTTTAATTGTGTTAGTACAGTATTCATAATTCTGCAACCCCACACAAACATCCCATTTTTATTTGTCAGACATTACGATCACAATTTTAAGAATGCTTCAATTAGAGATAATTATAAGTATAGAAACAAGGAACTGCTGATACTGGTTGACAAAAAAGACACAAAATGCTGGAGTAACTCTGTAGGTCATGCTCAATTTAAGTATGTTCTTGAAAAATAGTTATTATTTCTATATTTGATGAGTCATATCTCATGAGTGGGACCTATCTACAGTATGCAGACAAGATTTTTTATTCATGACTATTTCCAATTACCTTTTTCCAATGTGTAGGAAGGAACTGCAGATGTTGGTTTAAACCGAAGATAGATGCAAAAAGCTGGAGTAAGTCAGTGGGACAGGCAGCATTCCTGGAGAGAGGGAATGGGTGATTTTTTCGGGTTGAGACCCTTCTTCAGTCTGAAGAACGGTCTCGTCCCATGTGAGGAATGTGGAATCCACTGTGATGGATGTTTGTGTTAACTTTTATGTGGTTGTGTGTCTTGTTAGATAGAGCTTTAAAAGATAGTGGTCGGGATATTTGGGGAGAAGGCATGAACAGGGTACTGATTGTGGATGATCAGCCATGATCACATTGAATGGCGGTGCAGGCTCGAAGGGCCGAATGGCCTACTCCTGCATCTATTGTCTATTCTCTATTGTCTATTGTTGCTTTTCACTTAGTATGGGTGTATGGTAACTCAAATTTCACTATACCTTAATTGGTACATGTGACAATAAACTGACCTTGACCTTGAAATCTTGACCCGAAACGTCACCCATTCCTACTCTCCAGAGATGCTGCCTGTCCCGCTGAGTTACCCCAGCTTTTTGTATCTATCTTTTTCCAAATATGTCTTTGGTCGGATAATGTGAATGTGCCTCAACTAACAATTTCAATTAGTTGTTGAACTATGCATGTACAGCATGAGAAAATCTTGCCATCTATTCATCAAAGGCAGAATATACACGCATATTGTTTTTCAATAAAACATTTGCATCTTGTATACTTGTGCCTCAAAATTAACTTCTTATAGCTTGCATTCAACTAGTTCCCAGTCACTATGCTTATCATTGATCTTGCCAATTAAATGTAGAGGGAATCAATATCTTTATCTGTTTCCTCCAAAAGAATTCCAGGAAATTATTTTTAAAAAAGTTGAATGCAACTGAATAAAATGCACATTTGCAAGCAGTACATCGATTATAATTTGGAGCTTAATCCATTTTGACTTTGCAAAATATGGCAAACAAGAATTGCAACAAAATTAAAAGTTTAAAGATAAGGGAAATGTGATTTTCCTTTATCAATGTGAAAGTGTAAAGTATTTTCACAAAAATAAAAACTGCAATAATATTTTGCACCAATATTGTCTATGCTATGCAGTAATAATATTGCCTCAAACAACAGGTTATTGTATTTCAATATAAATTTTACAATGATAAATTATCATTATGAGGGACCATCTTACTTTGGTGGCCAATGGACAAAAGCATCTGAATGTGGCAATATAAAAAAAAAATTGAAATTACATCAGTGTTGCAATTTCTAGGATAGAATGATTGCATTAATAATCTAACACTTGAATAAACTGAACCAATACATTATTTTAATCATACATGAAAAGATAGTTCAATTATTCAGAATATAATAAACAATTTTCAATGTAAATGCCAAATACTCTATTGTTTCCAAAGGCTTAACAGGAACTAAAAACAACTCAATTGAATCATACAAAACTATTTACTCATTAGCTTCTTATGTTCCTGCATACTCCTGCAATCACACTTCACTCTGGTACTTTCGATGTTTGCACATTTTTGCTAAATTATGTTCACCAGTGTACATGTAATATCAAACACTTCTTGATTCTATTTGACAAAATGGAATTACGAATCTTTTATACTTTGTTCAGATTTACAACCCATTTTCTATTTGTCCAGTTAGCCCACCTGAAGTACTACTATATTATCCTAAAATATTTTATATTATGAAAGTGTCATTATTTTATTTTATTTACAATATTTATTGCAGGTAATATGCTCACTTTATTTTCAAGTAAATTAAATCTCTTAGGAATTATATGAAAACCACTTGATTGAACATTATATTAAGGAACAAATATATCCTACCTCTCCCCTTTCTATATGGTTATATTTTATTATATATCAGATGGATTTGGACTGGCTTTGTATGGAATTCATTTTAACAACTTGCTCATTTCATGTTACAGTATTTAACTTCATGATGACAGCGATATTTAAGTATTTTTCAAAGGGAACAGGGTTTGATTTCTAATTTAAAAAAGTTAGTACTAATTAAAATGTCTCTTGGAAATGTACGTAGATAAGTTCATTGTTCTCTCCTGAAATACTATTTCGATGTGCAATCCCAGGTTATGATTATATATTGTTCTTGACTGGTGTTATTTTGTGTAGAAGCTGGCGTATTAATATTAATATTTACTATTGCCGAATAGTGCAACTGCCCCTTCATTGTATTTTAAAAGTCTACAAATTGCTCCTGTGTTATTGATTGAAACAAGTTTCTCTGATGTTAAAAGTAATCATATATTGTGCCATAACCATTGTCAATCATAAATTGTTCCCATGCCAATTATTGTTTAGCATTGTTCAGGTTATCTCTACATTGTTCACTATTCCAGATTGTCCTCATTGGTTTAAATCCATGCATTCAAACAGATTTAATAATAAATACAATACATCTTTTTAAAAGTGTGATTTGTAGGTGAACAATTATAACATTTTCAGTTATGGACATTGTGGGAAACAAGGGATGAAATTGCTTTGGCTCTGACAGAGATTGCTGTATCTTCATTATATACAGTTGAGGTACCAGTAGAAGTGGCTAATGCTGTGTTTTGTTTAAGAATGGCTACAAGGACAAGACAGGGAACTAAGATATGGCAAAGGGGCTGTCCTACTGCGGTGACCTAATTGGCAAGTTTAGAAGAGTTTAGGAGAGTTTGAAAAAGTGTAATGTTGAAGACCTCCTTTGACTATGTAGAAGACCTCCTTCAACCTCCTTCGACTATGTTGAAGACTAGCTTCGGGAAAATTTGACACCGAATAGTACAAAACCACTAACTTTTGTATCATCAGCAAACTTGCTAATCTTGCCCTGTATGTTCCCATCCAAATTGTTTGTGAATGATCCACGACAACATACATGGTGAAAGATTAATCTTTATTTCATAAGTAATCCAGAACATTTAAACTGCCAGCCATTCATTTCCAGCTCGGCTGACCTTGTTAGTGAGAGCCTCTGAGACCTTCTGAGAGCTGGCTGACCTTGTTAGTGTAAAACCGTGTAGTACCGTAATACCATGTAATCGGTGGCATGCATATATGTGTAGTGGAGATTATAAATGGTATGGATTAATAAAGGTTAATCTACTTCCTTCCTCTTAAAGAAGCAAAACATATATAGTGGTTAGTGGAGCATATTAACGTTTCTTATTTTACTTGTATATGCTTGTGCATATGTGAGCACATAAAACAAAATGAGTCATTCACAGTTCAAGTATAGCTGGTGAACTTTCCAATCAGTGGGTTTGGCTTGCAGACACGACCTGCACGTGTACGGTAGAACCCCTCGTGTGCCTCATCTTTCTCTGAGGGAGCAAGTCCCTTATCGGGTGATCGCAGAGGAGAAGACACCGGTGGAGATGGGGGCACCGGGGAAGGCAGGGATGGTGCCGGCACTGGTAGAGGAATCGCTGGAGTGGCATTCGTGGAGCGTGAGGGAAGTACAGGCTGGTCAGGGTAAGGATGTGGAGATGCTGGTTCATTTGATGTCAGTGGGTGAGTTGGGCTGAAGGGCCTGTCTCTCCATTGTATAACTCCACGGCTCTTTTTGCTGATTATTCATTAGTACAGGTGTCAGAGGTTATGGGGAAGGCAGGAGAATGGGGTTAGGAGGGAGAGATAGATCAACCATGATTGAATGGCGGAGTAGACTTGATGGGCTGAATGGACTAATTCTGCTCCTATCGCTTATGAACTTATGAACCAAACCTAACAGCATGTTTCAGGCACTTCCAGGCCAAACATGATGGCTAGACCAAATTTAATCTGCCTGCAAATTATCCACATTATACATATCCCTCCAATCCTGCATGTTTATGTAGTCTCCAAAAGTCTCTTAAATGCCACTATCGTATCTGCCTCCACCACCATGCCGGCAGTACAATCCATGCACTTACCACCCTCTGTGTAAAGAAATTGCCCCACACATCTCCTTTAAACTTTGCCCCTTTCACCTCAAAACTATGCCCTTATATTTGATTTTTCCATCCTCCATAATAATTATCAGTCATTTGCTGAGTATCCTTTTGACCATGATCATAAATTGTTTGCACTGCGTACACAATCTTCTCTATTTTGTTTTAGTCATGATTGAATGGTGAAGTAGACTTGATGGGGCCAAATGGCCTAATACTGCTCCTATCACTTATGATCTTATGAACAAGTTCAATTGAATATTGCTTGAATTTATAGTAAATGTGTTTTTTATCAATGTTACGTTATTTCTGTGACATAATACATTCTATGATCATGTATGTACAAATCTTCATATGTTAAGTTGGCCTCTCAAAGAACCTTTGCAATGATTCTTTTGCAGATAGACCTGGATTGACAGTAGTTGTAAATTAAGCATGCATTTTAGTCAGACTGGTTGGTGCTATGCAGACTCACCATCTGCCTAGCCTTTGCTGTACACAGAGTGCTGGATGAGTTACTCTCTGCACCAAAGAGGCAAGAGGGACACATGTGGAATATCACTCACCTGCCATTCCAGAATCCCCTGACCATTTTTGACAATGGTTTAACTGGCAAGCACACAGCTGCATTTAACTAGAAACAGGATGCGAAATGGAGTTGGTCTTTCAGGTTAGTTCCTCTTCTCCCACCACAGATGCTGCCTGACCCCTTGAGTATCTCCAGCATTTCTTTTTTATTTCAGATTTTCAGCATCTAGACTTTTTTGTTTTTAGCTTAACTTTTTCTATAAATTTCTTTTGGATGAATTGTTGTCACACACTTCTGTTGTATTATTTTTATTATCAAATGTTTGTCCATGAGGTTAAATGACTCACAAATTATTGTAATACGGTTCATGGCAACATATTGTTCAAGAGGCATAACATTCACTGAACTCACTACTTGTGATGTTGGAGTTTAGAACACAATCCTATCTTACAATATTCATTGCTACAAATTGATCCTCCAACGATCAAGGCAAGAAACTGTGCTGAGGTTTTTCAGTCATGGTATAATTCTTCACTGTGAATGTTTTCTCAGGTTGGAGGATTCTAAGACTGCAGGGCATAGGCTTAAGATGAGAGGAGAGAGATTTAAGAGAGACCTCAGGGACAATTTTTCCACTCAAAAGTAGTCCCTATCTAGCATGAGAGGAAGTTGCAGAAGCGGATACCATTACGACTTTTAAAAGACATTTGGACAGATATATAGATATGAAGGATTCAGAGAGCTAGGAGCCAAATGCAGACAAACTAGTCCATGGAATAGGTGGGACAAAGGACATGTTTCTGTGCTTTACAGCTCTATAACTCTATGTTCATAGTTACAGACTGATGTTAGAGTATTTCTAGTTACAGTTTGATATAGCAGCATCTGGATTGGTGCAGCACTGTACAATGCCACACTTCAATCTTACACTACTTATAGTCACAGATTATTGTTATAATATTTATGTGTAGGTTTGTCCTCCACAGCGTATGCTCACAGACTGATACTCCATTCCCATGAATGTTTCTAGAGAACCTATTTTCACAGTTTTATCCCACAACTAAGTTACAGAGAAAGGTTGAATAAGTTAGGTCTTTATTCTTTGGAGTGCAGAAGGTTAAAAGGGGACTTGATAGAGATCTTTAAAATGATGAGAGGGATAGACAGAGTTGACGTGGATAAGCTTTTCCCATTAAGAGTAGGGAAGATTCAAACAAGAGGACGTGACTTGAGAATTAAGGGACATAAGTTTAGGGGTAACATGAGGGGGAACTTCTTTACTCAGAGAGTGGTAGCTGTGTGTAATGAGCTTCCAGTGGAAGTGGTGGAGGCAGGTTCGATTTTATCATTTAAAAATAAATTGGATAGGTATATGGATGGGAAAGGAATGGAGGGTTATGGTCTGAGTGCAGGTAGATGGGACTAGGGGAAAATAAGTGTTCGGCATGGACTTGTAGGGCTGAGGTGGCCTGTTTCCGTGCTGTAACTGTTATATGTTTTTTTTGATTGTTTTTTATAAAATAAATATTTTATTTTATTAGAAGTAAGTACAATCATATGGCACCAAAGTGCCTAATATATATTTGCATAATACATTTTATGTACAACTTCTTATTTTTTTTTGTTATATTACTGAAAGATTAGAATAAGAAAAAGAAATTAGATAGTAAAGGATAGAAAAGCGTGAGATATATAGTGTGTGAAGAAAAATAAGAAAGACGAATGAGTGAAGAAAGTTGAGGAAAAGAAAATAGAAAAAAGAGAATAAGACATAAAGAAAGAAAAAAAAAAAAGAAAAAAAAAAGAAGAAGAAAAAGGAGACAATTGTTTGTAATCTTGACCAACCCTCGTCCAGTCCTGAAACAGTTAGTTTTTACAATTGTGTTGCACCATATGATTCCAAGAAGATGACAAATGGAGACCAACTCGTTATGAATTGGTCTGATTTATCCATTAGGAGGAATTGCATTTCCTCAAGATGTGCGGTGTCCAACATATTTGCAATCCACATTTTAAGCGTTGGTATTGATGTATTTTTCCAAAATTTAAGTATTAATTTTTTTGCTATTATTAAACCATAGTTAAAAAATAAATTTTGAGATGTGTTCAATTTATTCCCATCTTCCATTACTCCAAATATAATCATTTCTGTATTAGGTTCCAATCTTATCTTGAATAATTTTGTAAATATTTCGAAAATATCACTCCAAAATTTATAAAGTTTTGTGCAGGAGACTAAGGAGTGTGTTATAGTTGCGTTTTGGGATAGACATTTATCACAAATGGGGGATATATTTGGATAAAATTTGTTCAATCTTGTTTTTGAATAATATAATCTATGTAAAATTTTAAATTGAATTAGATTATGTCTTACATTAATCGAACATTTGTGAATATATATCAAATACTTTTCCCATGTAACCTTCGTAATTTTTATCATTAGTTCCCGTTCCCACTCTTCTCTAAGTACCTCTGTCGATGGTAGGTCTATATTTAGAATACTATTATATAAATATGATATTAATTTTTGTGAGTCAGCTTCAATATTCATTGCTTCTTCCAATAATTCAGGAGTTATTTTTTGATATCCTTGTATATATTTTTTCCATGAAATCGCAAATCTGAAGATATTTAATATATTGGTTGTTTTTCAGTTTAAATTTTAATTGTAATTGTTGGAATGATAGTAGGTTTCCCATTTCGTACATATCCCCGTTCCTTCTAATTCCGAGACTTTCCCATTGGTTATATGTTTTATCAATAAGAGATGGTTTAAATAAAGGGTTATTCGCTATTGGCATTAACAATGATAAATTTCTTAGTTTTAAAGATAATTTTATTTGTTTCCAAATTCTTATTGTACCATATATAATTGGGTTCTTCTTATATATTGTGTTATTCAGTTTTTTTTTCAGGGAGAAGAGGATCGTTCCTATATTACAAGGATGACAATTCCTCTTTCTCCATTTTTATCCATTCTGTCTGCTGGGTAGAACTATCCAGCCAATAAATTATATTCTTAATATGCACTGCCCAGTAATAATACAGGGGCCAAGGAAAGAGCGTTCACGTCGCGGCCCTGTTTCAACCAATCTTTCCACCACCACGCACAAGAAGCACAAGAAGCGCAAGACAGACACCATTGTGCAGATGCCGAGAACAACTTCTAATCTTGTGTGTGGACTCGATAAGAAGAAGAAGTAATAATACATAAAATTCGGAAGTGAAAGTCCCCCGACCTCTTTTGGTTTACATAAGTGTTTTTTTGTAATTCTATGTGATCTATAGTCCCAAATAAAATTAGTAATATTAGAGTCTAATTTAAAAAAAAAATATTTTGGTATATATACCGGTATAGACTGAAATAGGTATAGTGATTGTGGTAGGAAGATCATTTTTATTGCATTTATTCTACCTAATAATGATAAAGGAAGTGTATTCCAAAATTTAATCAGCGTATTAAGTTTATTTAATAAAGGTATGAAATTAGCGTTGAATAATGCTTTATATTTTCTAGTAATCTGAATACCCAAATATTTAAATTTTTCTGTTGCGATTTTAAAGGGGAACTTCAATAAGTGTGTAGGTTCTTGAGGTTTTAATGTCATGATTTCACTTTTATTCCAGTTTATTCTATATCCAGAAAAATACCCAAATTCCTCTATTAAATTTAATAAATTTGGTATGCTCGTTTGTGACTTTGTAATATATAAAAGTATATCGTCTGCATATAATGAGATTTTATTCTTTGAGTCCCTGGTATTATAGCCCTGAATATTTGGCCCTAATATGTTATATGGTTATATGGTTATAAATTACATTGTCACATATTGCAACCAGACTGCACAAAGTCACATATTGAGCAGATTGATCCAATGCTGTATGTAGTTAACAAAAGATCCTAGGTCATGTACAAACCCAGTCAACAAGGAATCCTAAGGTGTTTACTTTCTAAAGTTGACTGGGGATATTCATACTGGTCGATTAATCTTACATTGAACAGAGCCATGGATTAATTTGGCATTGTGTGCAGTCTAAAATGAGTAGTATAATGTACTTTGTAACAATTGATCAAATGCAGAAATAATTCACACCATACATAGTCACAGAATGATTATAGGCCTTCATTGTCATAGACTGATCATATGGCATTTACATTTCCCTACTGTGACAGTATCTGCAGCATTCTTAGTCAAAGATTGATCCACAATGCATGTTGTTGCAATTGATCCACTGCTGTTCATAGTGATCTTACATGTGCATCGAGTAAGAAATTATCTTAAATTGACAAATTATTGAGTGTTCTGGGCCACACATTGTTGTGACACTGTTTAAACCTGCGTCTTTGCAGGGTTGATCTAACTACACAGTCACAGACTGACTTTACACAGAATGGAGCCTCAGTTAGATCTTATGCTAATTCTTGTCAAAGATGAGCCTTGTGTTTTATATACATTGTCTCAGATTCATGTAAAGACATTCAGGACTAAGATGAAGAGAACAGAAGCAATGGAGGCCACTGGAGCAGCAGAACGGTCTCACAGCTACAGAGTCCCGGGTTTGATCCTGACCTCGGGAGTTGTCTGTGTGGAGTATCTAAGTTCTCCCTGTGACTGCATGGGTTTCCTCTGGGTGCTCCGTTTCCTTTCACATCCCAAGGACGTGTGGGTTTGTAGGTTGATTGGCCTCTGTAAATTGCGACTAGTGCATAGGGAATGGGTGAGAAAGTGAGTTAGCAGAGAACTCATGTGAACGGGTGTTCGGGTTGGTGTGATGGGTGGTGTGGACTCAATGGGCCAAAAGGCCTGTTTCCATGTTGTATCCACCCTACACTGGACATGGTCACAGATTAGTCCAACAGTCTTCACTCTGCAGGTGGATCTTCAAATATACATCAATACCCAATCATCTTGCACTTTGTAAACTCAACATTTGATCTTGGACAGATTTGATTCATCGTTACAGTTCAGCCCTGCATTTCACAGAGATGCAAATTGATCCTAGACTATACAGTTACAGGTTGACTCCATACTGTGGTTGCACATTGTTCGTCATCACAATGACCCTCCAATATATATAGCCAAACATTAACACTATACCACACGTGGCCACGGACTGATATCACGTGTCATTGATCCTAGGCCATTTGTAGTCACAGATTGATGCTGCACTGTGTGCGGACAGAGTGACAGACTGATCGTATGGTATTCACAGTGATAGACTGATCCTATAGTATTCACGGTGATAGACTGGTCCTACAATATTAACCATATTTAACCATATTACAATTATTCATGGTGACCGATTGATCGTACAGTAATCATAGTAACAGATTGATCAGACGGTATTCCTGGTGACAGACTGATGATATGGTATTCCTCATAACAGATTGATTGTACAGTATTCACTGTGACAGACTGTTCATACAGTATTCACTGTGATAGACTGTTCATACAGTATTCACTGTGATAGGCTGATAGTGGCAGATTGATGGTACAATAAACACGGTGACAGACTGATCATATGGTATTCATGGAACGTAGACAAAAAATGCTGGAGAAACTCAGCATGCGAGGCAGCATCTATGGAGAGAAGGAATAGGCGACCTTTCGGGATGAGATCCTTCTTCAGACTTCAGTCTGAAGAAGGGTCTCGACCCGAAAGGTCGCCAATTCCTTCGCTCCATAGATGCTGCCTCACCCGCTGGGTTTCTCCAGTATTTTTTATCTACCTTCGATTTTTCCAGCATCTGCAGTTCTTTCTTAAACATGGGACTGGGGAGGATACGTGTTCGGCACGAACTAGAAGGGTCGAGATGGCCTGTTTCCGTGCTGTAATTGTTATATGGTTATTTATATGGTTATATGGTATTCATGATGACAGGTTGACCGGATGGTATTCCGGGTGACAGGTTGATCGCACGGTATATACTGTGACAGACTGATGACACAGTATTCACAATGACAGATTGATCCTCAATAACCATCAGCACTGGGGCACCTAAAAGATGTAAGCTCAGCCCCCTGCTCTACTCACTCTATACCCATGACTGTAGCCAGACACAGTCCCAACTCCACCTTTAAATTCGCCAACAACATCTCCGTTATGGGATAAATTAAAGATAATGATGAGTCAGAGTACAGGAGTGAGATTGATTGGCTGACTGAATGGTGCCTGAAGAACAACCTTGATCTCAACATCATTAATACTAAGGAATTAATTGCTGAATTTAGAAGAGGAAGACTGAGGATGCACAAATCTGTCTTCGTTAATGGGCTGGTGGTGGAGAGAGTCAAAAACGTCAAGTTCCTAGTTGTGGATATCTCTGAAGTCCCTGTCCTGGACCCAGCACATTGATGCAGTCATAAAGAAAGGTCACCAACACCTCTACTTCCTTAGAAGATTCAGGAGATTTGGTATGTTGATGGACATCTACAGGTGTACGGTAGAGGGCATAATGACTGGTTGTATCACGGCTTGGTTTGGCAACTCAAACGCCCAGGAATGAAGGAGATCACAAAAAAGTGGTGAACACTGGTGGTCCATCAAGGGTACTGACCTCCCCCACCATTGAAACGATCTATATGAGGCACTGTCTCAAAATGGTAGCCAATATCATCAAGGACCCACCACCACGCTCTCATTTCACTCTTGCCATTGGGAAGAAGGTATAGGAGTCTGAAAACAGTAACATCCAGGTTCAGGAACAGCTTCTTCCTAACAACCATCAGGCTATTGAACACAACGAACTCCAATTAAACTCTGAACCACAAACTGCCTGGGTTGTACTCGGGGCCTTCAGCTTTGTTTTTGTTTTTAAACTCTATTGGGTTTTTCATTTATTGAACTTGTTTTTTTTGTTTGTTTATTACATTGTCTATTGAATACTGTGTTTACAAACCAATTGTACTGCTGCTGCAAGAATTTCATTGTTCCATTTCGAGGTGTATGATAATGAAACACTCTTGGCTTGACTGTACAGTATTGCCAGTGACAGATTACTGTACAGCATTATTGATTGTACATTGTTCACGGGTACACTGATCTTACAATATTCACAGTTACAGATCAGTCTTATGGTATTCAGGGTGACAGACCGGTCATATGTTATTGATGGTGACAGTCTAAAATACTGTATTTAATGTAACAAATTGATCACAGATTATTTATGGTGACATTTGTTGTACGGTATTCACGATCACTGCATAATCGTAATGATATTCACTGATAGATTGATTATAGATTATTTATGGTGCCAGATTGATCGGAGAGTATTAAAGTCACAGTCATACAGTAGTCACACAGCAAAGAGTAGGAGTAAACGGGTCCTTTTCACAATGGCAGGCAGTGACTAGTGGGGTACCGCAAGGCTCAGTGCTGGGACCCCAGCTATTTACAATATATATTAAAGATCTGGATGAGGGAATTGAATGCAACATCTCCAAGTTTGCGGATGACACGAAGCTGGGGGGCAGTGTTAGCTGTGAGGAGGATGCTCGGAGGCTGCAAGGTGACTTGGAAAAGTTGGGTGAGTGGGCAAATGCATGGCAGATGCAGTATAATGTGGATAAATGTGTGGTTATCCACTTTGGTGTCAAAACAGGAAAGTAGACTGTTATCTGAATGGTGGCCGATTAGGAAAAGGGGAGATGCAACGAGATGGTACACATGGTACACCAGTCATTGAAAGTAGGCATGCTGGTGCAGCAGCCAGTGAAGAAAGCGAATGGTATGTTAGCATTCATAGCAAAAGGATTTGAGTATAAGAGCAGGGAGGTTCTACTGCAGTTGTACAGGGTCTTGGTGAGACCACACCTGGAGTATTGTGTACAGTTTTGGTCTCCTAATCTGAGGAAAGACATTCTTGCCATAGAGGGAGTACAGAGAAGGTTCACCAGACTGATTCCTGGGATGGCAGGACTTTCATATGAAGAAAGACTGGATAGACTCGGCTTGTACACGCTAGAATTTAGAAGATTGAGGGGGGATCTTATAGAAACTTACAAAATTCTTAAGGGGTTGGACAGGCTAATGCCCATGTCGACCAAGATAGATAGATAGATAGATAGATAGATAAATACTTTATTAATCCCCTTATTCAGGGGAAATTCTGATGTCCATGCAGCACACTAATAAAAAATACAACACAGTATTCATAAAGAAATTCAACACCAAAACATCTCCCCACAGTGATTCCCACTGTGGGGGAAGGCACAAAGTCCAGTCCCCATCCTCTTGTCCACCCATAGTCGGGCCTATTGAGGCCTCCACAGTCGCCGCCACGGCGCCCGATGTTCTCGCCGGGTGATGGTACTCCGGCGTCGGGAGAACCCCCAGCACCTTGGGGTGCCAGGAACGGCCGCCTTCCCACCGGAGACCGCGGCTTCCCAGCCAACAGACCACGCCAGACAGAGCTCCGCACACTGGTGATCTCGGCGAGATGTAAGTTCAACGTCGCAGCTGGCCGCTCCGCAGAACCGCGGCTCCACGATGTTTTCCTCGGCGGTACCAAGCATACTGGAGTCCCAGCGCGGCGACCCAGGAAAGGCATCGCCCGCTCCGCAATAGCGCTCCAGCGCTGCACTGCCGCCAAAGCCGATGTTCTGCGCCGCCGCCGCCACCGCCGACGTTCTGCGCCGCCGCCAAAGCCGATGTTCTGGCCAGGTCCCCTCAGGGAAACGTCGCTCCAGGACCCGCTGGTAGGCCGCGAGGACAGGTCGTAGACGCTGCTCGGAGGAAGGCAACCCCTCCGACCAGGTAGGGACTTAGAAAAGCAGTTTCCCCCTTCCCCCCCACCACCCCCCACACATAAAAGATTTAGACCCCCTGACTGTACATTTAACGAACTAAAAATAATAAAAAAGAAGGGGAAAAAATGGACAGCTGCAGGACAGGCAGCCGTTCAGGACAGCGCCTCCTCCAGATGCCCCATTTACACTAGTCCCACCTATTCGCGTATGACCTATATCCATCTAAACCTTACCTTTATATGTACCTGTCCAAATGTTTTTAAATGTTGTTATAGTACCTGCTCAACTACCTCCTCTGGCTGCGGGTTCCATACACCCACCAACCCGTGAGAAAAATATGCCCCTGAAGTTCCTATTAAATCATTCCCCTCTCACCTTAAACCTTTGTCTTCTGTTTCTTGATACCCCTACTCTGGGGAAATGACTGTGCATCTACCCTATATATTCCACTCATGATTTTATGCACCTCTATAAGATTGCTCCACCTCCTCCTGCGCTCCAAGAAATAAAGTTCTAGCCTGCCCAACCTCTCCTTGGTGCTCAGACACTCAAGTTCTGGCAACATCCTCGTAAATCTTCCCTGCACCCTTTCCTACCTCAGGGGAAAGAAACTATCAAACATCTTTCCTATTGCAGAGTTACAAAAACTGAAAACAATATTCCAAATGCAGCCTCACCAACGTCTCGTATAAGTGTAATATAACATCCCAACTTCTATACTCAATACCCTGACTGATGAAGGTCAATGTACCGAAAGCCTTCTTGACCCTCCCTATCTCCCTGTGACACCGCTTTCAAGGAACGATGTACTTGCCATCATAGATCCCTCTGCTCTACACCACTCCCTAGGGCCTGCCAATCACTGTGAAGGACCTGCCCTGTTTTGACTTTCCAAAATGCAGCACCTCGCATTTATCTGCATTAAAAGGCATTAACCAATCCTCAGTCCACTTGTTCAACTGATTATCCTGCTGATAATCAAGTTCGCTATCCATAGATGCTGCTGCACCCGCTGAGTTTCTCCAGCACTTTTGTCTACCCTCGATTTTCCAGCATCTGCCGTTCCTTCTTAAACAACTCGCTATCTACGATACTGCCCACTTTAGTGTCATCTGCAAATATACCAATCATGCCTTGTACATTCTCATCCAAATCATTGATACAAACCACAAACAACAAAGGGCCCAGCACTGATCCTTGATGCACACCATTAACCACAGGTCTCCGGTCTGAAAAACAACCTTCTACCATCACCCTCTGGTTCTTTCCCTGAAGCCAATTCTTTATCCAGTTGGTCGGACATCTCTCTCTGGTTCCCGTGCAATCTAATTTTGCACAACAGCCTACCATGCAGAACCTCATCGAATGCCTTGCTGAAGTCCATAAAGACAATGTCTACGATTTTGTCCTCATCATCCTTTATGGTTACTTCTTCAAGGAATGTAATCAGATTTGTGAGATGATCCCCACATATGAAGCCACGCTGACTATCCTTAATCAGCCCCTGACTATCCAAAGGCATACATATCTTATCCTTCAGAATACTCTCCAGTAACGGGCTCAGATGGTCTATCGTTCTTAGGCTTCTCCTTGCAGGTCTTCTTTAATAATTCTTCATACAGTTCAATATTACAGATTCAACCAACACTCTGCCTAGTTGCATGTCAATGTTACAGCAGTAATCATCTCAGAGCAGTCCTACATACTTCAAAACCACAGACTGACCATAGTGTACCTATCATGAGAAATTTTACCTAAATTACGTGGAGTTGCAGGTGAATCGTACAGTATTAATAAACTCAGATTAGTCCTACCACATTAATAGTCATAGATGAATCCTATAGTGATAATATTTACAAATTAATCCTGCAGTATTAATGGTCACAGATTAATCCTGCAGTATTAATTGATGAAGTTGAATCCTAGAATATTAATAGTCCAAGATGAATCCTGCCAATGTTATTAACACACAGATGAAACCAATATTAATATTAAATACAATATTAATAGTCTAGGATGAATCTTACAGTATTAATAGTCACTGAAGAATCCTACAGTATTAATAAACATATGAATCTCGTAGTATTATTAGTCACATGAATCCCAGAGTATTAATAGACCCAAATGAATCCCACCTTATTAGTATTCACAGAAGAATCCTACCATATTAATACATACAGATTATTCCTACCATATTAATAGTCACAGCTGAATTTTATAGTATTAATAGTCACATATGAACCATGCAGTATTAATTGCCACAGATTAATCCACCAGTACTAATAGATACAGATAAATCATGCAGTATTAATGTTGACAGATGAATACTATAGTATTAGTACAGATGAATTTAAGATTTGTTAATAGTTACATGAATCCTACAATATTAATAATCTTAGATGAATCCTGCAGTATTAATATATATAGTTCTATAACATTGATAGTCACAGATTAATCCTGCAGCATTATTAACACTCACATAAAAATCCTACAATATTAACAGTCTCAGATTAATCCTACAGAATTAACTATGCAGATGGATCCTGTATTCTTAATAGTCACTGATGAATTCTGTAGTATTAATGGTCACAGGTTAATCCTGCAGTATTAATAGTTACAGATGAATTTAAGAGTATTAATTGTCACAGATGAAACCTACAGTGCTCATAGTCATAGACGAATCCTACAGTATTAGTTGTTACTGAGTATTAATGATCACATTTGAATCTTACAACATTATTAACACACAGATTAATCATAGTATCAAGAGTGACAGATGAATCCTAGAGTGTTAATAGTCACAGATAAATTCTACAGCATTTATAGTCAGAATCATATAGTATTAATAGTCTGATGAATTCATGAATATTAATAGTCGCACATGAATCCTATAGTATTAATAATTACAGCTGAACCCTAGTATTGATAGACACATATGAATCGTGTAGTATTAATAGTCATAGATGAATCCTAGAGTAGTAATCAATACAAATGAATCTTACAGTAATAAAGTTCAAAGAAGAATCTGAGAGCATAAGTAGACATAGATGTATCCTAGAGCATTAGTAAACACATAAGCATCCTGCAGTATTAATAGTCACACATGAATCATGCAATATTAATAATCACAGATGAATCCTATAGTATTTATAGTCACAGATGAATCATACAGTATTAATAGTCATGGATGAATCCTACAGTATTAATACGGGATTAATCCTGTAACATTATTAACACTCACAGGTGAATTCTACAGTATTAATAGTCTTGGATGCATCCTACAGTATTAATAGCCATAGACGAATCCTGCAGTATTAATAGATACAGTTGAATCCTACAATATTAATAGTCACTAATGAATCCTGTGGTATTAATAGTCATAGATGAATCTTGCAGTCGCAACTAGTTATAAAGGGATTTTGGGAAGCAGCCTTTAACCGTGCCCAGAAGGCTTGACAGGAAGTTCAGAGTTCCAGAGGGTAAGAGGAAAATTGAGCAGAATGGTGGGATGAGGGGTTGTGGGGTTTGCATAGTGTGTGGGGGCTAGGCAAAGATGAAACACAAAAAACTTAAACATTGAGCCAGTAGACAGAGAATTAGACAAGGCTAAGGAGGGATTTCAATGTTTAGATGTAAACAAATTACTCTTTCATGATGGAGGGATACGACCAGAAAGGATGCTCACCTCTCGCAATGCCATCTGTGGCCACTTAGGGAATTTCAACTGAGCCCTTGTAATTTTGTCTGGTTTATGTGGGTGGGCGGACCATCAGTTACCAGAAAATTGGTGTTCAACCTGTATTAGCCACAAATTAATCCTATTATTAGTCATAGATGAATCCTGCAGTATTAACTGTCACAGATGAATCCAAGAGTATTGATAGTCACAGCTGAATCCTACAGTAATAATAGTTGCAGATTAATCCTGTATTATTATTACACACCGATGAATCCTAATTGTCCACATCAATGAGTACTAATAGTCATGGATAAATTCTACAGTATTAATATTCACAGAACCATCCTGTATAATTAATTGTCACAGATGAATCAGAGTATGAATAGTCACAGAAGAACCCTAATGCATTAAAAGTCGCAGATGAATCCTGCAGTATTAATAGTCACAGATGATTCCTTCAGTATTAATAGTTGCAGATGATTCCCATAGTATTAATAATCACAGAAGAATACTGCAATATTAATAAACACAGGTGAATCTTAGAGTATTAATAGTCACAAACTATTCCTAGAGTATTAATAGTGACAGATGATTTCTGCAATATTTATAGTCACAGATATGTCCCACAGTATTAACAGTTATAGGTGAATCCTTAGTATTAAGTCACAGATGAATCTTGCAGTATTAAGTCATATAAATTCTACCATATTAATTGTCACAGATGAATACCACAACATTCTTAAATACTACATTAATAGTTAGAGATGAATCCTACAGTATTTATAGTCATAGATACATTATACGGTATCATTAGTCACAGATTAATAGTCATAGATGAATCCTGCATTATTAATAGATACAGTTGTATTCTAGTGTATTAATAGTCACAGATGAATCCTGTAGCATTATTAACACTCACAAATGAATCCTGGAGTATTAATAATCTTGGATGAATGCTCCAGTATTAATAGCCACAGATGAATCCTGTAGTATTAATGGTCATAGATGCATCCAAGTATTAATAGTCACAGATGAATCTTACAGTATTACTAGTCAAGTGAATCTGAGTAGTAATATAGAGATGAATCCTTCAGTATTGATAGTCCTGACTGATCCTGTAGCATTTCTAGATTGTTCCTAGAATAATTCAAGAGGCAGAATGATTTTAGTCTGTACACAGTCATTGATATTTCTTCCCCTGTACATTGTCACAGATAGATCCTACCTGGTGCAAAGTTACAGCTAAATTCCATAGTAGAACACCATAAATCGATCCTACAGTATTCACTATCAAAGGTTGATGCTACATTATATGTAATTACAAATTCTACACTATATGTAAACACAATTGCTAATTGGTCCTAAACTATATATCGGTACCTCTTAATCCAACAATATTCACAGTCATGAATTAATCCTAAAGTACTCTGAACCTGAGCACTGTACTGTCATGGATTAATCCTGAAATAGACAGTCACAGATTGATTCTGAAGTATTCATTGTTGAAGACTGACCCTAAATTGTACAGTCAGACTGACTCCAGGCAATGTCACGTGCTGGTCCTCCAGTTTCCATAGACATGAACTGATCCAACCCTGTACAATGATGGTCACTGACTGATCTCACACACTATACAGAAATAAATTAATATGACAGTATTTATTGTTGCACATTATTCTTATAATATATATGGTCACTGACTGATCCTTACAGAACTCATGGTAACAGATTAAATATTCAGCAGCTGCTTAATGCCACAGTGCACATTGTCATACACTGATTGTGAACATTCAGTCACAGATCGTCCTTGAGACTCTTGAAAGGCGCCCATAAATAAAATTTATTATTATTATTATTACAGATCGATGCTGAAAGATTCATTGATCTTCGAATGCCTAAAGACATATTCTCACAATATTCTTCTCACAGCTTAATCCTGGGGTAGTCGTGGTCCCACATTCATGGATAGGGCCTAGGTGAAACTTTCAAGTAAGAAATAACTCCAGATGCTGCTTTACAAAAAAAAAAGAAAGCTGAGAAATGAGGTGGGGGTGGGACAAAGCCTGGCAAGTGATAGGTTGATAGAAACATAGAAACATAGAAAAATAGGTGCAGGAGTAGGCCATTCGGCCCTTCGAGCCTTCACCGCCATTCGATATGATCATGGCTGATCATCCAACTCAGTATCCCATCCCTGCCTTCTCTCCATACCCCCTGATCCCTTTAGCCACAAGGACCACATCTGACTCCCTCTTAAATATAGCCAATGAACTGGCCTCAACTACCTTCTGTGGCAGAGAATTCCACAGATGATACAGTTGAATGAAACCCTTGCATACTTGTATCCACCTATTATTTGCCAGACTTTGCCTCACCCCCCACCTTGTTTTCTGTTCCCCCCTCTACCCCCATTACAATGAGTCTGAAGAAGGGTCTCAAACCAAAACATCGACTATGCATATCCTCCAGAGATGCTGCCTGACCCGCTGAGCTACTCCAGCAACAGAATTCTATTTAAAATTCCAGCATCTAAAGTTACTTGTGTCTCCCCGGATATAACTTTTCTATATATTGTGTTCTTTTACTTTGCTGTTTTTCTTGTTTTTATAAATGAATCACTTTGAGATAACAATGTTGGATATAAATTAATGTACCTGCCAGAACACAGAAGCCAGGTTTTACTGTCGTGAGATTTACTCATGAATTATTATTGGTTGTTATCTTAGAGTCATTGCCATTACATTCTGTCACTTATGCCTACAGACACTGCATATCAACCGTTCAAATCTGACGGACATTTTGGCAAATGTTTCGGCAGTCAAAGTTGCAGTTAAAAGTAAAGCAATATCATGCAACACTGCCAATTTGTCTGTGCTTTCTGCCAAGTGAAGAGCCATTTTTGTGTCAGTCATCAGTCTGCCTTGTCTCGCTCTCCACGGCTGTGGCAGACTTTCTCAACTATCCCACCAAGTGTGACGCTGCCCATCAACTGCCCCCGTTGCCACTCCCCTATAATTAGACAAAGTCAACACAGCAGTCATTCATTGTAAAGCCACAGTACCTGAAGCGTCAACAATTTCCAGTCCGAAGATTTAAAGAACATGGCTTCCTCCATGAATGCATCAGCTACCGAAGTAAAACTGCAATTTACCCAACAAACTCTGATCAAACTGATAACCTGAACTTGTGCTTTCAGTTAGTCAAAATCTCCCGCTAAGAGGTAAGAGCTGCCACTCAGACAGCCTGTGCTCAGGAGACAGTAACCATGCTTACTGGATCATTTGCTCAAGAATGTGCTGGCTCACATACAGAGCTTGCTGAAATGATGAAGAAAGTGCATGGGCCGCACTAGCTTGGCTGGGATGGTGGGGAATGTCAGACAGGACTGCTGGTACTCTGCATGCTATTTCTGAGTATGTACACTTTGTGGCAAGTGATAGACACCCCCAATGGAACAAAAAGGTCCTGGGGGTGTAAGTAAGGATTCTAATAATGCGACCTGTCCAGGAAACCCACTGTTTTGAAATGACAATTATAGATCCAGCTGTTTTTTATCAGTTTTACACTAATTAAAATCTTAAATAATACAAATACCTAAATTTCTAAATTACGCAAATTAGACTCTGTGTGAGTATGTGTGCGTAGTGTCTGTGTATGTGTGTGCTTTTGTGTTTGTATGTGTGTATAGTGTATGTGTGTAGTGTGTGTGAATGCAGTGTGTATGTGTGTGCTATTGTGTTTGCATGTGTGTGTAGTGTGTAGTATGTGCGCATCTTAAATGTTTATATACGTGTGTGTGCACTTTTATGTTTGTGTGTGTGTAGTGTGTCTGTGTGTATCGTGTGTATGTGTGTTCATGTGCGTTGTGTGTGAATCATAGTCATACAGCACATAAACATGCCCTTCAGCCCAACTTTCCCATGCCACTCGACACTAGTCTATCTACACAGGTCCCACCTGCTCGTGTTTGGCCTATATCACTAAATCTTTTATTTCCATGTACCTATCCAAGTGTCATTTAAATGTAAGTGTGTGCGCTTGTAAAATGTGCTGGTGTGTGAGTATGGGTGTGTGTGTGTGTGCAGTGTGCATATGGGTGTGAATGAAGCTGAAGAACAACTTAAAAGTACTATCACACCTGCCATCAAATTTAGATTGTCTAATGCTTGCTTCTTGGCAATAGAATCCATTTATCCCAGTGAACTAACTATTTTGTTATACCTTATTTGTCTCTAACATAATTTTAAAAAAAATCTTTATTAAAATGAGGCCAGGAATAAAACAGAATTATCCAGAATTCAGTTAAATATTAGATTTTTATTCTGATATAAATCATTGATGCATTCTAGTTATATTCACTAACGTTAGTGCCTCTGAAAACTATAGGCTTTTAATAGTTGCACCAACTGTAAAATTAATCATCATGCAGGTGATTATTTTTGTTGACTGATCACACCCCTGATAACTGGATTCAGATGAAGATTGAAAGAAAACCTTTTTATTTATTCTGGTTTTGTGGAAAATCATGTGGCCTCTATTTATTTGACATCCCCCCCTCCCCAACCTGATTTCAGGATGGTGGCCTCACTATTAAGTCACTTTACAGCTTGGAATAGACTTAATGGAAACTATTCAAAATGCCTTTCCAAAACATCTGGCTTAAGCTACGGGAGGAAATGTGGAAAATGTAGTGACTAATACAAAGTCCAATAATGGAGACTTGGAATGTAATCAGATGGATTGCTGACACTGCCTTATTCTTCTGTTATACACTGTAATGAAAGTCACAAACAGCCCGACTTCATGAACTATGCAACACTCACTCTGAGCACAGAGCTATATGCAGCTTAACTACTTTTAGCAAGCTCCATAGCAACAGTAATACACATATAAAACAGTAAGAAGCAATTGGGACTTCATCCAGCAAGTACAAGATGGTCTTTAACAATGATCTCTTCTTGGCTTTTTCAAATGGGAAAATAAGCTAAATGCTGTAACATCGGCTTAATTGGGCTGGGAGTGCCATCTAATTCATTTAATGGTCATAGTGATAATTAGTTCACGCACAAAGATAACATTGCATCATCCCTTAATCTGAAACATCTTAATATGTGAATTTAAGATTAAAAACAAGTTTCTGTTTCAATTTATTTTACAAACTGGGGCAGAAATGTACAAATTTCAAGTGAAATTATTTACATAATGATTTTCACAAATCATGAAATGTATTTATTTCAGGAAAATATCATTCAGCTTTCGATTTATTGGAGTAGAACAGCTGTCTGGTTGATGCTATCATAATTGCATTGATGTATAATCCATCCTACATATGGTTTTTGCTTTATACTGTGACATATTGCTGAGCCTTCCTTCAAACGTATATACGTATGGCATCTGTTCCTTTGACATCACCAAGATCAATGTGGCAGGAATTCAAGGCAACATGAAAAGTTGCCTTTGCATAAGCTCGGCTCTTCAAGTCTTTATAGTTGACACTGGACCAAGCCACAGACAGATTTTGTTTTGTGCTATTCCTCATAAAATGGCTTACACTGGTGATACAGATCATGATAGAGTGGAGCCTAAAGCAATAATGAAAAGCATGATTCAGTTTAGTTTAGTTTCAGTTCAGCCATACACCTTGGAAAAAGACCCTTCGGCCCACTGAGTCCAGGCCGACCATTTCACACTAGTTTAGTTTTAGAGTTTGGTTTAGAGATACAGCATGGAAAGAGGCCTTTCGGCCCACCTAGCCCGCGCCAACTATCGATCACACATACACACTAGTTCCATGTTATTTTACTTTATCATCCACTCCCGACACACGAGGGGAAATTTACAGAGGCCAATTAACGTACAAACCCGCACGTCTTTGGGATGTGGGAGGAAACTGGAACATCGGGTGGAAACCCATGCGGCCACAGGGAGAACGTGCAAATTTCACACAGATAGCATTCAAGATCAGGATTGAACCTGGTCTATGGCACCATGAGGCAGTGGCTCTACCAGCTGTGTCTCTCTGTTGCCCTTATTTAATTTACCATTCTTATTATTCGTATTCCCTTTTGCAATCAGCAAACACAATGTCAAATGCTTTGATATATTTAAATTGTTTTGTCGGGTGGGAAATCCTTTAAAATGAAATGCAAAGAATAGGAATGTAGTTGGCGTGTGACATGTAAAATAACATAGCATGCAGCCAAGACATACATAGAGCATACAACACAGAACAATGCAGCCGAGGAACATGTCCTATGTGCGCTTCCCTTAACTTTTCCCATTTTTCTCCATATTTAGACTTGCCTGTTTCCCAGCACACAGTCTCTACGGAAGAAAAATGGCCTGAAGTGAAAGTAAAATACATACATTCAGAGGGCTCTGCTCCTTCCAACGCAGTCGCAGTCGCTATGCGTCTGACGATATGACGCGTGTGCGCCTGGACGGGGTCTCTTCACGTAGTCACTCACGTGACTCCGAAGTAAAATCATATACGTGCATAAGAGTAGAACGTTTGGAGTAGATAATGGTAGATCCTCTTCTGGGACTGCACACAAAAAGTCCAAAGCACCAGGAGCAAACCCATGGCCGTCAAAGCTTTAACTTGAGTCTTTTAACATCAATGTTTTAAGGGAGTTCAATATTGACTAAGTATGCTGTTTCTTTTCGTTTACTTTTTGACTTGCTTTTAATTTGAAGGCCATTGTCTTTTTTGTATTGTATTTATTACCGGGGTCAAAGGGAGAGCGTGCAAACTCCACGCAGACAGCACCCGAGGTCAGGATTGAACCCGGATCACTGATGTTGTGGGGCAGCAGCTCTACCAGCCCTATTTTATATCCACTGCAGTTATACATTCTGTGACATAAGCCTATGCTCTTATTGTTCAGACAACAACACAGAAAAACAGTTCTTCGGAGCCCATTAATAGGAGACACCAGGCAGATCTGGCTGTGAAATGGGTCAGATCAGCAGAGAAATATACACTGTCAAAATGGTGCTCCTGGTATAGAGTTTCACTTTTTATGAAAGCTTGTGTAAGATTGCTTCCCCATCCATTCTTCACCATTTGCGGATGCAACCTCAAGTGCAGCCACATGTCAGATTACTTCCTGGATTTCTTGTGGGCTGCACGGAAATCAGGAGACACGGCCACAGGGGTCAGCTGCCTAGGGAGGAACAACTTTCCTCCAGGTAAGTTTATTATTGTCAAATGTACTAAGATACAGTGAAAAGCTTTGTTTTGTGTGATATCCAGCCAAATCATAACATGAGTACAATTTTACATCAGTATAAGTGTTGAACGATTGTAGCGGTTTATGGTAGATCCTCTTATGAGACAGTACACATAAAGCGTGTGAACCCTGAAACCACCAGCACCTCCTCTTGAGGCGAGGGTGAATTGTAGGAAGAACCCTGAGATCATCACTCCTCCTCCTTCGAAGACCAGGACTAAGCTGCTGGGACAAGCCCGAGATCGGCTGCATCATCGCACATGCGCTCTGACAGTGAGGTAGAGCGCCCCATGTGGTCCTGGATTTTCCTCCCACTGTAAATAAAATATATACGTGAATTCACTCTACTGCGAGTGTCAGTGTGGTCACTTCCAAACCCGGCATCATCCACGCACCAGTGTGTATAATACAAACATTTAGCAGACGTGGGCTGGAGCACCGATAGGAAATATTTCGAGGGGTATGGGCCAAGCGTGGGCAGATGGGACCAGTTTGGATGGAGCATCATGGTCAGCATGGATGAGTTGGGCTGAAGGGCTTGTTTCCGTGCTGTATGACTCTATGATAATATGATTATTAATTTTTGTTGATGCATCATAAGTATTTATTTGTTCGAGCCAGTAAAGCCTTTCGTGCACAATTTGATAATTTTCAATTACGTTCACTGCCCTATCCTCTTGAAGAAAAAACGATCTTCTTTTGTATTCCTCAGTCAGATAAATTGAGCAATTTCCATTTACATTATAACTAAAATTAGTGATTTTTTAAATGTGGGTCAGTTAATATTTTTAGCAGTAAACTCCCCATTGAGAAATCTTTACCTCAGTATTACTATCAAATGAATATTCAAGAAAGCTTTTGACATGCTGGCCATCGCTCGTGGAATTGAGTATAGATGTTGGGACGTTATGTTTGCACAAGACGTTGGTGAGGGCACACTTGGAGTATGGTGTTCAGTTTTGGTCATCCTGCTATAAGAAAGATGCCCTTAAGCTGGAAAGGGTGCAGAGAAAATGTACTAGGATGTTGCCAGGCAGGTCTGAGCAATAGGGAGAGTTTGGGCAGGCTAGGACTATATTCTTTGGAGCGCAGGACGCTGAGGACGATCTTACAGAAGGGTACAAATTCATGAGGGAAATAGATAGGATGAATGGACACTTTCAGAGTAGGGGAATTAAAAACTAGAGTCAATACTTTCCATGCTATATAATAGGTTTAATAGGGGGAAAAGATAGGAACCTGTGGGGCAACTTTTTCACACAGAGGGTGGTAGGTATATGGAATGAGCTGCCAGAGGAAGTAGTTGAGATAGGTATAATAATAAAACTTAAACACATTTGGACAAGTAGGATAGTGGGATATGTGCCAAACACAGGCAAATAGGACTCCCTTAGATTAGGCATCTTGGCTGGTGTGGACAACCTGGGCTGAAGGGCCTGTTTTCATACTGTATGACATTATTTATTATGGGGAAATCATGTCTCAGGAATGGTATCAGAGGGAGGGTTGTGTAATCACTAGAAGGATTAAATCAGCCATTTGACTGAATTCTACTCCCCTGCTGAAGAGTCAAGAAGGTTTTATTGCCATGTGTCCCAGATAGGACAATGAAATACTTACTGCAGCACAACAGAATATGTAAACATAATACAGAACAGGAGATAAAAGTTCAGTGTGTCTATAGACCATATATACACAATAAATAAACAATAAATAATAGTGGACCGCTCTGCAGTATATCTGGTGACTCGCTATCCGACTACTCATAAATCCCTTTAGTTGAACATCTGGCTCACCAGGTGATATTTCCTGCACCCATTTAAACACACCAGGACCCAGAATGGTGCAGATAGACACAAGAAGCTGGAGTAACTCAGGCAGCATCTCAGGAGAGAAGGAATGGGTGACGTTTCGGGTCAAGACCCTTCTATGGTGCACTCCCTTTAGACATACAGGGACCCAGTTTCACAGACAGACTTTAAACTCATCAGTGTCTTATTTGACACACTCCCTTGAACCTCACTTGGGACTTTTTTCCTGCACTCTCTTTAAACTTAATGGGTTCTTTGGGAAATTGGAATAAATCCGTGAAACAAAGTGACATGAAAACCAAATGTGTTGGAAGGAACTGCAGATGCTAGTTTACACCGGTTAGACATAAAATGCTGGAGTAACTCAGCGGGTCAGGCGGCATCTTTGGAGAAAAGGAATTGGTGACGTTTCAGGTCGAAGCCCTTCTTCAGACTGAGAGTCAGGGGCGAGGGAAACGAGGTATGAAAAGGTTCAGAACAAATCAGGGCCGGCACCGATGACCAAAGAAAGATAGAACCCACAATGGTCCAGTGTTGGCTGTGGAAGCGGTGATAATGAAGGGATATATGGATTCAAACATTGAACCACCTATCTCACCTACGCTCAGTCTGTCTTGGCTTACATGATCTTTTGGTTGCCAAAAATTTTAACTCCCCTTCCTATTCCGATACTGACCTTTCTGTCCTGGGCCTCCTCCACTGTCAGAATGAGGTCACACACAAATTGGAGGAACAGCACCTCGCAATTTGCTTGGCCAGCTTACAACCCAGCGGTATGAATAGTGATTTATTTAATTTCAAGTAACCTCTGCATTCCCTCTCTCTCCGTCTCTCCCCCACCTCTCTCCGTCTCTCCCCCACTGTACGTATCCATATTATAGAAACATAGAAACATAGAAATTAGGTGCAGGAGTAGGCCCTTCGGCCCTTCGAGCCTGCACCGCCATTCAATATGATCATGGCTGATCATCCAATTCAGTATCCCATCCCTGCCTTCTCTCCATACCCTCTGATCCCCTTAGCCACAAGGGCCACATCTAACTCCCTCTTAAATATAGCCAATGAACTGGCCTCGACTACCCTCTGTGGCAGGGAGTTCCAGAGATTCACCACTCTCTGTGTGAAAAAAGTTCTTCTCATCTCGGTTTTAAAGGATTTCCCCCTTATCCTTAAGCTGTGACCCCTTGTCCTGGACTTCCCCAACATCGGGAGCAATCTTCCTGCATCTAGCCTGTCCAACCCCTTAAGAATTTTGTAAGTTTCTATATCCCTTCATTATCACCTCTTCCACAGCCAACAATGGACCATTGTGGGCTCCACCTGTCCTTGGTCATCGGTGCCAGCTCTGATTTCTTCTGAACCTTTTCATACCTCTAGTTTCCTTCCTCCCTGAATCTCAGTCTGAGGAAGGGTTTCAACCCGAAAAGACACCTATTCCTTTTCACCAGGGATGCTGCCTGACCCGCTGAGTTACTCCAGCATTTTGTGTCCGACTTGAAAACAAGTTGGATGTGAATAGGAATAATATCCAATAGTCTGGAAAGTCTCCCAGTCCGGCCCCACCAAAGTCCTTAGTGTGTCTGAATATTGGAGTTATATTGTACCTCTTGTTGGATCAGATGGTCACTGACTTCCAAACTTGTGTGTTGAGGACACAGATTTCTGGAGCAACTGACCCACTGCTCTGCCATCGGTTTCACCCCAGTCAATAAAAACCCATTTGAGTCACGCATGTTCAGAGATGAAAAGATACTTCACATGCAGCCAGACAGGTCTAGTATCAGTACTGATACCCCATTAGTTTAGTTTTGTTTGTTTTTGTCACATATACAGAGGTACAGTGAGATATTTGTTCAGTGGGCTATCCAGTCAAATCATACTATACATGAGTACAGTAGACCCTTTTCTGGAACAGCGCGTAGAGGCTGCAGTTGCACAGGCTGCGCTCGCTACCCAGGTGATATAGGGCCTCCCGCGGACGCCTCTGCCAACACCACCACCCTGCGACCACTGCAAACACACTGATGGTCGCCTCCAGCAGCCACCCCTCTACTATATGTGCAGAGGCCACCGTGTCCCATTCCTGAAAACAATCACAGAACTTTAAGGCATTTTCTGAGGGCAAAAGTGGTAAGTTCACGCGCCGCTCACAGATGCCAACTTTCCCTCTCAAATTCCATCTTGGAATGCTGGTACAATAATTTTGTGGAAGGTGTGTAGTGAAGATTGAGATACAATGAGATTGCAAACATCGTTTTAAATAGGAAGGTTTAGTTAAATAGCTGATTTAATTTTCATTATTTTACTTAACCTTTAATTTGTGATTCATAATACATGAAGGGCTTTTTTTTAATCTCCTTTTTAATATTTTTTATCTATTTAAATTATTTAAATCTACCGACATTGACGGTTAGGCTTAGGTTTAGGTTTATTATTGTTATGTGTACTGAGGTACAATGAAAAGCTTTTGTTTTGCGTGCTATCCTTTCAAATCAGATTATACTATACATGAGAATAATCACGCCAAACAAAAGCAACTACAAGAGCTAGAGTGAAGAGAAAGATACCAGCGTGCAGAATATTACGTCACAGTGTTACGGTGCAAAAGTTCCAGAGAAAAACATCCAAGATCAGGATTGAACCCTAGCTTATGGAAGGAGGCTAATAACAGAGGGGAAGAAGCTGTTTCTGAGTCTGGTGGTGCGTGCTTTCAAGCTTTTGTCTCTTTTGCTCGATTGGAGGGGGTGGTGGGAAGTGAATGTCTCTGTGCTGACAATGAGCAGCCCCAGGGCAAGGCAGCGGAGAGTGGTGTTTCAGGCCTCATTGTTACTAACTGCCTGCCCTGCCCCATCGATTAGTCACTAGACCTAACTCCAGCATGCTTCATCCAATGGAACCAATGTAAGTGCAGCCATTGGAAAATTGCATGCAGAAAAGTACAGGTGGCAGGCTGGACGGAGCACAAACCAGGCTATTGTGTCTTGTTTACCATCAATTAATGACAGAGATATTCAAAAGACAAGAGTGTTTAATTGTCATGTTAACCGCAACAGAACAATGAAATACTTGCTGCAGTTTTACAGGCCCAGAAGTTGGACAATCTTGGATTGTTTCCTCTGGATTGCCGGACTATGAGGGGAGACCTGCTAGAAATATATAAAATTATGAGAGGCATAGATAGGGTGGACAGTCAGAACCTTTTACTGAGGGTGGAAATGTTAAGGACTAATAATAATAATAATAATATCTTTTATTGTCATTGCACATAAGTGCGACGAGATTTGGTATGCAGCTTCCATCTGATGTCATAACTTAAGTAACTAATAAAATTTAGATTTAGATAAGGATACCCCGAGAACATGGCTTATAAAAGAACATTACAACAGTGGAACATGGTTTGTAAAAGAACATTACAACAGTAGAACACTAGAATGACTAGTGGACATAACTACGGTGAAAGGGGCAAAGTTTAAAGGAGATATGGCGAGCTAGTTTTTAACACGGAGGGTGTTGAGTGCCTGGAACTCGCAGCTAGCGGTGGTGGTGGTGGGAGCAGACACGATAGTGGCAATTAGAGGCTTTTAGGTAGACACATAGATTTGCAGGGAATAGAAGGATTTGGATCAAGAGGAGATTGCATTGTGTTTGGCACTGTCATGGTGGGCTGAACAGCCCTATGCTGTACTGTTTTATGTTCTATTAATGGAATAGCACACAAATAAATATATAATAATCAATAACACAATAAATTAATAATCAGTAATATTAGGTAACCAGACCAAAAGATTGTAAAACCAAAGTATGTTGTGTAACTGAAACAAAGCCCACAGTAGACCATAACCGCTGAGGTAGTGGTTAGTGTTATGTTGTGTTCAATATCGTAATGGTTGCTGAAAGAGTGAACTAGTGGCCACAACATCCTCTTCCAATACCTCTCAACTCCTCATTGATTCCATCCTTGTCTATCCAGTGGTAACCAAAGAATAACCTGTAATATCTCCTCTTTCGACCTCTGTACTGTTAACTGCTGCATCTCCAAACAACCCATCTTTGGTCCTCATCAGTTTTTTATCCATCTGTTAGTGCTTGTTGGCATTATCAGAGAAAATATGATCGCATAATCTCTTTTTTATAAGTTCTCTGAAAATTTCCATCTCCTCCAATGTGTCTCACTCCATGTCAGACACTATTTGGTGATCAAAAACGTCCTCCATTTACATCCAAAGTAACTGTTTTTGTGGGATGAGACCACGCCAATTATCGATCACCTGTTTACATTAGTTCTATGTTATCGCACTTTCTCATCCATTCCCTACACACTAAGGATATTTTTATCCAGAGGCCAATTAACCTACAAACCTGGACATCTTTGGGATGTGGGAGGAAACTGGAGCAGCTGGAGGAAACCCACGTGATCACATGAAAATCGTGCAAACTCCACACAAACAGCAATTGAGATCAGAATCGACCTCAGATCTCTGGCGCTGTGAGACCGCAGTTCTACCAACTGAGTCATTGTGTTTGTTTTAACATTCTGAACGGTGTGGACAGGTAGAGGGTCAGTGAATGATTTGTTATAATTCACACAAACATCTACCTTCATCTCCAATCTGAAACATTAGCACTGTTTCCCTTTCCACAAATGCTGCCTGACTTGTGAAGTGTTTCCAGGAATTCCTGTTTTTATTTCAGATTTTCAGCATCTGTGATTTTTGATGTACTTCCACTGCTGATTTGCCAGGGGAAAGTTGTGACAGTTAAGTGGAGCCTTTGTGTTCGTCAAGGACTCCTTGCTCATAAATATAGGAGTTTTGCATGGATTTGCCTAAGCACACTTGGAAGAGTCAAGGCTTTGAATTAGATTAATCAGAACACATCCCAGACATGCTCCAAGTTAAAGCAATTTGTTTAATTTTACACAAATGACAGCGTGAACCTAGATCAAGCTCTTGAATATGTAAAATACAAACAAAACAAGTTAAACCTGAGCAGGCTTAATTACACCGGGATGCATGCTGTAGAATAAATCAAGCAAGCTACAGTTTTAATTAGTTACAGCCAACTAAGTGTTTTTGGTATATTTTTCTCCGTCTGTACATGGAATTATTATATTACGGTTAGAATATCTCACAGGTAACAGTGACACTACAAGTTGCTCATAAGAAAGATATCCCCTTGATGACATTTGTGATATAGACTATATTTCATCAAACATGCAAAGCAATCTGAGCACATGTCTGCTGACAAACTCTTAAATGTGGCTTTGAAATCAAACTGATTTAGTTATCTGGTAACTTTACGTCATATTTGATTTTTATTTTAATCAAATGTTATCCCGTTGGGAGGTGCAATGTCAAATCATATCCATGTTGCGAAACAATATTACCATTGAACAATAAATAATTGAAGAAAGCTTCTAATTAAAGAAATTTGCTTAACCAGTTTATCACATGCTCACAAGTCAATCATGAATAAACCTTCGGTTTGTTTAGGCTAAGTTTGCAAGGTGAAATTAAAGTTTCTCATGAAAGGACAATATTGTCATTTTCAGATATGAATGAAAGTTTACTTTTAAAGATGGTTAAATTGCAATTGTAAAAAAAGCTGAAGAACTTTACTACTTCTTGGGAAGTCTTGTGATCAGGCACCAGCCTGTGAAGTAACGTTGCAACGTTTTAGTCTCATGCTACTCCCATCTTTTATCCTTTTTAATTAGAAGGCAAATTCTCAGACTGCTCTGCCTAATCCCTGCACAGTCGAACAAAGCCCAGCAATGTCTTTGAACAGTGTTCAGTCGGGCAGCACAGACCCTAGTAACTGATGGCAGTAGGGGCAGGATCCTGACCTCCATCCCACCATTCTTCACCCACTCCTGATGTTCCCTGCTCCTTAGAACTTTGTTCCTTGTTCTTCTGCTTAAAGCCAGAAAGACAAAAGGCCATGACAATGTGGGAAACCTATAGGATTGGCTAGGTAGGGTGTGGGGTGGGGGGGTGGGGGGCATGTGGCAACTGGGAGAAAACAAATGGAGTTTCACAGAAATAGACACAGTGGGGAGAATTGGATCACCAGATTATGTCTCTGGTCTCAAGAAATTTCTTCACACCTCACTAAATCTTTTCATTGACAATGCTACTTTTTAAGAATTGTTGCATTCCCCATTACCGTAGGGGTGCTCAAGTAAACATCCAAAACCCTATTTAAGAGACCAAAGTACCATATGTCTTAATACTGCCCTGAGTCGACTACCTTTATGCTGAAGGAGCTATAAAAGCATCTTGTTTCCTGACACTGCTTTCAGAAAGACTTGCCAACAAACGAGTTATGTTAATGCAAATCAGCAACCACCCAGAGCTGCAATGGAAAGATTGGTCTTCTGACAGTTTACAATGTATTCCATAACCAGTAATACCATATACTTAAGTGAGAATGCATAATAAATTCAGATAATTGCAGCGAAATGTAGGCTGCAATTACTTCACAAAAAGTCATGCACAGCATTAATATCTTCACAAAATTTCCCTTGAAATCTCAGATATTTTCTTATGGGACCAAAATGTAATACTGTATCAATTACCAAGATTGCCTTTTAATTCCCTATCAATGATTTGAATTGAATGAATCAGATTCCACTTTGTTCAATGAAATTTCTAATCTTTAGCATATTTGAATCTATTTTGAAGCCATCTATTAATAATGATCTAACATGTCAAATTTCATTTTATTACAAGGTATTTCAAAATATTTGGTTCTTTTTTTTGGTGGGGGGGGGGTTGAGTTTCAAGATTCCATCCATTTATCCATGAGTGTTTCTTTCTTACTTTCTTCAACTGTTCCCTATGTCCAGCGCTCTCCTGCAGTAACCATCATCGCATTAAACATCAGAGTGCTAAAATGATTTGCCTTTTAGCACTATGTACCCACATTTTAGTCCAGTGATATCTAATAAAAGATGTTCACGCCAAGTGTAAACGACTGGACCTTTCCACTGTAGTCTGCTCTGCCAATTTCCCCAAACAACCAAACTATGCATTGTTCCTGTGATATTCTTCACTTGGATAACTATTCTGGAGCAGCAATGTATTGAAAGTTAGGAATATTCATTTTAAATGTTTTAAAAGCACCACCTGGAGACCAGTATGATTATGATATGCTATGTAAACAGGAAACATTTGAATTAATCAAAAGCAAACTAACCTCCCTTCCATTGACTCCATCTACATTTCACGCTGCCTCGGCAAGGCCACCAGCCTCATCCCAGTCCCTCTCTCTGCTCTCCTCTCCCATCAGGCAAGAGGTACAGAAGTTTGAAAATGCATACCACCAGATTCAGGGACAATTTCTTCTCAGATGTAATCAGGCAACTGAATGGTCCTCTCATCAGCTAGAGTGCTGACCTCCCATTTACCACATTGGACACCTTTGAATTATCTTTAATCGGACTTTATCTTGCACTAAACATTGTACACTTTATCCTTATCTGTGCATGTGGATGGCTTGATTGTAATTAATTAGACTTTTCTTTGACTGGAAAGCATGCAAACAAAATCTTTTCACTGTACCTTGTTATACGTAACAATACTTTTGATTTTAAATCGAATGTATTTTCCCCACTTTCAATAATGAAGTCTTCTTTATCATTTTAAATTGTTTATTTATTGTAAGCCATTTGTATGCCATCTTGACACAAGCAGTATTATTAAGATCTTGCATTGGATAATAAGTGTCTCACCTTTGCTTCTAACGTACATACTAATAGCATAACCAAGGCCTGTTGGAAATATCAGCTGAAATTTCAGTGGTTTTGTGGTTTTTGCTCTGTAGGATACTTTCAATAAGTCCAGATGAAACATTCCATTTGATTGTGTTACCATTGCGGTATAGATTTAGTATGCTCAAGAAGGAACTGCAGATGCTGGAAAATCGAAGGTAGACAAAAGTGCTGGAGAAACTCAGCGGATGCGGCAGCATCTATGGAGCGAAGGGAATAGGCAACGTTTCGGGCCGAAACATAGTAACATAGAAACATAGAAAATAGGTGTAGGAGTAGGCCATTCGGCCCTTCGAGCCTGCACCGCCATTTAATATGATCATGGTTGATCATCCAACTCAGTATCCTGTACCTGCCTTCTCTCCATACCCCCTGATCCCTTTAGTCACAAGGGCCACATCTAACTCCCTCTTAAATATAGCCAATGAACTAGCCTCAACTACCTTCTGTGGCAGAGAATTCCAGAGTTTCACCACTCTCTGTGTGAAAAATGTTTTCCTCATCTCGGTCCTAAAAGATTTCCCCCTTATCCTTAAACTGTGACCCCTTGTTCTGGACTTCCCCAACATCGGGAACAATCTTCCTGCATCTAGCCTGTCAACCCCTTAAGAATTTTGTAAGTTTCTATAAGATCCCCCCTCAATCTTCTAAATTCTAGCGAGTACAAACCGAGTCTATCCAGTCTTTCTTCATATGAAAGTCCTGACATCCCAGGAATCAGTCTGGTGAACCTTCTCTGTACTCCCTCTATGGCAAGAATGTCTTTCATCAGATTAGGAGACCAAAACTGTACGCAATACTCCAGGTGTGGTCTCACCAAGACCCTGTACAACTGCAGTAGAACCTCCCTGCTCCTATACTCAAATCCTTTTGCTATGAATGCTAACATACCATTCGCCTTCTTCACTGCCTGCTGCACCTGCATGCCTACTTTTAATGACTGGTGTACCATGACACCCAGGTCTCGTTGCATCTCCCCTTTTCCTAATCGGCCACCATTCAGATATTAGTCTACTTTCCTGTTTTTGCCACCAAAGTGGATAACCTCACATTTATCCACATTATACTGCATCTGCCATGCATTTGCCCACTCACCCAGCCTATCCAAGTCACCTTGCAGCCTCCTAGCTTCCTCTTCACAGCTAACACTGCCCCCCAGCTTCGTGTCATCCGCAAACTTGGAGATGTTGCATTCAATTCCCTCGTCCAAATCATTAATATATATCGTAAATAGCTGGGGTCCCAGCACTGAGCCTTGCGGTACCCCACTAGTCACTGCCTGCCATTGTGAAAAGGACCCGTTTACTCCTACTCTTTGCGAAACGTTGCCTATTTCCTTCGCTCCATAGATGCTGCCGCACCCGCTGAGTTTCTCCAGCCTTTTTGTCTACCATAGATTTAGTATGTTCAGTGGCGGACTGGCCAGGGTGTCAGCTTGCCCAATGGCAAGTGGGCCCCTGATGAAGTGATAGCAAGGGATGGCAAGTGGGCCCCTGTTTAATGATAGCATTGTAGTTATGGGTGGGCCCCCTTTGTCTCCTGGCAACCAATATTTTTAGACCCAGTCCGCCACTGAGTATGTTTATGACTAGGGTGCTCCTGAGGATGACTAGAACATTTTATAGTGGATTTGTCTGCACTGCCTACATTCAAAGATAACCCACACTTAACATAGAAGAGTAGAGCACAGGAACAGGCCCTTTGCCCACAATATGCCTACCGAACATGATGTCAAGATAAACTAATCTCCTCTGCCTGCATGTGATCCATATCCCTTTATTTCCTACATAGCTATGAGTTTATCTAAAAGCCTCTTAAATACCACTATGATATCTACTTCAACCACCAGAATCGTGAAAGGCTTAGATAGGGTGGATGTGGAGAGGATATTTCCACTAGTGGGAGAGTCTAGGACTAGAGGTCAAAGCCTCAGAATTAAAGGACGTTCTTTTAGGAAGAAGATGAGGAGGAATTTCTTTAGTTAGAGGGTGGAAAATGCGTGGAATTCTTTGCCACAGAAGGTTGTGGAGGCCAGGTCAGTGGATATATTTAAGGCAGAGATAGATAGATTCTTGATTAGTACAGGTGTCAGAGGTTATGGGGTTAAAGCAGGAGAATGGGGTTAGGAGGGAGAGATAGATCAGCCATGATTGAATGGCGGAGTAGACCTGATGGGCTGAATGGACTAATTCTGCTCCTATCGCTTATGAACTTATGAACCAAACCTAACAGCATGTTTCAGGCACTTCCAGGCCAAACATGATGGCTAGACCAAATTTAATCTGCCTGCAAATTATCCACATTATATATATCCCTCCAATCCTGCATGTCTATGTAGTATCCAAAAGTCTCTTAAATGCCACTATCGTATCTGCCTCCACCACCATGCCAGCAGTACGATCCATGCACTTACCACCCTCTGTGTAAAGAAATTGCCCCACACATCTCCTTTATCCTTTGCCCCTTTCACCTCAAAACTATGCCCTTATATTTAATTTTTCCATCCTCCATAATAAATATGTCATTTGCTGAGTATCCTTTTGACCATGATCATAAATTGTTTGCACTGCGTACACAATCTTCTCTATTTTGTTTTGATTAAGTTCTAAATTAACTAGGATTGTAATTTACCCATTCTGAGGGACAGAAGGATATATCTCTGCTGTAATAGTATTATCTTTGAGGAAGTTTGATGTCACTGAATGAAGATGGGGAGGAGAAGAGATTGTTTGTCTTTTATGAAATTAGTTATCTGCTTTTTTCTTCCCTAGAAATAAGATAAGGACCCTTTTAATTAATTTGGATGGCACAGTGGTGCAGCTGGTAGAATAGCTGCCTCGCAGAGTCAGAGACCCTGGTTCGATCCTGACTACAGGTCCTTGTCTGTACGGAGTTTGTACATTCTCCCCGTGACCTGCATGGGTTTTCACCGAGATCTCTGGTTTCCTCCCACACTCCAAAGATTTACAGTGCCCTCCATAATATTTGGGACAAAGACCCATCATTTATTTATTTGCCTCTGTACTCCACAATTTGAGATTTGTAATTAAAAAAAATCACATGCGATTAAAGTGCACATTTTAACAGATTTTAATAAAAGCCATTTTTATACATTTTGGTTTCACCATGTAGAAATGACAACAGTGTTTATACATAGTCCCCATATTTCAGGGCATCATAATGTTTGGGACACAGCAATGTCATGTAAATGAAAGTAGTCATGTTAAGTATTTTGTTGCATATCCTTTGCCAGCAATGACAGCTTGAAGTATGTGATTCATGGACATCACCAGTTGCTGGGTGTCTTCTCTGGTGATGCTCTGCCAGACCTGCATTGCAGCCATCTTTAGCTTATGCTTGTTTTGGGGGGTAGTACCCTTCAGTTTTCTCTTCAGCATATAAAAGGCATGCTCAATTGGGTTCAGATCGGTTGATTGACTTGGCCACTCAAGAATTGACCATTGTTTAGCTTTGAAAAACTCCTTTGTTGCTTTAGCAGTATGTTTGGGATCATTGTCTTGCTGGAGAATGAAGCACCGACAATGAGTTTTGAGGCATTTGTTTGAACTTGAGCAGATAGGATGAGTCTATACACTTCAGAATTCATTATGCTACTACCATCAGCAGTTGTATCATCAATGAAGATAAGTGAGCCAGTACATTCAGTAGCCATACATGCCCAGGCCATAACATCCCCACCACCGTGTTTCAAAGATGAAGTGGTATGCTTTGGATCCTGGGCAGTTCCTTCTCTCGTCTAAACTTTGCTCTTGCCATCAATCTGATATAAGTTAATCTTTGTCTCATCTATCCACAAGACCTTTTTCCAGAACTTTAGTTGTTCTTTTAAGTACTTCTTGGCAAACTTTAACCTGGCCATCCTATTTTTGTGGCTAACCAGTGGTTAGCATCTTGCAGTGTAGCCTCTGTATTTCTGTTCATTAATGCCCCTGTCCCACTTAGGAAACCTGAATGGAAACCTCTGGAGACTTTGCGCCCCTCCCAAGGTTTCCGTGCAGTTCCCGGAGGTTGCAGGTGGTTGCAGGTAGTGGAAGCAGGTAGGGAGACTGACAAAAACCGCCGGGAACCTCCGGGAACCGCACGGAAACCTTGGGTGGGGCGCAAAGTCTCCAGAGGTTTCCGTTCAGGTTTCCTAAGTGGGACAGGGGCTTAAGTCTTCTGCGGATAGTGGTCATTGACAAATCCACACCTGATTCGTGAAAAGTGTTTCTGATCTGTTGGACTGGTGTTTGGGGATTTTTCTTTATTATCGAGAGACTTCTGTCATCAGCTGTGGAGGTCTTCCTTTGGCCTGCCAGTCCCTTTGTGATTAGTGAGCTCACCAGCGCTCTCTTTCCTCTTAATGATGTTCCAAACAGTTGATTTTGGTAAACCTAATGTTTGGCTGTTTTCTCTGACAATTTTATTCGTGTTTCTCAGTCTCATAATGGCTTATGAAGTTCATTGGCACAACTTTGGTCCTCATATTGACAAACAGCAATAAAAGTTTCCAAAGGTGATGGAAAGACTGGAGGAAAGACTAGGTGCTGAGAGCTCTCTTATACCTGCATTTAGGAGGCAATTAAACACACCTGAGCAATTACAAATGCCTGTGAAGCCATGTGTCCCAAACATTATGGTGCCCTGAAATGGGGGGGACTATGTATAAACACAGCTATAATTTCTACATGGTGAAACCAAAATGTATGAAAATGGCCTTTAATAAAATCTGACAATAAGCACTTTAACCACATTTTTTTCTATTGCAAATCTCAAATTGTGGAGTACAGAGGCAAATAAATGAATGATGGGTCTTTGTCCCAAACATTATGGAGGGCACTGTACATGTACAGGGCTTGGTGTAAATGTAAAATTGTCCCAAGTGTGTGTGTGTTAATGTGCGGGGATCGCTGGTCGGTGCTGACTCGGTGGGCCGAAGGGCCTGTTTCCGCGCTGTATCTCTAAACAAAACTAAACTAAACTAACCCTGGGGTCAATACTGAGTTCATCTGCTCTCTGTGTAGAGTTTGCATGATCTCCCTGTGACCACGTGGGCTTCTTCTGGGTACTCTGGTTTACTCCCACAACCCAAAGACATGCGGGTTTGTAGGTTATATGACCTCTGTAAAGGTGCACTATTGTGTACGGAGCAGATGAGAAAGTGGGATAACATAGAACTAGTGTGATCAATGGCTGGTGTGGACTTGCTGGTTTGAAGGGTCTTTTTCCATGCCCTGCCTCTAAACTAAACTAAATTAAATAAAAATTTCCAGTGCCTATTTTCCATAGAATTAATCTTTTAGATTTTTGCCTATATTTTGATTGTGCTTTTGTATTGGTATTATACTCCCTGTGGTGCTTAGAGTGTTGAATTCCTGTAACATTTAAAAACACTTACCAATTATTTTTTTCTCTGTGCAATTCCTGGTACAAGACAAGAAACATTTGCTTTTCTGACCTATTCTGCATCCCATTGCTCTTCATCCACCCAGCATCAGAACCCCACAACTGGGCAATGTTGAACACCAAAAATTTACGGCATGATGGCCAGAAATGCAAAAAAAAAACATTAAATGAGATACATTGACTGGATAATACAAACTTGCATGTTATCTCTTCGGATGAGTTAACATTAATTATTAGTTAGCACAGACTTGCTGAAATATGGCTTGATAGAATCATAGAGTCATGAAACTGGACAGCATCGAAATGGGCCCTTTTACCCACTTTGTCCATTCCAACCAAGTTGGCTTAATGGGCCTGTCTCACTTAGGCGATTTTTTAGTCTCCTCAGTCGTGCAAGAAGTCTTTCTGGTCACCGCTAAATTTTCAACATGTTGACATTTTTCGCCGACAGTGCATTTGACGCCAATGAGCATAGCTTGACTTCTCCTGACGTAGGTGCTGTTGTAGGTTGTCGCCAGGATGACGTAGGTTGTCGCCGGTTATTCGGCGACCTGCTAAGACTATGACAGTCGTCGGCAGGTGCCTAAAAAATCACAAAGTGGGACAAACCCATAAGGGTGTAGGTTTGTTCTCGACCTGAAACATCACCCATTCCTTCTCTGCAGAAATGCTGCCTGTCCGCTGAGTTACTCCTGCTTTAAGTGTCTATCTTAGGTTTATTATTGTCATATGTACTGAGGCACAGTAAAGAGGGTTGTTTTGCATGCTATCCAATCAAGTCAGATAATATTATACATAAGTGCATTCAAACCTAACTTTAGAACAATATGTAGTGTGGAGGAAGATACAGAGTGCAGAATATAGTTCTCAGCAATGCAGCACTATTTTGCCTCCATTTGACTAAAGCATTCCAATCCGTAAATCTATCCAAATGTCCTTAAAAGTCATAATTGTATCCGCTTCTATAGCTTCCTCTAGCAGCTCTTTCCAAATACAGACTGCTCTTTGTGTGAAAAAGTTCCAAGGGTCCTTAAATATCTCCCCTCCCATCCTAACCCTAAGCCTTCTAGTTTTAGAACCCTCTACCCTGTGAACAAGACCATGAGCATTCACTTTGTCCATTCCACCTAATGATCTTGTACTCCTCAATAAGGTCACCCCTCAGTCTCCAACACTCCAAGGAAAAAAATTCCGGCCTATCTAACCTCTCCCTAAAACTCAAGCCACAAGCCCAGGTAACGTGCTGGTGAATCTCTTCTGCATCCTTTCCAAACTAAATTACATCATTCCTATAGCTGGTTGACCAGAGCTGCGCACAATTCTCCAAGTATGGTCTCACCAACGAGTGGTACAGCTGCATCAGGATGTCCCTGGATTCAGCTTGCATTGTAACCTCCTGCATAGCTCTCCTGAAGGAGTCTTGGAAGCCAGAACCTGCAGAATGGATTCTTGTCTACCACGAACCTGCTTAAAAACAGATAGTTAAAAATTGTTGGAGTCCATAAAGTTTGATATTAAAGCATGAACTTTCAACCTAATTCATACTCAGCAGTATAATCCATTTGTATTTGCACTTTATAATAATTTTCCTTTTCCTTTATTTTCTGCGAATCTAGCTGCAGGCATGGTGTTACACATGATATCAATGTGCATAGGTCTTTTTTGTTATTTAAATCCTTTTTACTGATACATTGATATGTGTATTGCATATCTTTGTTCTGAATTCCTGCAATTTGTGTTCATATCTTCAGTTCGGAAATAGATTCAAAACTTTACTTCAACCAAATTTGGCATAATTTCTGCATCTTTACCCACACCATTCTTTTAACCATGCCATCGAAAGAATGAGCCTACACAAAATATAATTTTCTTTATCGCTAAAATAATTCTTCAGTTTATATTATAAAAGATTGTCTTGCTTTTGTACAAAGCATTTCACAATCTAATATGTCCCAGGTGGTATCAGTGCAAGAAATATGACAGTCAAATTTCACATAGCAAGCCGGCATATAATCATAGAGTCATGGAAACAAGTCCTTTAGCCCACCTTGTCCATACTGGGCTAGTCCCATTTACCTAAATTTGCATTATCCCTCTAGACCCTTCCTATCCATATATCTGTCCAAATGTATTTTAAAAGGTGTAATTGTGTCTGCTCCTATAGTTCCCCCTGGCAGCTTATTCCAGATATGGACTATCCTCCAGGTGAAAAGGTTACCACTGAGGTCCCTCTTAAATCCCTCCCCTCTCACCTCAAGCCCATGCACTCTAGTTTTAGAATCTTCCACCCTGGTAAAAAGCATGTGAGCCTTCTATTTATCTATGCCCCTCTTGATAAGGTCACCCCTCACCTTTCTATGTTCGAAAATGAAAATTCCCAGCCTATCCAACCTCTCTCTATAACTTAAGCCCACTGAGTTGGACATGCTCTGGTCATTTATTCCATTTATCTATTTTATATGTTAGCTGCACCTTAAATGCCGATCAGGTTTCTCGTGGATCTCACCTACTCTTCCTCAAATTATATGACAAAGAAGTGCTCAGATCATGTCTGCAAGTCTCTAAGTCGGACCGAGAGCTTTGCACACCGCCACTGAGGCAATACGTTGTTATGGAGATTTTGCAATCAAGTTTCAAGCCACATGAGCTTGTTACTTTAGTTATCTGCAGTGTTTATTGAAAAAAGAAAATTAACTTACACAGCAATACGGATTAGTGTAAGTGGCAAGAAACAGCTGCAACCAGTAGTAAAGGAATGAAGTCAACATGAGATACTCACAAAGCAGGAGGAGCAATTGGAAATTATTGGAAAAAGATGCCTCAGGTCATCCCTCGATTACAGACGGTGGACTGACGTACAGCCCATACACGTGAACAAGGGTTTGAAAGGTGACGTGATGGATTTGCTGGCTGGCTGCTGGGTCACAAGTGACTGTTCTTGATACTAGCTTGGATTTTGGTCCATTACACTCAGGAATAATATATTCTAGTTACAATGTTGATGTCAATTTGGTGAATGTGCCGAGACGGGCCACCAGCAGTGTCCTTATTCAAACTATCAATAGCATTTAAAACTATGTCAACAGTAAAATCTCCAGGCTATCTATTCCTATGGAACAATCCACCTCTGTGGGTAACTTCTGCCGTATGGAAATTTGGTCCACAGTCAGATATCTGAGTTATGAACAGTTCTCAGGAATGGCACCCATCCATAATCCAGGGTGGGCCTGTGGTAGTGTCCAGTCATAAGTGAAATGCAACAGAATAACTCGCATTAATGAACAGTTAAATGCAATCGATCAAAGTCAGCCTTCTGAGTAAGTGTATTAACTTCAGCAAGTGTATTGACTATCTAAGTGCATTGACTTCAGCACAGAATTTATGAATTATTCTGTTTCAGGAAGATACCTTTTAAGGTGCAAATCTTGGAGTTGGTTGCATTTGGAAAGAGTAATCCACAAAGATCCAACAATCTCTGCAGCATTGATTCTGTTTTTCTTGATCCAACACATCATCAAACAGACAAAAGGACACAATGTGTTGCAGTAGCTCAGTGGGTCAGGCAGCATCTCCGGAGAATATGGATGGGTGACATTTCCGATCGGACTCGTGTTCATCATCATCAAAAAGCCAATTCAGCCAACTACGCTGAAAAATTCTCAGAGACAACAAATCAGGAAGAAAAATATACAATCCTTAATTCACATTTTAAACCAAATTAAATAATAAAACAGCTGCATGCTGAAATAAAAACATCATTATTAAAAATTAAGTAATATTTAATATCCATTGTATAGTACAACTATTAGTTTAGTTTAGAGATATAGCGCTGAAACAGAATCCTCAGCCCACCAAGAGCTAACCAGCGATCGCCCGTACACTCGTTCCATATCCTTCTATTCCCTGCATATCCATGTGCCTATCTAAAATTCTCTTAAAAGGCACTGTCGTATCTCCCTCCACCACCACCCCTGGCAGCGCATTCCAGGCTCCCAGCATTTTCTGTGTAAGAAACCTGCCACACAAGTTCTCTTTTTAACTTTCACCTTCCAACCTTAAAACTATGCCCTTTAGGCAGGCATATCACACACCTTCTTTTCCACTTCTTTATGGACTTCTATCTATTTCTATGCTGATTTAGGTTTAGGTTTATTATTGTCCTGTACTGAGGTGCAGTGAAAAGCTTTATTGTGCATGCTATCCAAACAGATCAGATATACCATATATAAAAACAATCAAGTCAAATGCAATCAAGTATAATAGATAGAGCAAAGGGAAGATACCGAGTGCATAATATAGTTTGCAGCATTGTAGTGCATCAGTGCCATAGACAACATCCAATGTTCCCAGTGGTGTAGAGGTGTATTGGACAATACCTTAGCTTATAGAAGAACAGAAGCCTGATAACAGATGGGAAGAAGCTTTCAGGGAGCTATGGTCTTTGACCCCACGATCCCTCTGTACATTAATGCTGTTGTATCCTGCCATTAACTGCTTCCACTCTCCTTACATTCGACCTCCCACAGTGCAGCATCTCACACTTGCCTGGATCAAACTCCATCTTCCATTTCTCCATCCATATCTGTAACTGAACTGAACCCTTTGAAAGCCTACCTACCTCACTCTCTGCTACCCCACCAATGTTTGTGTTGTCTCAAATAACTAACAAACCCACCCAAAATAGTGACAATAAAGGCTATCTGTATCTGTATTTATATATATCACCAACAACAGAAATCCCAGTGAAAATCCTGTGGAACAGCAAAAATAGCCAAAATTACACCCTCCCACCACTACCCCTGTCTTGTATGGGTACGCCAGTTCTGAATCGAAACAACTAAGATACCGTGGAACCCATGCATCCTAACCTCAGGGTCAGTGTACCATGAGTGGCATTGTTAAATGCCTCACTAAAGTCCATGTAGGCAACAAGACATTGCCCTACTCTCACCAATCACCTTTGTCACTTCCTGAAAAAGAAACTCAGTCAAAAAGCATGAACTTCCACCAATAGTTAATTTTTCAAGTAAGTTTGGAGGAGGATGCAAAACAATAGATCCCACAGAGCAGGAGGAACACTGCTCACAGGTTGTGTGAACTGTGCCTGTGCATATTGCAAGACCTACTGGCAATCTTATAACAAGAGCGAATGTTAACAGTTTCATTGTCATGACAACCACAAAATCCAGGCCAATATTTTTTAAACCACCTGATTAAACATCACTGATTGATGCTGTGATGAACCAGAAAAGGGAGCAAATGTAATTGGAGTTATAAAAATCACAAGCCAACAACATAGCAAGCTTCTTTTGTGCCAAAATAAATCAAATATCAGTGTTCAATCAGATATCCAGGTCAGAGCTTCCAGTTTAACAGGATATGGTGTAGGCTGTCCCCAGGGAGAGTGTTCAATGATGTTCCATGCTCTAATCTTCATCATCAGAGAAGGTGCTAACATTTAACATGATGTTCCAAAGTGGTTGATGCTAGTCCAGAGTGTGTAGTCACGGTTTGAACCAGGACTATTGTAGAGAATATTGGCGTGCTTCCAAGCACGAGACATCTAGGCTGCGGTGTGGTCAGGGAAGAGTTTCTCCGATGGTCCAAGACGGTCTTCCAATCTAGAGTCAGATTGATAGGAGATTAAGTCAGCAGGAATCAGTATCTTTGCAAATGCGGCACTTGAAATCTCTGCAGTTTGCATGTGTAGCACTTATATAGTTAGGGAAAGGTAAATAGGGCATTGATGCAGAAAACATTATTACAATAAGTTTCATCATAAGTCTAACTGGATATCAATAAGCATGTTCCGTATTCCGAAAAAAGCAAGGAATCATGAGATTTGTCAAAGGTCATTCGTGATAAAGAAAACGCGAACGCAGCGCTGTATAAACTGTGTATATATGGGTAATTATTCTACCAATGGATTCATCTAGAATTCTGTCAACTCAATAGCTTCCTTTCTTGTCTGCTGTTCACACACTACTTACACAGTCACAGTTCTAGTTCAGTTCATTAATCTGCAATTATGAGATATTCAAAAAGTTAAAAAATTATTATTTTCGTGTAATCCTTAATGTGTTTGCTACTGGAATAAGAAAATATTACTTGTGTTTGAAACATTTTCTATCTTTATTCATAATTTATGTGTAAAAATATATTTAATCTGAAGCAGGCAGCGACTGTATCAGTGTGATGTGGGCTGATTCTTTACTTACAGGCGGTGTTAATGTACCATTAAGACAGGGGTCGGCAACCTTGGGCCCACGAGCCGGATCCGGCCCGCAACCCAAAATCATCCGGCCCGCAGGCGTATTTTTTTAGTGACTAGAATGTTGCTCTTGCCTTCAGTGGGACCTTGCCCAGAGTTGTCCCAGTGCTCGGGCAAGGCAGCTCTCAGGGACGGTTTTGACTGGGATTGGTTTACATTGTGAAGTTCACTGTGCCTGAGTTATTGATCAGAGTGAACATCCGCTCCTGTGGACACGTCTCACTGTGAAGTCTTTTACAGACGGATTCCACAGCCTGTTGGTCAATAATTGGATCGATCTCATGAACCAGTGGCCACGGATCTACCAGCGTGTGTTCTTTCCGAACTGAACTCACTGTGGAATGAATCCATTAACAGAGACTCTATGCTGCTGGATTCTAAATTGTCCCTGCCTTCCCTCTGGAACCCTCCTCATCCCCATTAGATGCCGAGTTCCCAGAGCCCTGGTTAAACGCGGCCGGTCATGGTTAAGTCTGTGAAACCAGCCCCATCAGAGACTGTGGGCAGGATTAACAAAAGAAAGGACCATTCCACCTATTGTAGCAGGTGGCTGTTCGTGAGGAGTGTGAGAGAGAGAGTGGGGGAGTGTGGGGCGAGATTTAATTTCTATGAATGTAAATGATGGACCCACAAGGAGAGAGGGACAAGTGTTGGTGTCAACTGACGACAGCAATAAAGGTGTGTCTGGAGGAGGTGTAAAAAGGAGGTAAATGGAAGAAGGAATAGAAGTCAGGGGGTTGTGGTGGAAGGACAATACTCAGACTGGAGGTCTGTGACCAATGGAGTTCTACGCTGAGACATCTGTAGCTTGTGATATATAAAACGACTTAACCTTGAACATAGGTGAGTTAGTTAGTAAATTTGCAGATTACATCTTGGTGGATTTACGGAAGGCTGTCAAAGTAAACAGCGGGATATAGATTAACTACAGAAATGGGTGGAGAAAAGACAGATTGACTTTAATCTGAGCGTGTGTGAGGTATTGTACTTTGGGAGGTTGAACGTAAGGGGAGGGATGGGAGATTTCAACCTTCGTGTGGTCCACCATGTTTCGACGAATGCAATCAACCTGGCGTGCACAATTAAATAAGATCAAATAGAACAAGTTGTGCAACAACTTTAGGCTGTGCACGCCATACGCAGAAGAAGAACATAAGGGGAAAGTATACAGTTAATGGCAAGACCCTTAACAGCAAAGATGTACAGAGGGATCTTGGGGTTCAAGTCCGTAGCTCCCTGAAAGTGGCAACACAAATAGATTAAGTGGAAGGGAAGGCAAATGGTATGCTTGCCTTCATTGGTCAGGGTATTGTGTATAAGTCAGGAAGTCATGACGCAGCTTTATAGGACTTTGATTAAGCTGCATTCTGGAGCATTGTGTCCAGTTCTGATCGCCCCTTTATAGGAAGATTGAGGAGGCTTTGGAGAGGGTACAGAGCAGGTTTACCAGAATGTTGCCTGGATTTGAGAATATTTGCTACAAGTAGAGTTTGGACAGATGGATTGTTTTCTCTGATCTTTGGAAGGTGAGATGAGACCCAATAGAAGTATGCAAAATATGAGACACTTAGATTGGGTGGACAGTCAGACCCGTTTTCCCAGGGTGGAACTGTCAAAGGCTAGAGGTTTATTTGAAATAAGCACAAGGATATGCAGGGAATGGATTGATATGGATCACATGCAGATGGAGGCGATTAACTTGGCATCAGATATTGTGGGCCGATGGGCCTGTTCCTGTGCTGTACTGGTCTACGTCAGAAAATAAAAATAAATAGTTGGATGATGAAGGTTGAGGACTGCAAGACTGATATATGAAAATGCTGGTTTTGCTGTTGAATTCTGCGAGTTGTAACATGCCCAGATGATCTGTTGTTCTTGGAGCTCCATTGTTACATCGTAGGAGGCCAAATATGAATGTGGGAGTGGGATGCAGAATTAAAATGACAAGCAATTAACAGCTCAAAATCTTGCTCGAGAAATGAAAAGGGGTCACCCAATCTGCATTTAATTGCCTAAAGTAGAGGAAACTACATTGTGATCACCATTAGAACGGAGACGAGGAAACACTTTTTCTCACAGAGAGTGGTGAGTCTGTGGAATTCTCTGTCTCAGAGGGCGGTGGAGGCAGGTTCTCTGTATGCTTTCAAGAGAGAGCTAGATAGGGCTCTTAAAAATAGCGGAGTCAGGGGATATGGGGAGAAGGCAGGAACTGGGTACTGATTGGGGATGATCAGCCATGATCACATTGAATGGCGGTGCTGGCTCGAAGGGCCGAATGGCCTACTCCTGCACCTATTGTCTATTGCCTATTGTCATATGCCAAATCAGGAGACAGAATTGCAGTCATTTTCTCAGGGAAGAGAATTCTAAAACTAGAGAACATAGGCTTAAGGTGAGAGGGAGAGATTTAAGAAGGACCTCACGGACAACTCTTTCACTCAGAGAGACGTCGGTATCTGGAACAAATTGCCAAATAAATGGATAGGAAGGTTTTAGAGGGCTATGGGCCAAATGCAGGCAAGTGGGACCAGCCCAGTATGCCAAAAGGTTAGGCGTTTCAACTCCTGGGGTTATATTGAGGATGTCAGCCAAGGGGTGGCATGTTGGTGGAGGTGGAAGAGTGGACCAAAATAAAGTCGCAAATAAATTGAGATGGAGATTATAATTTTAAAAGCCATGTCGATTTCCAAATGGGGCAGCACCATGGCACAACAGTAGAGTTGCTGCCTTACAGTGTCAGTGGTCTGAGTTCGATCCTGACTATGAGTGCTGTCTGTACAGAGTTAGTACGTTCTCCCTGTGACTGAATGGGTTTTCTTTGGCTGCTCGGGTTTTTCCCAATTGGGTTCGGTAAGTTGTAAACAAATTGCCCGTAGTGTGTGTAGGTTAGTGTATGAGGTCGGTGTGGTCACCGTGGGCCGAAGGGCCGGTTTCGGCGCTGTATGTCTAAAGTTTAAAATTGAACCAACCGAATAATGTGAAATATCAATCAGTGTTGGTTGAAGGCAATAGAATGTGGCGATAATGTTTACATCTCATCGTCAATCTTGAATGGTACGATTCATTGATTGATTCAATTTCAAACACTCATCTTCTCGACCTCGTTGTGATCCATATGACCTCATTTCCTGCATATCCATGTGACCAATGCCACAATCATCCCGCCCTCCACCAGCACCCCTGATAGAGTGGTCCAGGCTCCCACCACTTTCTGTGTAATAAATTTGCCCTGCACATCTCCTTTAAATGTTTCCCCCTTCACCTTAAAGATATGCCCTCTAGTCCTTGACATCTCCACCCAGGGAAATAGATGCTGACTGTCCACCCTATCCATGCCTCTAGTAATTTTAATAAGTTCCATCAGGTCTCATGGGATATGGATTATGGATCAGGTCTCATGGGATATGGATCAGGCAGGTGAGAGTCTGTCTTGGCATTCTGTTCGGCACAGACATTGTTGGCCCAAAGTCCAGTGCTGTACTGTTCTAGGCTTTATGGCTCCCCTCAACCGCCGACATTCCAGAGAAAACAAGTTTATCCAAGGTCTCCTGTAATCCGGGCATCATTCTGGTAAACCTCTTCAGCACTCTCTCTAAAGCCTCCACGCCCTTCCTGTAATGGGGCGGCCGCAACTATTAATTAACCTACATTTAGAAAGGTAATTTGCCATGCAAAATTATTTGAGCTCACCTGAGACTAATAGTTTGGATTTAACTAAACCCCTTTCTTTCTCTTTTAATTTGTCTGCATATACAGTTTGGATTAATTTTTAACATAGTCAAACAGCATTGAATCAGGGCCATCAGCACAACTTTCCCGTGCCAACCAAGATGCCCCATCTACACTGGTCCCACCTGCCCTTGTTTGGCCCATAACCCACTACACCTTTCCCATCCATGTACCTGTCTAAATGTGTAGTACCTGCCTCAACGACCTCCTCTGGCAGCTCGTTCCATAGATCCACCACCGTCTGTGTGAAAAAGTCCCCCCTCAGATTCCTATTATGTAAATCTTTCCCCTCTCACCTTAAATGTCTGTCCTGTGGTTCTTGATTCCCCCACTCTTGAACCTTCTAAGATCACCCCTCATACTCCTGCACTGCAATGAATAAAGACCTAGCCTGCCTAACCTTGTCTTAATAGGTCAGGGTCTCGTCTTGGCAACCTCCTCGTAAATATTCTCTGCACTCTCCAGCTTAACAACATCTTTCCTATAGCAGGGTGACCAAAGCTGAACATAGTACCTGGTACTCCAAATGTGGCCTCACCAACAGTTTGGATTCTTTAGTAACTTTTATCTCACATTCTCTCCAGGATTACACCTCAGATTTCTTTGCATTCTTCCATTAACTTCCAGTAACCAGTGGAGGGATATGGCCAAACACGGGCAAATGGGAGTAGCGTAGATTGCACATCTTGGTCAAAATGGACGAGTTGGGCCAAAGAGCCTGTTTCTGCGCTGTATGTCTCTTGTGGTTGATAAGATTAACTGTTCTCCAAAAGCTGTTACTCGTCAGCACTATCACATCAGGAACATTGTTAAATTGCCCCGTAACCTAGAAAGGTTTTGCTGCAATAAAGGGAGTGGAAGTCTGGGCATTGGCATTTTCTCTCTCTCTCTCTCAGTGGGAGATTGAGAGAAACTGAAGTAGTATTAATCACAGCATGATTGGAGTGCGTAGAAAAGAGGGATTTTAGACAAAGTCTTGCAGGGTAATTGATGCAAGGGAGTTGAACGTGGGAGGAGGGGAAACAAAGCAATTACCTGTTCCAAGTGCTGTGCGAGGGCTTAAACACTATTTGGTATCATAGGCTTTTAACAAGCCAGGAGTGTCCTGCCCTGTGAGCACATTACTGAAAATATACCACAGTCCATTTTATGCACACTTTGTACTGGAGCTTTGTTAACATGCTGCTGATCTTTTTGTGAAAACCCCTGCAATTTTTTTTTCAAAAACAAATATATTATTTGTATTTGAAATTATATACAAGGTAAATACCATGCAAATAACTCTTCATACATCCCTAGTGTCTATACATTCAGTAGTGTCATACTCAGTAATTCTCGCACCTATCTTTAAACAAGATAGCCTTGCCACTCATCTGCCCCCCTAGGGTGATATCCCTTCCTTTATTTGAGGGGTGTCCCCACCCGACTTTGCCCATCAATGTCCAGCAGCAGAAGGGCCCCAGACTGTGGCCCTTCCCCCACGGCGCCATGCAATTGGCTTCGGTGAGTCCCTCAGCATGTACCCCACAATCTGGAATGGGCCAGTCGGCAACATTCCCTGATGGAAATCTCACTGTGCTGGGAATCCAACAGGTTTCAAGCAGACTAATGTGTGTCTTTCACCGAAGTGATGGCCTTCCAGCAGCCCTTAATGTTCGGCTCTAATTGTGTCCCTAAGAACAGCAATTATTTTTCTCCCTCAACCTCCAACTTCCATTTAACCGAGACCTGACTATAGACCCTCTTACTGCAGCAAACTCTGGCATTGCAGAAGGATTGAGAAGCATTTCAATAGTTCAATGGTCAATAGTTATTTTATTGTCACATGTACTTGGATACTGTGAAATGCTTTATTTTGTATTCAATCCTGTGAAATTCGTATACAGAAGCACAATCATACAAAAGTACGAGTGCGAGGATTATTAGTAAGAACAATAGAGTTTCCTGAGGCAGTACACAAAGAGTCGCCACCTTTCCAGTACCATTTTGTACCTTTCAAATACCAAGCACTTAAAAATATCGGGCGATGGCGAATTGTCCCGTGGCCATTAAAGCCACGCCGGGTGATGCAAGGTCGCACACCGGGTCTTGGTGTTAGAGCCCCCGGGCGCTCGCAGTCCCGCAGCCATTCCAAGCCGCGCGGGGCGATGCTGTAAGGCCCCGCTCCAGGAGCTCTTCAACCCCGCAACTCGGGCGGGAGAAGTCGCCGCTGCGGAAGCCCCGAAAAGCGGTCACCCAGCAGGGACCTGCGGGCTCCCGGTGTCACTGTCCGCCAAACCCGCAGTTGCAGCCACCGAATCTCCGGGGGTCGGGTCGCAGCAGCGTCCACCACAGCTCCACCCGCTCTGGACTCGGCCAGCTCCGCGACGGTGAGGTGAGTAGTCGGCACCAGAGCCCCCGGTCTTCCTGTTGGAGGCCGCTCCTCGTTGCAGCCCCAACGACAACGGAGACCCGACAAAGAAAAGGCCGGGTCTCCCGTGCAGGGAGAGATTTAAAAGTTACCCCCTCCCCCCCACACCACCCCCACCCCCCCCCACACACATACCCCAACAAAAAATAACAAAAACTACATAAAAACATAGACATAAAATAATAAAAACGCAGACGGACTGCAGAGGCCGCTGCTGACGAGAGTCGCGCCGCCGCCGTCCACTTATCTTGGCTTTAAAGACCCATTGTCCAGGCGGTGGCACTGGGTCAACTTGGCCTGGCGATGATGCTGGTGTCCTCCATTGTGGATCCGTGCTGCTGCAGGCCACGTTTGAAATACTTGCTTGTCCGACCTCTGTGGGGCACCCGATCCACAAGATTCCTGGCTGCTGCAAGGCCTCCAGTGGCCCACTCTGCCAGCACCTCGTCCCGTGAGCACACTGTCCCCTCACCTCCCACAGCCAACGCGCTGTCTCCATGCGCCAGGGTCCCTCTCACAGCTGACCTCTGAACCCTTAGAGAGTTCCCAAGGGCACGGGAGATGAGACCACAGCGTGCTCACCAGCTCCAATCTTCTCTTTGCTAAATAGTGTATAGTGCGTCTTTTATTCAATCTGACTGAACAGTGCTTGGAAGTAAAATTCACTTGTCTTCCCACAAAGTTTTAATAACCCAGCAGATAACGTGAGATACAGAAAATATTTTAAAAAGTGAATGAATAATTTCATCTTAAGGGCCTGTCCCACTTTCAAGACCTAATTCACGACTTCTGCCGAGTTTGCCCTTGACTCATACTCGCAGCATCACCGTCACGAGGTCGTAGGAGGTCGTAGGTAGGTCGTAGCAGGTCGTGATGCTAGTCGTAGGTACTCATGGCATCAAGTAGGTCGGGGCGTTTTTTCAACATGATGAAAAATGTCCACGAGTAAAAAAGGTCGTGAAAGTGGGACAGACCCTTTACAAGTTGCACTTTACTCTAACTATCTTCATTTCAACTTGTTTTACAAGTCGACACAAAATGCTGGAGTAATACAGCGGGACAGGCAGCATCTCCAGAGTAAGGAATGGGTGACCTTTCAGGTTGAGGTCACTCTGAGTTACTCCAGCATTTTGTGTCTATCTTTGGTGTTATCCAGCATCTGCAATTCCTTCCTCCACAATATTTTCCAAGTAGTTCTGGGGATGAAATTGGACTTGGTGTTAATGAATTCAACGCATTATTCTCAGATTTTACATCTCCGTTGATTTCTTTTTCTTTACTTCATTTTAATGGGTTGCACACAATTCCTTTCAGACCCTCCTAGATCTAACCAAATCCCAAACTATTCTTCCTGATGGGAGCTCTAAATTGGCTGGAACATGCTTTACCATGTATCAAACTATGAAGGTTCTAAGCAATTGAAAGTTCTTTGTTATCATTTAGACTGAAATACCAAAATAGTTTTCAGTTTCTAAACCTTTCCTATCTATACATCTGTCCAAATGTCTTTTTGCTGTTTAATTATGATATTTACGGTGTACCATGTTTAGATATGTGTTTTGCAGCTGCAAGTAAGAATTTCATTTTGGGCCATATGACAATCCAACACTCTTGACTCTCTTGACTAGTTTAGAAGTCGTAATTATAACCACCTTTGCAGCCCAGGTAACTTACTAGTGAATCTCATCTGCACCCTTTCCAATGAATGACATCCTTCCTATAAGCCAGTGTTCCTGACGTCTGTCAGACGATTCCAAATTAAAACATTCAGATTGTGGAGCAAGGAATCGTCCTCAGGAAGTGCTGGAGATGGAAAACACGTTGGTAAAAAAAATGAAAGAGAAGGAAAGAGTTGATTTACTGATGAACAAAAACCCTGTGAACCTTCCCCTGTATTATGAAGAACAGAGAAGTTGTTTGGCTCCATTGTGACTTCCCTCTGTGACTGGCTTCCACAGGCTAATGATGAAGAGATGCATCTCATTAAAACTCAAATGTTCGTACAGCCAAAGAAACGGAAAAATGAGGAACAAGGATAAGGAAGTTTTGAATTTCAATTCTGGTGTCACACTGCCCATGTACTACATAGTCAAGGCATCAGACAATTACTTATTTATCAGTAAATGTTGCTTATGTGAGGAATTTAGGGTTGAAATCAAATCTTGTGTGCACACTCTTGCTATACGGAGCGCAAACACAAGATAGGGATTGCAGGCAAGGTATCACTTTACCAGCCTGCACCTTGATATCTGTGGCATCAAAATGGCCATCACACCGCCTCCACCTAACAGAGGGATGAAAGGATCTTGCTATAATTCCCCTAAATCCAGCTTTGCCTGACACATGAAGCCCTGTTCTCTCCCGAAGACAGTGTAACATCGGCTTTAGTGCAGCAGGTTCAAACTCATGCGGCGAAATATTGAAGGAACCATCGCCCTTGGCAAAAACCCTGCAGCTGAACACATCTGACCAGTTCAACTGGTGGTTCGGGAAAAGGCATATGTGGCTGCTTTAGTTCAAAGCACAGACTGCTCCTAAGCAAATGACCTAACCTTCCACATACAACCCGATGTCCTGATTAATTACAACAAATCTGCTCTGATACAGAGAAAAGGCAATGCTATCATTAATCCTTTAGCCCTGACCTACATTCAAAATGAACCAAAACAATGGTGATAATTGGTAAAAACAATGCTGCCTGCAACGTAAAGGTTGTGTGCTTTATCTATGTTCTGGTACCAACCATAACAAGTTGTGAAGTCTCAAAATTGATATACCCCTGAAGGTTAAGACACTTGATAATTAAAATTCAATCAATTAGCCATTGTGTTACAGAAAACACCTTAAACACAAGTTGTTGAAAGTATGAACTAATGTTCAATAATCAGCATGCATGCAGCTTTAACTTCTGTCTGCTTAATTGCTATTCACAATTTGCTGCTTAAGTGAATACCATTAATCCAATTTGTTTTACACATTTCTAAGGAACAAATGCATGACCAACCAGGATTCATCTAAAGCATACTTTAATATTTTGGCAAGAAATGCTCTCTCTGTTCACGCTTTTCACCACCAGCTTTTCCGATGGGTGCGGACAAAAGGAAAAGGAGGACATTGTCCTGTTGATTAAGTAAAGAGCTCATTAGAAAGAGCAGCAAGAGCCAAGAACCTGCATATGTATGAAGAACATAATCTGATTTTGCAACATAGTGAAAAGGGAAAATGACAAGTGCTAAGGGTTTCGTTTAATTACTTTAAGTGGTCCAATGCTGTTTGGGTAGAGAAAGCAACAGAAAGCATATATTTGTACAGTACACCAGTTGCAAAGGGTACCAGGCCCCATGCAAGATTCGTTCTCTCCACAATACAATGTTGTTCTCATTCACATGAAGAAGATGGTCAAATCCATCATTGCACCTTACAGAAATTACTGTAAACTGTTAAAGGAACTCACAAAAGTAAAACAAAGTAATTACAAACTCAAGACCTAAAAATACAGAAGTAAAATTGAATCTCCAGCTGGTTGGAAATGTAAACCTGTGAAGATTAACGTGACCCTTACATTAATTCTGTCTTTGTGTGATGACAATTGAAAAGCAAATTAATACATAACCTTTCTATACATTACGCTGCACTATGTAATTGGGTGCTAAATAAACCACCCCGACTTTGATGTGTGATTATCTAACATGTCTACATATTCTTTATGCATTTCCACCAACCTACCCTCTTAGCAGAGACACAAGGAACAGCTGATGCCGGAATCTTGCATAGAACACAAGGTAGTAGAACACAAAGCACTGGAATAATTCGTGGGTCAGGCAGCATCTCTGGAGAACATGGATAGGTGATGTTTCAGGTCGGGGCCCTTCTTCAGACTGAAGAAGGGTCCCGACCAGAAACCTATACAATCCATGTCCTCCAGAGATGCTGCCTGACCCACGAATTATTCCAGTGCTTTGTGTTCTACTATTATCTTCGAAGATTTCCACCCATTCTCCTTGCTTTATTTTCTAGTGTCATTCATCCCCCTGGCTTAAGAGTTGAGTGGTGCCAGCCAACTGGAGAGGAAAACGCCCAGAATCCAAACAGTCAAAGCGATCAAAAAATAAACTATGGCAGATCTGGAAATCTGAATTAAAGAGGAAATTCCTGGAAAGTCTGAGGGTCAGGCAGCATTCATGGAGTCTGAGACAGTGTTTACAATTCAGATCAATGATCATCAATTGCCCAAAATGTTCATTCTCTTCTTTTCTCCGAGGATGCTGCGTGACCTGCTGAATATTTCCAGCATTTGCTTCTTATACTTGGGTCACTATTTGCTGGCCAAGGATGTATCATTGCCTTGTGTTTTCTCCAAGTGTGATGGAGGGGCATGTTTAGGTTAGGTTTTGTTATTGACATGTGCACTGAGATACACCAAAAATCTACTGTCAAATCAGATCATACTGTGCATGAATACAATGCAGTCAATTGCAAGTAAAACAGGTAGAGCAAAAAGAAAAATACCAGAGCACTGAATATAGTTTCTCAGTTTTGCAGTGTTACATTTCCAGAGAAAAAATCGAGTGTCCACAATCAGGTAGGTTGGAAAATCGGGACTATACCCAAGCTTTTGGGAGGACCATTCAGATGCCTGATTCAGAGTGGGGAAATGCTGTTCCTGAATCTGGTGGTTTGGGCTTTCAAGTTTCTGTATCTTCTGCCCAACAGGAGCGGGGAGAAGAAGGAATGACCGGGGTGTGACAAGTCTTTGATTATGTTCGCTGCTTGAAATATTGATGGAGCTAATGATGGGGAATCTGGTCTGTGTGATCGGCTGGGCTACATCTACAACAATCTGCAATTTATTGTTGTCTTAGGCAGAGCTGTTCCCAAACCGAGCTGTGAAGCAACTCGACAGTATGCTTTCTGGCATACTGAAAGATATCTATAAAAGTTGGTAAGAGTCATTTTAGTTTAGTTTAGTTTAGTTTAGAGATACAGTGCGGAAACAGGCCCATCAGCCCACCAAGTCCGCACCGACCAGCAATCCCCGCATATTAACACTACCCTATACACACTATGGACAATTTTACATTTATACCAAGACAATTAACCTACAAGCCTGTACGTCTTTGGAATGCGGGAGGAAACCATAGATCTCAGAGAAAACCCACGCAGATCACGGAGAGAACGTACAAACTCAGTACAGGCAGCACCTGTAGTCAGGATCGAACCCGGGTCTCTGGCACTGTAAGACACTGGCCGTACAGCGGCGCCATCATTGGAGACATGCTTTTTGGCTTGTACCCTAGTTACAGTGAAGCACACAGCCTGCCACACCTGCCTGGGCATTCTAAGACTCATAACGGATACATATCTGAATTGCTGCATTCCCATTAACTAAGTGTTTGGAGCAGATCTCTCAGAAAATAATGATTTGTCATGGAATGTTAAGTGTATTAGCATGAGAGGACACACAACAGCCATTTTAAAGATGCTGCACAAATCAGTTTCACTGTAATGTAAAATGTTACCCTTGAAGGCATCAATGTTGAGTAGAGACACTGTGGGCTGAAAGGCCTGTTCCTGTGCCGTCCTGTTCTATGGTCTATGTTCTTTGATTACTGTAGTTACCCAACAGGCAGCATTTTGAATCCATGATTTTTTTAGCATTATACTTGTACTCCACCAGATTCAGGAACAGCTTCTTCCCCTCTGTTATCAGACTTCTGAATGATCCTTCCATAATCGAGGGTACTGCCTAATTCACCTCGACCCCATTGTGGACATTGGACTTTGCCTATGGAACTGATGCGCTACAATGCACTACAATGCTGACAATTAGATTCTGCACTCTGCACCTTTCCCTTTGCTCAATCTATTGTACTTGAGTTTGACCTGATTGTATTATGTATGGTATATCAGATCTGCTTGGATAGCAGGCAAAACAAAACGTTTTACTGTATCTTAGTACACGTGACAATAATAAACGTAACCCTAAACCTGTGTATGTTCTGTGCTGCTCCAGCTGATTAGCTGTACACCATATGGCATTATGACCACTATGGTCAGTTTAAAATAAATGTGAATTCTCCCTTATGCCTACCAGAAACTTTCAATTCCAGGCATTTCCCAATCAGTAGCTGCTAATCGATGCAGTAAAAATAAGCACGAGTCACTTACATTGTGGGGATGTACGGCGGGATGAGTAGATTTCAGGTTTGGGTATAAATTGCCTGGTCTAAGTCCCATCTTTAGCTCTGGGGCCAATGTCAATGACTGCCACCGCATCAAGTGAATATATTGAATGTTCACCCACTGAATTGATTTCTTGTTGGAGAGAGAGGGTCAAATCTAAAGCAGTACTCTTCAGCTAATTAATACGCTATGAGTGCTGGATGAGAGATTAATGACGAAATCACCTGCTTGAGCCTCATGCAGTTTGTTAATTAACAAAAGCTCAGGTTAAAAATATGTATTGAGGTAAATTGTTAAAACTTGTCAGAAAATTCTGACAAGTGCTTTTGTAATGTGATTTTATACTAAGTGCGCATAAAGCTCCCTTTTTCTACTTGTTTTGGAATTCCCACTGTGAACTGTAGGTGCTGGACTTACTGTTGATATATTAATTTTACTTTTCATCAATGTGTCACCTGCCGGCGCTGAAATGTCGGCCCTCATAATATAATAATCATACAGTGGAATGGAGCACAGGCTTAATTCCTGCAAATGGTGCCAGTCATTCCGGGTAGATATACCACTGACGCCCTTCAAGTTTTAATAAGCACCCGTTCTCCAGCTTCCTAATTAAAACTCAAAATTAAAAATTGTTCACATGCTTTGAAAAGCGGTCTTGTGGCCAATGGAAAATGTTCACCAAAGGTATTGCCAAGCATTCGAACCCCTGCTGTCAGTACAACACTTTTGGCCGATGGATCAAGTAGGAACAGAAACTACGCAGGCAAAATGTGCAAAGGAGAAATTCTCGGGTGGGCCTCTTTTATTTTGCGAACCCCATACGGTGTTCGATAACCCCATAGATGCCAACAGGGAAGCTTGGTTTATCATCATTCTCACAGTGCTGTATTGTGGCTGATACTGGGCTCTTGCCTCAGTATCAGCTGGGGGTACAGGTGCACAAGGGCACGCCCACACACACATGCATATGCACACACATCCACACACACACGCACATACACACAGGTATAACCACATAAGCACATACTCACGCACACATACACACACACACACACACACACACACACACACACACACACACACACACGCACACGCACACGCACACACACACGCGCGCGCACACACACACACGCGCGCGCGCACACACACACACACCTCTCCCTTGTTACCACCACTTCCAGCAGGGAGGGGCACACAATGCCTTCAGAGTGGCCTCAATGTTTGCAACTGAGACAATACACTTTAAACGACTGTTGTCATCAAAGCCTCACATTCAGTTAAATCCGAGGAGATGAAAAGAGGTCAGGACTGATCCTTTTCACCCTCACTGCCACAGGTGTTTTTTTTTCACCAACAAGAGGGTATTTGCTGCTTAAGGGGAAATGCTATTGATGGTAAAATTAACAAGTTATCTTATCAACTGCCATAAGCCTTAAAGTCTAATTAATTTGAGGCTGATCAATTGCCTTGAATGAAGCATCGATTTCTCCAGCCTTTTCAAGTTATGAGATGTTGGCTCCTGTCCTTTTGTGCACAAGCAAGCTAGGACACGTCTTTAGAAAGATGCTGTATGGCCTCATTTACCTATCTAGATTAATCAACCGCATTATCTTTAAACATTCTTTAATACATATTTATTCCAGCGGATTAAAACAAAACAAAATGGAGCTTTTGAACCCTTGGCGTCAGCTGATCTTAGGGGTGAACGGCAATGTTACTGGAATGAACTTATCTCTTAAATCCAGTTGGCTAGCCTTCATCTTCAAATGTTGACCCGAGAAAGAGGTCAACTGCTTCTTTTAATAAACAGCTGCTTGATGTTTCTGGGCAAATGGACAGACCTGCAATCTTTCTGTGAAACTAGGTATCAGTCGCAACACATTGCAGTGTAACAGTTGGACATTTTGGTGCAAACCGCACTAATGCTTCTTTGTTGCGGTGAATGTGGTGGAGAGGAGGGAGAGGGAAAGCGAAGCTGACATTTCATCATTCACCTCATTCGCTCCAAGCTAAAAAAGTTGAGACACAATGTAGTGCAGATGCTGGAATCTTGAGTGAAACACAAAGTGATGGAGGAACTCAGTGCGTTAGACAGAATCTCTGGAGGCAACGTTTCGTGTCGGGACCCTTCTTCAGACTGAATTGAGGACAGACCAATCCGAAATGTTGTCTGTCTATTCCCTCCACAGATGCTGCCTGACCCGCCGAGCTCTTCCAGCACCTTGTATCTTTCTTCCCAATTCCACCATATGCAGTCTCTTATGTCTCCTATCGCTCTAAGCAATTCAAGAGTAAAATTAAGTTAGTATGAAGCCCTGATGCAAGGCTTCTAACATCTTGAGGAAGAAAGGAAAATCAACAAGCTTGTAATGGGATCGTGCCAGGCATATTGAATAATCTGCATAGCAATAAGGGAACACCATGTATTAGTGGAGGGGCATCGATTTTAGTGTAATTTAGTTTGGCTGTGATATAAAGAGGCCTCGAGTTAGCTTCAGCACAATAGTTCATGATTTACTCAGCACGAGAGTAAATGATCGTCAAAATCCAGAAATTAAATGACATTTAATCCCGTGGTATTTCCTTACCGCTGCGTAGAATAATCATACTGTAATGCCTGGAACTTTTATATGTGAAATAAATATTCTTTGAGAGCCCTAAAATCCTTCACTTTTTAAAACACTCTTCTTCCAAATTGGGCACATCAATGTGTTATAATTTGCATTGAGACAAAACAAGTACCAATTCATTTTATAGTTTAATTTGAAAGTTCTTTTCACTAAGCTACAGATTCTAGTTCCATCTTTTCAATTGTGCTAAATCAGTTTTCTCAGCAGAGTAAAATGCCTGAGCTAATCTGTTTGTCAACCCCCATGAGCTGCCCTGGTTCTGTACCGAAGCCTTTATTGAAATGGAGTTTGGACAGACTTTCGTTATATTCGTAGTGCCTGACTATTGACTACCCACAGCCATTCAGCAAGCCCCTTATTCCAATGTAAATACTCCTGCATAATGTTATGGGGCATTGTTTAACTTGTGCCATTCAGTCACCACTTCAATGCATTTAATTTTTAAGCATCTGTGAGAAAGCAAAATGTTTTTTTTTTTAAAGCCGTATACCTGTCAGATTTTAGATCAGAGTTGATATTATTAAAAACATTGTGTAAAACTACCGTAAACTCAGTTTATGGTTTAATAATCAACTCGTGGGAATCCTACGATGGAACCAATAAAGACCACAAATGAAACAATTGATTGATTGAAAGATACCACATGGAAGCAGGCCCTTCAGCCCATCTTGTTCATGCCGACCATCTACTTTATATTGTAATTGTATTTCCCATTATGTTATCCCACTTTCTCATCCACTGCTGACACATTTAGGGGCAAGTTACAGAAACAATTAACCTACAAAGCTGCATGTCTTTCAGATGCGGGAGGAAACAAGAGCACACAAAGGAAATCCACGTGGTCATATTCTTCTTCTTCTTCTTGCGTATGGCGTGCACAGCCTAAAGTTGTATGAAAACTTGTTCTATTTGATCTTATTTGATTGTGCACGCGGGGTTGATTGATTTCGTCGAAACAGGGCGGGCCACGTGAAGATTGCAATCTTCCACCCCGTGGTCATATTGAGAACGTGCAAACTCCACAGAGACAGCACCCAAGGTCAGGATCGAATTCAGGTCTCTGGCACTGTGAGGCAACAGCTCAACAAGCTGCGCCACAGTGTCACACTTATTGACATTAAATATGAACAATTGTACGATCGTTGACCCGCCCATGAAGCGGGACCCGGGGGCGTGAGGGGGGAACGAAGAAGGGCATGAGTACTTATTGTAACTTTGACGGTGCCTTTGTGGCGACTCTTCTGTGTACTTTGTATGCTAAAATTAAGAATTTCACTGTCCCCAGATACACGTGACAATAACATCATCAGCATCAGCATGCTGCCTGACACACTGAGTTCCTCCGAAACGTTGTGTTTTGCTCAACAATTTCTGAGAAGTGGTGGGAGAATTGGAATAGAGCCCAGTTCTAGTTAAAATTTAAAGAGGAAGGGGCAGCACAGTGGCGCTTCGGTAGTGTTGCTGACTTATAGCACCAGAAACTCGGTTTGATCATGACAGCAGGTGCTATCTATTCGGAGTCTGTACGTTCTCCCTGTGACCGTTTGGGTTTTCTCCAGATGCTCCGGTTTCCTCCCACAATCCAAAGACGCATAGGTTTGTAGGTTAATTGGCTTCTGTAAATTGTCCCTCGCATGCAAGATATAACTAGTGTACGGATGATCGTTAGTCGGCATGGACTCGGTGGGCCGAAGGGCCTATTTCCATGCTGTATCTCTAAACTAAGGGTCCTGACCCAAAATGTCATCTGAACATTCCCTCCACAGGTACAGCCTTACAACACATAATCCTCCAAATTTTCCACCACCTCCAACGGGATCCCACCACCAGCCACATTTTCTCCTCTCCATTCCTTTCCGGCGAGACCATTCCCTCCGCAACTCCCTGGTTAACTCAATTCTTCCCACGCAAACAACCTATCCCCAGGCACCTTCCCCTGCAACCTCAGAAGATGCAACACCTGTCGCTACACCTCCTTCCTCGACTCTGTCCAGGGACCCCGACAGGCCTTTCAGATTAGGCAGAGGTTCACTTGCACCTCCTCCAACCTCATCTACTGTATCCATTGTTTAAGATGTGGACTCCTATACATCGGCGAGACCAAACGTAGACTGGGCGATCGTTTCGCGTAACACCTTCGCTCAGCCCACGTGAACCTACCTGATCACCCGGTTGCTAAACACTTTAATTCTCCTTCCCATTCCTACACAGACCTTTCTGTCCTCAGTTTCCTCCATTGTCAGAGTGAGGCTAAACGCAAATTGGAGGAACAGCATCTCATATTTTGCTTGGGCAGCTTACAGCCCAGTGATATGAACATTGGTTTCTCTCACTTCAGGTAGCCCCGGCATTCCCTCTCTCTCTCTCTATCCCTCCCCCACCCAAGTCGCACCAGCTTCTCATTTTCACACAACAAACAGCTTACAATGGCCTGTTTCCTTTATCATCGTTACTTTTTTGCATATCTTTCATTCATTGTTCTTTATCTCTCCACATCACCATCTATATCTCTTGTTTCCCTTATCCCTAACCATTCTGAAGAAGGGTCTCAGCCCGAAACGTCACCCATTCCTTCTCTCCAGAGATGTTGCCTGACCCGCTCAGTTACTCCAGCTTTTTGTGTCTATCTTCGGTTTAAACCAGCATCTGCAATTCTTTCTTACACAGATGCAGCCTGATTTGCTAAATTCCACCAGCAATTAATTTGTTTTACTCCAGTTAAAACTCAATGTGTTAACACCACAGCATATCGGGTCTTTGATTACCTTTCACTATCCTGTTGAAAATCTCTCTAATGTTTCTTCTGTAACTCACCCTTCCCATCTATATATTCTCTGGTATTATGCTTACTCTTAACTGTCAGAAGACACCAGTAGTTTGAGCACAGTTAAGATAAATGTAATCCTAAATGCTCCTTGATTTGCTAATTTGTGCTAATTTGTACAATAATGAGGCACCGTTTAAAAACAAGACAGTTAATACCTGCTGTTTTCACACTTGCTATCTATTTTTTTCCTCTCTCTCCCTATTTAAATTTTTTTGGCTTTAATGTTGCTCCTGCCAAATTAATTAAACCATCAGTTTTCATTTCCAGAGGTCTTCGCTAATGTTCTCACCTGAAGGCTTTTCTGTGGACTGAACTGTGATTATTGATGCTTAGTGTCTTGTTTGCTCCGATAACCAGTTGGTCTCGTGGGTAAGGAAACCCTAGAAGGTGGTTCTCCACAATGGAGGTGCTAAATTCTGTTGACAGGTTCAATTTTCTTAGCATAAACCTCCCCACCTCCCCCATTAGCTGGAGGCTACCTTCTTTACAACTGCTTGGTGGCTCCACAAATCCACATGATGTAGTATTAGCCCCAAGAAACACTTGACTATTTGCATGCAGATTACTGCCAAATGAGTGGTTAATGAGCGCATATAGATGACAGAGGAAGCACCTGATTGCATAGTTAGTGCAACAAAAACACAGAGCAAAGCAAGGCCTCAACGCCATTATCATTACAATACAATCAAGTACAGCAGTCGTAGTGGAAAAAAATCCTTTCTATTCTCACTGCCTGCCTCATTCTAGCCTCCGCAGGTCAGCTGCAGAACTGATAACCTTTCCTGCCGACACATACATTTGGAATTGGCTCATCTAATTAAAAGCTCAGGGAGGTGTTGAAAAATACCAGCACATTTAAGCGAGCAAATGAGTTGCTCCTTCCCAACTAATGAAGCCAATGCGGGTCTGTCGTTGCTATTTGCTCCGGGAGGATGCAGACTCACTTAACATTTCAATAGGTTAATCAATGGACAAATTAAAGAGAGAAACTGGCTAACTCAGAAGCAACCAGCTCCAAAAACAATTAGTTCGTCCGACCATTAGCCGCACATTCTAAATGCAGCAGCTGTGCATTGACAAGTCAAGGTTAGATTCTCTGCATTTGCAATCAAACCTATTACTCTGACTTCTAAAATAATATGTGTTTAAAAAAAAAAATCCCTTCCTATGGCTTCAAAAATGATATGTGTATTTTTTGAATATTCCTTTTCGCTGGCTTCTAAAATGATGCGTTTTGTTAAATATTCCCTCCCTCAGGCTTCTGAAATAATTTGTGCTTTTTAAAATATTCTCTTTCTTTGGCTTCTAAAATGATATATGTTCTTTTAAAATATTCCTTTTCGCTTTTTGGAGGGAACAGCAGTATCGATTTTGGCGGCAGGCATTTATGAGGATTTTCAGCTGGAGAATTACTAACACTGACCATGCACTTTTAAATCAAAGTTCATCCCTCTCTTTGCCTCATTTCTTTTCCCAAAAATAAAATCCTTGAGTAGTTAACTAAAATACAGCATAATGGGTCCTCTTGTGAAAGGTAACATTGTCTCATATTGACTATGGTTCAGTTTGGTTTGGATTTTCTGAAATCCCCAGTTTCCTCCAAAGTAAACAGGAGAGGAAAAATCCTATCCCTGGTGGTGACATCTCTCATTAAACCTTTAAGCAAATACATTTTATGAGGCAGTATTTCAGTCGTAGATGACCATACAGCAAACTACAGATCTTGTGAGTAACAACCTTTCGGGATCACAAATCTTTTCAGTCGCTTATAATTGTAATTGTTGCTGCTGTACTCTATAAAACTACGTTAATGTTTTGCAGAAATGAAGAGGAAACAACGATTCATCTATTTCTGCGGTTTGTTTACAGAAGACTTAATGCAAAATTGTAGTTGGCTGCTAAGTGTTATTCCGAGTCATGTCATTCTCTTGTTACCACAGTGCTATTGAGGAATTTAAAGCTAAAAATAATAAGTGTCTATATACATTCAAAATGCTCACATTTGAAATCCAAGTTGGAACGATTCAAGAAAAAGTAAAATACTGCATAATCAACATGGTGATGTTGTAGCTTCACAGGTTATTTGTTGAAATGGGGATTCTGCTCCATGTTTCCTAAGATATTCAGGCCATAGAACAGTATAGCACTGAAACAGGCCCTTCAGCCCACGATGTTTGTGCCAAACATGGTGCCAAGTTGAACTAATCTCTACCTACATGTGATCCATATGCTTCTATTCCGTGCTTATCCATGTGCCTATAAGAGCCTCTTAAATGCCACTATTGTATCTGCCTCCACCACCACTGCCACTCCCCCATGGCAGCGCATTCCAGGCACCCGCCATTCTCTGTATAAAAATACTTGCCCCACACATCTCCTTTAAACCTTGCTACTCTCACCTTAAAGCTGTGCCATCTAGTCTTTGACATTTCCACTCTGGGAAAAAGGTTTTGACTGTCTGCCCTATTTATGCCTCATAATGTTATATTATTGAAGTGGAACTGAATCCTAACATGCACCTATGAGGACTTTCCTAAAGATATCATTAGGCAATGATAGGGATTGGGGTCCTATTAATGTGGCTTTTCCCAATTAAGCTGAAACTAATGGTACACACAAATGCTGGAGAAACTCAGCAGGTGCAGCAGCATCTATGGAGCGAAGGAAATAGGCAACGATTCGGGCCGAAACCCTTCTTCAGACTGATGGGGGGTGGGGGAGGCGGGGAGAAGAAAGGAAAAAGGAGGAGGAGGAGCCCGAGGGCTGAGGGAGAGCTAGGAAGGGGAGGAGACAGCAAGGGCTAACAGAATTGTGAGAATTAAATGTTCATGCCACCAGGATGCAGACTCCCCAAGCCGAAAATGAGGTGCTGTTCCTCCAATTTCCGGTGTTGCTCACTCTGGCCGTGGAGGAGGCCCAGGACAGAGAGGTCGGATACGGAATGGGAGGGGGAGTTGAAGTGCTGAGCCACCGGGAGGTCAGGTTGGTTAATGCGGACCAAGCGGAGGTGTTCGGCAAAACGATCGCCAAGCCTACGCTTGGTCTCACCGATGTAGATCAGCTGACATTTAGAGCAGCAGATTCAATAGATGAGGTTGGAGGAGTTGCAGGTGAACTTCTGTCGCACCAGGAACGACTGCTTGGGCCCTTGAATGGAGTCGAGGGGGGAGGTAAAGCGACAAGTGTAGCATCTTAGCTGAAACTAATTGCTGCTTCTACAAAGGAATATTTTGTTTCTTGGAGCAGCTAAAAATAATCAGTTGATACTCAAAAGTTAAGCCATCATGTTAATTTTGTTTTTAATGTTAAAATTTAGGGCAGAATCTTCTTCCAAATGTTCGTAACCAAAATTGAATTTGGACACTATTGTTATTTCAGATCTATGTGTCTTGTTAAATTCCCACCTTATTTAAACTAAAATACTTTATAGATAGAAGAGCAAAAAATGTGTGGTGAGCAGATGGATACAGATCATATTGTGTAGATCTTCTTGTTTCTTAAAGTCATCAATATACCTTCATAATTTTCAAACACAATCCAAAATGTTATGCTTTGCTTTCAGCTAAACATTATCATTAAAGAGCCATGTTTTCTTTTATGCAAAGGGACACCTTTGTTTTTAATTACAAGTTGAATATTCAGTTCATGTTTACAGAGCAATAAAAATAAGCTCATTATGATGCTGCTTTATTCGTGTTGTTTTTGAGGTTCATTTGTTTCATAATTGGAAAACCATTTTCCTCATTAACTTCAAACACCTTTATAATGACATTGATTATTAATGACCAACTTCTTTTAAACATTTCTTTCAATTTAGTGTAGGGCATGGAAACAGGCCCTTCGGCCCACCGAGTAGAGGGGTAGGCCATTTAGAACTGAGATGAGGAAAAACTTTTTCACACAGAGAGTTGTGAATTTGTGGAATTCTCTGCCTCAGACGGCAGTGGAGGCCGATTCACTGGATGCATTCAAAAGAGAGTTAGATAGAGCTCTTAGGGCTAGCGGAACCAAGGGGTATGGGGAGAAGGAAGGAACAGGGTACTGATTGTGGATGATCAGCCATGATCACATTGAATGGCGGTGCTGGCTCGAAGGGCCGAATGGCCTACACCTGCACCTATTGTCTATGTATATCTGTATCTATGTAGGCGTCAACTATCTATCACAAATTCACACTAGTTCTATGTTATCCCACTATCGCATCCATTCCCTGCACATTAGGGGCAATTTACAGAGGTCAATTGACCTATTAACCTGCACATCTTTACGTCTAAGAGCAAACCGGAGCACCTGGAGAAAACCCATGTTGTCACAGAGAGAATGTGCAAACTCCATACGGACACAGGCATCAATGGATGTTTTCAAGAGAGAGTTAGATTTACCGGTAGGTCTTAGGGCGAAAGGAATCAAAGGATATGGGGAAAAAGCAGGAACAGGGAACTGATTTTGGATGATCAGCCATGATCATATTGAATGGCAGTGCTGGCTCGAAGGGCCAAATGGCCTACTCCTGCACCTATTTTCTATGTATCTATGTTTTTATGACAGCACCCAAGGTTGGGATCGAACCTGGTTCTCTGATTCTGTGAGGCAGCATCTCTACCAGCTGCGCCACTATGTCGCACTTTAAAATACAGGTAAGTTATTTACACAGTGAAATATAACATTCATTCAAAGTCATTTAAAATATTCTTAATTGCAGTTGTGCATACAACAGTGACAACAAGTGAATATATTATAGATTCATGTTTAGATTTAGTGATATTTAAGCTATTTTGTTAATGTTTAACAGAACTCATTATGTACAAAAGTTATCAACTTTAATTAAGTATATCTGGCCCTTTCCAAAAACAAAGGGTTAAAGGCAGCAAATCCTTATTTTAATGTGATGAATTTGGCAAGCTCTTCACAATTACGATCACTTGTGTTCCCATTAACCAGATGACGAGTGCACATGGAGTTAACATTACTGCTCATCTAGAGGGTAAACTCCGACCAAACTGTTTGGGCAATCGACTTTTCCAACGTTGTGTTTAATATATCACTCTATGCCAGTAAGAGACTTTCCTGAACTTTGACATAATAATGATACTTCTTGTTCAAAGATATCCAAAATTTTAACATTTGATATAAATAAATAAAATTCTAAGAGGCAAACAGAACCCTTTTCCCAGGGGGGAAATACCAAAGGCTAGAGGGCATAGATTTAAGGTGCAAGGGGTAAAGTTTAAACGATATGTGCGGGGCACACTTTTCACACAGAGTGTGGAACCGGGAATGCGTTGCCAAGGGTGGTGGTGTAAGCAGATACGATCATTTAAGAGGCTTTTAGATAGGCGCATGGATATGCAGGGAATGGAAGGGATATGGGTCGTTTGCAGGCAGATTAGATTTGTTTATTTTGGCAAAGGGACAGAAGTTTAGGGGTAACATGAGGGGGAACTTCTTTATTCAGAGAGTGGTAGCTGTGTGGAATGAACTTCCAGTGGAAGTGGTGGAGGCAGGTTCGATTTTATCATTTAAAAATAAATTGGATAGGTATATGGACGGGAAAGGAATGGAGGGTTATGGTCTGAGTGCAAGTAGATGGGAGTAAGTGTTCGGCACGGACTAGAAGGGCCTGTTTCCGTGCTGTAATTGTTATATGGTTATATGGTTATAAAGTGTTCGGCGCAGACGTTGTGGGCCGATGGGCCTGGTCCTGTGCGATACTGTTCCACGTCCTATCACTAAAAAAGGGGATAATGATAAAAAATCAAACTATTTCCTTAAATTATGGAAAATCATTGCACATGAACTACGAAATAAATACTAATTATAATTAGTGTGTGGGGCTCTTGCTGAAACACAGTGGATTTTAGTGCATAGATGTGCCATATGTTCTGTTAAACAAAGTCAAAACATCAATGATGACCATGGGAAGGATGTGGAAGCTTTGTGGAGGGTGCAAAAGAGCCTCACCAGGATGCTGCCAAGATTAGAGGGTATTACCCATAAGGAGAGGCTTTGGCCATTGACAAACTTGGGTTGTTTTCTATGGCTGAGGGGAGATCAGATAGAAGTTTATAAAAATTATGAGAGACATACACAGGAGTGATAGAGTCTGTATCCCAGTTCGGAAAGGTCACATAATTAAGGGCAGAGAGGTAAGATGAGAGAGAGAAAGTTTAAAAGAGTTGTGCAAGATATGTTTTTTACACAAATAGTGGTAGTTGCCTGGAACATGCTGCCAAGGGAACTGGTGGAAGTAGATACACTATCAACCTTTACGAGGCATTTAGACACATGAACAGGTAGGGAATAGAGGAATAAGGACGATGTATAGCAGATTAAGTTAGTTAGATTGGCATTATGGTTGGAACAGGCTTGCTGGGCTGAAGGACCTGTTCCCATACTGCACTGTTCTATGTTCTTTATGGATTTCAGATTTTAAAAATACATTAATGTGAAGATGCATGGTTCACTGTAATGGGCCTGTCCCACTTGGACAATCTAATCCATGAGTTTAGAAGACCCGAGACGAGTTGAAAAAAATGTCAAGGTCGTGTTGGAGAGGTCCAGGAAGACACGAAGGAGGCCATGGAAGAGAAGCGAGACAACCATGGGTTTGGAGGTTGGATGGGTGGCTGTGGATGTTAATATAAATCTGGAAATTGTATTGATGAAGCTGGATGTGTGCTTAGTTGAGTTTAATTTGAAGATCAGTTAGTCAGTTAGCATCCGTTCATCTGCGAGAGATGATGGTGCGGTTTTGATGTTGTCCTTTTTGGAGAGGGCGAATGTTTAATCTGTGGTTGCATTTCCTGCTTTGGTTGACTAGGTCTATCATTGACAGGCAGACCCTCCCACAGCTTCCACAGGTGATGTTGTCTCTGGCCGTTGGATTGGGGAGTGTGTTGCTGTTGCCGATGGTCATTTTGTGGCAAGCGTAGGCGCCTGGCCTCCAAGGTCTTGAACCATATGCTGATGTGGTGCTTCAAACCCACTTGGATGTCCTTTCTCCACCTGTCCCAGTCCTCAGCAGCCACTTCCCAGTTGTCAGTGCACATGAGATTTAGAGATACAGCATGGAAACAGGCCTGTCAGCCCACCAAGTCCATGCCGGCCACCGAACCTGTTCACACTGGTTTTTATGTCATCCCACTTTCTCATTCACTCCCTACGGACTCAGGGCAATTTTCCAGAGGCTGGTTAACCTTCAAACCTGCACATCTTCGGGATGTGGGAGGAAACCGGAACACCAAGAGGAATCCCACGTGGCCACACTGAGAACATGCAAATTCTGCACCCGGGGTCAGATTCCAGCTCAGGTCTCCAGTGCTGTGAGGCAGAGCTCTACCAGCTGTGCCTCTGTGCTGCCCTGTTCTGTGATTGGTCTCAATGTCCAGCAGCAGGCAAACAAGGGATGGGCCCTTTAACTAACACCAAAAGATGCATTAATCCTCTTAGAAACATAGAAACATATAAAATAGGTGCAGTAGGAGGCTATTCGGCCCTTTGAGCCTGCACCGCCATTCAATATGATCATGGCTGATCATCCAACTCAGTATCCTGTACCTGCCTTCTCTCCATACCCCCTGATCCCTTTAGCCACAAGGGCCACATCTAACTCCCTCTTAAATATAGCCAATGAACTGGCCTCAACTACCTTCTGTGGCAGAGAATTCCAGAGATTCACCACTCTCTGTGTGAAAAATGTTTTTCTCATCTTGGTCCTAAAAGACTTCCTCCTTATCCTTAAACTGTGACCCCTTGTTCTTGTTAAAACTTGGTCCAACATTTGAAGCCAGTGTAGTTTATCAATCTCAGTTGAAAGTCTTATAATGACAGCAATTCTTACATATCTGAGCACCAGGTCAAAACTTACTGATGTACACTAAAGCCTCACAACTTGTAGTTATGGCAGATACGATAACAGCATTAAAAGACTGGTACATGGATAGGAAAGGTAAAGACGGATATAGACCAAACACAGACAAATGGGACTAGCTTAGATGGAGTATCTTGGATGGCATGAAGGAGTTGGGCTGAAGTACCTGTTTCTGAGCTGTATGACTCTATGATTCAATACATACTCAATTTTATTTAGTGGTTGGATTTTAGAAAAAAATACATTGTATGGATCATGCAGATGTTGCACCATGATATAGACCCATACAATCTGCTGCAGATCAATCTGCAAACACTTTCAGGCGTCAACAAGATCGGTGACACAACAACCTACCAACTTGCAATTCCTTTTACAATATTTCTCAGCATTTTCTGATAGATAAAGAATAGGTAGGTGCCTGGAATGCGCTGCAGTGGGTGGTGGCGGAGGCAGATACGATAATTGTGTTCTGGAGGCTTTTAGATAGGCACATGGATGTGCAGAGAATGGAGGGTGTGAATCACGTGCAGGCAGAGGAGATTAGTTTCACATCACATCATGTTCAGCACAGGCATTATGGGCCAAAGGGCCTGTTTCCGTGCTGTGCTATTTTATGAGGCCAAGTTTACTCAGATAACACATAAGGCAACTTCAACGTGCTCTTCAACGACAAGATAAGCCAGGCATAACAACAATTCCAATTATTGTCAGGCCCTCCCTGTTTTCTTTGTTACAATTAGCGCTTATTACAGTTTTTACAGAAAATTGGAAAGACGCAACAGGAGACTGAAAAGGATCCTGTGGTCTCTTGTAATAAAACAGGATTTAACTTAAATGGTTGCCATAAATCAATAACTCCAGTTATAAATACCTGGACTGACAACTGCGCCTTTGTTCAATATTAAATACATATTTCTTAATAATTAAAAAAAAATGTGATATTAGCAGAAACCTCTTTGAGGTCTATTATACAAACCTCTGCAATTCTTAAACATCCTTCACTTAGTTTTAGTTCTGAGCTTACTTGCTTAATTTCGGGACTGAGCTGTGATGGAGAGAAATGCTTCTAATTGCGTGCAGTTCAGGTTGCCACATTACAAAACGGACGTTGAGGCTTTGGAGAGGGTGCAGAAGAGATTTACCAGAATGTTGCCTGGATTAGGGGGTATTAGCTATAAGGAGAGGTTGAACAAACTTGGATTGTTTTCACTGGAAAACCTGATAGTCATAGGGGAGACCTGATAGAAGTATATAGAATTATAGGAGACTTAGATAAAGTAGACAGCTAGAACCTTTTTCCCAAGGTGAAAATGTGAAAGACCAGAGACCAAAGGTTTAAGAGGGGCATTGTCCAGGGGGGTGGCACTGGTTGGAGTTGCAGAGGTCGGCTTGGTCGGGCAAAGCTGTCGATGTCCTTCATCACTGCTCCATCGCTCTGCTGCAGGCTGCATCTGATTTGCTGCTCACCCGACCTCTGTGGGGTCACCAATGGCACCTGATCCACATGATCCCCCCCCCCCAGCTGATCCATAAACCATTGTTTGCTTCTTCTCTCTGTAGCGTTATGCAAGCAGAATCCTCCGAATATTGTGCTCGTTCAGTCTGGCCACGTTTGAATTCCCTGATTCCTTCACTCCACCAACAGAGCTCCTGCACCTCAGCCATCCTGAGCATCTCATGTCCGACGGGGACAAAAATCTAAGCTAGGATAGAAATCAGATCTGACAAGCAACCACCAAATGGAAGAGATAAATAAATGAGTTGGGCTTTTCGTGGAGAATTACTGGATAATGATGACTCTTAAAGGATAGGGAAGGTTTAGAGAGCCCTGGGCCAAATGCAAACAAATGGGACAAGCCCAGTATGCCAACCTGGTCGGCATGGACAAGGTGGGCCAAATGCTGTACAGCTCCATGGCGTTAAGACAGTTGAAGATTATTTTCCAGTGTTCTGACAATAACTTGTTAGATGCATGGATGTTGACTAAAATATTACAATGGGGATACTATTCTAGTTTCATTGAGGGCTTCTTCTTCTCACTACAACAGATTTATCTGGCTTTGGCATTAAATCCACATTGAACCCTCCTGCACACCAGATTATGAGGAGGATTTTCAATTGTCAGTTCACACTAACATATTTTGATAAACACCTCGGTCATTGGAAAAATTGCGGTTGAGTCCTTACTATTTGCATGAATTTTGCGCTCATTGTCGTTGGTTCTTTGGAGCGGACTGGTGTCCCTTTAATGTTCTCAGTTCATTATCTGACAGTGCTTGCATGTCAGATAATGAACCATTAGATGAAAAGTAAATCTTCATTTCCACCGCTCCAGCAGAAGATCACATTGAAAAACTTATATTTAGTGTGCTATCTTTTGGCACAAAACACAAAGCTCTGAAGGAACTCAGCGGGTTAGGCAGCATCTGGGGAAGGAAATGGACAGATGGCTTTTAAGGTCGGGACCTTTCTTCAGACTGATTCAATCTTTCTCCCAGGATGGAAATATCGAATACTAGAGGGCAGAGCTTCAAGGTGAGAGGGGAAAAGTTTAAAGAAGATATACAAAGCAAAATGTTTATACAGAGTGCCTGGAATATGCTGCCAGGGTTGGTGTATACAACAGTGGCATTTAAGAGACCTTTGGATAGGGATATGACAAGTGCAGGCAGATAAGAATTTGACTAGGCATCATGTGTGGCGCAGACATTTTGAGGAGATTTAATTCTATCCTGTGAATCTATCCTGGACCAGAATATCTGGTGTTCAGCTACATGCATATCATGATCTGTTTATATCAAACCTGTTCATACAGGAGCACGACAAAGTGCTGGAGGATCTCAGCGGGTCAGGCAGAATCTGTGGAGGGAATGGACACACAACGTTTTTGGTCGGGACCATTCTTGAGACCCGACCTAAAAATATTGCCTGTCCATCCCCTTCACAGGCGCTGTTTCACCCGCTGAATTCCTCCAGAAATTTGTGTTTTTGCTCAGGATTCCACCACCTGAACTTCCCTGCGTCTCTGTTGTAAATACACGAGCCTACTAATATCTAAGCAATAAATTCTCCTTTTTCTTAAAAAACGCTCCCTTTCTCTCTGTCTATGATGATGAACTAATGATTTGTGACTGTGTAAATATTGCGTGTGTGTTTTATGGGCAGGATAGGGACTGTGGTTTCCCCAGCTGATGATTGAATTAAAAATTCCAGGAAATTGTATTTCATCTGGTTAACTTGTAACTTTCAATTGAGTGTCAATGTAAAAAAATAAAATGAGGAAAAATGGTATCATAGAGTCATACAGCCCTTCACCCCAACCCATCCATACTGACCAAGATGCCCCATCTAAGCTAATTCCATTTGCCTGCATTTGTCTTCCAAACATTTCTTATCCATGTACCTGTCCAAGTATCTTTTAAATGCTGTTAGTGTACCTCCATCAACTCCTTCCTCTGGCAGTTTGTTCAATATACCTACCAGTCTCTGAGTAAAAAAAAGTTGCCTCTTATATTTTCTCCCTCACACCTAACCATGTCCTCTGGTTCTGGATTAGCCTCTCTGAGGAAAAAGATTCTGTGCATTCACCGTATCTATTCCCATCATGATTTTTATATACCTCTGTAAATTCGCCCCTCAAACCCCTGCACTCAAAGGAATAAAGCCTGTCAAGAGTTGTGGCAACATCTTTGTAAATATTCTCTGCACCCTTTCCAGCTTAATGACCCTGCTACACAATAGAATGCTTTTTAAACTACCTCACCAACAGGATTGTATGCATTTTCTAACTTTTTATGAATTTAAAATAGTTTAAGAATTTGATAAGATCAGGATAACAATATGTTACACTCTTCACTTGTATTTGGCTTCATTAACTTGACATTGAGAAGAAAATTACAGTTCTGAGGTCACATTACAATACTTTAGGTTGATTGCTTTTACCACATTAATCGCCAGAAGATCTATATTATTTAAATGGAAAGACTCCAACCCTCCAACCACACTCCAGTGGTATTCTGAAACGATATCATGTTTAAATTTAGAAAAAATCAGGAGTGATATTGTTGAACCCTTGGTTAAATTTGATAGATGTTGTCAAGTGTACTGTGGTACAGTTAAAAGCTTCGTTTTGTGTGCTATCTGAGGAAATCAGATAATACTATACATGAATAAAATGAAGCCAAAGTCGTACAATGGTAGAACGAGGGGAAAGATACAGAGTGCAGGATATCTTTCTCAGCATTGTAGTGCACCAGTTCCAGAGACAAATGTCTACTGTGTGGTATGAGAGAATTGGACTTTACCCTAGCTTATGGAAATACCATGCAGAAGCCTGATAAGAGTGGAAAAAGCTGTTCCTGAGTCTGGTAGTGCTCACTTTCAAACTTTTGTGTCTTCTGCCTGATTCGAGAGGGGAGGAGATGGAATGGCCGAGGTGAAACAGACCCTCAATTATGTGAGAACATGAAGTTTTGATGGAGTCGATGTAGGGGAGCCTAGTCTGTGTGATGGAATGGGCTACACTCACAATTCTCCGCAATCTCTCGCAACTTTATAACTTGTTTTATAACAGATGTATTTTACGACTTGTTCAATATTAGTCACTGCTAATTCAACTAGGAATAAAGTGAGGAGTGGTGAAACTAGTCTGATGGGTGGGATCGGTTAAAACTGTCCCCATAATACTAACACCTTCAAATAGGACGGGAAGAAAAATTAGTGAGTGGGAACAAAAAGATAATTTTTTTTAATGCAGTGGCTTCTGCCCAGGATCCAACACTGAAACTACTTGAAGTCCCAGTAACCTAGACGTATTTGTGCCAAGCAGGTTAACTGTGTCACAAGTGGCCTCAGTAACACGTTCCTTTTTTCTGCCTCACAAACCTCATTTTAGCAAAGTGACATTTCTGATTATTCAACCTTTTTCTAATCCAGGCCAAAAAAAAAGCTTTCTGTCTTTGCTTAATGAAGTTTTGGTACAAGCTGGGGAAACTGAAATCGCACTAATCTTTCTTATTCTAGTGTGTGGTTGTTGAAATTCTCAGCTCTGATAAATTAAGCTACTTATTAATCTAATTAGCCATATTCATCCCAGAAACTTTCATGTGACTTGAAAAGATCGTTCCACCTTTTTCCCTCTGTGCAGAGAAAGGGCTAAACCTTGCACCAATTAAGATAGTTTTGAAGTAATTCTGTAATCACCCAATGGAACAAGGATCCATGGTCAGCCGACTGAAAGGAATAATCTTCCGGCTTTCTTTGATTGTTAAGATGAAGCTGAACTGTTAGTAAATTTTGAACTGGCCATTTACAATGAAGGAACTTAAAATGTATTTATCAGTAAATCTCCTTAATATAAATGTAATTGTGCAGAAGTTATTCATTTTTATTTTAAAATATACAGCATGGATACAGGCCCTTCAGCCCACTGTCCACGTTCATTACCATTCACACTAGTTCATTCACCACTTCCTCACCCACTCCCGAACATTAGGTACTATTTTATAGAGGCCAATTAACGTACAAACACACTGGTCTTTGGGATGTGAGAGGAAACCGGAGCACCCGGAGGTCCACATCTGCATTAAGTTCTCCTTAAGGACTGTGTTAAGGAACTGGAACTGTAGCTGGATGACCCCAGGATTATCTGCGGGTATGAGAATATCATAGATAGGAGGTACAGTGAGGTGATCACATCTAAGGTATAGGCAGAAGCAGGATGACCACCAGAAAAGGGAGTAGGCAGAGAGTGCTGGAATCCCCTGTCACCATTCCCTTCGACAATAGGTTTGCTCCTTTGGATACTGTTGTGAAGGAGGACTGGTCAGGCAAGAGCAGCAGCAGCAGCAGCAGTGGTGGTGTTGGATCTGGCTCTGAGGCACAATGGGAAAGGGTGCAGTCAGATAGAGCCATAGTAATAGGTCTTCAGTCTGAAGAAGGGTCCCGACCTGAAACATCACATTAGTTAGGAGGACAGACAGAAGATTTTGAGGCAGTAAATGAGACTCCAGGATGGTGTGTATACTCTCTAGTGCCAGGGTACAGGATGACTCCCAGCAGTTGCAGAACATTCTCAAGGGTAAAGGCGACCAGTCAGTCGGTGCATGTTGGAACAAATGAAATAGATAGGAAAAGGGTTGAGGTCCTTTGAAGTGAATATAAGGAGTTAGGCAGAAGATTAAAAAGCAGGGCCCTGAGGGTTGTAATCTCTGAACTACCCCTTGTGCCACGTGCTAGTGAGGGTAGAAATAGTACGGTAGGGCAGATGAACGCGTGGCTCAGGAGTTGGTGCAGGGGACAGGGATTCAGATTTTGAGACCATTGGGATCCCTTCTGGGGCAGAGGTGACCAGTACAAGAAGGATGGGTTTAATTTTAGTTTAGAGATACTGCGCAGAAACGGGTCGTTTGGCCCACCAAGTGGAAACAGGCCCTTTGGCCGACCAGCGATCCCTGCACATTAACGCTATCGTACACACACTTGGGACAATTTATAATGATACCATGCCAATTGACCTACAAACCTGTACGCCATTGGAGTGTGGGAGGAAACTGAAGAGTTCGGAGAAAACCCACGTAAGTCACGGGGAGAACGTACAAACTCTGTACAGACAACACCTGTAGTCAGGATCAAAGCCAGGTCTCTGGTGCTGCAATCGCTGTAAGAGAGCAACTCTACCACTGCACCACCGTGCTGCACTGGGTTGTACCTGAGACCAGTGACCTTGCTGGGAGGTTCGGCAGTGCTGCTTGGGAGGGTTTTGACTAGGAACCAGAGCAGTAAATCAGAACTTGGAAGGACAAGCAGGGAGAGGTATTTTTCCCAGGATGAAAACAAATCAAATACTAACTAGAGGGTGTGAGGTTAAGGTGAGAGGGGCAAAGTTTGAAGGAGATGTGCAGAGCAGTTTTTTTTACACAGTGCCTAAAACAAGCCTTCAAACGGCGAGTGCCTAAAACGCATTGCCGGGGATGGTGATTGAAGCAAATACATTAGTGGCATTTAAAAGGCATTTGGATAGGCATATGAATATGCAGGGATTAGAGGGAAATTGGTTATGTGCAGGTAGATAAGTGATGATTCAGCACAGACAGGGTGAGCTGAAGAACCTGTTCTTGTGCTGTACTGCTCTATGTTCTATCTTCTAAGACTATGAAGGGCATGCATAACGTGAATGCTCAGTCTTTTTCTCAGGGTGGAGGCTTCTAAAACTGGCAGGTATAGGCTTAAGGTGAAAGGAGCTAGATTTAAGGGGTACTTCAGGGGCAAACCTTTCACATCGAGGTGAGTTCGTATCTGGTATGAACTGTCAAAGGAAGCTGTAGTGCCACTACAATAATGACTTTTAAAAGACATTTGGACAGTTGTATGGACAGAAACATAGAAACATAGAAAAATAGGTGCAGGAGTAGGTCATTCGGCTGTTGAGCAGCACTGCCATTCAATATGATCAAGGCTGATCATCTAAAATCAGTACCCTGTTCCTGCATTTTATCCATATACTTTAATTCATTTAGCCCTAAGAGCTAAATCTAACTCTCTCTAGAAAACATCCCGTGAATTGGCCTCCACTGCTTTCTGTGGCAGAGAATTCAACAGATTCACATAGGATGGGCTATGGGCCAAATGCTGGTTAATGGGACCAGGCCAGTATGACAACTTGGTCAGCATGGACAAGGTGGCTAAAGGGCCTGTCTCTGTGCTACACAGCTCTGTATGTGGTCTAAAATTGTCAGTTTGGAATTATTGAGGGATCCTGTCCCCATATCCAGTAAATTAAAAAAAATTAATACGTCAAATGTTGCCATATTTTTCAAACCAGAGGGCAAATTCCCAATGAAGGCTTGCGCTGCATTTCAGCTATTTTAGGAAGTGACATTATGAGCAAAATATGCCAAATCCACCTTCCCAGCAATCTGTAAATGATATTTCAGCTGAAAGGACTTCAAGTTAAAGGTGTAGCCATGGGCACTTGCATGGGCCCCATCTAGACCTTCCATTTTGTCGGTTATATTAAGCAGTCCATGGCCCAAAAGTTCACTGGCACCATTCCCCAACTCTTTTTCTGCTACATCGACGACTACATCGGGGCTGCCTCCTGCACCCTGGCAGAACTCGTTGATTAATTTCCACTAACTTCCAACTTGTCCCTGCTTACTTGGAATATCTCTGATACCTCCCCCATTTCTTGATCCCTCTCGCCCACCTCACGGGTGGCAGATTATCGACTGGCGTCTACTACAAACTCATCGACCGTCACAGTTATCTGGACTACACTTCCTCCCAATGTGCCTTTTGCAAAGACGCTATCCCGTACTCTCAATTTCTCTGTCTCTGGAACACCTGCTCCCAAGATAAGGCTTTCCATTCTAGGTCATCCGAGATGTCCACTTTCTTTAATAAAGAAAGGGTGGTCTGCATTCGGCTGTTAAAGATTGCCAGACTGCGCCCCATACACATATTGGAGGAATACCACTTTATATTCCTCTTGGGTAGATTACAACCCAAAAGTATGGATAATTTTAGGCAACTACCAACGTCGTTGTTAACAGGTTTGTTGTCCCTTTTGCAACCCGCTTCATGCAGACCTTTGTTTTGGGAGAAACAAGAATACTGGAATCGTAAATGAAACACAAATGTCCTCTCCCCGAGTCCCTCATTACCCTGTTAATCCCCCTCTTTCCCCTCCTTCTTCAGACTGATTGGAGCTGCAGGGATAAATCTGGAAAAGCGAGGTGGGGGAGTGACAACATTAGGAAAATAATAAGTGGATATTAAAGGTACCCTGCCTTTCCCGCCCATATCCTTCCCTCTGGCTTTACATTTCACACCTCTTCTCTCCTCATCTGACACCTTTGTGTTTCCTTTTCAGCTCCAGCCTCCACCATCTACCAATAAAACCTCCCTCACCTGTATCCACTATCACTTGTCAGGCTCTGTCCTGCCCCCACTATGGATGGAGCATGGATGGGTTGGCCCATAGGCCTGCATCCGTGCTGTATGACGAAGACCTCTCTTTTCAATCTTCCCCCCACATCCCCAAGTGCCGGAGGAACTCAGCAGGTCAGGCAGCATTTGTGGAAAGAAATGTTGTCGGGACCCTTCTTCTGACATGCAGTGGGGGGGAGAAAGCTGGAAAAGAGAGGTGGGGGTGGGACAATCTTGGAAAATGGTAGGTGGATGCAGGTGAGGAGTAGGTGATTGGTAGATGGGCGGAGATATATCTGCCCACGTTCCTTTTAAGTTCCCTTAACTCAACTATACAATTTAGTTTACTTGAAGTTTAAAGATACAACATGGAAATTGGCCCTTTGGCCCACCTAGTCCATAACCAGTTCTATGTTATCCCACTTTCTCATCCACTCCCTACAGATGAGGGACAATTTAACAGAGGCCAATTAACCTACACACCCGTACGTCTTTGTAATTTGGGAGGAAACTGGATCACCTGGAAGAAACTCACATGGTAGTAGGGAGAACGTGTAAACTCCACACAGACAGCATCCGAGGTCAGGAATGAACCTGGGTCTATGGCGCTGTGAATCAGCAGCTCTACCAACTGCACCATGACTCAAGCGGTTTTTGACCTATTTACTTTCTTACCATGGACAGGCTGCTGATAGTCAGCATTTCAGTCTGTCCCAGTAGTCATTGCCAGGCTTTTGAATCATGATGGGCATCAGAGCCAAAACAATCCATTTCCAGCCAACATCCACATGGCCCATATTTTCTGACAGCAGTTCGTTGATGGCACCCAAGTGCAGAAATGTTCGCCTATTTTTCTTCACCTAAACTCAGAATGTCAATAATTTTAGCACTTTGGTTAGGAACAGTGGCGCAGCTGGTAGAACTGCTTCCTCACAGCGCCAGAGAGCCGGGTTCAATCCTTACCTCCGGTGCTGTCCGTGTGGATTTTGCACATTCTCCCTGTGACCGCGTGGGTTTCTTCCAGGTGCTCCTGTTTTCTCCCACATCCCACAGATGTGTGGGTTTGTAGGTTAATCGGCCTCTGTAAATTGCTCCTAATGAGTAGGGAGTGGATGAGAAAGTAGGATTACATAAAACTAAAGTGAACAGGTGATCGAAGATAGGCGTAAATCCTGTGGGCTGAATGGCCTGTTTCCATTCTGTATCTCTAAACTAAACATTACCCACGTCATTTCAAACTAAGGGTTAGGTTTGGCTAATCAATTTCAATGATCCATTCAGGCCTGTCCCACTTAGGTGATTTTTCAGGCGACTGCCGGCGACTGTCAAGTTAGGTAAGTTAGTGCTGTAATTAAGACGGCTAAAGCACAGTGTACGATAAGACCTTTAAAAAAGGGGGCGAGAGGGGGGAGAAGGAGGGAGAAGGAGTGGAGACAACTTTTAAGAAGCCAGAGATATACGGCTGAGAAGCTCGGCGGACTTTTTACATTACCGATCGGTTATCCTTGGTTCTGAAAACTACTGCTTACGTTTTTTTTCCCCCAATGAGCCAGTGAAATTCACCGGTCAGCACCGGCTTCAACCTACGAGAACCTTCGACCTCCTGACAACCCACTAGGACCTCCTGGCGACCCACCAATGGCACGGGAATTCTCCCTACTCTCCATGGCGGCTGCATTCTAGTTGCCGCTAATTTTTCAACATGTTGAAAATGAGGCCGCGACTAGTTCCCAGAATGTGGGAACTCCTCACAACCATGAAGGCAAATCCCCGGCAACCACCCACAAACATGTGGCGACCGCATAGTCTCCTGCAGTCGCCTAAAAAGTCGCCTAAGTGGGACAGGCCCATCACTCCCCAATAATTGTAGGAGAATGCTCTGATTTTTAAATGTACCTGAAACTTCGAAAGTGAGACACTTACACCTAACAAAAAAAGTCTGAACTGATTTTTTGAACTGGCTAGAAATTTGTGAGGAATAGTTAATATAAAAATATTTAAATATGATATTTAACTGTAATAATTATATTTAAAAAATCCAGATTAGGCAAAATGCTACAGCTGTAAATACGTACGATCTTGTCAGAAGCATTGCTTATTACCAGATGTTGAATTCAGTCATAAAGCACAGGCTTTACTGTTACGGGGGGAAAAAAATGTGGATATTGCAGTAATTATTAAACCTGTGTGGGTTGCTATCGCTGTGTCCGTCTTTCTAAATGGTAATGTAGTATCGGCAGCTGCAGACGGCCGTTGATTTTCCTATTAGTAAACAAGTGCTTTGGAGACCTGTGTGAGACACTTTAAGCCCACTACTCCCCGAAGTGCTGTCAAGCTTAACTACTAATCCATGGTATTTTAGAGCACTGGAAATTCATCTTTATAAAACCCGAACAAAAAAGGAAGAAGCCTAGAGGGCATCAGCTCCCTCTGGTGAGACAAATGACATGTTCATTTATTAATGAAACAATAACCCTGGAAGGAGGATCAAAGTGTGTTCCGTCCCCACTTTACAATCCCCAATTTTCTGAGGCCAAACTACATAATTGAACCATGATAATGAAATATTTAATTGTTACCGTTCAATAAACTTTCAGGTAAGGAATTGGGGGGGGGGGAGAGAAGTGTCTCTGAAGCAAATGAACAGTATCTCAGTGACTATTGCACACACAGCATGTGACCAGAGGACAAAACTGTTTTAATTATGGCAATGAATGCATAATTGTTGTGTTTATTAGGAAAATCTCATATGGCAGTAGTTTTGATTTTGCTGTTCTGTTTACAGCATCTTAATTACTTTTTGATTATTTTGCATATAAAAGCAGGTTGCAAATTGGCACGTTCTACTTTAAATATTTAGAGATGAATTGTTTGTTGTATCAAAACGCACGTTACTGTTTGTGTAGACGCGCATAATTATTTATGCATATTAGATGGTTTATGTACTATGAAGTCAGATCTAACTAATACACTTGACATCATTTGCAGGCAAGATTTACTGGCCCTAATATGTTGATAAAATGAAATGACAATTGATGTATGTTAAGATGTGAAATTATTGGGGTTTATTTGCATTTTGACTTTCTTCAGAATATATGCTGCAAAATGTGGATATTGCCGCAATTATTAAACATGTGCAAATTGAGATACCTCAGAAGATGTTGGTGGAAATAACAAAGACTACAGGGCACAATTTGAAGGTGAGAGAGGCAAATTTTAAAGGAGATGTGCAGAGCTGTGTACTTACAAAGTAGTGTGTTGCTGGAACGCATTGTCGGAGTCTGCAGTTGAGGCAGATACAATAGTGGCATTTAAGAGGTTTTTAATAGGAACATGGATATGCAGGGAATGGAGTGATATGGATCACGTGCAGGCAGAGGATATTAGTTTAACTTGGTGTCGTGATCGGCACAGACATTGTGGGCCGAAGGGCCTGTTCCTACGTTGTATTTGCTGCAGATCCCACCAACTTAAAGAAACATCTATAAATAAGCTAACTATAGGAATCATATAAACTATAGGATTCAATAACTATAGGAATCATATAAATGTATTTATTATTAATTACTAATGGTTGCAATATTCACTAATTACACCACTTTAAATCACACTATATAAATCACAATGAAAAATGCTTGAAAAAAGGTTGTCATTAAAATTCAGTTCTCTAATAGGTTAACTACAAACTGAAAGCAAATCATTTAATAACCATCAAAACTTCCATTTAACTAATTAAAATAATATCCCCTGCAATGTTGCACTGATTGGAGCTTCCCTCTTGGGAAATGGTGTGATATAATATTTGATCCTTTGTCACTGTATGGACTCTCTTTGTATAGAGTGTCATTCACTTTGCCTGGCTTTTTTTATTGGAGTTGATTGGATGGTGCGCAGCATTTTAAATCCAGGGTGCTTTGTTGGGTGTACTGTAGGAATATGATTCAGTTTAGTGTAGGTGCCTTTTGTCTGCATTAATCTGCAAAGGTACTGTATCTTTCCTGAATTCTGTAAATGCATTCTATCAATGCATGTCACATTTTCCATTCTTTCATCTCAAACATTTAATTTAGCATCCAGTCATGCTCGTAATCCTATGTCATGACACTCTCTATTCACCTCTGATTCAGTGCCGACAACAGCTTCTTATGAAGATAAAAAATAGGTGAAGGGTATTTTAAAGAAAGGAAGAATCCAGTTCTCCCCAAGACCTCGACTCAGGGTGCTCCTCTTTGGTCCCCCACATTTCTTTATACTAATTTAGGAAATTAAGAAGTCAAATAATAAATCAATTGACAGTGTTATGATTTAGAGTTTGCATCAACTGGGATTCTGGCCTTGCGTAGAACACAAAGTGCTGGAGCAACTCATCGGGTCAGGCAGCTTATCTAGAGGACAAGGATAGGCAACATTTTAGGTCAGGACAAGTCTGAAGAAGGGTTCTGACCCAAAACATTGCCTATCCATGTCCTCCAGGGATGCTGCTTGAATCCAGCATCTGCAGTTGCTTGTGTTTCAGGATTCTGCCATCATTGTTTCTCAACTGTAGCCCTTCACGCTCCAAGGGGGGGGGGGGGGGGGGGGGGGGGGGGGGGGGGGGGGGGGGAGTTTAGCTCCTGAGCAGATCATCCCTGGCTTAGTTGTGGTGTGGCCAGGCAGAGTAAACAGTGCAACTGGTGACATTCAGGCAGCTGAGGAGGACATGCAGGTCAGCACGGGGCAGATCTGAAGGAAGGGGATGGAAGAGTGTGCAGACGTGATCTGTACAACATGCACTTTTCGACTCCCATTGAACAGCCATGGTCACAGCCACCTTTGGGGAATGGTAAAAAGGATAATACTGAGGGCATTGCTGAGGTATGAATTGAGAGGACTGCTCTGAACCCTGGGTTGATAAACGATAGCTTGCGTTTTCTCATATATTAAGTATCATGAAGACAATACGACTTTCAAGAGACATTTGGACTGAATTTTCAGACTCAAAATTGACTCATGCAGCACAGAAACAGGCCCTTCCACTCAATTGGTCCCTGCTGACTGAGATGCTCCATTTAAACTAGTGCCGTTTGCCCATACAAATGCAAGGCTGACCTTGCAACTCCGACCCAGTGCCACAGCCAGGACAATGGGCCTTTATGGCAAAGTTAAGACTCTAATATTTTGAACAACTTTGGACTTAAATAACACAAAATTGTGCTGGAAATAGTATTCTTACTCTCTTGTACTTAAATACGATTGTGCCTGTGTGCAGTAAGATCCTTTACTGAACTGTATGCGAAAAAAGGAGTTTCACTGTACCTAGGTTCATGTGACAATAAGGTCCAATTAAACCATGTGGATAGCAAGGGCTTAGAGGACCAAGAGCCAAATGCAGGCCAGTGGGACTAGCCCAGTTATGCCAGTTTGGTCATCATGGACAAGGTAGGCCGAAGGGCTTGTTTCCATGCTTTACAGCTCTAAGTCTCTATGACATTTTGTGATGGGTTTGCTATTTTGTTTCTATTTGATCATCAGTTAATATTAAATTATTATTTCTTTAGTCCTTACTGTTATGTATTCTTTCTTCTTTTAAGATTCATATTGTTGAGATGCAGATAGTGATTCTTTACCATCTTTATATTATTGTCAGTTTGGCCTTATTAAAAAAAATGTAAACACAATTATTCTGTAATTCCCTTGGTTGGGGATTAAAAAACTAGAGAATATAGGTTTGAGGTGAAAGGCGAAAGGATTTGAGCAGCAACTTCTTCACGGAGGGTGGTGGGTACATGGAATGAGCTGCCTGAGGAGATAGTTAAGGCAGGTTCGACAACAACATTTCAAAGACCTTTGGACAGATACCAGCATAGGAATGGTTGAGGGGAATATAGACCACAAATGGGACCAGATTAGATAGGGCAGCATGGACAAGTTGGGCTAAAGGGCCCGTTTCTGTGCTGTATGACTTTAATTGTAATGTAAGCTATAGCTTATCGGCATGGTGTGCCTCTGGGAAGGACAAAAATTTAACAGATAGATAATCCCTGCACAAATCACTCCCAAAATCAAAGCTATTTGACTTTATAAAGCCACAGAAACAAGGAGTCTGTCCTGAAGAGGAGAAGGAACAAGATATATTCAGCACAGAGTCTATCTACATTCCATAAGTCGTTCCACGGTCGTAACTTTTCCCAAACCTGCTCCACATACGTCCCATCAGTTTAGGTTGCCTTTTGGTGCAGAGCTTTCAACCATCCTCTCCTTTCTTCTGGAATACCTCACTAAAATCCCACTCTCCTTCCCAAACTATTTTGTTTAAACCATGTTTTTCGATCACCTAACATGATCATCAACCTGACAAAGGTCATACGAATTGGGGTCAAGGAAAGAGCGTTCACGTCGTGGCCCTGTTTCCACCAATCTTTCCACCACCTCGCACGAGAAGCACAAGAAGCGGCAAGACAGACACCATTGTCTGCAGATGCCGAGAAGCATGTTCAGCTTGTTCTAATCTTGTGTGTGGACACGATAAGAAGAAGAAGCATACGAATTAAACTTTGTTTGATAGAATTCTGCTTTTATTGATCCAAATTCACAGACGCTTGAGCTCAGTGGCAGAATGCGCTGTGGAGATGATATATTGGAAGAAAAATGTAACCAAGTCGTTGGTGGCGTGAAAGAAAATCAAAAAATGTTCAAAACAGTCAGTAGGTCGCACAACATCCATGGATAAAGAGAGTTCATGTTTCAGGCGGGAGACCCTTCATTGTGACTTGTGACGTCAGTGTGACGAGGCGTCCTGGACCTGAAACATTAACTGTTTCTCTTTCCACAGATGCTGCCTGATCTGCTGAGTGTGTCCAGCATCTGCAGTTTTTGAATTCTAGGTTGATTTATTATTGTCAAGTGCACCAAGGTACAGTGTACCTTTTGAGGTTGGTATAAGTTGAAATGCTTATGTTAACTTCAATGATAGCTTTTCGCTTTCATGCACATTAAAATAAATCGACCAGCTCAAGATTCAAGAGGGTCAAGAGTGTTTATGTAACGGCAATGGAACAATGCTTACTTGCTGCATCTTTATCCACCCATTATCACAATAATGTATACACATAAGTATACAATAATCAATAATACAATAAGTTATCAGTAATACTCAGTAACCTGACCATAATAGTGCAAAGCCAAAGTTTATAGTACAACCAAAATAAAGTCTAGTAGATCATAGTTGCCGAGGCAATGGTTAGTGTTGTGCAGTGTTCTTGAGCCCGAAGCTCCCTGAGAAAGGCGGTTTTTGAACTGGGTTCAAAACTGGGTTTGAACATGGTTTGCATCCCCATGGTGATGTGGGTCTATGATGATAGTATGATACTGTGACTCATTGAAGCAGCAATTCCTGTAGATTCCTTCAGTGGTGGGGAGGTCAATACCTGTGATGGATCGGGAAATGTCTATCACTTTTTGCAGCCTCCTCCTGAGCGTTCGTGCTACCAAACCAGGCCATGAGCGTTCGTGCTACCAAACCACGCCATGCTGCAACCAGTTAGTATGCTCTCTACACTACCGCTGTAGAAGTTTGACAGAGTATTCGTCGACATACCAAATCTCCTCAATCTAGTTTCAAGGGTTCAGAAAAGATTTACGAGGATATTGCCAGAACTAGAGGGTGTGAGCTATGGGGAGAGGTTGAGTAGGCTGGGTCTCTATTCCATGGAGTGCAGGACGATGAGGGGAGATCATATAGAGGTATGCAAAATCATGAGAGGAATAGATCGGGTGGATGCAGAGTCTTTTTCCCCAGAGTAGAGGAATCGAGGACCAGAGGATATAGGTTCAAGGTGAAGGGGAAAAGATTTAATAGGAATCCGAGGAGTAACCTTTTCACACAGAGGGCGATGGGTGTATGGAACAAGCTGCCAGAGGAGGTAGTTGAGGCTGGGACAATCCCATAGTTTAAGGAACAGTTAGATGGGTAAACATAGAAACATACAAATTAGGTGCAGGAGTAGGCCATTCGGCCCTTCGAGCCTGCACTGCCATTCAATATGATCATGGCTGATCATCCAACTCAGTATCCCGTACCTGCCTTCTCTCCATACCCTCTGATTCCCCTAGCCACAAGGGCCACATCTAACTCCCTCTTAAATATAGCCAATGGAACTGGCCTCGACTACCCTCTGTGGCAGAGAGTTCCAGAGATTCACCACTCTCTGTGTGAAAAAAGTTCTTCTCATCTCGGTTTTAAAGGATATCCCCCTTATCCTTAAGCTGTGACCCCTTGTCCTGGACTTCGCCAACATCGGGAGCAATCTTCCTGCATCTAGCCTGTCCAACCCCTTAAGAATTTTATAAGTTTCTATAAGATCCCCTCTCAATCTCCTAAATTCTAGAGAGTATAAACCAAGTCTATCCAGTCTTTCTTCATAAGACAGTCCTGACATCCCAGGAATCAGTCTGGTGAACCTTCTCTGCACTCCCTCTAGGGCAATAATGTCCTTCCTCAGATTTGGAGACCAAAACTGTACGCAATACTCCAGGTGTGGTCTCACCAAGACCCTGTACAACTGCTGTAGAACCTCCCTGCTCCTATACTCAAATCCTTTTGCTATGTACATGGATAGGACAGGTTTGAATGGATATGGACCAAGCAGAAGCAAGTGGGACTAGTGTAGCTGGGACATTCTTGGCCGGTGTGGGCGTGTTGGGCCGAAGGCGATTCCACATTATCATTCTATGACTCTATGACTATCTCTTTTTGATTACATCAATGTGCTGGGCCCAGAAAAGAGTGTAAATTACTTAACTGCTTCCTGAATAGCTTTCCATTATAATATGGCTCAGAATCAGCAAAAGAATAGATCATCTCAACCTAAGATTTTGCCAACAGGGCATCTAATAATTATCATAATGCAGATGTTCTGGCAGGGAGCAATTTGATATATTACTAAGGGTTTAGATTTGTGCAAGGTATGTTTCAACATCGTGAGACGGGGGCTGTCCATGATAAACTGAAAAAACACCCTTTAACAGGAGGTATTCAAAAAATAGAATGTAAAGTGATACAGAACTTGTTTCAAGGAGCAAGAACTCTACTTCCCAAAAAATCCCCAACTGTGAATGACGGAAAAAGCGACAACATTAAAATCACATCCAAAAGTGCAAAGCACCAATGCTGGTGATTCAAAAGGAAAGGGGGACGTAAACAAGTAACAAGTGATATAACAGGGCAAGGAAGTTTGTAAGAGAGATCAAAAACAATTCAATGTTTCTTATATGTTCGGAGAAAAGTGATCAGGAGCAACGTGGGGCCTTTGAGAACTGGTAGCAAGATTAATGTGAACATCAGCTACAGGCATGTTGCATCAGTACTTGCAGAAAAGAACTAGCAATACCAGGGAAGATAATGTCAAATCAGCTCTGAAGTTAGCAGAAGCATAATACCAGTAATGAGGAAGATGAAGACATCAAGTGAAAATAAATCTGAAGGATGAGATTCTCCAATCAGGCTTTAAAGGGAAGTAAGAGAGAGCATATCAAAACAACCAAGAATCAATCTTTCAATGCTTCCTCAACTTGGAAAAGAATTAGGAAAGCGTGAACATGACTTGGTTATTTGAGAGGGATGACAAATGTAAACTAGGAGCTAGTAGACCAGTTATGTCTAACATTGACAAGAAGTTACTCGAGTCAATTACCACTGACAGAATAACACAAAAAAACAACTGCAAATGGTGGAGATTTGAAATAAAAACAGGAAACACAGTAACAGTGTAACATGCCATTTGTGTAAGAGTAACAGTTACCATTTTGGGTCCCGGATCCTTCAGCAGAATAATATTAGTGATGGAATATTCTAGAATGTTTCAGCTATTGAGAGATCAGATTAGAAGTTGAAAAGAGAAGGTGATTCCTGTGGAATTAGATGCCATTTTTGGAAGTGATTGCTATAGTAGTGGACAGGGAATACATAGAAACATAGAAAATAGGTTCAGGAGGCCATTCGGCCCTTCGAGCCAGCACAGCCATTCATTGTGATCATGGCTGATCATCCCCTATCAATAACCCGTGCCTGCCTTCTCCCCATATCCCTTGACTCCACTAGCCCCTAGAGCTCAATCTAACTCTCTCTTAACTCCATCCAGTGACTTGGCCTCCACTGCCCTCTTTGGCAGGGAATTCCATAAATTCACAACTCTCTGGGTGAAAAAGTTTTTTCTCACCTCAGTCTTAAATGACATCTCCTTTATTCTAAGACTGTGGCCCCTGGTTCTGGACTCACCCAACATTGGGAACATTTTTCCTGCATCTAGCTTGTCCAGTCCTTTTATAATTTTATATGTATAGAACATTAATAGAACATAGACCAATGTGAAGAAGGGTCCCGACCTGAAACGCCACCTATCCATGTTCTACGGAGATGCTGCCTGACCCACTGAGTTACTCCAGCATTTTGTGTCCTTTTTTCTAAACCAGCAACCAGCATCCAGTTCGTTATTTCCACGTTCACCAGCATAGCATTAGAACAAGCCCTTTGATCCGCAATGCCTGTGCCGAACATGATGCCAAGATAAACTAATCTCATCTGCGTCATATGATCCATTCCCTGCATATCCATATGCTTATCTAAGAGCCCCTTAAGCTACTATCGTATCTGCCTCCACCACCAACCGTGGCTGCATGACCAGCCACCCACCATCTTCTGTGTAAAAAGGCTTGTCCCACACATCTCCTTTGCCCTTCTCACTATAAACCTATGGCCTCTCGTCTTTGACATTTCCTTCCTGGGGAAAAAAAGGTTCTGACGGTTTACCCAATCTATGCCTCTTATAACTTTATAAACCTCTATCCGGTCTCTGCGCGACCTCTGACGTTCCACAGAAAACTATCAAAATTTGTCCAACCACTCCCTAGAGGTAATATGCTCTAATCCAGGCAGCAATCTCATAAAGCTCTTCAGCATCCTCTCCAAAGCCTCCACATCTCTGGTCATCACCAGTAATGCGGTGAACAGTACTACTAATGAACTAAAACATAGAAAGATAGTTAGCCTTTGGTATATTGCTCTGACAGGAGGGCAAGTTAAGTTTCCCTGAATGATCCCTGGTCTCCAAGAGTCATAAAGTTAAATTGTACAAACTCAGGTTATATACTCCCTTCGACTTGATCGATAATTAGATCACTGAACGGTTCTATGTTCTATGATAGTATAGAAATGGGAACAAATATTTCCATTGCTTGATGCCTTTGAATTCAGCCATGTATTCCACATGCCCAGGTGATAGGAGTTTGGAACTCTCTTCTGCGATAACAAGTGATACCAAGTCATTTTTAAACCTGAGCTGATTGCTCTTCACTACGCAAATGTATTAACGATATGGACGTAGGCCACAGATTAACTATGATTTCACTGAATGTTGGATTGGGGTCAGGAGATAAATAGGTTTCTTCTTATCTTCCCCTGTGGATACTCTAACTCTTGGTGTGTCCTTATTAGAGTAAGAGTTGATAGGAAATGTACACAGCCCTAAATTACAATGGTGCAGCTGCTGCCTCACAGTGCCGAAGACCCAGGTTCAATCCTGACCTCGGGAGCTGTCTGTGTGGAGGTTGCATGTTCTCCATGTGATTGCATGGGTTTCCTTCAGGTGCTCCAGTTTCCTCCCACATCCCAAAGACGTGCAAGTTTGTAGGTTCATTGGATGTGAAAGTGGGATAACATAGAACTAGTGTGAACGAGGGATTGATGGCCAGTCTGAACTCCGTGGGTCGAAGGACTTATTTCCATGCTGTAACTTTCAATCAATTAAAGAAGGGGGAAATGTCAACCGAAATGGAGAATGGATAAAGTGAATGCTCACAGTCTTTCCCCCAAGGTAGGGTATTTCAAAACTAGTGGGCTTAGGCATTTGGAGAGAGGGGAGAGATTTAAGAAGGACCTCAGGGGCATCTTTCACTCAGACGGGAGTCCGTATCTGGAACGAGCTTCTGGAGGAAGCTAAAGAAATTTAAAAAGACATTTGGACAGACGTCTGGATAGGAAGGGTTTAGAGGGCTATGGGCTAAATGCAGGCAAATAGGACTAGCCCAATATTTCAACTTGGTCGGCATGGATACGATGGGTTGAAAGGCCTGTTTTCATCACTATGACTAAATGGAATATTGTAGACAGCTCTTTCAGAAAGATGCATTTCAGTGGGCTGAAAGCCTTTCTTTTGTGCTTTACATTTTATGAGCTCCTCTCAAGGAGTCCAGCTGAGAATCTGTAACGTGATTTATACTGGTTCTGAAGTTATCATTCCATGAGACAAGTTCTGAGCTTCATTGTTGGATGTCCCTAACCACCTCTACCTGCTCCAGGTGCCGACCTCCCACAGCATGGTTGCCACAAGTGAGTGATCACTCACTTGCCACACGAGGCAAACCTGCCCCACTACTGCTCTACGTGAAGAACCCACACATGATGATCATACTGCAAAGTGTACATTCTTTGCAAGATATTTTGTTAGTGTATGTTTTATGCCCATAAATACATACAAGACCCAGGATTTGCAATGATAAAACTCATAAAATATTGCCTGTTGTGTGATGTTGGAACATATGGTCTGTGCCCGACACACAACTGGCACCATCCCCCAGCCGTACCACTTTAATGGAGGATTTTATGTGCTAAACAATTTTTACGCCACATGTTTTAACAGCAAAAAGAATCAATTCCATGTGTGTATTCTGTGTAATTAAAAAAATTATATTTCCTTAAAATGAGCTGAAAGATCTTACCTGCCTTTAATCTACTTTTGCACTTGCTTTGTTATTTCAGAATTGTCTTCATTCACATTTCTCAACTAAAAGAACGCAATTTGTTTTGAGCAATTCCTCTCCCTGGACCTGGAAAATTTAAACCACCTTGCCCTTATTTACATTTCTGATGTGTAAAAATCTAACTTTTTTTCCCTTTTATTAGCATAAACCTTTCTCATTTTTTTTTTGTTGTAAATAACCTTCATCGATAATTTAGTTTCAAACTATTTTACGCTTTGATATCATTCCATGCCGTCAACAATTATCGGTCCCTTTACTCTACACCCAGTGCAGCACAAATCTTTCTTTCTCTGTAACTCAGTGGTCTCTGTTGCTCCTTTGCTTTTTTATTTTGGCAAGTTATTGTTTAGTATTTTAAAAGCATGCAAACGGCCAGATAAACCGGTACACATTCCAATGGACAGGCCCATAAACATAATGTTAGATGGCACATCCACAGATGTGTTGATATAAGAAAGTGCGCAAGTAAACAAAGCCCATCAGCAAATGCTGTTCGTGACATGATCTCCATTTGAATTACTAAAGGGAAGAACTACAACAACCAAAAGTATGATCCCCCTCAAAACATCTGCATCCATCTGACCCTGGCTTTAACCTTTAAATCTATCTTTTCATATTCATCTCAAAAGACCTTGTCAATAGCCAAGGAGACTCATAAAAAAGAATCCTTCGACAAACAAAAAAGATACAGAGGAAATTCAACCCAAATTAGGTAGCAGGCGATAATACAATTTGCTCATTTTTATTCTGCTGCTCAAACTGGTGTTGAATTCATTTTCACTTTATCTTTATTCATGTTATTTAAACATTAGATTCATTAGGATTTTGAAATGCAACAGATATAGAGAACAAAACTAGTTGCCAAATTTGTTCAACATCTGCTCCCAGAAGGGACAAACATTTGCCAACTTCACATCGTGTAATATTTTTTCTGAATTAATTTCAAAGACAGCCCATCAGTTTAAGAACTGTTTGATCAAACTTCTCATTAACCGAATGAAACATTACATTGGTGGTATCAATATTCAGACTAATAATTAAAATGTTCATTAAATGCCTCATACAGAGACAATGGAAAGACAGACTGGTCCAGGCATAATTCCTCCATGATTATTTATTAAAAGTGGAAGGCAAATGTTGATTTACGAGCCTGGTTAAAATATGTAAGCAGTTTAATAAACAGAATAATATTAAGCTCACATTTCAGTTTATCTAATGAAAAATAGGATCATTTTGTAGTGGAAAACAAAATTTGGGTAGGGCTACAAACATTTCCCCCCTACTAAATATAGGGTTAAATGAAACTTTATATTTTATTAGTAGGGGAAATTAATGTAGAAGGTGGGAAGAGCAGGGAGAGGTTTGTTACCTGTTGAGGTTGCTGACTGTTGATCGGGTGTAGAGCACGCAGATTCAGTTGTTTTTTTGTCCATCTGACAATTCTGTTTCTGTTTCAATTTGGTCAATAATCTGTCCTGGGAAAGAAAGAGGGCAGAGGAAATGCCAAGTCAGCTGGAATCAAAACCACTTTGGGCTAAATTATTAGGTTTTTAAAGCCTAACTATCCAGAGAACATACGTTGCCAAATTATAGCAAAAACATTTCAACCATACTCTCAACCATACTCTCTGCTGATTGTGTCCTATCCAATCACCTCCCTTGTTCTTACCCAATAATGGGATGATTAGGACTGTAAAACCTAATATATTTTCATTAATTTAATTTGATCTTTTTTAAAAATAGCATGCCGATTGCCATTGGCAACTTCAACACGTCTTTTAAGACAGATGGCTTGTTAAAACTGTCAGCGTGAATCTCAAATGGATTTCCAAATTTTCATTTGAAACATAATGAATTTGTAAGATACCATTTAGTGATTTCTGAAAATCTCAGTCACAAGAAAATGGTCACAAAAATTGTTCTATCATAGTTACTGTAAAGCACTTTCTGAAATCTTATTAAAGAAAATTGGATGAACCATCAGTTCCAACTTTAGAAAATAAGGTATAATTTTGATAAATCATGTAGTATAATAGAAGTATAATAATAAAAAAATAAATAGCATTTTTAATTTCTTCTGGTCTTTTTCTGCATCGTAACTTCAAATTCTATTACCAAACCACATCCATGTTTGGTGGGCCTGATTAACAGATTGATGGTCCTTGTTTTATTTGTACAGTATATTTTCAATATGAGGGCAAATTGTCTCCAATATACCTGCCTTTATCAACAAACTGGGTGAGGAACTGCAGCTGCCTTCAATGTACAATGGTGTGCCTAATAAAAAGAGAAACAGTTTGCAAACATTCAGCTGTCCTGTGCAACTGCTCACTATGACCTTCCTTGGCAATCGTCTGCAAAGCAGTCACAAATCACTAATGAGCTGTTTTTGTCTTTAATTGCTTACTTAATTATAGAGAATTAACATAAGAACATTTCCAGTTATTAACATAATTGTATTCAGAGATGAAATGTTGCTTTCTATCAATCTGCTCATCTATAATAAGCAACTTGTTTACTGAAAACAGTTTAAAAAAAATTCATTGCCAATCTACAACCAAGCTTAGATAGCCGAGCTCCCGGCATGTGCCACCGTACATTTTAGGTCACGCTAGAAATTGGTCTTGATAAACAACACAGAAACTTGTAATCCAATGACTGCAGTGGTCAATAAAGCCAAATTGGTTGCCACATTCAGGCAGAAATCCCCAAATCTAAATTTTGTTAATTAAAAAAATTAATCATGACCATTAATTATGATCCTTGTGGTGTTAAAGTAGAATTGAGCAACTCTTTCACTGAAGGAAATTAGGATAAAAGTATTCCGTTGGTTGTTAGCACTTCAGCTGAGAGTGCAAACAGCAACAAATTCTATAGTGTCCGTTCACGTCAGGGAGTAAAGATTAGTTTTAATTCTCGTCAATCTATAACTCCTATTAATGAATTCTTCAACATATTTAGTTTTTACCTTACGCACAATGTGGAAAAAAATTTTTTAAAAGGCTGAGAAAGGTCTTTGGTCAGCATGCGGTAATCAGAAATAATGGATCAACAGCATGTTTTATGTCATTGTCAACTTTCTACTGAAATCACCCTGTTTCTATGCAACAAGAAAGCTACTTCATCCCTCATTCCATTTTATTTATTACAAGTATCACTGCAGATAAATGGTAAATCTGATTTACAGGAATACTGAAATGTTGATCATAACCTTGTAGCAAATTGTCCTTGGAAAAAGTAAGTGAAAAAACCTCATGAATAGTGAGACAATAGAGTGGCCGTACAGGATTATCACAAAAAGATATATCTTACTACATATATATACTGTATATATATATATAAAATGTCAAAGTGACATGTAAGTGGTACTATTGGATAAAGTGCAGTTTTTTTTTAAGCATCCAAATAATTTTCTATCAGCCATACAAGGTATTAGGTCCTAAACCTCATGTTTCCCGAGTTAATTGAGTCTCAAATAGTAAACTCAGCCCAACTCTGTAAAACCAGATTTGTTTAACAACAAGATTTAGGGGCTATCCATTCATGTACCTTGTACAACTAACTCCGCTGTTAAAGCTAGAATCATGAAAGAGTCATTTCATGTAGCTGGTAAATTCTTCTCAAATCTCCTTGCAAGTAACGAGTAAAAAAGCTCAGTGTGTAATACCAGCTAATGTGGTTTATGGAAGAAAGTAGCATCAGTCTATCTTTGTAGCCATCTAAGCCAGGATAATGCTTTTAGCCTTTATACTTCAACCAACTCGATTTTTTCCAACCCTCAGCCATGTATCTCCTGAAATCCTTTTCCAAAGAGTTAAATTGGATGTGAAATCTGTTCTCAGCTATGAGCTGCCTTTGTTCTACGTCTTGCCGGCGAAGCTCTGCCACCGCATCACTTTCATCAACATCTGATTGGGCTTGACAGTGTGACAGCAAGGCACAGACTAGTAATTCTGCACTGAATGAGAGTCTTTTTCAGCCGGGCACCAGTCTTCTCAATGTCTGAGAAAAGGCCACGGCAGATGTAGAAAGAAAACCTTCTCAGGGAAAATAAAAGCTAAACTTTTTGATGCAATTAAGAGCTCCTTCCCTCTAGGTGATCTTGACCTGGCTCACAATGGGAGAAGGCTGGTTGGTAAACCATGTGCCTTAAAGTTAAAAGGTTGCGAGCTGAGAGAAAAGAAACCTTGAGCACTAATAATGTCACGTTTGCAGACTTGCACATCCTGCAAATGAAACATTAGTGGCAAAGTTTTCTTTTTTTTTGGAGCTTGGTGGGAGGTAATATGAAAACATTTGCAGGAGAGGAAATTTGATTATTATGGAACTTATACTAATTTTACTTTGTTTGAATGCATGTTGAGAAGTAGAATATTGACTCTAATATTTGTTTAAGATTTGAACAAAATGCAAAAATACATCACAAACGTAGGCATCAAGTTTGCCTCATGTTTGTATGAATTATTTGGTATATTTTTATATATTTATACTGGCACGCTGCAGTTGCACTCGGCACAAAATATTTTCTAAAAGGAAACCACACAATTGTCCAAACACTAGACCATGATCATCTCGCAGCTATTGTTCAAATTATGTTACGGTTAAAGGCTGGATAATTGCATTGTGAGATGTGCTTTGCCGTCATCTTCCTACACTTTGGTCTGGCAAGCACCCTGTGTATCCATGATGCTGAATTCCAAATGGCTGGCAGACAGGAACTGAACCTATCTCAGTCAAAGTACTTCTTTGTGTCCCTAACAGGATTAAAGGTAGCTCTGTCGGCACAAACAACACTTCTATATTTTTAGTGCCAAGGTAAAAAGTTTGCCCTGGATATAAAGGCAAGGGTCTCTTCTAATTGCATTTCAGTTTATGTTCCTGTGAGCATGCATGATAAAGTACATCTCCTTTTCACATTATTTATCTTTTTATTTGTTAACCAATCATAATAATAGTACTTAACACGCAACAAAGATTATTTATGTGAATTATTTAAGCATAGGGCAATCTAGTCTGAAAGACGATCAGATTAATCCATTTGTCTTTTCAAAAAGTGCTGCATTCGACACACAACCTTTTGGTGAAGGAAAAGTTTTGAGGAAGAAGCTTTGGACGTAACTGCGAAGGAAAAATCTTTGACCCGTAAAACACATAAATCAAGCCCACAGAATTAGAGGCTACAAAAGCCGCAATACTAGCAGCTCATCCAAGCCGTAGACATGGATTTCATTTCACGAGTCCTGAACAAAACCTCGCAGAACAACGAGGTACAGATAGGCTCGGCACTTGTTGTCGTTCTGTTGGAAAGTTGTGTTGACAGAAGTGTGATCGTTCTAACAATGCAAAAATAGGGCAGTGTCATCAGCGGGAACTCTGGAGAGCAATCAGACACTTGACTGGGAAATGGAATTGCTTTAAAATCAGAGTGCAATTAAGTTTAGATTTTAGGTTTAGGTTTATTATTGTCACATGTACTGAGGTAGAATGAAAAGCTTTGTTTTGCATGCCACCCAAACAGATATACCATACATAAATACAATCAAGTTAAACTCAAATACAATAGACAGAGCAAAGGTGAAGGTACAGAATATAGTTCTCAGCATTGAAGCTACGGCCCTGTAGCGGCGACTGCGGAGGGCTCGGGAGGCCCTGACCATGGGTGAACATTGGGGAACATTGGAGGAAGAGACTGACTTTGGTGCCTTCCCTCACAGTGGGAAGCTTTGATTCTGCTGTGTGGGGATGTTTTATGTTAAATTCTATCGTGTGTTGTGTTCTTTATTTTTATTGTTTGGCTGTATGATAATCTCATTTCACTGAGCCATCTGGCACATGTGACAAATAAATGTATCTTGTATCTTGTATCTTGTAAGAGCATCAACAGTTCCATAGACAAAATCCAATGTCCTCAATAGGGTGGAGGTGAATCGAACAGTACCCAGCAGTACCATCTACTGTTGTCTGTGCCAAAAATAATCAGGGATAGAACCAGATCAGTTTGGTAAGTGGGCCTCATGTAAGTATGTCCTGTTGAAGTCTGGATGCCTGTCGGAATTAGCAAACTAGGTCGGAATTAGCATTTGTAAAAATATTCCGAACCCACTCACATCCTTCATAATCCACTGGTCAGGCTGCCACGTGAATGAAAATACTGCCAGTGGCATGAGCAAACACCAATGTGGCACAGTGGCGCTGCCTCACCACGCCAGAGATCCACCCGAGTTTGATCCTGACCTTAGGCGCTGCCTGTGTGGAGTTTGCCCGTTTGCCCCTATGATGGCATCAATTTCCTCTTGCATCACAAAAACGGGTGGATTTTTAGTTTTTTTCATCACTTTAAATTGTCCCTAGTGTGTAGGGAGTGGATGCTAGTGTGAACGGATGATCGATGGTCGGCATGGACTTGGTGGGCCAAAGGGCATGATTACATGTGTCTATCAATCAATCTGTCAACAAATCAACCAAAAGAGGCCTCTTATAGTGGTGGACAAAGACCTAAAACCTTTTCATGATTATGTCCCAATAATTTACAAAATAGTGGGCAGGACAGTGCATTGTAATTCTGTTTCTAGCATGTACAACATTTATGGCATAAAGCTCATTTTTTCCCTTTGGACACACGGTGGAATATTTACCTGGAGAGCTATGTGGGTTTAATTGCTAGAGATGCTCTGGGCCTCATTGAGAGCTTCAAGTTCCAAGCGTAAAAATTACCAAAAACCTCTCCTAGACCAATCCCACTGAAGCTATGGCCAAGAGAACACACCAATGCCACTACTTCCTCACACGATTAAGGATGTTCACCATTAATCCAACGAACATTACTAATTACTGTAGATGCACTTGTACAAGTAATTTGCATTTGTTTTCACCAAGTGGCCAGTGAGATTAGTGTGGAGAATACTATAATGCAAGGACAGTTTGAGATTGAGATGAAAGACATGTTTGGATCCTAGAAGAGCATTAAGGTGGATAAATCCACAGGATTTGATGGGATCCATCCCAGGTTTTGAGAGAGACAATAGAGGATTGCAAGAGCCTTGATGAAGATCTTTACATCTTCTCTATTCTCTGAGGCCCCAGAGGATTGGAGAGTAGACAATGTTGTTCCTTTACTTAAGAAGGGAAGTGGAGAAAATCAAGGCAATTATTGGCTGATGAGCCTCTGGTCAGTGGTAGGGAAGCTATTGGGGAGGATTCTTCAGGATAGCATTTACTCCATTTAGAAGAGAACTGGTTAATTTGGGACAGACAGCATGGCAGGTTGTGTCTTACTAACTTGGTCAAGTATTTAAGGAGGTGACGTTTGATCTGAAGAATGGTCTTGACCCTAAACGTCTCCTATCCATGCTCTCCAGGGATGCTTCATGACCCACTGAGTTATTCTAGCACTTTGTATCCTTATGTGAATTAATCAGCATCTGCAGTTCTTTGTTTCTGCTAGAATGCAAATGGTTTGGGGGAACTGAAGTCAAAGTCACCGATTACATGGCTTTCTGGATAATCTAAACAAAATTAATAAATCTGTTGGACGCTGAATATTTTTTATTTATTTTTTTATTTGTTTATTTTATTAGAAGTTAATACAGTACAAAACAATACAGTGGCACCTAATTTTAGGTGCCAACTATGTCATACCGTAATCCATTCTATGTACAACCTCTAGTTTTATGTTATGAGAAGGAAGTAAGCAAGACAAGAAAAAGAAAACAATAGAAAGGGGAAAAAGTGGAAAAATAGATTGTAGAGAGTAGAAAAACGTGAAACGTGTATATAAAAAAATAAAAAAAGAAAAGAAAAAAGAAAAAGTGGAAAGTAGAAATAGAAGAGAAGGCCCCTTAAAAGAGAATTTTTCAAATCTATATTCGGAGATGTAGATCTATCCACGTCATGAACTGAAATCAGCAATCCTTATGGTACCGCTGCATCACATGATTCCAAAAAGTCGATGAAAGGAGACCAACTCCTTAAGAATTGGTCATATTTATCTATTAGTCGGAGTCTCATTTCTTCAAGGCGTGCTATGTCCATCACATTCCTAATCCACATTTTAACAGTTGGTATGGTTGTATTTTTCCAAAATTTAAGTATCAATTTCTTTCCAATTATTAACCCATAATTAAAAAAAACAATTTGGTCTTTATTTAAATTGGTATCTTCTCCTATTATTCCAAATATAATCCATTCCATTTTGGGTTCTATTCTTGACTTGAAGAGCTTTGTAAATATATCAAATATATCACTCCAAAATGTATTCAACTTTGTACATCCTACAAATGAATGTGTTATATTCGCGTTTTGAAACAAACATTTATCGCATCTGGGAGAGACGTTTGGATAAAATTTATTCAACCTCGTTTTTGAATAATATAGTCTATGTAATAATTTGAATTGAATTAAATTATGTCTTGCATTAATAGAACAGTTATGTGTATTCATCAAATACTTTTCCCATCTATCCTTCGAGATCTTTATCACTAGCTCCTGTTCCCAATCTTCCCTTAGTGCTTCTGTTGAGGGTGATTCTCTATATAATATATTATTATAAAAGTATGATATTAATTTTTGTGAATCAGCCTTAATATTCATTGCTTCTTCTAAAGGGTCTAAAAATATAGTTTGAAATCTATGTGTATATTTCTTCATAAAGTCACATACCTGTATATATTTAAAATATTGATTATCCTTCAATTTAAATTTAAATTTTAATTGTTGAAATGATAACAGTTTGCCCAATTCATACATATCCCCTACTTTCCTAATCCCCAGTCTATCCCATTGTTGATATGTGTTGTCGATGAGAGAAGGTTTGAATGTGGGGTTGTTCAATAGTGGGGTTAGTACTGATAAATTATTTAATTTCAAGGATACTTTTATTTGTTTCCAAATTCTTATTATATTGTGAATAATTGGGTTCTTCTTATATATTATACTATTCAATTTTATCGGTGAGAGCAGGATCGTTCCTATATCGTGCGGATAGCACTCCTCTTTCTCCATTCTTATCCACTCCAACTGCTGAGTGGAACTATCCAGCCAGTACATTATGTTCTTAATATGCACTGCCCAGTAGTAATACATAAAGTTAGGTAATGGTAAACCCCCAACTTCTTTAGATTTGCACAAATGCTTTCGTTGAATTCTATGTGTTCTGTAATCCCATATAAAATTAGTGATAGTGGAATCTAGTTTTTTGAAAAAATATTTTGGAATATATATTGGGATCGCTTGAAACAAATATATTAATTGTGGTAAGAAAGTCATTTTCATAGCGTTAATTCTACCTATCAATGAGAGCGGAAGCGTTTTCCAAAATTTAATCATATCATTCAGTTTATTTAATAGTGGTATAAAATTGGCACTAAATATGATTTGTGTCTTCTCGTAATTTGAATACCCAGATACTTGAATTTTTCTGTTGCAATTTTGAAGGGGAATTTTAGTAAGTGTCTTGAATCCTGTGGTTTTAAAGACATAATTTCGCTTTTATTCCAATTTATTCTATATCCTGAAAAAGAGCCGAATTCCTCAATTAGTGTTAATAAGGTGGGTATACTCATTTGTGTATTAGTAATATATAAAAGGATATCATCAGCATATAGTGAAATTTTATTATTTGAGTCCTTAGTGTTATATCCGTGAATATTCGGGTGATTTCTAATCCTTTCGGCCAACGGTTCTATCATAAGGGCAAATAGCAATGGTGATAAGGCACACCCTTGCCTATTACCCCTTGATAAGTAAAATTTTGGAGATAGCGTATTGTTAGTTAATATCCTGAATATTTCTAAGTGCAGAGTTACTGAACAAAAGCACTCAAATAAATGATGAGTAGAAAATACATCCATTCAAAACATTTCAAATTGGTTTCTTTTACTCATAGCGTATACTGTTGTAATGTTTTTTGCCAAGTAATTACTGCACAAAAGACATTGGAAGAGAAATGATGACTAATGTATGGTGGAAATTTGAACTGCAAATAGCCTGCATTTGTTTCACACCCAGATTCATACCCCAACCTCTCTATCATCCAATCAATACCAAGCCCATTGTCTATACATGGTACCTATTCATGGATACAGGATCATGCGTGGCTAGCCCCAGAGCAGTTTAGTTATGGTTGCATGACTCAACCTACGTCTGCACAATGTTATGACAGATCACGTTCATAGAACGCAGAACAGTACAGCACAGGAATAGACCCTTCATCTCACAATGTCCGTGCTGAACATGATGCCAATTTAAACTTATCTCCTCTTACTGCACATGATCCATATCCCTGCATTCCCTGCATAGCCATGTGTTTAACTAAAAGCCTCTTAAGTGCCACTATAGTATCTGCCTCCGCCATTATCCTGGCAGCTCGTTCCAGGCACCCACCACCCTCTGTGTAAATAAAACATGACCCGCACATCTTCTTTAAACTTTGTCCCTCTTACCTTAAAGCTATGCCCTCTAGTCTTTAATAATTCCATCCTGGCAATATGAATCTAACTGTCTAGCCCATTGATGACTCTCATAATTTTATATACTTCTATCAGGTCTCCCCTCAAATTCTGATGTTCCAGAGAAAACAATCCATGTTTATCCAACCTCTCCTTGTAGCTAATCACCGCTAATCCAGTAATAATTCTGGTAACCCTCCTCTGCACCCTTTTCAAAGCCCCCGCATCCTTTATGCAAAGGCATGACCAGAACTGCACACAATACTCCAAGTGCAGCCTAACCAAAGTCCTAAAAAGCCTCATCATGACTTCCTGACTCTTTTCAATGGTCAATAGTCAATGGCGCTTTTATCGTCACATGTGCAAAGCGCTAACACACGTCAAATAGTTTTTCTTACAAACAGTCTAGTAGAGTATTAGCATACCCCGATCCACAATTACCACCTGTACAGTAGTCTACTGAGCCTGCATGCAAGAGGCACCATTGCACATTGTCCACGCTCTAGTAATGAATGAGCAGTGCCATTCCAGGCAAGTCCCAGACTGCTGTGGACCTCCAGCCATTGCCTTCCTTCCCTCTCCTTGCCCGTCCACCTTTGTTCCCCTGGGGCTCCTCTCAAAGCCAACCTTGAGGGCACGGTAGGCCAACCCCAGTTCCTACCGGTCTTTCTCCTTGCCCGTCGTGTCCAACATCGTCACCGACTCCCTCCTCCCATCTTTGGGCGGATAAAAAGGGACTGCCCCAGCGGGCTCCTACTGAAGCCACGATCGCCGGCTCTTTATCTTAGATTACACCTAAAATTAAAAAACCTTTACACAAGAACGCACAGTATTCACACCAATATAGATAAGTTAATTGGACAAAATAGAAATAAAAGGGAGTGGAGAGATGGTTGTAATCTATCAAAATTCCTTAGATTCTGAGAGATTCCAAAGGATCACAAAGCCACAACGTAATCCCACTATTCAAAAGTGGCAAGTTTGAGAAAGCAGAGATTTAGAAAGTGGCAAATTTTAGAATGTTTTTCAATGCTCGGCCAATTAACTCACAATGAAATTACACAACAGGCAAGAGGTACGGGAAGAGAGCAGGAAAGTAGTGCTGAGGCTGAGAGCTTTAATTACACTAGATTCTATATTCGTATATGTTATGATGAAAGGATAATGGTTCCTGATATTCTATGATTCAATTTCCAATGAGGCTAGCGCATGCCCCAGCCACCAATGCTGGAAAGAGTGCAGAGACGATTTGCGAGGATGTTGCCAGGACATGAGGGCCTGAGCTATAGGTAGAGGTTGGACTTTATTCTTTGGAGCGCAGGAGGTTGAGGGCTGACCTTATGGAGGTGTATAAAATCATGCCAGGAATAGATAGAGTGAATAACTCGAGCTTTTTTCCCCACGGTAAAAAAATCAAGAACTAGATGGCATAGGTTTATGGGGAGAGAGGAAAGATTTAATAGGAATCTGAGTGTATCCTTTTCACACAGAGGATAGTGGGCATATGAATCGAGTTGCTTGAGGAAGTAGTTGAGGCAGGTACAATATTTAAAAGACCTTTGGTCAGGAAAGGTTTGGTTGGAATAACATGGGCAAATGATAGGGCATCTTAGTTAGTCTGGAGAAGTTGGACTGAAGGGCTTGTGTCCATGCTGTATGACTCTATGACTCCATGGCCATTGAATCAGCTGAATAAACTGAAGTTTGAAATATAAAATACATTAAATACCCAGCAATAATATTATCATAACGTCAAGCCAATACTATTATTTGTTGTTATTTTAAGACATTTAAAACTAGGAAAAAATAAATGAAAAATAGAAAAAAAATATGACAAATTCCTCTTCATTCCTGTTTCTTCAATATTATAAATGTCTAATATTTTTCCTTGAAGCATTAGATAGAATGTAGGTACAGCGTTATGATGGGTATCCAAGGCTACTCTTGGTTGGAAACTGCAGTTGTATCCAAAATGCATTTTGGGTCACCTAATACTGGCCTGTCATGAAAAGAGACCAAAAGAGACCTGAGAATCATTGATTTATGGAGGGACCTTGTGGTGCAAGTTCAGAGCTCCCTAAAAAATGGGAACACAGATGGTGGATAAGGTGGTGAAGAAAGTGTTTGGCTGGCTTGCCTTCTTAGGCTGGGGCATCGAGTACAAGTTGTAGAGTCACAGAGTCATACAGCACAGAAACAGATCCTTCAGCATCACTTGCCCATGCTGACCATGATGCCGCATCTATGCTAGTCCCACCTGTCCGCATTTGGCCCATATCTCTCTCAGCCTCTCCTATCCATGCACCTGTTTAAATGTATTTTCAAAATGTTGTTAAACATGCCCGACTCACTACTTCTTCTGGCAGCTCGTTCCACATACCCACTTCCCTCTGTGTGGAAAAAAAGTGTTGGGACATCATGTTGCAACTGCACGTCATTGGTTAGATTACACTTGTAATATTGTATGCAGCTGTGATCACCACACTACTGACAGGGTGTGCTGGTGTGAGAATGAGTGCAGAAGAGATTCACCAGGATATTGCCTGGAATGGAGAGCTTTAGTGGAAGGACACATTGGACAGGCGAAGATCGTTCTTGATGGAGTGCAAGAGGCCAGTGGGTGTAGCCTATACATGTTTATAAAACTATGAGGGGTTTTAGATAGAGTAGATAGTAAGAGTTATTTTTTAACAGGGGAAGTGGAATCTAAAACTATAGAGCCTAGGTTTAAAGGGAGAGAGGGTTTTTTTTCACACAAATGTTGGTGGCAGAAAGTAGGTAACAGGTAGAGCAAGATGCGAGAGAGAGAGAGAGAGAGAGAGAGAGAGAGAGAGAGAGAGAGAGAGAGAGAGAGAGAGAGAGAGAGAGAGAGAGAGAGAGAGAGAGAGAGAGAGAGAAAGGGAAAGACAGAACGAAAAAGAAAGAGAAAGAAAAAAAGAAAGCAACAAAGAAAAAGTGAGAGAAGAAAAGAAAGCAAAACAAAAGAGTAAGAGAGATAGAAGTATTAGTGCTACCAAGCAGCCTGTTGTAATTAACAAATGGACCAATAAAAAATCTCATACTGAAGACATTTTGCAGATTGTGTTCAATTTAAGAATGTGTATTTTTTAAGCACAGTTTCAATTTAAAATTATCATCCAGCAGAGAGAAATATTATTGTCCAAACTCTCTATTTATTAATTCACAGCACATATAAAATGAACTGAAGGAAAAGTCAATTGAAAAAATTAAAATAATTGCAATGGTCTGTCATTTGAGATAATGTTCTAATCTTAATATTGTTATTATTCATGTCTGCATTTATTGCAGATATATTCATATCCTGGAAATGCATCGAGAGTGCTCCAAATGTTGGTGTTTACATTACGACACACGTTTAGCATATCACACAACAGGCTTTGCATTTATCAATGGAAGATTACAGAATCACTGAACGCAATGGGACTTTAATGAGATTTCAGCTTTATAACACTCATTTGATCTGATGCTGAAGAAATAAAAATCAGCTTCAGCATAGTTTACTTCAGTTTGGAGATACAGCATGGAAACAGCCTTTTTTACCCCACAAACACCGCACCGACCATCAATCACCCTTTCACAATAGTTCTATATTAACCCACTTTTAAATCCACTTCCTACACACTCAGGTTGATTTACAGCAAACAATTAACCTACAAACCCGCACAACATTGGGATGCTGGAGGAAACCGGAACACCTGAACACTCTACCAGCTGCCTCATTGTGTTACCCTTAGTTTTCAGAAATTTTACTATTTAAAAAATCACTAAGGATTTGTCTATAAAGTAAATTAGACCAAAACAAGAGCAGAAACTGAATTGATGGCAGATATGTAACCTTCCAACATTTCACATAAGTTGACAAATGCATGTTTAAAAATAACCAAGTTAATATCCTTCAACAAAGTTAAAACCCAGCTTCCCCACAAGGTACAGTATGGAGCTAACTGAAATGCTCCATCCTTAATTCCAGTTTATGTTGAGAGGTTGACCTCAGCTGTGGTGTTACATTTGTCTCCATATCCATATGACCCTGTCCCACTTAGGAAACCAGAACGGAAACCTCTGGAGACTTTGCACCCCACCCAAGGTTTCCGTGCGGTTCCCGGAGGTTCCCGGAGGTTTTTGTCAGTCTCCCTACCTGCTTCCACTACCTGCAATCTCCGGCAACCACCTACAACCTCCGGGAACCGCACGGAAACCTTGGGTGGGGCGCAAAGTCTCCAGAGGTTTCCGTTCAGGTTTCCTAAGTGGGACAGGGGCAGTATACCGATAAGCATTAGGAAATGGCAAGGATTTCATTGCTGATAATATAGTGCTCCTCCAGTCCTGGGGTGCAGGCAGAAGAGAAAACCAAATAATGGGGAAGATTGAAGTTCCAATGATGGTTAAGTAGTTACATAAGAAACTGCAGATGCTGGGTTCTTGAGCAAAAAAACACAAAGTGTTGGGGGAACTCAATGAGTCATCAGCATCTGTTGAGGGAATGGACAGACGACATTTCGGGTCAGAAACTTCCTTCAGACTGATTGTACTGACAAAGAAAGGGGAGGGCGGGACACAGCCTGGCAGGTGCTAGGTGGATACAGATGAGGGAGGATTGATTGGCAGATGGATGAAGCAAGTAGCAAAGGCTGGAGATGAAAAGTCAAAAGGGTGTCAGATAAAGAGGGTGGAGGAGAAGTGAAATGTACCGCTGGAGAGAGAGTTACGGGGTCGAAGTGGACAGGGACATGAAACCACCTATCACTTGCCAGGCTTTATCCCATCTCCACCTCTTTATTCCAGCTTTCTCCCCTACACCTATCAGTCTGAAGAAGTGTCCCAACCCAAAACATCATCTGTCCATTCCCTCCACAGATGCTACCTGACCTGCTGAGTTCCTCCAGCACTTTGTGTCTTACTTATGTTCAAACAGATCACTGACATTTGTTATTTCATCCAACTGATGAAGGATGGCTATATGGTCAGAGAACTGAAGATGTACCACTGCAGGCCATCACCATCTGAGAGAAAAAGATGAAAGCTTTAAATGCTTGGTCCTTCTAGACTGTACATGTTCACTCAGTAGATAATAATTGGAGGATAGCAAAAATATAGAACGATAAGGGCCAAACATTGGTAAATGGGACCAGCTTTGATATGGTATCTTGGCTGACACAGAAATGTTGGGTCGAAGGCCTGTTTCCATGCTGTATGACTCTACGAATAGATTATATTTATTTTAATTATAATATTTATACCACATCTACTGTGCATTCAGACCCCTTCACTTTTTCCACATTTTGTTACATTGCAGCCTTATTCTAAAATGGATTAAATTCATCAATCTACACACAATACCCCATAATAAAAAAGCAAAAACAGGTGTTTAGAATTTTTTGCAAAGTAATTAAAAAGAAATAACTGAAATATCACTTTTACATAAGTATTCATACCCTTTACTCAGTACTTTGTTGAGGCACCTTTGGCAGCAATTACAGCCTCAAGTCTTCTTGGGTATGACGCTACAAGCTTGGCACACCTGTATTTGGGTAATTTCTCCCATTCTTCTCTGCAGATCCTCTCAAGCTCTGTCAGGTTGGATGGGGAGCGTCGACGCACAGTTATTTTCAGGTCCCTCCAGAGATGTTTGATCGTGTTCAGGTCCGGGCTCTGGCTGGGCCACTCAAGGACATTCACAGACTTGTCACGAAGCCACTCCTGCGTTGTCTTGGCTGTGTGTTTAAGGTCGTTGTCCTGTTGGAAAGTGAACCTCCGCCCCAGTCTGAGGCCCTGTAAGCTCTGGAGCAGGTTTTCATCAAGGATCTCTCTGTACCTTGCTCCGTTCATCTTTCCCTAGATCCCGACTAGTCTCCCAGTTCCTGCCACTGAAAAACATCTCCACAGCATGATGCTGCCACCACCATGATTCACCGTAGGTATGGTATTGGCCAGGTGATGAGCGGTGCCTGGTTTCCTCCAGACGTGCCGCGTGGCATTCAGGCCAAAGAGTTCAATCTTGGTTTCATCAGACCAGAGAATCTTGTTTAGATGCCTTTTGGCAAACTCCAAGCGGGCTGTCATGTACCTTTCACTGAGGAGTGGCTTCCGTCTGGCCACTCTACCATAAAGGCCTGATTGGTGGAGTGCTGCAGATATAGTTGTCCTTCTGGAAGGCTCCCCATCTCCACATAGGAACACTGGAGCTCTGTCAGAGTGACCATGGGGTTCTTGGTCACCTCCCTGACCAAGGCCCTTCTCCCCCGATTGTTCAGTTTGGCCGGGCGGCCAGTTCTATGAAGAGTCCTGGTGGTTCCAAAGTTCTTCCATTTAAGAATGATGGAGGCCACTGTGTTCTTCGGGGCCTGCAATGCTGCAGAAATTGTTTTACACCCTTCCCCAGATCTGTGTCTCGACACAATCCTGTGTCGGAGGTCTACGGACAATTCCTTCATCTTCATGGCTTGGTCTTTGCTCTGACATGCACTGTCAACTGTGGGACCCTATATGGACAGGTGTGTGCCTTTCCAAATCATGTAAATCAATTTAATTTACCACTGGTGGACTCCAATCAAGTTGTAGAAACATCTCAAGGATAATCAATGGAAACAGAATGCATCGGAGCTCAATTTTGAGTGTCATAGCAAAGGGTCTGAATACTTATGCAAATTAGATATTTCAATTATTTCTTTTTAGTTACGTTACAAAAATTTCTAAACACCTGTTTTCATTTTTTTATTATGGGGTATTGTGTGTAGATTGATGATTTAAAAAATCCATTTTAGAATAAGGCTGTAACTTAACAAAATGTGGAAAAGGTGAAGGGGTCTGAATACTTACTGAATGCACTGTACTTTATATACAAAGTACATTATAAAAATCAGTTACATTTGCCAGTTCAATAATTACATTTGGATTTTAAAATGAGCAGAGGTTAAATAGAGCTGGAGCAGTCTTATACAGCACATTAATATCCATATACAGTAACTGAACAAAACATTCACGTTACTGTATCATCTCATAGCATATGCTGTGTGTTAATTGGTCTAAACACTAATGTGGTGGAAGGACCCAAGAGTCATTACAACCTGCATTGACCCGATGCCAACTTTTTATTTAATGCAAATCATTATAATTTAGATTCAAATGCATTTTCATTTTAACACAGTACTTAATAATTGTGAAGTGCTGTGTAAAAATTGCATCGACACAATAATAATTTTTATCAAGTAAAGTGTTGCCACAGGAATTGAAATTCTGACCTATGATTCAATTACCAATGAAGCAAGCACTTTCCCCAGCGCCAACAAATCAGCTGAAGAGAGTCAAGTTTAATATATAAAGGACATTAAATACCCAGCAATAATGTTATCGCAAGGTCAAGCATATACTATCATTCATGTCATTATTGGTATTACATGGAACATAGAAATGTCCAGCACATGAACAGGCCCTTCAGCCCATGCTGAACATGATAACAGGTTATACTAATCTTATTTGCCTGCATTTGATCCATATCCACCCCAGCCCCACTATTCCCTGCTTATCCATGTTTCTATCTAAAAGCCACATAAATGCCACTATCGTATCTGCCTCCAACACCATCCTCAGCAATGCGTTCCAGGTACCCACCATTCCCTGTGTAGTTACTAGTCTCACACATCTCCTTTAAACTTTGCCCCTCTCATCTTAAACCTATGCCTTCTGGTCTTTGGCATTTTCACCCTGGGGAAAAGGTTCTGACTGTTGACCCTATCTATGCCTCTACTAATTGTATATACTTCTACCAGGTCTTCCCTCAACCTCCAACATACCAACAACTTAGGTGGGGCATCTTGTTGGCATGGTTGGGTCGAGGGGCCTGTTTCCGTGTTGTATGCCTAAATGGCTCTCCTTATAGCAAATGACATTTGAAACGTTCTACTGAAATAAAGAGCGAGAGCATAATGTATGACAAATTCCTTTACAAGTCTTAAGTCTCTGCATTATGTGTCTTTGGTCCATCTTGCTTGTTGTCATTCATCTTCCTCTATCTAGACCTCCTCCAGCCAGTTTAAATATGAAGAGCATTTACGAGACCTGGTAGCGTGTGGGTAGCATGTGGGTAGCGCGGGACCGGCGCATGGAGTGGCGTGGAGGAGTGTGGAGTTGCGAGCGGTATCACGCAGCGCTCCAGGGTTTCGTTCTGCACAAAATCTTCGCGCGTCACCAGCCTGTCGCGTAAATGACGGCCAAGTGGGACACCCTGGCGCGGCGCAATGTCTCACCTCCAACAGCAGCAGAAGCAGGCAAGCGATCGCCGAGCTCGGCCTGGGCCTCACGGCTGTTGCGGATCCGGATCCGCCCCCACTCCTACTCCCAGAGCGGGGCCAAGACGATTGGAGATAGACACAAAATGCAGGAGTAACTCAGCGGGTCCGGCAGCATCTCTGCAGAGAAGCAACGGGTGACGTTTCGGGTCGAGACCCTTCTTCAGAATGAAGAAGAGTCTCGACCCGAAACATCATCCATTCCTTCTCTCTAGAGATGCTGCCAGTCCCGCTGAGTTACTCCTGCATTTTGTGTCTATCTTCAAATGACGTCGCGCGCACCAGACGGTTGTGCGGACGGATGATGACACGTGTGACCGTCACGTGACTGTCGCGCGTCAGTCACTACTGGCCTGTCACGTAAATGACGACCAAGTTGGACTAGCCAACTAGCAATCTACCTGCTTAACATTCAATGATTGAACATGCACAGGTGCTTTCTGAGGATCTCCAGTAGATTATATATCCTCATTATATGTTCAAAGAGTTTATTAGAAGTGATGACCATGAAAAATAAACATACTTCATTTAAATCTGCCTTTAGTTCACTCTGTTGGCATTGATATTCACATTGATTGAATTGATTGAACGATACAGCATGGTTTTCGTTTAGGCTTAGATTTCTTATTGTTACATGTAGCGAGGCACAGTGAAAAGTTTTGTTTTGCCTGCTATCCAAACAGATTAGATATACTTTACATAAATATAATCAGGTTAAACTCAAATATAATCGGTAGAGCAGAGGAAGAGTACAGAATAAAGTTCTCAACATTGCAGAGCATCCGTTCCAGAGAGAATATCCATTGTCTGCAATAGTGTAGAGATGAATCAGATAGTAGCTTAGACAGAAGGACCATTCAGAAGCCTGATAGCAGGTAAATTATAACTGACAACAGGCCTTCAGCCCACTGAGTGCATGTCAACTATCAATGGCCTGTTCACAAGTTTTATATAATCCCACTTTTGCATCCACTCTCTGTAACACACTAGGGGCATTTTTACAGAGGCCAATTAACCTACTAACCTGCACATCTTTGGGATGTTGGAGGAAAACTGAGCACCTGGACGAAACCCATGAAGTCACAGGGAGAACGTGCAAAACTCCATACAGACAGCCTGAGGCCAGGATCGAACCCAGATCTCTGGCGTCGAGATGGAGGTTCTAATTTGGGTACAATGGGATAGATTCAAATATTTTGGCCAGCTATACAACTGGTGACGCACATTTAACAAATACCAGCTCGATAGTTGGAAATAAAGTTGAAATATTTAATCTCACTCCAAGAAATATTTGAACATATTATGCTTGCTATTAGAGGAGCCGAATCATACAGTTCAGTTATGTGTCAGATACTCTGAAATCCCCCTCCATGGCTTATCCCCACAATCCCAGAACTACCACCATCAGGTACAGAGCAGAATCTTTCCACAACAAGTCTATCAAAATAATATTTAATTTTGAACATTAAATTGCCCCTTCACTTTGTATATTCCTAAGAGATAGTTACACCTTTTAGGTAGACACAAAATGCTGGAGTAACTCTGCGGGTGAGGCAGCATCTGTGGAGAGAAGGAATTGGCGACGTTTCGGGTCGAGACCCTTCTTCAGACTGATGTCAAGGGAGGGGGCGGAACAAGGAAATAATGTAGGCGGAGACAGTAAGACTAGTGGGAGAACTAGGAAGGGGGAGGGGATGGGGAGAGAAAGCAAGGGCTACCTGAAGTCAGAGAAGTCAACGTTCATACGGTTGGGGTGCAAACTACCCAAGCAAAATATGAGGTACTGTTCCTCCAATTTGCGCTGGGCCTCACTCTGACAATGGAGGAGGTCCAGGACAGAAAGGTCAGATTGGGAATGTGATGGGGAGTTGAAGTGCTGGGCCACCGGGAGATCAGCTTGGTTAAGACGGACTGAGCAGAGGTGTTCAGCAAAACGATTGCCAAGCCTACGCATGATGGTCTTGCCGATGTAGAGAAATTGACATCTGGAATAGCGGATGCAGTAGATGAGGTTGGAGGAGGTGCAAGTGAACCTCTTCCTCACTTGGAAAGACTGTTTGGGTCCTTGGATGGAGTCGAGGGGGGAGGTAAAGGGACAGGTGTTGCATCTCCTGAATTGTCACATAACTGAAGTTCATCATCTTTGGTACCATTATTATTTTGACTGTGTAATATTCTATGTTGGAATAACATTGTAAAATGACACCTACAGAATCTTATGTCAACTATTGTTCTCTTCCATTACCCCTAATGTTTTTCAAACAGAGGTCTATAGCCTTATGATGCAACACGGTACATTTTTGATTTGGAGAAAAAGAGAAAGGCTCTCCATTCGAGAAAAATGCCTTTGAAAAATAAAGGTTTATAAAAAAAAAAAAATTCAATTCAAAGGGACATCTTTGATTGATGTTGAAATGTAGTTTCTCCTAATAGTGTATAATATTACTGTTAAAACAAAAAATCAGATCGATTGGCTGGTCTCCTCTTAAGTATCTTTGAACGATAACATTAAGGGAAGAAAATGAGTCAAGAAATGGGGATTAAGTCTCAGTCACCGCAGGTCAATAAATTGCATCAGCCAAATTGGATTTCATTGGTAAGTACTCTCCAAAGCCTACTAAAAATTATCTGAAGAACATAATACTGTAGCTCAGTGCTTTTTTTTTTTAAATCTCTCATCTATAATAGATCCAGACCTTTCATAATGCAATTGTAACACAATTAATTTCATAGATAATTTACCAGTTGAGGTCTATGACATTCTCCTTAACTTCTCAGGTATTTCTTCATTACGATTTAGATCACAAGAACTTTTCAACCTGATCCAAGTTTGCTTCCCTTTATTTTGGGAGTTTGCTTCCCTAATCACCACTGTATAACTTAATTCAAGATTAAGAAAATTCAACAATTATTAAAATAAATCATTCAAAGAACTGTTCCAAATAAATATTTTTTGCACATCTGGCTTTTTAAAAAGTCACAAAGTGCTGGTGTAACTTAGTGGGTCAGACAGCATCTTCAGAGAACGTTAGTTGTAATGTTTTGGATCGGGAGCCTTCTTCAGACTGATTGTGGTGGGGAGAGGTGGGGGCAGGACAAAGCCTGGCAAGTGATTTGTGGATAAACACAAAATGCTGGTGTTACTCAGCGGGACAGGCAGCATTTCTGGATAGAAGGAATGGGTGATGTTTCAGGTCGAGACCCTTCTTCAGACTGAGCATCAGGGGAGAGGGAGTTATGCAGGTGAGGGAAATTTGATTGGCAAATGAGTGGACAAAGGCTAGAGATGAAAATGAGACCTGAAATGTTGTCTATCCGGAGATGCTGCCTGACCCGCTGAGTTACTCCAACATTGTCTTTTGTACACCAGCATCTGGAGATCCTTATGTCTCCATTTATTTTAAAAGGCACTGTTTGAGAAAAGGCATAATAAAATAGGTGAGAACATTCTGCAAGTAAGGCAGAGTTTTGTGCAGAAGCCAAACTTACTAAACAGCAAGTGATTTAAAAGCCTCTCAATGGAACCAAAAAGTATAATATTTTGCCTAAAAAGGATGATTCATTTTGCCAGCCATGCAAATTACATGATCTTTGCCATTCATTCTTGGCCAGAATTTTGCAGTTGTAACCAAGGCAATGCTGATGGTGTCCGTGGATATAACAGCAGTTGCAGGAATTCCTAACCTGCGCAGTTTAATGAGGAACTCCTGACATCACTGTCAAAAAACAATAGGAAGCTGGTCAAACTGGTTAATCGAGCTGGCTCAGTGCTGGAGGGGAGAGTAGACTCTGGGATGGAGGTGCTTGAGAGGCGTATGAGGCACAAGGTGCAGGTCATCCTGAAAAACCCCGGGCATCCCCTCCATATAATTCTGGAGAGTCAAAAGAGCACTCGGAACAACAACCGGCTCCTCTCCCTGCCCTGTAGAACGGAGCGGTTCAGGAGATCCTTCACCCCTGCAGCCATTAGATTTTATAATTCGGACCGCTAGGCTGTAGGGGGATGCATTTTGCAATTATTAATTTTTAACTGTTAATTATTGGTCTTTTTAAGTATTTATTGCTCTCAGGTAGTGTCCACATTGTATTTTATGTATTTTCTGTCTGCGTTCGTTTTGAATCTGTGGGTTTGTTGATTGGGAGCTTCTGGACATCTGAATTTCCCTGAGGGGATCAATAAAGTATTTATTATTATTATTATTATTATTATTATTATTATCACTGTCACGGACTCAATGTTCATGCACGGGTTGTGCTGTTTTGCAGTTTTCTCTGGTTTAAGAAAATGGAAATCAATGACTTGATGAATACTTCAAGTATTGACACACCATTCTTGCTCGAAATACTCTTAACATGTTCCGTGGTAATATACAGCACAGAAGTAGGCCCTTTGGCCCAATTGTCCATGCCAACCAAAATGCCCCATTTAACCGAGTTCCATTTGCCAGTGTTTGATCCCTATCAATCTAAACCTTTCTTTCCAAGTACTTGGCCAAATGTCTTGTAAATTCTGTTATTGTACTTACACCAACTACTTCATCAGACAGCTTGTTCCATATAACCCACCATCCTGTGTGTGAAAAGGTTGCCCATCAGGTTCCAAATAAATCTTTCCCCTTTCACCTTAAACTTATGCCCTCTTGATGCCTCCACCCTTGGAAAAAGACAGTGAAATCACCCTATCTATTACCTCATGATTTTACATACCTCTACAACATCACCCCTCAGCCTCATGTGCTTCAAGGAATAAAGTCCCAGCCACCTAATCTCTCCTTATAGTTTAGGCCCATGAGTCTGGGCAATATTGTTGTACGAGTTGCAAACTTCAAATCATCATTACAGCTTAGCAAACTATCTGGCGCCTGAAAAACAAGCCTCATTTTATTAATGTCGATTCCAATCGGTATGTTTTTTATGCTCACAAAATCAAAATAGGAAAGGTGGATAATTGTTGATAATTGGAGCTTAGTTTTTAATTGATACTTGTACCTGCACCTTGTTGTCTACCCTGGAATTAATTCCTACACAAATTATTTCAAAATATGTGGATATATTAAGAATCAGAAATAAAGTATCACATATACTGGAATCTGAACTAAAAATGAAAATGCTGGAAGTACTGACCTGGTCTAGCAGTATGTGTGGAAAGGGAAACCAGAGAGACAGCTTTCTTGTTGAAGTGTTTTTCCAGCATTTCCGTTTTGTTTGGCGCGAGGAAGAATCACAGGAAAATTCAGACATGCACCAGTTCCAAGGCACTGTGTGCTACTGGCCAGACATTACACAATCAAAACGTCATGTGTAAGGCACAATAAGGAGGTTAGTTAAGTCTGGGTTTTATAGACTCATAAAGTATGGAAACAGGCCATTTAGCCCAACTCGTCCATGCTGTCAAAGATGCCCCGTCTAAGCTAGGCCCATTTGCCTGCATTTCCCTCTGAACCTTTCCTATCCATGTAGCTGTCCATATGCCTCTTGGCATAGAGGTAGAGTCGCTGCCTTACGGCACCAGAGACCCAGATTTGACCCTGACTATGGGTGTGTGTCTTTATGTAGTTTGTATGTTCTCCCTGTGACCTGCGTGGGTTTTCTCCGGGATCTTGATTTTCCTCCCACACTCCAAAGATCTACAGGTTAGTAGGTTAATTGGCTTGATTTAATTGTAAATTGTCCCTAGTGTGTGTAGGATAGTGTTAGTGTACGACTCTGGTCAGCACGGACTTGGTGGGCCGAAAGGGCTGTTTCCGCGGTCTATCTCTAAACTAAACTAAATCCTGTCATGGTACCTGCCTCAACTACCCCTCTGGCATTCAATCTGGCACCAGTTAAGTCTGGGTGCTTTATCGGAGAAACAAGGAACTGCATATGCTGGAATCCTGAGTAAAACACAAAGTTATGTCAGGCAGCATCTGTGGAGCGAAATGCATTGGAGACGTTTTGGGCCTGACCGTTCTTGAGGGGGATGAAAGCTGGAAGAAAGGTGGGGGCAGGATAAAGTCTGGCGATGGGTGGATACAGAAATTTAAGAGAACTAAATGGAAGCCATGATTAATTTTCTGTCCCAGATGCAGGACGGTTTGGTCAGTTCTAAAGTTCTGCTTCACTTTACTGGCTGAGATTAAAAATCTTTTCAGATTCTGATTAAAATAGGTCAATGATATGCTAAGTAAATTCACCGAGGTGATCAGATAGATTAGCCTCTTGTTTCTTTTTTATTTTAGATAGCATTTAGAGTATAAATCGTGAGGGGAAATAGATAGGGTGAATGCATGGAATCTTTTTCACAGTCAAGATCTGGAGGGCATAGGTTTAAGGTGAGGGGGGAAAGATTTAATAGGAAATTGAGGAGCTATTTTTTCACACAGTGGGTGGAGGGCATATGGGACAAACTGCCCTAGGAAGCAGTTGAGGCAGGCACACATATTTGCTAGGAAAGGTATAGATAAATGGATAAGAAAGGTTGAGAGGGATATGGGACAAATGCAGGAAAATGGGACCCCCTTAGATGGAATGTTGAGGCTGGCATGGACAAGTTGGGCTGAAGGGCCTGTTTCCATGCTGTGTGATGCAATGAATTTATTTGTGTTCAGGATCTGCCCTGCAAATCCATTCAATGAGGCTCTTCACCTCATTTTGTTGACCAGTTTTTTATGTGGAATTCCTGGATTTCTTCCTGTGACGTTTTGGATCTGGACCCTGCTTCAGACTGATTGTGTGTCTTTTTTTGTAAACCAGTGCATTGTGTCTCAGTAATTCAAGCAGTTTTGCAATTTCCATCCATTTGTCATGCAAGTTATTTAATGGACAAAAATAAAATTGCATCGCAATAAATGGGTTAATTAGATCAATGCATTTATTATTCCTTTTAAGATTTATACTTATTTTCAATGTCATGCTTTTTTTGTACTAAATCTACAATCCTTTTTTTTTGCTATCCATTTCTATCTCAATTAAATATATCCAGAATTTTTACACCGTTTGAGCAATTGCGGTGATATCTGGTATTTCTTTGCTTTAAGTACTGATAGCGGCATTATTAACAAAGCTCAAAAGGAGCAGAAAACTGGCATGGCTAATTCAGGCTAATTAGTATGGTGGGAGCTGCGCCTTGTTCTTCAGAGGTTCCCATGCCCTTGCATGCCTCTACCTGATTGCCTTGTCCAGGAGCGAACCCAGGAGGCACTCCCAATTACAGTATATCATAACCTCTCAAAACACCAAGCCACTCAGGCTAATTTTATCCTATTAAACATACTGAAGGATTCAGAAAAAAAAAATCCTCCATGCTCCAATTACCAGTTGCTTCAGTGAACATCTCCACAGTCCTTTATGTTACTGTACTAGTCACTTGCCCTTTCCTTTTTAATGCAGTTGGATTAAACACAACAGAACACTGACTGCCTTTTTGACAACTTGCCTCTGTGGATTTTTGACTTAACTCACTTCTTCCCAATAACCATCAGGTTGCTGAACACTATAAACACCAACTAAACTACAAACTATGAACTGTTGTCCCAGTTGCACTAGGGACTTTGGGCTTTTGTTTTTAACACTATTTTTTTTTAAATTTAATGAACTTTCATTTGTTTATTGTGCTATCTATGAGTACTGCGTTTACAGACTTGCGTTTCAAGTCTGAATTTCCCCTGCAAGTAAGAACTTAATTGTGCTGTTCTGTTTTCGGTACATATGAACCGAACCCCTCTCCCTCACCCACTTTCATCCATCCCCATCAGTCCCCCCAACCCCCAATTCATGGCAGAGTAAAGGAAAAATACGGCAGCATAATTAATTATTTCTCTTGATAACATCAGCACATCATTATCTCTCGGACAATTGTCTTTATGCATAAGAGTTGACATCTAAACAAGATTCTCCTATCTCGGTCTGGGCCCTAACGATCTTGCAAAACCTAATCTGTTAGCGTCAATGTTTAGTTCCATTAGCAGCTAAAGTCAGAGAGTCCACAACTCATTCCGCTGAGAGTAAATAAAGAATTTCAAGGAAGAGAAGGGAAACAATGGGATAAGCCGCTGAAACAATTTTGTCATCAGACGCTAACAGTTTACGTGCTGCTGATTTACCTCCCACTACCACTTTAATTCTGTTTAAGATAATAACCCCCCCAGTGTAACATTATAACACTAGCATTTATTTGTTTTCCCACCTCTCTGACCATTGCAGGTGTGAACTCATCAGAGTGAAGTGAGTTGCTGCAATCAGTTAAAATAAAAAAGTATTTGACAATAAACTTTACATTTGTAAACTTTCCACAAAGCATAGCAGGAAGGTGTTCAAAAGGGAACTGCAGATGCTGGAATATCGAAGGTACACAAAATTGCTGGGGGAACTCAGCGGGTGCAGCAGCATCTATGGAGCGAAGGAAATAGGCGACGTTTCGGGCCGAAACCCTTCTTCACTCAGGAAGGTGTCTGATTTCCTTGCAATAGCCATTGTCACCAGAATTTCACTTACATTATTAAAAACTACGACAGACACAAGGAACTTATGTCTGAAGAAGGGCCTCGACCCGAAACGTCGCCTATTCCTTCTCTCCATAGATGCTGCCTCACCCGCTGGCTTTCTCCAGCATTTTTGTCTACCAAGGAATTGCAGATGTTAGTTTCTAAAAATAAGCCACAGGTGACGTTTTGTGTTGGGACCCTTCTACAGACTGACCCGATACGTCACTTATCCATGTTCTCCAGCGATGTTGTCTGCCCAGCGCAGTTACTCCAGTGCATTATGAAAAATTAAGTTGCTTTATTAATAATAAATAACGATCTTTCTTTTGGTGCATCAATTGTTTTACTTCAGTAATGGTAACAAGATTGTTGATTGCTGGAAGATCTATTTCTTCCTTGAACAGAGAATGGATTAATTTCCCTCTACTAGCAAACTCCTCGGCCTGATGGAACTTGTCCTCACCCTCTACAACTTCTCCTTCGACTCCTCTCACTTTCTCCACATTAAAGGTGTAGCCATGGGCCCCAGCTTTGCCAGCCCTTTTGTCAGTTACCTCGAACTATCCCTGTCCCAAATGTACACTGGCACCATTCCCCAACTCTTTCTCCGTTACATCGATGATTGCAACGGAGCTGTCTCCTGCATCCGTGCAGAACTTGTTGATTTCATTAACGTTACCACTATCTTCCACCCTGCTCTCAAATTCACAGACTATTACTGACACCTCTCTCCCCTTTCTTGATCGCTCTGTCTCCATCACAGGGGATAGACTATCGACTGATGTCTACGACAAATTTACTGACTCCCACAGTTTTCTTGACCACACTTCCTCCTACACTGCGCCTCTTGCAAAGATGCTATTCCTTACTCTCAATTTCTCCGTCTATGCCGCATCTACTCCCAAGATGAGGCTGTTGAGATGTCATCGTTCTTAAGTAAAACCTTAAGTTCCCCTTGTTGTCATGTATGGATCGCTCAACCACATCTCCTCTGTATTGGCCACTTCTGTTCTTGCTCCCACTCCCCCCCAGATGGAACAATGACAAGAGTTCCCCAGATCTTCATATTTCACCCTAACAGCCTCCGCATACAACACATCATCCACTGACATTTGCGCCATCTTCAACGTGATCCCACCACCAGTCACATATTCCCACCCCCACCCCTTTCTGCCTTCCACAGAGACCACTCCCTGCACAACTCCTCTAACCTCATCAACTGCACCTGGTGTACCGGATGTGGCCTCCTGTACGTCAGCGAAATTAAGCGTAGACTCGATGACCATTTTGTGGAACACTTGCGCTCAGTCCGCAAGGGCCTCTTGATCTCCCAGTTGCTAACCATTTTAACTCATCGTCCCATTCTCATACAGGCATTTCTGTCCCGGGCTGCCTCCATTGCCAGTGAAGTCACATGCAAACTGGAGAAACAGCACCTCATATTCCACTTGGGTAGCTAACAAACCACTGGTAAGAACCTGGAATTCTCCGAGTTTAGGTAACTAACTAAACCCCTCTTCTTACTTCTTCCCCCTCAACCACCCCCCCTATACCCCTCCCCCCTCCCTTATGCCCCACCTGGACACCTCTCCTCTTCCACCTACATTCCTTCCTCTAGCTTCACAATCGCAACTCTTCAATCCTTATGTCTCACACCTTCTGTCTTTTTATCCCTGACGTTTAGCCAACCATCTGTCTTTCAACTCCCCCCACCCTCATCTGTATCAACCTATTACCTGCCAGGCTTTGCCTTGCTCCTCCTCTCTTCCTGCCTTGCTCTCTCCCCTCTCTCCCCTCTCTCCCCCCCCCCCCCCCCCCCCCCCCGATCCACAATGAGTCTGAAGAAGGGTTCTGGCCTGAAACATCACCCATCCATGTTCCCCAGAGCTGCTGCCTGACCCGCCGAGTTACTCCAGCACTTTATGTTCCTTGTTCCTTGTTTCTACAAGATTTTTGTTGCTGTTATTCCTTTTTTTGGCGTGAAATCTGGATGGGACAGTGGCGCAGCTGGCTGGGTCGCTGCCTTATAGCGTCAGAGACCCCAATTCGATCCCGACCTCCCCTGCTGTCTGTGGAGTTTAACTAAACTGAACTGAGTTTACATGTTCTCCCTGTAACCACACGGGTTTCCTCAGGGTGCTCCGATTTTCTTTCTTTCACATCCCAAAGATGTGCGGGTCTGTGGGTTATTTGGCCTTTGTAAATTACCCCTAGTGTGTAGGGAGTGGATGAGAAAGTGGGAATAACATAGAACTAGTTTAAATGGGTGATCAATGGTCAGTGTGGACTTTGTAGACCAAAGGACCTGTTTTCATGCTGTATCTCTAAGCTAAACCAAAACAAATTGCATTGTACTGCAAATTACAAATCCATTTCCTACTACATTCATTAAAAAATGTCATATCAAGTAAAACTCTGTAAGCTCTGTCAACCATTCATATTGTTTTTCTAGTTTAACCAATTCAAACTAGTTGAAAATAAAACAGTAACTTCTTCATTTCAATGCAATAACTATTTTTACATTCACGTTATAGACAATCAATCCTGCATGCAACAGTTACGAGTCTTGTAATCAATGAAATAGATTATAAGACTCATATTTTCACTGAAGCTTTCAAATCTTGCAAAGGTTTTCAGTACATTTTCAGAATCAAAAATCATTCAGTAGAAATTGTGAAATAGACCCAGTTGCTAAACTCATATAATACTCTTTGCATTTGCACAGAATAACTTTATATTCGGTAATCATAAATGGAATGAGATGCCTTGAAATTGTAGTGGTAACTGCTTTAAGAGGAGTGTAAGGAATTAGCTCCACTGATTTAACACTGCACCAATTCCAGTAGCAATAATGTTGCTCACACTCTTCTGAATGAGAATTGTTTTTCAAGTTGGCACAAGCAATTTAACAAAGATATTAATTGCAATTTTTGTTCTGGTTAACAGCCTCTCTGAGGCTTTTTTAAAGAATACGCCCAAACTAAATCAACAGTATTATACAAATAGTTGTGGTCAACTTTCTTTACATCAGGTATTGACGGAACACTTTGTGAGCACGCAGCTTTGGTAAAATGCCTAATCTCTTTTTAATTGCCAATCACATTGGTCAAGAACCCATCTTGTGCTCTTAGATCTGACATACAGAGGAAAGACGGAGCAAATTGGAGCTTTGCTCCCCTGCTGGAAGGTTGTCTTATTTTTAATATAGGATCGTCAACGCTAAAGAAAGAAAACTGATGGCCAGCGAGTCACAAAACCTTCTTTAACTCAGAGTAGTGAACCGTACCATTGCGTTTGTGGTGCCAACTTTACATTGCTATATTATGACAATTATTTTTCAAACGGAAAGTTCATGGAGATGAGTAAACAAATTACAATTATTCAACAAATAACAGTTCTGAAAGAGACTTTTTTTTCAAATTATAATGATTGGTTAGGCATATTCTGAATTATGGTCACAGATGATGTTAAATCTGTTGCCCCAAATGTTATAAGCAGTAAAACCAGTAACGATTACTAAAAGTATTTTAAGAGCACAACAAAATTAAACAGGCAATTGAGAAGCAGTGCAAACTTCACTGATGACCCAATGATTAGGATGAATGTTGGCTGAAGAGAGTAAATCCAATTGGAGAAAAAAAAATTGAAAACGAGGTGAAAAACTGCAAGATCGAGGTGACATGTTGGTGTAAATGTAATCAATGATAAACAGCAAATGCTAGCGACAAAGCTATAATCTTTAAAAGCAAACAGCAAGTAGGAGACATTACCAGAGCATAAAATCTCACCTTCAGTATGCATCACTAACTGCACTAAGGTGCAGGTCACACTGGGAACTTGTTACACCCAATGGATATAGAAGCATTATCCAGGCTCTCTCATAAGAAGAGTCAAGACAAGAGCTTAATTTCCATATGTACAGCCAATGGAACAATGAAATCCGTACTTGCTGCAGCTTTACAAGCCCGTATATGCAATAATACACAAATACACCATACAATAATCAATGGTACAATAAATTAATAATCAGTAATACTGGACAATTAGTTCACAATAGCGTAAAACTGAAGTCTGTTGTCTAACCAAAAGCAAAGTTCATTGAAGATGATAGTTGCTGAGGTTAGAGTTGTAGAGTGTTTGAGATGGTTTCTGGGGAGAAGCTGCTCTTGAAGCTGGTGGCCACAATTTTCAGGCTCTATCTTTTTCCCAGTGGTATTAGCGAGACGAGACTGTGGCCAGGGTGTTGTGGCCTTTTTTGAGGCAATGCCTCCTATAGATCCTTTTGATGGTGGAATAGTCACTAAACGTGATTGACTAGATAGTGTTCATCACTTTCAATGAAATGTACAAAGATATGGTTTAAGTGGGAACCAATGTTTTTGACACTGTAACCCTGGTAACGTCAGGCAGGAGGGAAGGATGATGGCGCTTTGATAGGATATTAAAGATTTTCAATTAACCGTAAATAGATTAAATTGAGCAGAAAATGTTACCAAGGTAATGTTTAGCTTTAGATTCCTCCACTACTAGATCGTTTGTATCCACGTTACAGAGTACTTGTGTTGGAGGCCCAACTCTCAAATAGAAATGTAACCAATCCTCTTATCCTTATGAGAGAATGGGAGACTCATGATTAGCAACCAAAAGCTGAGTAATCTTCTTGAAAAATGGGGATGCATGTCAATTCTTTGATTTAAAGTCACAAGGGTATCTTTTATATGGAGAAAACAACCAACGAAACAACAGCTAAAAAAGGTCTCTACCTACAAAAGGTACCTGAACTGTAGCATTAACATCATTAGAGATAAGCATAAGTGTTGGAGGCACTCAGCGGATCATGCAGCATCCGTGGAGGGAATGGACCGGCGACATTTCAGGTCGGGATCTCAGTCTGATGAAGACTGTTCCCTCCACAGTCCATTCCCTCCACAGATGCTGCCTGTCTGGCGAGTTTCTCCAGCACTTTGTGTTTTGCTCAAGGTTCCAGCACCTGCAGTTTCTCACGAGTCAACATAATAAGAGCATTGGATCATCTCAGAATTAATTTCAGTCACTGGATTTTACAGCACATTTCTTAACTTGGAGGAGAAGGTAATCTGATGTCCATGTCAGAAAAAGTCAGGTAGATAACAAAACCAGGTTTAGTTTATCATCAATATACATTATCATTTGAAGGCTGGAAGGCTGTGGAAGCTTATCTTAAGTAGAACGTCTAGCAATCTCTAGTTTACAACTTTCCTGCACTAATTCAGCATGGATTAGATAAATGAAACAGCATTTTATGTTGTGATCTTCATAGTTCAGATGCTCTCTGTTTGTTATAAATAGAATGATGTAAGTTTCGTTCATGAAAGGCATCATTCTTTGTTAATGCAATATATTTATGCAGTCAAACACAGCAAATTAATAATAAAAAATGAATATTGATGGTAATATTATCAATAAATTGCATATAGCATTAAACAAATTATGTTTTCCTGTTTGTATGGGCATTATTTTAAATAATAGAGATGAATATTGATTATACAAGAATTGGAAAACATCCTGAAACAAGACCTAGCTTTTCAGTGTATTTAATGACAAAACTACAAACAAATCCTATTGCATAAAATGCTGGATGAACTCAGCGGGGCAGGCAGCATCTATGGAGAGAACAAATAGTTGACATTTCAGGTCAGGACCCTTCTTCAAACTGATCTCATTATCTTTCTACTCCATGTTTTTCCAGGTAGCAACGGATGAATTTCTCCGATTCTAGCAAGTTCCATGGACAACCCCGATTCACGGTAACCATCTGAAATATTGCTAACAAAAGTTTATTGTGTTCTCCAAACTAAAGCAATGAAAAACTCTTTGTTTTAGATAGCCTACTTTCACCATTAATGTAAAGGGTTGCTAGGAAAGCCACTTGAACAGGTGAAATATTAACCCACAAACAATAACATTTATCTTTGGATGGATGGGATTTGAGAAAGGATAAAACATCTCACTAATTTTAACATACAAGGAACTGCAGATATTGGAATCCTGAGCAAAACACAAAGTGCTGGAGTGACGCAGCAGGTAAGGCAACACCTGTGGAGTAAATGGACAGGTGAGGTTTCAGATTGGGACCCTTCTACAGATTGCTTGGAATAGGTGGGAGAAAGCTGGAAAGGAGAGATGGGGGCAGGACAAAGCCAGGAAAGTGGCACACACAAAAAGCTGGAGTAACTCAGCGGGTAAGGCAGCATCTCTGGAGAAAAGGAATAGGTGACGTTTTGGGTCGAGGCCCTTCTTTAGACTGAGAGTCAGGAAAAAGGGAAACAAGAGTTGTAGACGGTGATATCGAGAGATATAGAACAAATTAATGAAAGATATGCTAAAAAGGAACAACGATAAAGGAAGCAGTCTATTGTTAGGTGTGGGTTAGGTGAAAACGAGTCATGCAGACAATTAAACTAGTACGATGACCAGGGTGGGGGAGGGAAGAAGAGAGAGGGGATGCATTTGTTACTTGAAGTTAGAGAAATCTATAGTCATAGCTGCCCAAGCAAAATATGAGATGCTGTTCATCCAATTTGCGTTTGGCCTCACTCTGGCAATGGAGGTGTGGGAATGGGAAGGTGAGTTAAAGTGTTTGGCAACTGGGAGATCACGTAGACCCAGGCAGACTGAGCAAAGGTGTTCAGTGAAATGATCGCCCAGTCTACATTTCATCTCGCCGATGTGTAAGAGCCAACACCTGGAACAACGGATACAGTAGATGAGGTTGGAGGAGGTAGCTACCTGGGCAAAATATAGTTGGATACACATGAGGGAGGAAGGGATTGGCAGATCAGTGAACAAAGGCCAGAGATGAAAAGGAAAACAATAGGGTGTCAGACAAGGAGAGAAGAGGAGTGAAACGCCAGATGGAGGGATTTAGTTAGAAGAGGATGCGAGTGGGAGGGGGATAAACAGATTAGTGAGAGAAATGGGCATGCACCAGGGTGGGGGTAGGGAGGAGATGGGGAAGCATTAATTCTGCTTATTTCAATCCTGGGCACAGGCAGACCAGTCAAGGTTAGGTACGTCTTAATCGACATTGATTCTTGCTAATGGACGGAGGGGTGTGGTGCAGTGCCTGAGGGTAGTGGGACAACTGCAGGGATCTGGCACTTAAAGACGCATTCACTGAGCTGGACCAATCATGTAGCGTTATTAACCTCTCCCTGTGTACTTACATCACTGACCTGAAAACCTGACTCCTGGCTTTGTCCACCCTCTCCAACCCACCACTCCCACTGCCTCATGACAATGTCACTGAGCAGTATAGCACAGGCCCTCCTACCCATAATGCCCGTGATTAACATAATTAACATTTGCACGTGATGCCTATGCCGTGATCCTCCATTCCCTGCATATCCAAGTGCCTATCTAAAAGCCTCTCAAATGCCACTATTATATCTACCTTCACCACCACCAAATGAAACGCGTTCCGGGTACCCACCACTCCTTTGTGTAAAACACGTGCCCCATGCATCTATGCCCTCTAATCTTTGACATTTCTACCCAGCAAAAAAAAACTGTCTGTCCTATCTACACCTCTCATAATTTAATATACTTCTATCATATCTCCCTGTAACCTCTAATACTCCAGAGATAAGGGGACTGTTCCAGGTTAAAGGTGATTTGCTTTCAGGGGGTATTACACCAATCAGATTGTATTACACCAATCATTCATCACTTGCAGATACAATATGAATTTTAAAAGACATTTGGACAGATCAATAGATAGTGGTGGCGCCATCGAGTGTGGCAGCCTCGCCAGCTCCTTTCATCTGTCCTTTCATCTCTTTTGTTATTTTTAGTCTAAAAGTATGTTTTTGGAGGTCTTTTAGTCTTTTTTATGTGGGGGGTGGGGGGGGGGAGGGGGAAACCGTTTTTCTCAATCACTACCTGGTTGAGGATGTGTCTTTTCTCTGAAAATCCTCAGCACCTGATGAGCGGAGGGGGGCTCTGAGTAAGATGGCCAAAACTCACAGCTGTACGTGGTAGCGTTTTTTCTAAAATCAATATAAAGCGCAAACAGGAAGTGGTCAAGATTAGACTTTTAATTATATAGAAGGCAAGGCAACTTTAATTAGGCAAGGCAACTTTAATTAGGCAACACAACTTTAGCATTTTCAAACCATAAGCAACACTGCTTTAGCGTTTCCAAACCAAAGGCAACACAGCTTTAGCATTTCCAAACCAAAGGCAACACAGTTTTAGCATTTCCAAACCAAAGGCAACACAGCTTTAGCATTTCCAAACCAAAGGCAACACAGTTTTAGCATTTCCAAACCAAAGGCAACACAGCTTTAGCATTTCCAATCTATATTTTCAAACCACATTAATGGCACTGACAGGTCAGTAAAACCACTCACAGTTTAGTAGACATGTGTTCAGTGTTATTCACAGCTCAGACTGAGAGACGTGACCCTATCGCTCCCCCACCTTGCAGAGACTGACTGAGGCACTCAACACTTCTGGGTTATATAGTCCCTCCGGAAGGGGCGTGGCCTTCAGGAGAGAGAATATAACATTTTTTAAACACTAATAACTCTTTTATTTTTTATCGATGGGAAAAATCTTCTTGTCCTGTCTTGTCAGGGGGACTCTGAGTAAGATGGCCAAAAATCACAGCCGTAAGTGACAGCGTTTTTTCTAAAATCAATATACAGAACAACAGGAAGTGATCAAGATCAGACTTTTAGTAATATAGATAAATTGTCAATTTGGAAGAGGAAGCTCCATCAAAGTGATATTTTGTTTTAGGTTTAAAAAACTGAAACATATGTACACTGATGAAGGTTCCAAACCTGAAACATTGTCCATTCCTTCCACAGATGCCGCCTGACCGGTTGAATTCCTCCAGCACTTAGTGTTTTGCCCATGATTCCAGCATCTGGTCTCTTGTGTCTCCAGTTGTACACTGGTAAGGATGGTGAATTTCAATTATTTCAATACAATATGACTGGAATTAGATGCTTCTTAAACTTTTAAACATAATGCAGCAATGACTGGATTTAGTTTAGTTTAGTTTAGATTAGTTTAGTTTAGTTTAACTTAGTTTAGTTTAGTTTAGTTTAGAGATACAGTGCGGAAGCTGGCCCTTCGGCTCACCGAGTCCACACCAACTAGCAATCCCCGCACACTTACACTATCCTACACACACTATGGACAATTTACATTTATACCAAGCCAAATAACCTACAAACCTGTACCTCTTTGGAGATGATTATCAACATTTATGTTTTAATTCAGTATTTGTTAACCTTGTTGCAATTTTTCTGAGTTAGCAGCACAGTTGTGCAGCTGGTAGAGCTGTTTCCTCACAAGCCAGAGACCCGGGTTCGATCCTGACTTCAGGTGGTGTCTGTGTGGAGTTTGCACGTTCTCCCTGTGACACAGTGGATTTCCTCCAGGAGCTCCAGTTTCTTCCCACATCCCAGAGATGTTAGGGTTTACAGGTCAACTGTCCTCTGTAAATTGCCCCGAATGTATATGGAGTGGCCTTGAAAGTGGGATAACACAGCACTATTGTGAATGGGTGATCGATAGTTGGTGTTGTCTCGGTAGGTCAAAGGGCCTGTTTCCATGCTGTATCTCTAAAACAGAAAATACCTTTACTCTTATAGAAACATAGAAACATAGAAAATAGGTGCAGGAGTAGGCCATTCGGCCCTTCGAGCCTGCACCGTCATTCAATGTGATCATGGCTGATCATCCAACTCAGTATCCCGTACCTGCCTTCTCTCCATACCCCCTGATCCCTTTAGCCACAAGGGTCACATCTAACTCCCTCTTAAATATAGCCAATGAACTGGCCTCAACTATCTTCTGTGGCAGAGAGTTCCAGAGATTCACCACTCACTGTGTGAAAAATGTTTTTCTCATCTCGGTCCTAAAGGATTTCCCCTCTATCCTTAAGCTGTGACCCCTTGTCCTGGACTTCCCCAACATCGGGAACAATCTTCCTGCATCTAGCCTGTCCAACCCCTTAAGAATTTTGTAAGTTTCTATAAGATCCCCCCTCAATCTCCTAAATCCTAATCAATTGAGTTAGCCATTTATCAATGGATAAATGTCCAGGTTTTAAATGATAAAGCCAGATCACTGCCGGTGTTAGTATGCAAGACAACCTCCAAACTATGCTGTACACGCCAAGTTCTTTGGAAAAGCTAGCTGAACCATACTGAGTGATGAATTAATTGGACTTGGGGCTTAACCCAACAAGGTGGTTAAGGTAGCAAACTCTGACAACTTAAAAATCTAAAAGACTGTAATCATGAGTTATTATATTTGCCCCTTACATTAAATCTGTCTTAGTGTGACCAACCCTTCGAGAGTACTAACACCGCCAAACCTTTAAGCCCACAATAATTAGTTAAAATTACAGGGCAAGGAAGATGACAAAATGAGAAACACATAGATCAATTAAGAAAAACGTTGTAACTACCAGAAATCCAAAATAAAAATTGGAGACATTAGGAATGAACGTCAGCAGTTAACAGAGAAAAGTGGATTGATCGTAGAGAGCTGAGAAATGTGAAGCACACTACTACTGTTAATTGTTCAGTATTTCACAGTGACCCTGGGCTATTGCAATTTTTGACTGATTGATTGAAAGGTACAGCATTGTAACTGGCACATCTGTCCAACGAGTCCACACTGACCATTGATCACCCGTTCACACTAGTTCTATGTTATCCCACTTTCGCATCCACATCGGGGACAATTTACGGAAGCCAATTACCCTATAAAACCACGTGTCTTTGGGAGGTAGGAGGAAATGCGAGCATCTGGAGAGAACCCATGAGGATCTCACAGGGAGGAGGTGTGGACTCCATACAGACAGCACTCAAGGTCAGTATCGAACCCAGGTTTCTGGTGCTGCAAGGCAAAAGGTGGCCCACTTTTCAAATCCCACTATGATTTAAGTAACTCTAGAATTAGAGATCTAGTTCTAATAGTGAGAATTAAAATTTTATTTCCTGGGAAAGGGAAACCAGAACTAGAGAGCAGAGATTAAAATAGAGAGGAGATAGATTTAATAGGAACCTGATGGGCGACAATTTAACTCAGAAGATGGAGCGTATACGGAACGTGCTACCAGAGGATGGAGTGAATGTCTCCATTGTCATTGCATGCAGGAGGAGTGATGGTGGAAGGAGCCGACGGCATTGCACTGGGCCAGATCAACCGCTACTTCATCGATCCAGTGCCGTCAGGACACCAGGCCTCAAAGGGGAAAAACTAGTATGGGACTGGGTCGGGCGTTTCAGAGATCTGAAGGTTGCAAGATGACATGCGGAATGTAGTAACTCTCTGCGTGTTGTTCCAGAAGACAATCTATTGTACTCATGTATAGAATGATTTGACTGGATTGCTTGCAGAACAAGAGTTTCACTGTATCTTTGTATATGTGACAATAAATAAACTACACTAAACAATCCACCATGACAGCCACTTCTCCCAAATAAACATCTAACCTGTATGGGGCAGGTGGATTTGCATCATTGTGGCCATTGTTGAACCACTATATCAAGTTACACTCACTCCCAGCACTAAATCTCCTGTTTTAGAATCTGCAGACAGTAGAAATATCTAAGAAGGAACTGCAGATGCTGGAAAATCGAAGGTACACAAAAAAGCTGGAGAAACTCAGCGGGTGCAGCAGCATCTTTGGAGCGAAGGAAATAGGCAACGTTTCGGGCCGAAACGTTGCCTATTTCCTTCGCTCCAAAGATGCTGCTGCACCCGCTGAGTTTCTCCAGCTTTTTTGTGTACAGTAGAAATATCTATCTCTTTTCTCCTTATCGACACTCCTTCCTTATGCCCTCGTTCAGAGAGCCGTGAATTGCCATCAGGATATTTGTGAGCAGTGGTGGAAGGACAATTTACCACAGAGCAAAACAACTGTTGGATTGTCAGAGGCTGAGGAGAACTGATAGAAGTTTATAAAAGATTCGTTTATCTTGGCATCATGTTCGACAGATATTGTGGGCTAAATGGCCTGCTCCTGTGTTGTACTGTTCTATGTTCTAAAATTACAGAAAGCATGGATAGGGTAGAGAGTCAGAACCTCTTTCCTAGGGTGGAAATGCCAATGATTAGAGGGCACAATGATTAGAGGGTGAAAGGAAGAAAGTTTAAAGGAGATGTGCAGAGAAAGTTTTTTTTACACAGAGAGGTGGGTGCCAGAACACACTGCCTGGGGTGGTGGTAATAATAATAATGGATGGGATTTATATAGCGCCTTTCTAATACTCAAGGCGCTTTACATCGCATTATTCATTCACTCCTCAGTCACACTCGGTGGTGGTAAGCTACTTCTGTAGCCACAGCTGCCCTGGGGCAGACTGACGGAAGCGTGGCTGCCATTCTGCGCGTACGGCCCCTCTGACCACCACCAATCACTCACACACATTCACACACATTCACACACAGGCAAAGGTGGGTGAAGTGTCTTGCCCAAGGACACAACGACAGTATGCACTCCAAGCGGGATGGAGGAAGACATGGTGGTGGTGTTTAAGAATCTTTTAGATAGGCACATGGATATGCAGGGAATGGAGGGGTAAGGATCCCATGCATGTGGAGGAGATTAGTTTATCATGGCATTATATTCGGCAATGACATGGTGGGCCAAAGGATCTGTTCAGTACTGTTCCATATTCTAAGTATGACAGCAATGAATTGGAATGGAATACTTTATTGTCACATGTGACTAGGCACAGTGAAATTCTTTGCTGCATACCCAATGTAAACAAATAACAGCCACCTACGGCGCTGTATTTGTGCAGCAGATTTGACATTCAGACCATATAATTTAAAAGCAGGCATGTTCCGTTCTTTTGGAATTAGCAATATAATATTGTTCATTCACTGTTAATATTTTAATGCCGATGATTTTACACCTCAACGAGGAAATGTCATGAACATCTCTAGCCTGCACCCTTTCTCTGAACTTACATTCGCTTCACCCTTCACTGCCTCTTCAACTCTCCTTGCCGAACGTAACCCGATTCTGATGAAAGGTCAGGGATCTGAGACATTATCTCTGTTTCTCTCCCTATGCCCTAGTCCCTTATTTGACTGCTGCTACTCGGGTCGAGGGGACTGTCGGGTCGAAGCCCTGCTTCCGGCCCCGCCTCAGCCGTCCCGACGTAGTGTAGCCCATGGAGTGCAGCAGCAGTGCCTCGCCCGTGGCCTTGTCGGTTGGCAGCCAAGCCAGCTGTCCGACCTTCGGACCTTCGCTTACCGCCGACACTACCACCCCTCCTCATGGCCGATCATCGGTTCATGAGTTGGATGGGGTGCTGGACTTTGCGTGAAGCAGAACACAAAGCCCAGCTGGAGTTTTGAGGATGCGCAAAGTCCGGCGCCCGGGCCAAAACTCCTCAGCTGGCCCACCTGGCTGGGCTTTGTGTGCAGTCCAGCACCCAGGCCAACTCATCATTCACCCAGCCACGGCCGAGTCAGTCAACGAATTGCAGTCAGGAATTTGTCCCTTATTTTGACCTTTTGTCCCTTATTTGGGAATGAGAAAGTTGGCAACCCTAGTTTCAGGCAGTTTCACTTTATTTCCTCATCTCCAACCAGTGCTTTTTGTTGTGATAGTACAGCATACCGACACCTCTAAAAAGTTAAAAACTAGATTAATGTATTGCAGTAAAATGGAGATACAAGGAACCATAGATTCTGATTTACGAAAAAAAGATACAAAGTGCTGGAGAAACTCAGACTCCAGTCTGAAGAATGATCCTGACCTGAAACATCGCCTATCCAGGTTGTTCAATGATGCTGCCTGACCCGTTGAGTTACTCCAGCGCTTTACGTCTTTTGATGTACAGCAGCTAAGAACTGTTATATGCGTACTGGCACATTCTTGTCTATATAAAAAAGCCCAGTCTCCAAGCATCCATCTAATCAACTATCATCCCCCCATTTATGAAATTCCTTAAAGATTATGAGCAAAAGAACATTTTCTTAAATCGCCCCTATCGTTTTTGTTTTTTTTTGCTTTGCTCATAGCGTTATAAGAAAAAGTACCAGTAATTCCCGAATTCACTGATCCCGTCTGCACTGCTGGAAGAATATTTACTGTAGGTTTCTATTTCTGCATGGAAATCTGAACGAACACAACCTTGAAAATGTGCTGCAGCCTAGTCAGTGACAAACTATCTCACAAAATGGGAACGTACTGCTTAATGAATGTTCAACCCTGTATGGTCTTCATAAAGTTCTTTACATTTTTCTACTAAAGTCCTTTTCACAAACTATTGTTTGTACATTGATTAAGAATGAGTGGAAATAACATTTCCCTGGCGCAAGATAATAGGATTTGAACATTGCAATCACTCATTCTAATATTATGTTTATGAGTTTAGTGGCTAGAACTCCCATGTAATGCAAGTTAACATCAGTCCACAGAATATTTCAGCAGGTCTTTTAACAAGCTGTAATGTGAAGAATACAGGCAATCACTATAAAAAATTACATTTCCCTCCATAATATTCCTAGCCGAGCTATAAAAGAATCTGTAACAAGATTTGTAAGGACCTCCTATACAAATATTTATTTTAAATATTAATTAGGGCAGGGAAGAGAGACAAATACTTACTGGGATTTTTGCTTAAAAATTATTCACAAATATTTATTTTAAGTATTAATTGAAGCAGGAAACAGCGTCAAACTACCTACTAGGATTTTTGCATCAAAATTATTCATGTATTTTCTTCTCGCCAATATATCTCTGGTTAAAAGATTTTTAAAATATTCAACGTGGCATTTATCTCACAAAAGCAATACTTGGAATACAGTGCAAGTAAATAAATTTAGATTTTCTAATTGTCCTAAAGTCCTCTAATAGTATATGTTACAGCAGAATAAGAAAATTGTACCATATTTATAAAATACATTGTTTTTGTTTAAGTGTGATGTACAGTATAGGAAGCCTCTTGCCGTTTATCTTAGTATTTTCTGGTTTTCTGTTTGAACATTTAAATAATTTCCTAGTTTTATTTCTGCACTGCTGAATTTGTTCGCCACCTATACTCTGCTGTAAATCAAAATTATATGCAGAAATTATTTTTTTTAATGTTCTTGCCTGCTGTCTGCAACCAGCCATTTTTCCACACTCTGACTCAACAAACTGAGCGCATTTTATTTTGTCTGTGTGTTCCAAAATGGCCAAATTCACTAATTATACATTGTGAAAGGAATTTGCTTCAGTGTAAGATGATCCTAGCGATATGCTAATCCCCTTTTCTGCCCGCTGCTGCCTGGAGCTTGCGTTTAATATTGGGTTTTTTTCCTCCACTGTACAACAATAAAAGTTGAGGCAACAAAGAAAAAGAAATGGGCAGCTAAGAAGGTGCAGCTCCAACACATGGCAGGGCAATTCTCTCCTCTTCTTCTGGCTGCTCTTTTGTAGTCAAGTGACAAAATACAGCGCCTCGGAGTCAAAAGCAGAAATCCAACCACCTTAGCAACTTAGTGTGACACACTGGCCTTCACACTGAAGATCTATGAATAGTCAGCATCAACAGACAAAACGGAACTAATCTTTTGTGACAGATTTATTCGTTTTCAGGCTTGCTAAAGACTCAATGCACTGCAAGCACATGCAATGACAATGGAGACCTTCTGCAAGAAAAAAAACTTGTCAGTCTTACAATTGCCCTCCCTCCTCAGAGAGAGAGAAAAAAAGCTAGATCAATTCTTAATTATTGCAAATGTTGAACGGTTTCAAAATAATATGGCCAAAGTTTACAAGTCAAATATCAACCAAAGTTGCAGCGTGCATGGGGTTACGTCAAAGGTACAGGCAAGTCACAATGACCAATATTTGTTATTTTTGTTTTTTTTAATATAAAAAAAGGTTTTTGAAAATGTTGCTTCCCTTTGCCCAATGGAGCCGTTTAAAGGCAGCATCAGGCCACGAGGAAATGGGTGAGTTTGTAATGTGGTTTCAGCAGCTGCAGCAGTGCCATTTAAAATTCAGCTTACTTGCAGGAAGAGAGCTAATCCTACCCAATAATTCCCTACAGCCAAACTGTCCCCCTCCTTGACTGACAGTGAAATGCAAAGACACTACCATGCTTATCTCACGCAACCAGATGGCAGGTTTGGATCAATGCACACATGCCATGATCAATGTGAGCGATAAAGAATTAGAGAAACAGTACTACATGCTCCCAGAAAGCTTGTACACTGCATAATTATTTTATGATTCTACACATGGTTACATATGATACTGGAGTCGAGGAGGAAAGTGATAATGAGAATGACAGAAATAATTTTTTACTTGTACTTTAAAACACAAGTGAAAGCCAGCAGTTTGGCATACGGTAGTCACACTGCCTTTCCAGCAAATGCTTGAAGGATGTGGCAAGATCTCTTTTAAGCCCCGTGTTAAAGAGCAGCCAGGTCTATAGTTTTTTTTGAAAATGAACCTAATATTGATTATGTTGCTCTAATGAAATGTCATTACTTCACTGTAGAAGTCAAATACAGCCAGTGAAAAGGAATCTATTACACTCCATGCACATGAAGGAACCTTCAGAGGCTGCTGTTCATGATCGTAAGGGCATCCACAAAATTCTTTGATCTCTAATAGTAGAATTTAGGAACTGGCCAAGTTCAGGCACATAAATCAGTTGATACGTATTTTATGTTGAAGCTGTTTATTGTGCAGCAATGCATGCAATGGGATGCTTGATCAGCTTTGGCCTCACCCCACATCCCTTGTTCTTTCAGCAGTCATCATCTCCAGCACTCCGAGAATCTATTCCTTCTGTAACTTGTATCTTAAATAGGAACAAATGGATACTGTGTTGTGATTTCTGCAGTCTTGCTGAATCCAAAGACTCGTGTGAGGTTCTACAAAATCACATAAATCACCCTGTTGGCAATAATCAAAAAGCAGCATAATTAAGCTATTATAGTAAGTGAGTGCTCCCAAGCTGGTTTTCCTGGTTTTGCAAGATTTGTGTGTGCAAGTGCGGGGAGAATTCCTGAAAGGAGCGTTCATCCAGTGCACTGATACAACCCGCCTGTGAACGATTTCTGGGTTGGCTGATGCCTACATGTCATGTAACTTCAGCAAAAATCAAATGCAGGCAATAAAAGCAATTCAGCAGCTATGATGTTTTGACAGGAGAGGGTTGATTAGGAGCCAACAGAGAATTGCAAAAGGAGGGACATTTCCAATGGCCTCTACAGTAGAGAAGATGAATTCCAATGATTGACTGCAGCTTTCGATGGGGGCTGTGGGAGATCAAACATTTGTCCTTTGGAACTAAGCAAAACATTTTCTCTTAAATGTAAAAGCAGTTATAGCGTCTTGAACTAAAGCAAGCTTAAATGCTAAGGGCCATGTAGACAGAGGGCGCCACCAAGAGGCGTCTTTGTAATGCTTGTCATTTTGATTGCAATAGTTTGAAGATCACAGTGCAGTGATGAGGCTGTTAAAGAGAACATCAGTCAGCTGAGCAGAGGCATAATCGCATCCCTCGTGCAGATTTTATTTTTACGAATTCCAACCTGCAGATCCCAGAAACACACCGAATCTCAAAGTTCATTGTTGTTCAGTTTAGGTTTCGGCTTATTAGTGTCATGTGTGCCAAGAAAGCAATATAAAAAAATTGAAGAAACAATGAACTGCAGATGCTGATTTACGACAAAAAAACACAAAGTGTTGGTGTAAGTCAGTGGGTCAGGCAGCATCTCCAAAGAACAAGGAAAAGAGATGTTATAGGTCTGGATCCATCTTTAGATGGGTCTGAGGATTTTGTAGGTTATGACAATAGTATAATCCAAGCATCTTTTTATTTCATATTCATTACCAATGCCAATTTTTGGCTCATATATTGAGAAATGAAAGTTTTGGAAGGAGTTTGGTGGATGGTTGGGGAGATTGCCAATGCACCTAATCCAAAGGAACTTCACTGTTTCATGGAAGAAAATTGAACAATTTCAAATGTATACACCTGCATGTAATTTCCTCAAAACCTACTAATTTATTCATGGGATCACAGTTATTATCCCAGAGTAATTAATTACATTGCGAATAAATTTGAACTAATATGAAGAATACCAAACACGAGAAAAATCATGAGATTAGATTAGATTAGTTTACTGTCATATGGGTGCAATGAAAGTCTTTGTTGATGGGAAGCTCATAGACTAAACAGTACACATACAGCAATAATACATACAACAATGAATATGTATTCAAAACAGCAGAATGGTGAAAGATTGTGGTGCCAAAAAAATTAAAGTTTAATAATGGAATAACAAAACGATGTGAGATTGGGATTAGGTTTATTATTGTCATGTGCATCGAGGTACAGTATAAAGCTTTTGTTTTGTATGCTATCCAATCAAATTAGATAAAACTATACATAAATATAATCAAGTCTCCCTGTGACCGCGTGGGTTTTCTCCGGTTGTGCCGGCTTCCTCCTACACTCCAAAGATTTATAGGTTTGTATGTTAATTGGCTTTGGTAAAAAAAATGGTCAATTAATCTAGTGTGTGGGATAGTGTTAATATATGAGGTGATCGCTGGTCGGTGCGGACTTGGTGGGCTGAAGGGCCTGTTTCCGTGCTGTATTTCTAAAGTCTGAAGTCAAACTCAAGTGTAATAGGTAGAGTAAAGGGGAAACATACAGAGTGCAGAATAGAGTTGTCAGCATTGTAGCACAACAGTCCCAGAGAGAAAGCACAATGTACACAGTGGTAGAGATGAAACAAATAGTACCCTACCTAGATTATGAAAGGACCGTTCAGAAGCCTGATAACGGAGGTTAATTCCTTCCCAAAACTTTTTATGGGAAGATATTTTGCACAAGATGTAAATCCATGGTAAATTGGTTTAGGATCTTTCCTGACTCAAAGGCAAAAAGCTGCATGTTTCATTCAGCCTCAATTGTTGAAGCATCGTTAACTTCACAGAACAAACTCAGTCTGAAGTTTCAGTGAAGCTGCACAGATTGAGCAAAAACCATCACACTGATATTAATTCCTTTTTATCTTGGTATGAGGTAATGGGTTGAAAATAATAGTTCTGTCTACTGCCTCCTCTCAATCCTCCTTAATGACATTCAGTTTGAACGCACATCAGCTCAGGAGATGGGCTCCCTTTGAAACATTAAGCTAACCTTATTTTCAAATGCTGCTTGATTTGATGTCATTTTTTAAAATCATTTTTTGTTGCACTTTCAAATCTGGGACATTTGTGGTTTTAGCAGAAATCGAAAGGGTTTCCTCCTGGATGTCTTTCCTAAAAAATGCACCTTTATTTATAAATGTTATAGTATATCAAAGAATTAATACTAAATCTTTCTTATTGATTGATTGATTGATTGTTTGGAAGCTACATCAGGGCTCTTCGGCCCTCCAAGTCCATGTCGACAATTGATCACCCATTCAAGCTGATTCTATATTATCCCACTTTTTAATCCACTGCTGACAGACTAGGGGCAATTTACCAAGGTCAGTTAACCTACAATCCTGTACGTGTTTGGGATGTGGGAGGAAGCCGGAGAACCCGGAAGAAACCCACGTGGTTACATGCAAACTGTGTTCAGACAGCACCTGAGGTCAGGATCGAACCTGGCTTTCTGGTGCCGCGAGGCACCAGTTCTACCAGCTGCCCCACTGTATCATCCTAAATGGGATGGAATTCCATTTCTGGAAAACTATGCCCGATTTTGGCACCGCACTTTACCAAGGATTTGATGTGATGAGGCGATTTGATTTGCAAGCATGATGTGAAATACAATGCTGAAGAAATAAAAGTAAATTTCATGTTAACTTTCCAAAAGGAATTATGTACATAATTGGTAAAGAAGGCACATGGTATGCTTACCTTCACGATCGGGGCATTGGGTATAAGAGTCAGGAAGTCATATTGCAGCTTTACAGGACTTTGGTTACACAGTATTGATTCAGTTCCAGTCACCCCATTACGGGAAAGACGTGGAGGCTTTGGAGAAGGTGCAGAAGAGCTTTACCAGAATGCTGCCTGGATTAGAGGGTATTAGGTATAAGGAGAGGTAGGACAACTTTTCTATGGAGCATCAGAGGCTGAGGGGAGACCTAATAGAAGTATATAAAGTTACTGTATGAGAGGCATAGATAGGGTAGGCAATCAGAACCTTTATTGTCAGGGTGGAAATGTCAAAGACTAGAGGAAATAGTTTAAGATGAAAGGGGCAAGTTTTTTTTCCATACAGGTGTGGGTGCTTGGAACGTGCTGCCAGGGGTGGTGGTAGAGACAGATACAATAGTGGCATTTTGGAGGCTTTTAGATAAGTATGTGCATATGCAGGGCATGAAGGCCTATGGATCACGTGCAGGAGATTAGTTTAATCTGTCATCATGGTCAGTTCAGACATTGTGGGCCGTAGGGCCTGTTGCTGTGGTGTGCTCACGGTCTATAAAGAAAGGAGCCATTCGGAAAGAGCAATGTAATGCAATCAATAGATATAACAGACATGATGGGCCAAATGGTCTTCCTCGTTGTTACCTAGTTCTGTTACATGAATATAATGCCTCAACCATTTCCTGCAATAAATATTCCAAGCTCTGAATAGCCCAAAAAGAATTTAACAATTTTATACCTGTAATTTTAATAGAAAAATAGTTTTAAAAGAAAATAATGTTTCACTAAATCAAGCTCTCAAATCCTTTATGTTGATACAGAGAACTGCAGATGCTGGTTCTTGATTAGTACGGGTGTCAGGGGTTTTGGGGAGACGGCAGGAGATTGTGGTTAGGAGGGAGAGATAGATCTGCCATGATTGAATGGCGGAGTAGACTTGATCAGCCGAATGGCCTAATTCTGCCCCTATTCCTTATGACCTTATTCCAAAGATAGACACAAAGTGCTGGAGTAACTCAACAGGCCAGGCAGCATGCGAGAAAAAGGATGGGAATGCTCAGTAGAATAATCCGCATTGGATAATGCCTTGAATGTAAGGGGACCTGCATGAATTTCACCTAATATTTTTAGAGGTTTTATATTCAATAATGCAATCTGTGCTGCTATTAATGTTTTGCAAAAGGTATCTACAATAGCTGATAATCAACGGAAAGAGAGAACACTTAAGGTGTATTTAAAATTTGTGCTAATTTTAAGTAAGGAACTTAGAGATGATAGGATGCCATGTTAAATTTAAGCCTTATAAAATGTAGCATGCATGCAATGTACTTTCAAACAATCTTAATCAATATGTTGGCCTTTGATTATACATTTAGAAAGTTAATTTCACTTTGGATGAAATCAAATGCAAATGAAATGTTTGAAAGTCATTAACAACAAGTTTAAAATAATACCATCTAATGAGTGATCACAAATTAAACATTATTTTTAAAGTTACATTTTTAAGATTTCAGATTTTTTACTATACGCTTCTATTTCTCCCTCCACAAGTTACTGTTGTGTGTGTTCAGTTAATGGCGGTGGAGTTAAATTGCAGCGTTTCCAGTTTCTCCACTTCCCAGTGAGTTGTCTGTCATTTCCTTTTTGATCACACATCTGTTAAGCTTGACTAGATGCCTCGAACAATTTGATGCTAACAAAAGCTAACCAAAAAAAAAAAAACAAGATCTGGAGGAACTCGGCGGGTCAGGAAGCATCTATGGAGGGAATGGACAAATGATGTTTCAGCTCATGACCCTATCTGAAGACCATCTCAACCTGAAACATTGTCTATCCATTCCCTCCACAGATGTTGCCTGACCTGCTGAGTTCCTTACAGCCCTTTATTTTTTGTTTAAGATTTCGGCATCTGCAGTCACTTATACGAAAGCTGAGCGGGTTTAATTGTCTGAGAAGTAGCTGGAGCACTAGCTTTTGGATTTTTTGTGAAGTTTTCAGATCAGTGACTGAGGTGTAAAACTCCTCATCTCCTTCTAACCTTCGCATAATTCAGTCTAAATTTCTGCTGATACCTCACACAACCAACGCGTCAGAGGGAATTCAGAATGTCACTCTGCCTCACCTGGATGTGCATCCATTTCACCCACTAACCTGTCCCCCTTTCCGGTCCACCGACATCCCTTCCTCTGGTATCACATTTGTACATTTTTGTCCTTATCTCAGAGCTTTTTGTCTTTTATCCACCCATTTATCCACCGATCTGCCATTCAAAACCTCCTGTATCCACCTATCATTTGCCAGGCTTCATTCCACCCCCACCTCTCTTCCAGCTTTCTCCCCCTACTACCGTTTGAAGAAGGTACCTGTCACCCATCCATGTTCTCCAGAGTTGCTGCCTGGATTTACTCCAGCACTTTATTTCTTTTTTTGCACTGCTATCTCTGGGTAAAAAATTCTCAAATTCAGTAATGATGATGTTGGATATTACCTCGGAAAATCCCATCATTGGATTGGAATTTTTATTTTATTTATATATATAATTCTTATATCTGGTTCTATAATTTGGTGTTGAATTGTATCCAGCTACAGACAGCAGAATTGTAAGGTTGGAGCTGAATTCTCAGGCAAATGTGTATCCAGTGTTGACTGCAGTAGGAATATTTATTTACTCCACAATTACATTTTGCAGCCTATATTTAACATTTAATCAGCCTGCATTCAATGTATTTATGCCTCTGGAAGTATTCCTTTGTTTAATAATATAAAACTAAATAATTAAATTATAAAAGAACAAAAGTAATAAACAGCAGCATATTATACACAAATAGTGTAATTCTAACATGTTTGCATCTATCAACATTAAACATGGCCTGTAGAAATAACACTGTTAAGGAGGCTCAAATAGACTTTGCTTTTGTGAAAAGGAACTAACATATACTGGAACTTTATCCTAATCCTTGTTTTGAGTTGAGTGATGTAGATCGGATTAGTAAAACCTACCAACCACCCACCAAACACAACTTCTGAAACAACTTGACAGAAACTATGCAGTCCAACATACATAGGTTTAAGTTTATTATTATCACGTGTACCGAGGTACGTGAAGTTTTGTTTTGCATGCTATCGGATTATACTGTACATAAATACATTCAAGCTAAACTCAAGTATATTGTTAGAGCAAATGGAAAGATGCAGTGCAGAATATAGTTCTCAGCATTGTAGCGTAACAATTCCAGAAATAAAGTGCAATGTCTGCAATGGGGTAAAGGTGCTTTGGACAGTCAACTAGTTTATGAAGGACCATTCAAAACCCTGGTAACAGAGGAATCTAATGAGTGAAATCATCATTATTACATATTAGGCTTTTGCTTCATATGTAACACTAAACAACCTCGCTACAAGCTTTTTATTTTGCTTTTTTTTAAATTTTTATTAAAGTAAGTACAATAATATGGTACATTTTTAGGTACCTAGTATATATTGGCATGTTACAATTCATGTACAGCTTCTTATTATTTTTATGTTAACAATAAAAAGGAGACAGAGAAAGAATAGAAAAGAAATAGAAACGTGTGTGATATCAGAAAGTAAGAAAAGGAAAATGAGGAAAGAAAGAGAATGAAAAGAAAAGAAGCAGAGGTAGAAAGCAGAAGAATAAAGGAGAATTAGCTATTTGTTATTCTTGGCCACCATTCACCCAGTCCTGAAACGGATTGTTTCTACGTTTGTATTGCACCATATGCTTCCAAGAAATCGACAAATGGAGACCAAATCCTTTGGAATTGGTCTACTTTGTCTGTTAGGAGGAATCGTATTTCTTCAAGATGTAGGGTTTCCAACATGTTTGAAATCCTTCATATGTAACACTAAACAACCTCGCTACTAGCTTTAACAATACTTTTAAATAAGATATTCATTTCATAATTTGGGAATTCCTGCTTGTTATCATTTGAGGGCATGTTTATTAATGTGTGGAGGCCTTATGGCAGGCAAATAAGCAAGCCACGCATTGTGAATCAAAGAGATTTTTATTGTTGAAGTAAAGAGAACAACACACACGTGAATGGGGGAAGGTTGATCCGGGGCTGAATACTTATACTAGGGCACACCCCTAAACCTCGTGACAACTCCTTCCCGCCATTATCCAGTCACGTGACCCTACCCCCAACTGCCGAGGGTTCGCATAGTAAGTGGCCAAACCGCTGGGTGGTACCACAGGACCCCCCCAGAACCGGAGGCACAAAACCGAAAAGTTAGACAAACGAGGCGTTGCCCCCGCACATTCACCAACAGAGATTGGGCCCGGAGGAAATCTGCGCCCAGCAATGGCTGGGAAACGTCGGCCACCGTAAAGGTCCAGGTAAAATGTCAGGGGCCAATCTGGGGCGGGATCGCGCAAACTCCATACGTCTGTTGACTGCAGTCAGAGAAGGCCCCCCCTTGCCAGAACGATTGTCGACCCCCGATGGAGGTAAAACGCTAACCTCTGCGCCCGTATCAACAGGGAGCCGTCGTCCCGAGTGTCGATCCCATGCATAGAGGTGATGTTTCAGGCCGACCGCCACAATGACTACTGGCGGCTGGCCCTGCCATTTCCCAGATATTAGCAGGGCGGGCGGCACTGACCGGCTGCGGGACCCCAGCGCTGGTGGTAGTAACACCACTTCCCCTTACCGGGGTCGCTCAGGTGATTCTGTTTGTAGGTTGTTTGGTTGTTTGTTTGTTTGTCTTTTTGCACAAAGTCCGCGAGCATTGCCACTTTTCATTTCACTGCACATCTCGTATGTGTATGTGACGAATAAACTTGACTTGACTTGAATTGACTTGACTTGACTTGACTTGACTTGACTTGACTTGACTTGACTTGACTTGACTTGACTTGACTTGACTTGACTTGACAGGCAGCGCAGCTGAACTCCCGGTGGACGCAGGGCCTGGTTTCTGGGCCATCCAAGGCACCGCCAATACTCGATCGATCGAGCCACCCTCTGCTGCTTGGACTGCCGCAGCTCATCCACACGCTCCGCTAGCAGCAGGGGGTCTGCAAAATCCTCACCGGCGAGCAGCAGGCGGTTGTTGTCCGGCACCTGTTCCAAGAAGGCGTGTTCGAAGAGCTGACAGGGCCGATGACCGTCCATGAGGGTGAGCACCTCGCTCATGAGCACCGACTGCTTGCGATCGCCGAGGCCGCCCATGTGCATGAGCCGCGCTGCGCAGTCCCGGAGGCTGAGCCCAAAGGTCCGCAACAGCAGCGCTTTAAGGCCATCTTAGTTGTCCTGATTCGGCGGCGCACGTAGGTAAGGGACCAGGTGACCAGCCGTCTCCTGATCCAATGTGCCGACCACATAGTAGTACCGGGTGTCATCAGCTGTGATGCATCGAACGTGGAATCGCACCTGGGGCCGCGGTGTCCAGAACATGGGCAGCTTCAGAGAGACAGCATTCTGCTGGGCTGGATTGTTAGTGACCTCAGGCTGTTGAGGTTGATCATTGGCTGCAAACATCGTTGAAATCCAAAATTACTGTTTTGGATCGTCAGGGTCACCAATATGGTGGGCGAATAAGCAAGCCACACTTGGTGAATCAAAGAGATCTTTATTGTTGAAGTAAAGAGAACAACACACACGCGAATGGGGGAAGGTTGATCCGGGGCTGAATACTTATACTAGGGCACACCCCTAAACCTCGTGGCAACTCCTTCCCGCCATTGCCCACTCACGTGACCCTACTGGCCACTGCCGATGGTTCGCATAGTAAGTGGCCTAACCACAGGGTGGTGCCACAGCCTTAATAATACCCCCATCACCTGTATCCACCCATCATTTGCCCCCACCTCTCTTCCAGAGATAATGGAAGAGATTATATTCCTTAATAAAACAATTTGTAAAACAAGTCCTTTGAAAATTAAATCCCATTTCCCACAATCTGTTAGAGCGGTAGTAGAGAATCCAGTTGTATGACTGAATACTGGGAGAGCTTGCTAGGACGGCACAGTTGCGTAGCTGGTAGAGCTGCTGCCTCAGTGCATGTGACCCTGATCTCACGTGGTGTTAGTGTATGGGGTTTCCACATTTACCCTGTGGTCGTGTGGGTTGCTTCCGAGTGCTCCGATTTCGTCCCATATCCCAATGTTTGTACGCTAACCTATCCCAGGTTAATAGGTTAATTGGGCTCTGTAAAATTGACCCGAGTGTGTAAGGAGTGGATGGGAAAACGTGATAATATTGAACTATTGTTAATGGGTGATCAATGGTCTGTGTGAATATGGAGGGATGAAGGGCTTGTTTCCACGCTGTATCTTTCAATCTATCTGGGGCTGCACAGTGGTGCAGCAGTAGAGTTACTGACTTACAGTGCCTGAGAACCAGGTTCGATCCTGACTATGGGTGCTATGGATATGGAGTTTGTACATTCTCCCTGAGAACGTGTGGGTTTTCTCCGGGTGCTCTGGTTCCTTCCTACACTCCAAAGACGTGCTGGTTTGTAGGTTAGTTGGCTTTGGTAAAATTATAAAATTGTCCCGAGTGTATAGGATAGTGCTAGCTGGTCGGCGCAGACTTGATGGGCCGAGAAGCATGTTTCCGCGCTGTATCTCTAACTAATAAAGAAACAATTCATAAATCGACCATATTTCAATCTTTTCACGCTGTAATAAACATCATATTGGAGTGTTATAAAGTCATAAGGTCAAAGTGATAGGAGCAGAATTATGCCACTCGGCCCATCAAGTCTACTCTGCCATTCAATCAAGGCTGATCTATCACTCCCTCCCAACGCCATTCTCCCCATAACCCCTGACATCCGTACTAATCAAAATTCTATCTATCTCTGCCTTAAAGATATCCATTGACTTGCCCTCCACAGCCTTATGTGGCAAAGAATTTCACAGATTCATCACCCTCTGACTAAAGATATATTATATTTGTTATGTTATAGTTGCCGTGTAAAAGACCAGATGTAATTTCATTCTGAATGAGAAAACAGTATCAGCAATGGTGAACATTGTCACCAATCCCTGAACCTGTACAAAAATCAGTTGAATGACAAATGACTATTAAATTGGAGAGCAAAACATATTGAATTTACCATATTGGGAATCCTGTGATCGACACTGAAGGTGGATTTTACCTTCAGGCTAGACACTGACACAAAGCCTTCAGCGATAATTGCATGTTCTTAAATTTGTATTAATTACTCTGAACATATTTTCTTCTCTTTTTATAGATGAAACCCGGGATCTTGTCATCATACCAAAAAACCATTGGAAACAAGACACGAGGAACTGAAGATGCTGGAATCCTGAGCAAAACACAAAATGATGAAGCAGCTCAAAATGGCCAGGCAGTAACTGTGGATGAAAAGGACAGACAATGATTTGGGTCGGGGCTCCTCTTCAGACTGATAGGAGAATGAAGGAGAATCAGACTGATAGGTGTAGGTGTATACCCATCTCCACCACCATCTCACACCCCCCTCCCCCCAGTTTCCCCACACTTTCCTCTTCCTTAGTATACTCACCTCCCATTTCCCTCTTACCCTCCTTCTTTCTCCTCCCACCTGTCCCCTTCCACCCATATCCGTCCCTCTGTCTTTACACTGACACCCTTTGTCTCCTTTTCACCTCCAGCCTTCGTCACTTACTCCACCATTTTGCCAAATAATCCTCCTCACCTATAACCACCTATCACTTGCCAAGCTTTAACCAGCCCCCCCAACCCCCTCCACCCAATCCATCAGTCTGAAGAACGATCCCAAACCACAATGTTGTCTGTCCATATTCCACAGATGCTACCTGACCTGCCAGGTACTTTGATTCTTTCCGAAAAATGTTGTTAGTGCCATTTCCCAACTTGCATTAAAAATCGACACCCTCCCAATAAGCGTTATCCATCCACCCCTATCCTAAGTTCCAGCGGATGGTATCAGGTGTTCAAAAAGAAACTCTCCACGTTACAAATGTTTTTAGTATTAAGAAGCAACTTGCAGCTGATTACATCCGCAAAATATTCCTTTGACTTGTTCAAACTACTTCACGTGGCATAGATGGCAGGCTGATTCTCATGGATTCTCCTTCAAATGAATATGCCCTTTCTATGCTACCACATCCAATGCACACATCATTCTAAATGTTCACTGATTGATGCAAGTAAGAATGTAATTGTTCCATTGTCAGTCCAGATGACAATTAAACACTTTTGACTTGCACTGCTTCATGTACGTACCTCATCAAATACACCCAAACCTCCCCAAATAATGTAACTGCTCACATGTTTCTGAAACTTGTATTAAGTTGCTACGATTGTTCAACAATAACTCTGTGTAGAACATAGAGCAGTGTAGCACTGAAACAGACCCTGTGGCCCATAATGTCTCTGCCAAGTGAAACTAGTCTCCTCTGCCTGCACGTGATCTATATCCCTGCATTCCCTGCATATCCTTGTGCCTCTTAAAACCACTATTGTATCTTCTTCCACCACATTCAAAAGTAATTCTGTCCTCAAATGTAATTTGCTTACTTTATAAAGGAATGTCTTCTCTTCTTCTTACAGCTCGTCATAAAGTGGTTTCCAATCCAGATATTCTTCACAGTCAATTCTTCGAACTCTTTAACTCAAAACATACTCTTCAGTGTCACTAGTTGCCTCTAAAACCACTGAAGCCTCTGCGGCATTGCAGATGGAAGTTAGCACCACAAGAATAAAGAGCGCAAAATTAATTGAACCCAAGCCACTGATGATATTGTACAGTTGCATCAGGACTTATCAGAGCAAGCTCTGCACATGCCTTGCAGCTGAATGAATGAACACTCGCTGCTGCTTCTTATACAGCCGGAGGAGCTCATTGGTTTGATCCCATTGTTCTGCTAATCTCGACTGCTGATATGGGCAACACTGTTGGTCTCAGTTTTTATGGTATTGGGAGCTGAAAATCATCCTGATCGCTGCTGACTTTCACTGGAAGTCCATGTTAGGAGGGCAGATGATTTGTGACGCTACCAGCCAATAAAATAATCTGCCGACATTCTTTCTGAAAGCTAACACGTGAATAAAATGCAAAATGCTGGAGTAACTCAGCGGGACAGGCAGCATCTGTGGAGGGAATGGCCTGGTGAGTTTTGCAATCTGGACTCTTCTTCAGACTCTGAACGCCGCCTGTCCCTTCCATAGAGTTACGGAGCTATACAGCGTGGAAACAAGCCCTTCGGCCCAACTTGCCCATACTGACCATCATGTCCTATCTACACCTACCGGCCCATATCGCTCTATCTAAACCTTCCCTCCACAGATGCTGCCTGAAGCACTGAGTTCCTGCTGCACTTTGTGTTTTGTTTAAGGTTCCAGCATCTGCAACTCCTTGTGTCCCTGCTAACATATGAATGTTAGTTAGGTTGGCACAGTGCTGCAGCTGGAAGAACAGTTGCCTCACAGCACCAGAGACCCAGGTATTATTCTGAGCTTGGGAGCAGTCTGTATGGAGTTTGCACATTCTCCCTGTGACCATGTGGGTTTATTCCACGTGCTCCAGTTTCCTCGTACATCTCAAAGACATGTACGCTTGTAGATTAATTACTAATTGGCCTTTTTTAAATTGCCCCCAGTGTGTAGGGAGTGGACGAGAACGTGGGATAGAACTAGTGTGAACGGTGAATGATTGTCAGGCATGGACTCGTTGGGCTGAAGGGCCTGTTTCCATGCCGTGTCTTTCAATTCAAAGTAGCAAAAAAAATCCTTCAGCAAAGGTCATAAAATATTTATTACAATAAACTAATATTTGAAAGTAGCTATCAAACACTAGAATGTAGGTTAACATGTGACAAATACACAATGTTGATTCTGACAACGTTTATCCTGTCATATTCCTTGAATGATATTTAATGATCCCTGGTGTTAATATCTGCCTCAGGTTTTGTTGTGTCTTATGTATGATCAAAGAGAGATTGCTTAGTCAGTGTGATATTTTAGATTTAGATAAGAGCAGAAGGGACTAACTGAAGGTGAGATATCTTGTTTTATTCTCCTTGATATCCTGAGGATTTCAGACTTCAAATCCCCATTGAAAATAAAGCGAAGGATCAGAGAGAACAAAGTGAACATTAAAATGTGTGCCGTCAATTGATGGGTATCTGTTATTGCGACTTTAAGCAAAGCAGGGTAAAAAATGGAATCATTTGTCAGCTTTGCTGTCAATGAACCTCACCTTGAGGAAACTACTTAGTAAACCCTGGTTAATGTTAAAAATATAAGCGAGCAGGGTTAGAAAAAAGAGGGTTTTTCAGCTGAATACATCAAACATAGAACAGTGCAGCGCAGGAACAGGCCCTTCGGCCCACAATGGCTGTGCTGAACATAATGCCAAGATAAACCAATCTCTTCTGCCAGCACATAATGTATATTCCTTCATTGCCTGCATATCCATGAGCCTTTCTAAAAGCCTCTTAAATGGCAATATCATATTTGCCCTCATCACCACCCCTGGCAGTGAATTCCAGGCACTCAGTGTAAAAAAAAACTTGCCCCACACATCTCCTTTACACGTTGCCTCGATCACATTAAACCTATGCTCTCTGGTCTTTGACATTTCCATCCTGGGAAAGGTTCTGACTGTCTACCCTATCCATGCTTCTCATAATTGTATTTACTTCTATCAGGTGGCTCCTCAACCTCCGGCACTCCAGGGAAAACAATCCAAATCTGTTCAATCTCTCTTTCTAGCCAATGTTCTGTAAACAAGGCAGCATTGTGATAAACCTCCTCTGCACCCTCTCCAATGCCTCCACCTCCTTCTTGTATTGGGGCAACTAGAACTGTACGCAAAATGAAAAGCTGTTTTGCATCATTTTACACCAAAAGCTTCAAACTAAAAATAATATGCTGCTGTGGGTACAGGTGGGTGGCACAGTGGTGCAGCGGTAGAGTAGCTGCCTTGCTGCGCCAGAGACTCGGGTTCGATCCTGACTACGGGTGCTGTCTATACGGAGTTTGTACGTTCTCCCCATGACCACATAGGTTTTCTCCGAGATCTTTGGTTTCTTCCGACACTCCAAAGGCGTATAGGTTTGTAGGTTAATTGGCTTGGGTTTGTATACTTGGTATACTATAGTGTAAATTGTCCCTAGTACGTGTAGGGTAGTGTTAATGTGTGGGGATCACTGGTTGGTGCAGACTCGGTGGGTCGAAGGGCCTGTTTCTGTGCTGTATCTCCAAACTAAACAAAGCTAAACTAAACTAAAATTGTATGAATTATTAGCATTAACAACAATTCCAAGCTGCCCTGTTCAAAATGTAGATGCTTTAAGTGTTTTTTTAAGTGATTGCTGGAGTTAAAACTAAAGCATCATGGAGTGGTCAGAAAGCTCTCATGTTCTTTGAAGAAGTTGTAATGCGTAGGATCTTTATTTTGTTTTAGCCTCTGGTCATTTATCTGACCCAGAAAAACAGTGATGGAGTGCCAATAGACGCCCCTTGGCAACGCTGCCAGATGATTTCTGCTGGAGTGGACAGGGAAATCAGAATTGGTGTTAAACAAATCTGTTATCTCGAGGGCAAAAGACTCAACAGGAAATTTCTTAAACCTTTTGAAGGCTGACTTGTGCTCTGACCTAACGCCTTCAAGTAACATGGGTAGAAGCAAAGCCTTCAGACTTTAATGCTCTCTCCGAATCCTCGGCAATGCTAAGTGCACAAGCATGCAGACTCTGAAAAGTTTAAAAGGGACTCGAATTGACGCAAAATCTTTCAAGACCTCGGAGTGTCTTCCAGCCAATTAAGGCCCTTTGAAATGAGGACACAGTCGCAATATGAGAGTTTTGGCAGCTAGATTGTACACAGCAAGATTTCAAAAACAGCAATGCAAACGCACAGGTAATGAAGGAGAAGTTTTGATTGCTTGAAAGATACAGCATAGAAACAGGCCCTTCGGCCCACCAAGTCCACACCGACCATCGCACTAGTTCTATGTGATCCCACTGTCACACTACTACCTGCACAATAGGGGCAATTTACAAAGGCCAATTACCTAACAAACCTGCATTTATTTGAGATGTGGGAGGAAACTGGAGCACCCGGAGGAAACCCACCCAGTCACAGGGAGAACATGTAGACACCACACAGACAGCAACTGAGGTCAGGATCGAGTCTAGGTCTCTGGAGCTGTGAGGCAGCAGCTCTACCAGATGGAGTAGTATCAGACACCTCTGTTCATGTTAATACATCCAAATGGGCAGAGGTGAATCAGTCACAGAGCAAAACACAAAGTGCTAAAGGAATTCAGTGGGGCAGGCAGCATCTGCGGTATAAATGGACAAACAATGTTTCAGATCACGTCCCTTCTACGTCACCTATCCATTCCCTCCCAGATGCTGCCTGACCTGATGAGTTACTCCAGCATTTTGTACTTTGCTCAACATTCTAGCATCTGCATTTTCTTGTGTGTCCAGCTGTCATAGGATATGTAGCACATAAACAGGCCTTTTGGCCCATTTGATCCATGTTGACCTCTTTTCCCCATCGATACTAATCCCATTTGCTTGTATTGAGACCATCTCCCTCTATGTCTTGCCTATTCAAGCCTCTGTCTAAGCACCGTGTACATGTAGACATTGTTTCTGATTCCATCATGCAGGGAAAGGAGGAATATGGATCATGTGCAGGCAGAGAAAATTAGTTCAATTTAAGTTTAACAATTGCGTGCCATTCCGCTTAATCCAATTATAGGAAGGATGTGGAGGTATAATTTGTAGAGGGTGTATAGGAGGCTTACCAGAATGATGCCTGGATTAGAGGGTTTTAACAACAAGGGCAGTTTGGACGGATGTAGACACAAAATGCTGAGGTAACTCAGTGGGACAGGCAGCATCTCTGGAGAGAAGTTTCTCCCACCAGTCTTACTGTTTCCAACTACATTCTATCTCTGTCCAGCCCATTTCCCTGACATCAGTCTGAAGAAGGGTTTCAACCCGAAACATCTCCCATTCCTTCTCTCCAGAGATGCTGCCTGTCCCGCTGAGTTACTCCAGCATTTTGTGTCTACCTTCAATATAAACCACCATCTGCAGTTCTTTCCTACGCAGTTTGGACGGACCTGGATTGTCTGCTCCGGAATATCAGAGGTTGTGGGGAGACCCGATAGAAGTAAGTAAAATGATGAGAGGCATAGATAGGGCAGACAGTCAGAATCATTTTCCCAGGGTGGAAATGTCAAAGACTAGAAGGTGTAGCTTTAAAGTGAGAGGGGCTAAGCGTAAAGGAGATGTGCAGGACAATAGACTGGTGGGTGCCTGGAATGTGTTGCCAGAGGTGGTGGTGGAAGAGGATATGATTGTCATGTTTAAAAGGCTTTTAGATAGGCACATAGATATGTAGGGAATGCAGGGATATGGATTGCGTGTTGGCAGATTAGTTAAACCTGGCATCATATACAGCACGGACACTCTGGGCCAAAGGGCCTGTCCCTGTACTGTACTGTTCTATTTATCTCCTCCAGCAGCAAATTACTGACATCGACCATTTTCTGTGATCATTTACCAATTCCCCCACACATCCCCTCCACGGCCCACACTCACATTCACACTGAGTACTGAGTACTGACAATAACACAGGAATTCTTACCCAATCTCTCTCGCCAATGTTGAATAAGGGATAAATATCCATCAAGACATCCTGATGTCATCATATATTATTCCATACGTTCACTTGAGAAAATAAATAAACCCTTGAATAAACCCTCACCTGAAAGATGCCAACTTTAACAACAATGCCTTCCCTTGGCACTAACGTTGTATTAATGTATTAATGACCATGTGTCAGGAATTGGAAAAAAATTAAAGACAGTTATAAGTGGGTTAGTAAGTAGAGAAATAGAAATGGGGACACGAGGAACTGCAGGTGCTGGAATCTTAAGCAAAGCACAAAGTGCTGGAGGAGGCAACATCTAAGGAGGGTTAGGCAACATCTATGGAGGGAATGGACAGACTGCTTTCTGGGACGGGACCCTTCTTCAAACTGATTGCGGTGGGTAGGGATAAAACTGGAAAAGAGAGGTGGGGGCAGACAAAGCCTGACAAGTGATGTGGATATTGGGGTGGTGGGGGGGCATTTGAATAGCAAATGGATTGTCAAATCACGGGGATATAGACTATAATCTGACTTGAATTTAAAAAAGACATCGTGATGGAGAAATTCAACGGGTCAAGCAGCATCTCTGGAGAGAAGGAATGGGTGACGTTTCGGGTCGAGACCCTTCTTCAGACTCGACCCGAAACGTTATCCATTCCTTCTTGCCAGAGATGCTGCCTGTCCCGCTGAGTTACACCGGCATTTTGTGTCTACCTTCGATTTAAACCAGCATATGTAGTTCTTTCCTACACAAATCAACGGGTCAAGCAGCATCTCAGAAGAACATGGATAGGCAACGTTGCTGGTCAGGATCATTCTTCAGACACAGTAAACTGCAGTTTTCCTAAATTATTGTGTTTTGATGCATTTTCATACATTCTCAAAAATAAGAGGATAATCCCCAGTTATATAATCAATAGAATGTCTGTGTATTACGGTAAAGACCCCGGTATAGAAAACACCTAGAAACCTGACATTTTACCTGTAGGTTAGGTTTAGCGACAATGTACATTACTCAATTTTCACACAAGTGCCCACAATGGGCCCTCCATAGTCCAATGGTGGACACATTTTAATTTTCGCCATTGAAAATCTGAGAGTTTTTTTTGGATCTATCCTTGAGGTACAGTACTAAATTTTTATGTGAGCAACATTTAAGTATTTTGAGGTCTCCAAACACAAAGAGAAACTGAATGTTTGTGCACTGAGTTTCTGCTACTATGGAAACAAATTAGAACAATGTATCTGAGCGAAAGAACTAAATTTATTGAGTTACCGAAGAATTGACTCAGACAATTGTTTACGATAATCAAGAACATAGAACATAAAACGGTTCAGCACAGGCAATGGTCCTTCAGCCCACAATGTCCTTAAGGGCCTGTTCCACGAGCATGCGACTGCATGCGGCAAGCACGACCTAACTTGGTCGCTTGAGCCGTACGGCCTCGCGGGGCCGGTCCCACTTCGATCGCCGGAGTCGTATGGAGTTGTGCGGAGCTGGTCCCGACATCGCGCGGGGCTCCGAAAAACTGACAGTGTTCAAACATTCCGCGCAGCAACGGCTTGCCGACCAGCAGCCGCCTCGACGCCGTACGCACCGCCTCGACGGGCATACGCAGCGTCTCGACGCCGGACGCAGCGTTTCGACGCCGTACGTCACGCGGACTTCGCTCAAACTTCATGTCACTCACTCGACCTCCGCGCGGCCCCCGCTTCCGGTTAGGTCGCGCTTGCCGCTTGCAGTCGCATGCTCGTGGGACAGGCCCTTTACCGAACATGATGCCAAGTAAGCTAATCTCCTCTGCCTGCATGTGATCCATATCCCTCCATTCCTTGAACATTCTATGCCTATCTTTTAAAAAATAGCTTTTTTTTTGCAATGCTTCCAGTGGAACACGGTGTAATTCTCTTATGTAGGAGGAAAGCAGGGTATCCAGAGAAAACCCACAGCGTCACAGGAAGAACATGGAAACTCCACACAGACAGGACCCGAGGTCAGGATCGATCAGGGACTCTGGCGCTGTGAGGCAGTTGCTCCACCAGCTGCACCACAGTTAAGATGAATAGAGTATTCTGACATGTCTCTGCTGCTCATTGAAAATGTACAGGACACTGTTTTCTCATTATTGTGGGCAACACACAGTCCAGAAGACTCATGCTCTCCCTAAGAGCAAAACCCCCATTGGCTACAGAGGCAGTGAATGTACTGACGTTAGAACTGTTTACAGTCAACAATTACTTCCAGCTCTATTTAGACCACATCTGAGCATTCAAGATCCCTCTTACAGCCTTCAACCAGAACAATACTGTAACATATGGGACACAAAGTGCTGAGGTAACTCCGCCAGTCAGAAAGCATCACTGGAGGACATGGAAAGGCGACATTTCAGGTCCCTTCTTCAGACAACTGTTACATGTGGGCTCTGTCCCAAATTTCCATTTGGTAAACAATCTCATAAGGCATATTTTTATTGGTCCTGGTTTAATTTGGTTTAGAAATACAGCATGGAAATAGGCTCTTCAGTCCACGCTGACCATCGATCATCTGTGTCCATGCTAGTTTTATACCCCATACTTTTGCATCCATTCCCTACAACAATCAATTTTACAGAGGTCTATAGAATGATTGAATGTAATAAACTTGTATATGATGATTGTATGTAGAACATAAGTAACAATATTGCGCTTTTTTTTGCATCAGGGGCTCTGTTTTATCCCCTTTAGAAAAAAAATAGAATATTGCAATAAACATAGGTGCATTTCTATCATCATTAAATTAATCACACATTAAGTTATTGAATTGACAACACAATTTTGAAACAAACCATGTGCCAATTTGATCTGAATGTTATGAATATTTATATATTTAAATTTGCATGAGTGAAGTCTAGGTAGGTCATAATGAGACATTGTTTAATAAAACTGCTCATTTTATTTGTCAATTAAAATTGATTAGCTTATTACTGTGCCATGTAATTAGTTAGATATATCTTATTTAGCAATGTTCTTTTCTCACTGGAGATTAATTAACATATTGTAGAAAAAAACCTGCATTGCTCTTCTGAGCTAACCTTGCAGCGATTATGTTGTAATGAACAAACTATGGAACCATCTTCCTTAACGATACCGTCCTGATTCCTGAACTTTCAAATGTAGACCGTCCAGGAATGATCAGCTCTAAGCCAATTTCGAAAATTTTGATTTTCAGACTGGGCATTTGCCATTTGTTGTAATGATGAAAGATAATTCGATTTTGATGAGGAAAGATAGATGTGAACCGGTGAAAAACATGACATTTTTCATCGCAAGTGTTAACACTCAGGGTGACGCAGGTAACCTGTGGGAGATAGTGAAATTATTTGATTGATTGGAAGTACAAAAGTAAGCATGAGTATTAATTCGCAACATCTGCCTCAGCATATGTACCAGTTTACAAAGATATCTATTACGAAATGTGACCTAACAGAAACACATTACAAAGATAGAATCGATAAAGCAAGTGAAAATAAAAAATCTTTTTATGGCATTGTATCTAACTTGAAGAAGAGAATGTAGTTTGCTGGAAGAAATTTCCAAGCACCAACTATGTTGTTTAAAAGGCTTGGCAATTCACAATGCATAGAGTGGGTAAACAATGCCCAAATGAATAATGGAGATACAAGAGACTGCAGATGCTGGAATCCTGAGCAAAATACAAAGTGCGGGAGGAACACCGGGTCAGACAGCATACTTGAAGGGAATGATTGGACAGATATTGTTTCAGGTCAGGTCCCTTCTTCAGACTGATCAAATGAATAAGCAGGTTTATTTATTTGAAACATATTATCTGATCAAGCATCAATCATCGGTAACCTTAATTTACATCCCATTTCACTCAAACACAGAGTGAGGGTGAAATAGAATATATAATTTAAGGATAAACAATCAAACGTCTGATGTGGAAATCATTTGATCTGATCAAAATGGCGAGTGAAGATTAACGAGGATGTCGCCAAAACTTGAGGGCCGGAACTATTGGGAAATTTTGGGCAGGGTCAGAATTTATTCACTGGAGCACATGATATTGAAAGATGATCTTATAAAATTCTGAGTATTGCGCAATGTTTAAATGCCTGATGTTGCTGGGAAGAAGCTGATCTTAAACCCGGACGTCAATGGTTTTCAAGCTCCTGTACCTTCTTCCTGATGGTAGTAGTGAGAGGAGAGCATGACCAGGGTCCAGGGTCCTCATTTTAATTTTAGATTTCACCGACAACACTGATCTATATTTCACAGTTTTACCAGGTTCCACTGTTGGTTCTTTACTCTCTCTTTCCCTGGATGCCACCATTATCTATTAATCAGGAGGCTCTATAATGATTAGGATCAACTGGACAACACAACTTCATCCTTCTTCATTTCCCCATCCATCATTCCTCCACACTCTGTTCATTTAAAAAAATAACATTCCAATTTTTGACAAAGGACCTTCAAACTGACATGTTAACTCTGTTGTTCTTTCTGTCGAATCTTGATCATAAAACACCATAGAACATAGAACAGTATAGCACAGGAACAGGCCTTTTTAGCCCTGCAATGTCCGTACTGAACATGATGCCAAGATAAACTAATGTCTGCTGCAAATGATCCATATTCCTCCATCCCTGTATATCCATGTGCCTATCCAATAGTCTCAAAATGTCGTTATAACATTAAACTGACGTTTGATCACTCAGATATTTTGTTAGTGCCCTGTTTTACCTTGGATTCAAACTCCATCTACCTTCTCACTTCTCTCAAACTCACTTTAAACATTTCTTCCATGCCATCACTGATAATCGTTCTAGTCCCCAAGACTAATGAAGTCTAAACCATTTAAACTCCTGGTTCTTTGTGCCCTATCCTATCTTGTGATCAACACCTTAATTGCTTTTCTTTTCTCTGTTTTTCATTGCCTCCTGTCTTAACATAAACACTTTAAAGTCCTTAGCGATATCTTTAAATCTGTTTCTGTTACTGTACTAGAGTACTGCATTTGGAGTATTGCATGCAGGTTTGGTCGTCCCATTGCTGGAAGAATGTGGAGGCTTTGGAGAGGATACAGAAGAGGTTTACCAGGATGCTGCCTGGATTTGAAGATACCAGTTACACTAGTTATAAGAAGCATAGATAGAGTACACAAGTTAGTAAGATTATTGAAGTAACAAAATAATTGGAATCAAATATTCCTGAAGTGTGCTCTACTTCTTCCAGACTTCCTTTGATAACTGTGGATAATGATTCTGGTTCTTCCACTTATGCCAAGGACTTTATTCCTTGGAGCACAGGAGGATGAGGAGGTGATCTTATAGAGGTGTATAAGATCATGAGAGGAATAGATCGGGTAAATGCACAGTTTTTTACCCAGAGTAGGGGGATCAAGAACCAGAGGACATAGGTTTAAGGTGAGGGGCGGAAAGATTAAATAGGAACCTGAGGGACAACTTTTTTACACAAAGGGTGGTAGTTATATTGAACGATCTGCCAGATGAGGTAGTTGTGGCGAGTACTATTACAATGTTTACAAAACATTTGGACAAATACATGAATAGAATAGGCTCAGAATGATATGGGCCAAACACAGGCAGGAGGGACTGAAGGGCCTGTTTCCACACTGTATGAATCTATGACTATTGGCCTCCACCAGTTACAGCATTGAAGCATTAGAGTAACACAGAAAAGGTCCAATGACCGCAATGAGGTAGGTTGGAAGATCGGGACTACACCCTTGCTTATGGGTTCAGTCGTCTGATAACAGCAGGGAGAAAGCTGTTCCTGAATTTGGTGGTGTAAGTTATGCTACAAAAGCAAACTCTTTCCAATGTTTGCCTTTCTCGTGTCAAAACTGAGTGATAAATCAGTTTTATGAATGATATATTAAATAGCTAACAAAATGTGCTCAGCTTATTAGCTGTTGGCCTGTTTTCCTAGCCTGAAGCTATTATATTACCTGAATAGCTTAAGTGATCAAATATCAGCATAAGTCTCGACAGACATTTATGTCATATTTATACACCTATCATGTCTGTTAAAATAATACCAATGAAAAATTCTAAAATACATTTTATGCAGCTGTGGGAAGCAGAGTTAAAACACATTGAAGGTTCACTTATCCATGCTTTCATGTTTTAATATTAATATAATTAGCATAATAAATATTTTCAGGTGGTTTATAGAAGATCGGCAGAAAATTGCCAGTACATGGGTAAGGTATGTAAGGTTGGCTGGCTTTTCCCAAGGGGAAACATAGAGTTGCTTGGGAGAAAATTCCAGAGGGAAAGAACATCGGACAGCACAGTACAAGAAAAGGCCCTTTGGCCCACAATGTGCGTGCCAAACACGTGCCAAACACGATGCCGAGTTAAACTAATCACATCTGCACGTTATCCATATCCTTCCATTGCCTGCATATCCATGTGCCTGTCCAGAAGACTCTTAAATGTTAGTAACATATCTGCCTCTGGCAGCTTCTATTCCTCCAAGTATTAATATGGGTGTTTGGAATGAGGAATTAAGTCAGACCTAAAACACAGAAGATGGCCATTTGGCCCATCATGCCTATACTGGCTATGTGTAGGAACTAATCAGTTTGGTCCTATTCCCTAAGATTATTCTGATAAACCAGATTATTCCACTGTATGAATTTGCTCAGATTCCTTTCAAAATTTCCAGTGGAATCTCCTTTCAGATAGTGCATCACAGATCTGATAAATATTGCATGAGAGAAAAACAAACTCTGCAATCCTTTTCTGGAATGTTTGTCATTTGTTTTAAATCTTTGACCTTTGATTACTGACTCAATTGCCAGTGTCACCCCAACTATCTCTATTAAGACCAAAAGACATACTATAGGAGCAGAATAATGACATTTCACCCATCGAGTGTTACCCGCCATGATCTATTTTCCCCTCTCAACCACATCATTCTCCCCATAACCTTTGATGCTCTTCCTAATAAATAACCTTTCGTTTAAAAATACCCAATGTCTTGGCATCCACTGTTGTCTGTGGCAATGAATTCCCTAGATTCACCACCATCTGACTAAATAAATTCCTCCTTATCTCCATTGTAAAGGTACATGTTTTTATTCTGAGGCTGTGTCCTCTAGTTCCAGGCTCTCTCATTCCTGGAAACATCCTTTCCACATACACTCTATCTAGGCCTTTCATTATCTGGCAGGTTTCAATGAGATCCTTCTCATTCTTCTAAACTCTAGCAAGTACAGGCCCAGAGCCAATGCTCCTTATACATTAATTTTATTAGAGTCATAGAGTAATACAGCTCGGCACCAGGCCCTTTGGCCCACCATGTCAACCAAGATGCCTATTTGGGCTAGTCCCATTATTACAAGGAAATTATCAATCAATAGCTTTTGGTTCTTTCCAGTGTTATCAGATGTCAAAGATTGTGAATGATTTTACAATCAGGTAAAAAAATGGACAAAGATCGATTACTCTAATATTGTGGAGTTACTTCGAGTGGCAATATGCAACATTTTTAAGAGCAAATATTCTGATAATCCACAGCTTTAGTTAATGTTAATGGAACAACTAGTATCATTGTACAATTTCATGTTCCAGATGTTAATTTACGGACAACAATGTGGAGGTTATAAATAATTTGATAATAAGAGTATTCTTGCCATGGAGTGAGTGCAGAGAAGGTTCACCAGACTGATTCCTGGGATGTCAGGACTTTCATATGAAGAAAGACTGGATAGACTCGGCTTGTACTGGCTAGAATTTAAAAGATTGAGGGGGGATCTTATAGAAACTTTCAAAATTCTTAAGGGGTTAGACAGGCTAGATGCAGGAAGATTGTTCCCGATGTTGGGGAAGTCCAGAACAAGGGGGTCACAGTTTAAGGATAAGGGGGAAATCTTTTAGGACCGAGATGAGAAAAACATTTTTCACACAGAGAGTGGTGAATCTCTGGAATTCTCTGCCACAGAAGGTAGTTTAGGCCAGTTCATTGGCTATATTTCAGAGGGAGTTAGATGTGGCCCTTGTGGCTAAAGGGATTGGGGGTTATGGAGAGAAGGCAGGTACAGGGTACTGAGTTGGATGATCAGCCACGATCATATTGAATGGCGGTGCAGGCTCGAAGGGCCGAATGGCCTACTCCTGCACCTATTTTCTATGTTTCTATGTAAGAGTAATATTATTGCAAATTAGTCTGAGAAAGTACAATGGCTGGAGTCACAAGGAACTACAGATGCTGGAATCTTGCCTTGAAACAAAGTGCTGGAGTAACTCAGCGGGTCAGGCAGTATCTCTGGAGGGTATGAAGAGGTTGGGACTCTAAATGCACAATGCATGATTTATTTTACTCATAGATTCCAGACGGTGCAAAATGGTTTCATTTTATATTTATAATATCTTTTTGCCATTTTCTATAAGGTGGATTATGCCTTTTAGTGTTTGACACACTGTTCGAGTATGTTTGAGCACGTTGATTTAATGAGGGAACTAAAGATAAGGATTGAGAGAAATTTAATTTCCTATCTTGAAGTCAGGCAGTCTTGTCTGCACAATTAATACGGTGCTACGAGGAACTTTGTGCTAATGCAGGGTGGTTCGAATAGAAACCAAAGAGCAATAAAAGCAAAGTTCATTCTCCATGATAAAAAAAAACGGCCGAATAATTCTCTTTCATCTGGATCCCCATCGGGCTTTCACTTTTCTCTTTATTTGTTTTATGTAGGCGACATACTGTGAGAACCTCATCACCCTACAGGCCGGAATTGATTAGTTGGATTTATTCCAGAGACGTCTATAAGAACGGGGACGTCTATGAGAATGGGTACTTCTTTTATTTTCATTAGGTAGATGCACTATTTATTTAGTTGAATATCTCATTCCCTGCATCTCCACTCAGCTGCATGTCTCTTACCGCTCCTGCGACTAATCCTATTATTTAGACTCTGATAATGTTAGTAAAATCAGTATTAATAAGTTAAAAGGAAATTGTAGAATTTGTTTGTAATTATGTCCTTTTAGGTATTACAAATACACTTGAACTTTTGTCATTGTGCAGTGTACAGTACAGAGACAACAAAATGAAGAAGGGTGGCACAGTGATGCAGCAGATACAGCTGCTGCTTCACAGAGCCAGATACACAAGTTCGAACCTGGGTGCTGTCTGTAAGGAGTTTGCACAATCTCCTGCTGCTCTAATTTCTTTCCAAGCCCCAAAGATGTGCAGGTCTCCAGTTATTTGGGCTCTGTAAAATTGCCCCTAGTGTGCAGGGAGTGGATGCAAAAGTGGGATAACATAGAACTATTGCGAACGGGTGATCAATGGTCGACTGAGTGGTCTCGGTGGGCCAAAGGAACTGTTTCCATACTATATCGTTCAATCAATTTAATTAACTTTTATTCATCTATTTAATTTGATACCACAGATTTTAGGTGGCTTCATAAGTCACAGACTCATATGGCATGGAAACAGGCCCTTCACCCCAATTTATTTTATTGAATATGAAATATATTCGTCCATATACTAACAAATGAATGGTTACACACAAAGTGCTGGAGCAACTCAACATAAGATGCAGCATCTGTGGAGGGAATGGACAGGAGACGTTTTGGGTCCTTTCATCAGACTGATTGGCTTAGGGGGGGAGAAAGCTGGAAAAGAGAGGTAGGGGTGGGACAGATTCTGGCAAGTGATAGGTGGATACAGGTAAGGGAGAGATTTTGACAGTGGCAAAACACGTTTTTTCCTCAACTTCCATGCCACCTAAACGCCCATTCTTCCTTCATTAGTATCTCTGCAATCCTGCATTCATCACATATACCTTAATAATGCTCACTAAAAATGCAGAATAAAACATTAAAGGTATTGTTATGGAAGCTTCTAATCTGCATTTCGTTGTCTCTGTACTGTACACTGCACAATGACAATAAAGTTTGAATCTGAATCTGAATCTTAATCAAATTATATGTTGCAATAAGTATTTCTATTTATTATCAGCAGTTCTAAGCTAGTGGGTTCATTAAATTTGCTATCATTTATTTTATTTTTCTGTATTTTTACAGTAGATAATCTTCAGTTACATAGAAAATAGGTGCAGGAGGAGGCCATTCGGCCCTTCGAGCCAGCACCACCAGTTAAATTGTCCAAAACATGCAATTTCTAAGGATGAATTGCCCCGACCCAAAGTCTCACTGTCCATCCCCCCCCCCCCCCCCCCCCCCCATTGATGCTGCTTTACCTTCTGATTTTCTCCAGCACTTTGTGTTTTAGTCAACAGCATCCGCAGTTCCTTGTGTCTCAATTTTTAAGGATGTTTTTTACTTAGTTTTTCTACTTAGTATGAAAATAAGGCATGAGTTCTGTACTCGGTAAATTAACTTTTTTTGCACATCTACCTTTCCACTTGTATCTGCACTTCACATTTATGCTGCACTCATGTTAGTAACAGCAAACCAACACATGCAGCAACACTGTGTGACTACATTAACTCCGTCATTAGCATTCAGCACTGGTCTGAGACATTAGCCACACTACGGCTATGCAGACAAGATGATAACATCGAGAAAGATCATACCTCATTCACGACTCACTTTTCGTTAATTTGTCAGATATCATACATCGGACTAAAGGTTTCTCCAAAATGTATCTTTATTGGTTTTGAAATGAACAAAAGTTTCTCTGCACAGAACTGCCATGGGGCCAATTATCCAATCCTTCAGCTGCAACAGCTCTTTTATGCTAAATGTATTTCTCTTTAATATCTGAGCCAATTCACTCCTTATTACAACCACAGAACATCTGCAGCTGAATATGCAATCAGTTCCCTTGCATCATCAATGAGGGTACCACCTTAAACTCAGTAATCGTTAGCTAGGGACACAAGGGGGGGAGTGTATACAGAGTGAAGCTAGAAAAGAGCTGAGGAGTAAATGTTTCACACTAAGTGTTAGTGGTATCTGGACTGAACTGCCAGGAACAGGAACAACATTTAAGTGGCATCAAGATGAGTACTTGAATAAGCAAGGTGCAGAGGGATATGGAATTAAGGCAGGCAAGTGGGATTAGTATAGATAGGCATAGCGAATAGCATAGAAATGGTGAGCCAAAGGGCCTTTTTCTATGCTGTACAACTCAATGATTCAATAACTCAGGTAAAGTTACAAGTGGAATAATATTCAATGTCCATATGCTTCAATCACTGGGCACGATAGGCAACCTCAATGCTAAATTTCATTCTACAGTACGTCACTCAAACATATTGTGCTCCCATTCACAATTTATTTTTCTTGCAGTGAGAAGTGGCAAAACAACAATATTGGCATTGAAGAGTTTTAGTTAGGGACATGGATGTGCAGAGTGTGGAGGGATATGGATTACAAGCAAATAAGAGTTTAACGGCAACATGTTCAGCACAGACATTGTAGGGCGGAGGCCTATTCCTGTGCTGTACTGTTCTATGTTCTAACTCTGCATGAGCCTGAGTGAGCAAGAGACACTCTGCTCCCCGTAATCTGTCCTTTGCTTAAACTACAGCCTCGTTAGTGGAAATTGGCCCTAACTTATTCCTAATCCTTGATTGATAGATTGATTTAATTCAACAATGCATGGAAACTGCATGGAATACAATGCTGTTTCAGCATGGAAACAGACCCTTCAGCCCATCGAGTACATACTGACCATTGATTACCTGTTCATATGTTATCCCATTCCTAGGAACAATTTACAGGGGCCAATTAACCTGCAAACCCGCACATCTTTGGGCTGTGGGAAGACAATAGACAATAGATGCAGGAGTAGGCCATTCGGCCCTTCGAGCCAGCACCGCCATTCAATGTGATCATGGCTGATCATCCACAATCAGTACCGCATTCCTGCCTTCTCCTCATATCCCCTGACTCCGCTATCTTTAAGAGCCCGATCTAGTTCTGTATTGAAAGTATCCAGAAAAACGGCCTCCACTGCCCTCTGAGGCAGAGAATTCCACAGATTCACAACTCTCTGTGTGGAAAAAGTGTTCCCTCATCGCCGTTCTAAATGGCTTACCTCTTATTCTTAAACTGTGGCCCCTGGTTCTGGACTCCCCCAACATCGGGAACACCCTGAGGAAACCCACGCGGTTATAGGGAGTGCATGGAAACTCCACACAGACAGCACATGAGGTCAGGATCAAACCCAGGTCCCCTGCGCTGTGAGGCAGCAGTTCTACCAGCTGTACCATTTTACCGCCCTGAATTCTCTATCATCACACTTCCTCACTGTTCCATAGAACAGCACAGCACAGGAACTGGCCCTTACACTTGTGTATGACTATAATAGAATAGATAGCGTAGAACAGTACAGTGCAGGAACAGGCCTTTCAGTCCACAATTATTCTTTTGCCATACATGATGCAAAGTTAAACTAATCTCCTCTGCCTGCATGTGATCCACATCCCTCCATTCCCAGCATATCCATGTGGCCAACTGAAGGTCTCTAAAATGTCACTATCGTATCTGCCTCCACCACCACCCAAATCGTCTCTGATGTTTAAGGTAGATGGTGTGTGCATGTGCCCTACCCTCACTGCATCCCTTGTTTCTGATTGCCTGGTCAGGTTGCACACATTGGCTGAGGTTAAAGCAGAAAGCAGCAAAAGTGGAAGGATAACCAGTGCTTGGTTTCACATTCGCAGATTCCAAGTCAGACACTGGCACTGTGTGTGGATTAAGATTAGCTTCGGGGCAGTGTCTGCACTTGCTGAGATACTGGGCATAAGCGATCTGCAGCTATGGCAAAGGGAAAGGGTAATCCTGATGCCAGCTCCCCTGGGGGCAAAGTTGGATATAGGTCGCACTGCAGAGGACTCAGATGCAAACTTCAAAGGGGCAGCCCGTGAAATGCTTACAACATTTTACAAGGATGTTGCTAGGACCCGAGGACCTGAGCCACAGGCAACGATTGGGCTGGATTGGGCTTTATTCCTTGGAGCGCTAGACGATGAAGAGTGATCTTATGTATGTTCTGTATGTAAAATCATGAGCAGAATAGACAGGATGAATGGTAGGGAAATCAAGAACTAGAGGACGTAGGTTTAAGATGAGTGGAGAAAGATTTATTAGGAATCTGAAGGTCAACTTTTTTGCACAGAGCAAGCTGCCAGAGGAGGCAGTTGAAGCAGTATGTACTGCCTGTACCAACATTTTGAAAACATTTGGACAGGTACGTGGATAGGAAATGTTTAGCGAACTATGGGCCAAACGCAGGCAGGTGGGACTAGCATAGATGGGGCATGTTGGTCGGCATGGATAAGTTTAGCTGAAGGGCCTGTTTCCATGCTGTAAGCAGTGGCGGACTGGCCAGGGTGTCAGCCGATGGCAAGTGGGCCCACTATATCAAGTGGGCCCCTGATGAAGTGGGCCCCCTTTGTTTTCTGGCAACCAATATTTTTAGACCCAGTCCGCCACTGGCTGTATGACTCAAATATTGTCAGACCTGCCAGTGGTAGTGTGTGCAACTTGAGCGACTGGCAAATATCTGGTCAGTGGTCTCCATCAAGCAAAGATTTGTGGAAGACATGGACACAGGAACTGCAGATGCTATAATCTTGCATAGAACACAAAGTGCTGGAGGAATTCAGCAGGTCAGGCAGACAATTGCAATGCAGCAACATTGAGATATTTGTAATCCTGACTTTTACAAAAATAATTTTGCCACATTGGCTGATATTGTTGCATGTGTAGCTAAAATTGTTATCAGCAGTAATGCCTGATATTTTATACCAATGCAAATAGTTTGGCTTGTGTTCACATATGATACAGATCCTTGAATACCCAGAAATGAACCGAATGATCACCACAGAAAAATGACACAAAGTACTGGAGTAACTCAGCGGGTCAGGTAGCATATCTGGAGGACATGGATTGGTGACATTTTGGGACCGGCACCTTCTTCTCTTCTTAACGAGAAGCTAGTGTGACTTGGGTGGGGTAGGGATAGAGAGAGAGGGGGCCCACCCAAGTCACACTAGCTTCTCGTTTTCACACAACAAACTGCTTACAATGGCCTGTTTCCTTTAACATAGTTACTTTTTTGCATATCTTTCATTCATTGTTCTTTATCTCTCTACATCATCGTCTATATCTCTTGTTTCCCTTATCGCTAACCAGTCTGAAGAAATGTCTCAACCTGAGATGTCACCCATTCTTTCTCTCCAGAGATGCTGCCTGTCCCGCTGAGTTAATCCAACTTTTTGTGTCTCTCTTAGGAATTCTTTATGGATTTAGTATGGGTGATAAATTGCTAATGGAACCAACTGCACACAAAGAAGTGCTGCTCAGTAGCACAGCTGGTAGAGCTGCTGCCTCGCTGTGGAAGAGACACGGGTTCGATCCTGAACTCGAGTGTTGCCTGTGTGGAGTTTGCATGTTCTCCCTGCGACCTTAATGTTTTAATCTGGATGCTCCGTTTTCCTCCACATCCCGAAGACTTGCAGATTTATAGGTTAATTGGCCTCTGTAAATTGTTCCTAATGTGCAGTGAATGGATATGAAAGTGGGTTAACATAGAACTAGCGTGGACAGGTGATTGATGGTTGGCGTGGACTTGGTGGGCCGAAGAGCCTGTTTCTATGCTGTATCTCTAAGCTAAACCTCATGTCAGCCTTGCATTTTTAAGATGACTACATTAAATATATATCATCCTCAAGAAGGAAGCACCAACGATTGGTCTAGTGAGGGTCAAATACCACAGGGCATAGGATTAAGGTGAGAGGGGAAAGGTTTAATTGAAACCTGAGGGGTAATTTTTCATACGGAGTGTGGTGTGTATATGGAATGAGCTGCCAGAGGATATACTTGAGACAGGTACAATGACAACATTTAAAAGATTTGTGTAGGAGGAAACTGCAACTGCAGGTAACTACAGGTACATGGAAGGGAAAGGTTTAGAGGGACGTGGCCCAAACGTGTAAATGGGACGTGTAAATAGGCCTTTTGGTCGGCAAGGGCAAGTTGGGCCGAAGACCCTGTCTCTGTGCTGTACGACTATGATTCTATGACTCTAATCAGGACACATGTCTGGATATTTAACATGAAATAAGAGGCATGGGAGGAGGATGGGCAAAACATTTATTCTTAACATAAATTTACCACATAATACAAGTTAAAAATACTTTAAAATTCCAGTTTCAGGCAAAATAATCCCTGCTACAACATGCCACCTGAAATTGTGATCTTTTCATTAAATGTGGGTTGTAGAATGTTAAATAATTCAATGAGAAAGAATTGTAGGTGCAGCGGTTTTAACTTTCTCCTGGTGAAGAGTTAGGTCGGGTGCGACAACAACATTTAAGAGACATATGGACAAGTACATGGGTAGGAAAGGTTTAGAGGGATATGAGCTCCTGGTCATACAACATGTTCAGTACTACTGCGGACCTGATGCTGAGGACTAGCTGCTCCATCGAGGCATTCAGATGCTTTGCTGGATGATCGTGTGATCACAGTCGAGGGAAGATGTGGTTTTAGATAATAAACTGTTTCGGACATTTAGCCTGACTGACATTGATGGTGCTTTCAGAAGTTTTGTTTTAAATTTCATATAGGTCTTTGTTGTTTGCCTCTCGAAACGTCTATCTAAAACTTTCTAAAAAAGAAACAAAAACAAGTTGGGAAGAAAGGGCACGTTTCATTGCTGTATGACTATGAGATACAAGATGAAGTCCTGGGCCCAGCACCGTAATGCAATCACAAAGAAAGCTCATTAACACCTTTACTTCCTTAGAAGATTGAGGACATTCGGTAGGTTGCCGAGTCCTCTATCAAACGTCTCCAGGTGTACAATAGAAAGCAAACTGACTGGTTGCATCACGACTTGTTTCGGCAATTTGAAAATGCTTAACTCTAAAGCAATATTCAAAAATTCATCATAGTATGTTTGCTAACTATTTAAAAGTCTTTGCCTTTTATATTATTTTATTTGCCTGTCAAAAGTTAGTAAGATTATTGAAATAACAAAATAATTGGAATTAAATCGTCCTGAAGTGTGTTGTACATTCCTGAATTTTCCTTGGTACTGTAGATATTAATTCTGGATCTTCCACTTATGCCTCTTCCAGCTTGGTCAGTTGTTTCATTATGCCCTACACCCACACTTTTTCTCCTTTCACCATCATGCATTTGATTTCTCCTGTTTCTCACCTCATCACTGTACGCGGTCTTTCCATTCTCTGTACTCTCCCTGCACCTTAATGCCTTTATATCTCTAACTACCCCGTCTTAGTTTAGTTTAGAGAAACACCATGGAAACAGGCCATTCGGCCTACCGAGTCAGCACCGATCATTGATCACCCATACACAGTGGCGGATTGGGTCTAAAAATATTGGTTGCCAGGAGACAAAGGGGGCCCACTTCATCAGGGGCCCACTTGATATAGGGGGCCCACTTCATCAGGGGCCCACTTCATCAGGGGCCCACTTGATATAGGGGGCCCACTTCATCAGGGGCCCACTTGCCATCGGGCAAGCTGACACCCTGGCCAGTCCGCCACTGCCCATACACTAGTTCTATCCTACACACTAGGAGCAATTTACAGATTAACCTACAAAGCTGCACATCGTTGGAACGTGGGAAGAAACCGGAACACCCGGAGAAAAACCATGCGGTCAAAGGGAGAATGTACAAACTGCATACAGACAGCACCCATGGTCAGGATTGAACCCAGGTTTCTGGTGCTGTATGGCAGCAACTCTACTGGTGCGCCACTGAGCCACCCCCCCTCTGAGTATCTTCGACCTATAATATTTTTCCCCATTCTCTTTGCATCGATGCCCCGTGACGTTTTGGATACTTTGTGCAGTTTATAATTTTATTTCCTAATGTTTGTTTTTCATATTAGTGATGTTTCACTGCTTTAAAACATGAAGTCATAGAACATAGAACAGTAGAACACAGGAACAGGCCCGCCAGCCCACAATATCCATGCTAAACATGATGCCAAGATAAAATAATCTCGTTAGCCTGCATGTGATCCATATCCCTCCAATCTCTGTATATCCATGTGCCTATCTAAAAGCATTTTAAACCCACTATCATATCTGTCTCTGCCACCACCCCAATAGTGTGTGCAAGGCATTCACCCCTCTCTGTGTAAACAATCCTTGCCTGCACAACTCCTTTAAACATTGCCCTTCTCAACTCAAAGCTATGTCCTCTGAGTTGGATGATCAGCCATGATCATATTGAATGGCAGTGCAGGTTCGAAGGGCCGAATGGCCTACTCCTGCACCTATTTTCTATGTTTCTATGTTTCTATGTCCTCTGGTATTTGACCTTTCCACCTTGGAAGAAAGGTTCTGACTGTCTACTTTATCTAAACCTCTCATAATTTGAGATAATCTTATCAACTTCTATCAGGACACAAAAATGCAGAAACCCAAGTCAGTCAGTGTCATGCAATAATACTTCAGAACAATTTCTGAACATTCATTGCTAAACTTTCATAAATCCTTGTTTGAAAACTGCCAATATATATGGGTTTCAGCAGGGTATTTGTTCAGGTTCTGCATGGTAGGCTGCTCTGAAAGATTGGATCACAGGGGATTTAGGAAGAGCTTGCAAACTGGATACACAATTCTTTGTTGTTTGGGGGAATGTTGTTTTTCTGATTAGGGGCCTGTGACGAGTGATGTGCCTCAGGGTTCGGTGTGTTTTATATCAACGATTTGGATGAGAATGTGTAAGGCGTGATTGGTAAGTTTGCAGATGACACTAAAGTGGATGGTATTGTAGACCATGAAGATGGTTTTCAAAAATGACAGCAGGCTCTTAATCAGCTGGGCAAGTGGGCTGAAGAATGGTTAATGGTGTTTAATGTACATAAGTAAGATGTTACATTTTTGGCAGTCAATGTTAGGGCCCTGTGGAATGTTGTACAGCAGAGGGATCTAGGTGCACAGGTAGACAAAAATGCTGGAGAAACTCAGCGGGTGAGGCAGCATCTATGGAGCAAAGGAATAGGTGATGTTTTGGGTCAAGACCCTTCTTCAGACTGATGTGGGGGCGGTGGGTGGGAAGAAGAAAGGAAGAGGCAGAGACAGTAGGCTGTGGGAAAGCTGGGAAGGGGAGGGGAAGTAGGGAGAAAGCAAGGACTACCTGAAATTGGAGTAGTCAATGTTCATACCGCTGGGGTGTACACTACCCAAGCAAAATATGAGGTGCTGCTCCTCCAATTTGTGGTGGGACTCACTCGGGCCATGGAGGAGGCCCAGTACAGAAAGGTTGGATTCGGAATGGGAGGGGGAGTTGAAGTGCTGAGCCACCAGGAGATCAGGTTGGTTAATGCGAACTGAGCGGAGGTGTTGGGCGAAGCGATCGCCAAGCCTGCTCTTGGTCTCACCGATGTAGAGCAGTCGACACGGATGCAATAGATGAGGTTGGAGGAAGTGCGGGTGAACCTCTGCCTCATCTGGAAAGACTGCTTGGGTCCTTGGATGGAGTCGAGGGGGGAGGTAAAGCGACAAGTGTAGCATTTCATGCAGTTGCAAGGGAAAGTACCAGGGGAGGGGGTGGGAAGGGTGGGAAGGGACGAATTGACCAGGGAATTACGGAGGGTGTGGTCTCTGCGAAAAGCCGAAACGGGAGGAGATGGGAAGATGTGGCCAGTGGTGGGATCCCGTTGGAGGGGGCGAAAATGTCGGAGGATTATATGTTGTAATGGTGTACAGGTATTAAGTTCCCTGAAAGTGGCATCATAGTGAGATAGGGTGGCCAAGAGGTTTTTGGTACATTGCCATTCATTAGTCAGAGTATTAAGTATAGAAATTGGGATGTTATGTTACAGTTGTACATGACATTGGTGAAGCAGCATTTGGAATATTGTGTTCACTTTTGGTCACCCTGCTTTCGGAAGGATGTCATTAAGCTAGATAGTGTGCAAAAATAGATTCATGAGGATGTTGACAGAACTTGAGGGACTGAGCTCTAGGGAAAGGTTGGGCTTGTTAGGACTTTATTCCTTGGAGGGCAAGAGGCGGAGGGGTAATCTTATAGAGCTGTATAAGATCACGAGGGGAATAGACAGGATAGATGCACAGAGTCTTTTACCCAGGGTAGGGAAAATCAAGAATCAGAGGACATAGTTTTAAGGTAAGAGGGGAAAGATTTAATAGGAACGTGGGGTCAACGTTTTCATTCAGAGGGTGGAAAATGGAAAGAGCTGCCAGAGGAGTTAGTTGTGCTAGGTATTATAACAACATTTAAAAGACACTCGGACAGGTACATGGATTGGGAAAGGTTTTGAGCGATAGGGGCCAAAGGCGGGCAGGTGGGACTAGCTTAGGTGGGGTATCTTGGTGGACGTGCACAGGTTTGGCGAAGGACCTGTGTCAGTACTGTATGACTCTATGACTCTAATAGTATTTTCACTGAAAATAATCACATTTTAAAAAAAATCAAGATGATACAGTGGTGCAACTGTTAGAGCTTCTGCCTAAAGTGCTGTCTATGTAGATCTTTGCACATTCTTCCTGTGACTGTGTGGGTTTCCTCTGGGGACTCTGGTCTCCTCCCACATCCTAAAGACTTGGGGAGTTTGTGGGTTAATTGGCTTTGGTAAATTGCCCCTCGTGTCCAGGGATGGGATGGATAACATAAAACTAGTGTGAACGGGTGATGGATGGTTGGCACGGACCCAGTGAGCTGAAGGGTCTGTTTTGATGCTGTATCTCTAAACTAAACTAAACAATTTCTACAATAATTGGAAGGCTACCCAAGCAAGTTTTTTTTTAAACACAAATTTCATGAACTTATGACTATGATTCTATAGTCACATCTCCTCAAATAATGGTTAGCCTCGTACCCATAACTTTAGTAAATTCCTAGATTCAAGGAACTGCAGATGCTTGAACTTTGAGAAAAACACAAAGTGCTGGAGAACTCAGTGGGTCAGGCAACATATGTGGTGGGAATGGACAGATGACATTTCAGTCTGAAAAAGGGTCCTGAACCAAAACGTTGTCTATCCATTCCTTCCACAGATGCTGCCTGACCTACTGAGTTCCTTGAACACTTTGAGTTTTGCTCCCAGATATGCCACTCTGGTTCTGTAATTTTATTGTATTTAGGATACATTGAAATGAGTTGAAGCTCTTGCAATCACAGAACTAAGGAAGGCTAACGCACCTTACTAGAAAGCTGCCTTAGCAGGAGGGTGTGTTTACAAAGCAGTTATAATCTTCCTGCATGATAATTGATCATAATTGATGATGCAGGATAGGTAGTACAAGAAGCATTTTTCATTTAAAAGTCAGAACGCATTTCAGATACCTGCTACAAAGTAATGGAAAGTGTGAGGCTAGTTTTTATGTCTCAATTTGAAAGCAATTTTAAAAGTCGAATGTGCAATTTTCCCCCTTGACAAATGTGTTGAAGGAATGCCTAATGATTTCACACCAGAGCAGTCACGTTTTGTCTTCAAACTTTAGTGAAAAGTCGATAAATAAGAGAATTTTCCATGTTCTACATGAAGCATCCAAAGATAAGATCTTTTAAAAGATAGGCACATGGTGGAGGCAAATATGATCGTGGCTTTTAAAAAGAGGCCTTTAGATGGTCTTGTGTAAATGCAGGGAATAGAGGGATATGGATCACGTGCAGACAGAGATTAATTTAGCTTGGCATCATGTTCACACAGAGATTGAGGGCTGAAGGGCCTGTTGCTGTACCGTTCTACATTCTATGAAACAGTACAGGTGAATTATGAAAGCTTTGTCACGTTAATTCTCCCATTGGCTGAGAAAGGGTTGAAGATTTATAGATAACCCCAGCAAGGTAAAACGATAATAAATATTTGAATGAATCAATTCAAATGCTTGTTTGCTGGATATCTGAGAACGCTGGATGAAAACACAATTATAACAGGTTGCTGAGTGGAATGCAATGATGTTGAATAGCAATGATTTAAACCTGCCTGCTTGCTTTATTCACTTACAATGGCAAAATTATCAGATTACTTGTTCAAAAATAATGTAGATTTAAAATGTTATTTGCTTTTAACTTTGCATAGCTCAGGAGAAATATCATCACCTCATTGTTAGTGAAAAATACACTAATGATGCCAGGACTTCTGAACGGCATCCACAAAGCCTGTGAGAAACATATCAGGCAGTCACTGGAGAGCAACCCCCACCTGCAAATGGATGACAGCCAATTTGTTGGCTAATATTATAGCCTTCTGTCCCATTTTCCCCCTCACTGTCCAAAGCATTGTAAGTACAACTGACAGGCACGCCGCACCACACAGCCAGATACTAGCGTATAATGAACATGTTGTTTGGGTATGAACCAGTCCCGCCAATAGACACCCGCATCTCTAGATTGTCAATCACAAAGAGGGCAAAGGGGGCAAAGAGTTTTTTTTCCTCACGACTGAGAGATGGCGCTTAGGGTTCAGGAATCTGAGCTTGCTGACAAGATGCCCCCTCCGAGGGATCCCTACGTTACCTTGAGCCAACAGAAAGCTTAAGTCCTGGACATGAATCTAAAACTGCTGTCAGGGAAGCCCTGTCAAAGAGTTGGCAGTTCTCCATGAAGTGACGGCCAATCTTCCAAGCCATTTCGAGCACGGAAGGGAAAGGCGTTTGATACCCTTTCCACAACATTCCCACCTTCACCGTAAAATCAAAGGGCTTACTTCTTGCACAGAATATTTTCCGCAGCTTAGATCAAATTTCATTTCATTTCATTAGAGTCATAAATGTAATTTGAGACATAAATATACATCCCTGATCATCACAATTAAAAAAAGACAAAGTGCTGGAATAATTCAGCAGATCAGGCAGCATTTCTGGAGGGCATGGACAGGCAACATTTTGGGTTGGGCCCCTTCTTCAAACTAATGCAAAAAAAGGGACACAAAGTGCTGGAGTAACATCAGTAACTCAGCTGGAGTAGATCAAATTTTTTTTTTTGATTGACTAAAAGATATAGCACAGAAACAGGCCCTCCAGCCCACCAAGTCCATGCCCACCATTGATCATCCCGTTCAGACAATTTCTATGTTATTTCCACTTTCACAACCACTCCTTATACACTCCTTACAGAGGCCAAATAAACTGTAAACCACATGACTTGAGGATGGAGAAAATTGGAGCACCCACGAGGTCATGGGGAGAACATGCAAGCTCCACGTGTGCAGCACCCGATGTCAGGATTGAACCTGGGTCTCTGGCGCTGTGAGGGAACGGCACTACCAGCTGCGCCACTGTGCCACCCAGGTGTAAAGGCGATTTGTTCCTCAGTGAAAAATAGTATGAAGAGTAAACAAGAATAGTTATTGTCAGCCGAATAACTTTTAGGTGTATGGACAGAAAAGTAAGTATGCATCTCGTGGACATTACATCAATCAATTATCCTCATTAAATGGGTAGCCTTGCATTGACTGCCCATTGCCTCCACAGATGCCGCCTGACCCACTGAGTTCCTCCAGCACTTTGATTCATGCTCAGGAAAGACAAGGTTGTTTTTGAGTGAGGCCAATGGCTCCAAATATACTGCCTTCAATTTGTAAGCGACTATCAAAGTACAGAGAGTTGCAAAACATCTTCATAAGAGTCAAGAGTGTTTAATTGTTATATGTACCATCAACAGCACAATAAAATTCTTACTTGCTGCAGCATTACAGGCCTGAAAATACAATACAGACAAATAATATTTACCAAAAAAATGTAATGAATTACCCCAATACTAGTCCAAACTATAGCCAGTCCATAGTTTGCAGTTGTGGTTCATGTTGTGCAGTGTTCAAGTGCCTGATGGTTTTTAAGAAAAAGCTTTTCTTGTGCCTGGAGATCACAGTACCTTCTTCCCTATGGCATGGTGAAGTGAGCATGTTGCCTGGGCGGTGTGGGTCTTTGATGATATTTGCTGTCTCTTTGAGGCAGTATCTCCTGTAGGTCCCTTCGACGGTGGGGAGGTCAGTACCTGTGATAGACCAGGCAATGTCTACCGCTCTCTGTAGTCTCCTTTGTGTTGGAGTGCTAATTCTAACCCCAGCCCTCATCTACAAGATGCTAAAAAGAACTTGAATAAACCATTTCATGATATAAACATTTAGAAATGCGTCATTTTAACAACGTTTATTGTACAGGTATGAAAGATTTGAAAACATTATGACCATGGGGCGATGAATTTGAGAAGGAAATGGGTTTTACGGAATTCCTAAACTCCTGTTAATTCCTACTGAAAATGGATGCGGAGAGAGTTAAATTCAAATGACATTGTACTTATCCAGATGTAACGTATCTCGTCAGCCATGTATAATATGCCATGACATTATGCACTTTAATATTTGCAGCAGACTCCTGCACTACTAGATGCTGGGAACATATCTTTTAAGAGTTTAAAGTCCTCACAGTATCATTGTTTGTGCAGCTTTGAGGTATGGCTATGCTTGTTTAAAACGTTTTAAAATAATTTCCATTTTGCCATGGATGTCATTCCAGTTGGATCATCTTGAATGAATCTGCTTTAATTAGAATTTTCTGCATAAAGTAAGCGCTGATTGGTGACTGCGATCATCTGTTGACTCTGAAGGAGACATCACAGCAGTCAAGCACATCTGTTACCCCGGAACCCAAGTGATCTGTTCGTGTTCAAAGAGTAGACTTGATAGTAGTGCAACAGAAGAATTCTGCTTATCTTGCTTCATGCCTGTGTGCATCATCTTTAATTTGCCTTGTTATCTACATGCTAGTTTCTCTTTTGTAATTGTGGTCACTTAACCCTTTCGGTGACACGGTTGGTTTGGTTTTTTTTTCAGTAGAAAAACCATTTCAGAACAATTTAGCATTCAAAATATTTCCAGAAGCGGCGACGTTTCTTGACAATGCAAATAAAAACGAGTTTGCCTACACATGAGGAACATTGCCAAATATTTCAGTGTCCAAGAACGATCCGAAGTACCAGCCAAACAATGGCCATGAAAGGAATAGATTAGCACACAATCCGATGGATGGGTTCCAACTGCTCCTTCATTCGTGATGAAAATATTCAGACAGCGTTTGTGATCTAGAGTTACAGGACTTACACCTCTGTGTGGTTTTGTTAACGTAAAGTTCGTTCAAAATTCAGAAGATTCATAATTATTCAGAAAACTGTAGTATTTTCTGAACACAAAATCATTTTTCAACTGTTACTTGCTACAATAAACACATTATGCATTCACATTATTACCGCAGTCACAGGGTGATTTTAGTCTTATAAATCTATTGAGCATTCAGCAAGTTTAATCATCTGATCAAACCATAGCTTCATCAGAATGCTTTTGACACACCACATCGTGTAGAGGGAATGTATTTATTGGATTTTTTTAATCCTTAGCTCTACAGTTCAGCAAGTTCCATCTCTCTTCCTTAGAAAAAGTCAACAAAATATTGCAATATTTTTGGTTTAATTTGAATAACCAAGGGTTGATGAGACTGTGGGGAGAATAAAATGTAAGATTGGTGTAGATTAATGGTTGATGGTCGGCATGGACTCGGTGGGCCGAAGGGCCTGTTTCTGTGCTGTATGACTCTAACCACAACTTTAACTGTACCAGTGCTCTGGCATTTACTTTCAGTGATCATGTTCAAGGGTTCTAATCTCAGTAATTTGAGAATTTCATTTCACTCATACGTGAATATTCAATTATATGTTACCTGACGGCTTATGCTTGCAAGCCATTAAAAAATCCCCTTGTTTTCTATGAAAAGAATTGATGGTGGGAATTCTTTAATGAAATTCAATACGCACGAGATTTGAATGGAATCATACAAGCAAAATTTGAAGAGTTACAAAAGGGTTTTGGTCAAGGAAACTGAGCCAATTGGAGTCACCATTATCAAAGGGTTGCTTAGTTTGCTGCTGTGAACTTAATAGATTATTCAAGGAGGGAATGTAAAGAAAAAAGAAATACTTGCATTTATTGCGCATTTTGTGGCCCCAAGAATGCTGAGGTTTTTGTTATAAAGTACAGTGTACAGGTAATTTCTCCAATACAATGTTCCATCAATGTGACTCAACTTTACACGTCGTTGAGGGATCAGTATTAGTCAGGGACAAATGTCATAATTTGCTTTTACATTTCACTGACAGGAAGATATTGGTTATGGGGAGAATGTTAAATGTATAGATTTAGGTTACGGGGATAAGGCAGGAGAATGGGGTTAGGAGGGAGAAATAGATCAGCCATGATTGAATGGCGGAGTAGACTTGATGGGCCAAATGGCCTAATTCTGCTCCTATCACTTATGATCTTATGATATTGGTTTATCATCTTAGTTAATGGTCCAGTACTCTCTCAGTATTACGCATGAAGAACATATATTTTTTCTTAAGGCCTTGGAATTGAATTTGAACCTACAACTTTAGCCATGAGAGAACCACTTATGAGGCAAAGCTGACACCTGAGGAACAGTTTAAGCTGACAAGAATTATGAATCCTACTTTGCAATACTAAGCATTGTTTACAGAATAATTATATTTCAGACACAGAACATAGAACAGTATAGCACAGGAACAGGCCCTTTGGCCCGTAATGTCTGTGCCGAACATAACGGCAAGTTCAGTTTAGTGAGTTCAGTCTAGTTTATTGTCACGTGTACCGAGGGACAGTGAAAAGTTTTTGTTGCGTGCTAACCAGTCAGCGGAAAGACAATACATGATTACAATCAAACCATTTACAATGATAAGTTATATTAATCTCCTCTGCCGGCACATGATCCCCTCCATTCTCTGCATATCCATGTGCCTATCTAAAAGCCTCTTAAATGTCATAATCAAACCTGCCTCTGCCTCTGCCACCACCCCTGGCAACGTGCTCCAGGCACCCACCACCCTCTGTGTAAAAAACTTGCCCGCACTTGCCCTTTAAACTTTGCCCCTCTTGCCTTAAAGATTTCCCCTTTAGTCTTTGACATTTCCACCCTGGGAAATTGGTTCTGACTGTCTACCCTATCTAACATGACATTCCACATGACAGTTTTAATCGCAGTACTGCATTTTGTAATTATTTTGAGTGATGTTTAAAAACACTGAGGAGTGAATTTGGAAAGAGAAGGGGGGATAGAATGGTATCCTCTGCTCCTTGAATATGAGATGAAACGTAAAGATTTTGCTGTCAGTGAATCACTGCTCCTTCACAAGATATATTTTCTCCTCGCTCTTCAACACAGAAATAGAAAATTAACAAAAACTTCCCCTTTCGCACCTTTAGTTTTTGACATTCCAACCCTCAGAAAAAATGGTTTTGACTGTCTACCCAATCTGGGCCACTCATAATTCTATATACTTCTATTAGCCTCCAACACTCCAGGGAAAACAAGCCACATTTGTCCAACCTCGCTTTGTTGCAAATATCCTTTAATGCATGCGGCATTCTGGTAAACCTCTTCTGCACCCTCTCCAAAGCCTGCACATCCTTCCTATAATGGGGCAGCCAGAAGTGAAAGCGATACTCCAGCATGGAGCCTATTATGCTGCAACATAACTTCCTGATTCTTATACTCAATCAGACAATGCCAGAAGAACATTTGATAGAAAAGAATATGTCTGATTTGAAAAATACTTTCAACAGCAATTATTCATGACTACAGTGTATAAAATACACTTCAACATTTTTTCGAACAGAAATATGAGAATTGTAAGTATGATCCATAACTCCAATATGTTTTACTTTTACAGGTAACAGGTATTGATGAAGCTGAAGTGATTTAGAACTCTGATCTACGATGCAGTCACCAATATCACTGACTACTGTGGGGTTCACAACTAAATTATAGTTTAGTTGGCAGCTCAAAGGCTAGCATATGGAGTATTTAGTACAAACTGATTAACATAAGCATTTTATCTTTACATAGTGAATCAATGTCATTTTACTGGCTTACAATATTATCATAATTTACAATGATCCCTGCCTGACCCTAAATCTTTGTTCTTACATTTCTGGGAACAATATAATTTATTACGATCTTGCCGCACATTTTTTTCTCATTGAAGCTCTCCAATCCCTCAAAGATTGCAGGATGATTGGTGTCAATGCATCCCAAGTAGAATTTAAAACAACTTACCTTACAGTACAGATTACATTTAGAACAAAACTTTTACAAGACCTAATGAGTATCGGTGTATGCTATTCAGTTGGCAATCTTCTCTGGCTAGGAGAAGATAATAAGGAAAGCAAGTATTAAAGTCTTGAGAGCAAGTGAGGGTTTAGGTTTATTACTGTCCATGTACCAAGGTACAGTGAAAAGCTTTGTTTTACAATATAATACAATATAATATTTATTCATTGTCATTTGAACCTCAATGCGGCTCAAACGAAACTCTGTTTCTACAGCCATACAAACGGAACAATTTCTACAAGACACACAAACAATTCAATTCACACACAAACATCCATCACAGTGAATCTCCTCCTCACTGTGATGGAAGGCAAAGAATTTTCTCTCTCCTGTGTACCATTTTTATCCCGATGTTGAAGCCCCAGGCGGGCGATGGTAAGTCCCACGGCCGTTAAGGTCGCGCCGGGCGATGTATGCCCCCGCTCCAGGTCTTAATGTCTCAAAGTTGGAGCCCCCGGCGGGCGTTGGCATGTCCCGCGACCGGTAAAGCCGCGCCGGGCGATGTACGGTCCCGCTCCGGGTCGTTCCAACCCCGCGATACGGGCGGGAGAAGTTGCGTTGCGGGAGCTCCGAAAAGCGGTCTCCACCAGGGATCCGCAAGCTCCAGATGTCCCGTCCACTGGGCCTGTGGCTGGAGCCTCCGAGATCCGGAGTCGGGCCACAGCAGCGAGCCACCACCGCTCCCCACGCTCCGAGGCCGGCCAGCCCCACGATGGTAAGTAGTCCGCAGGCTCCGCGATTGGAGCCCCCCAGGGCGTTCCGGTTGGAGGCCGCTCCACAGTACTAGGCCCCAACGACAACGGAGACCCGACAGGGAAAAGGTCGGGTCTCCCGTGTAGGGAAGAGATTTTTTTAAGTTTCCCACCCCACCCGCCCCACACATATACACAGTTAAAAACAGTATAAAAGAGCACAACAACTACATTTAACTAGACAAAAAAAAAAAAGACAGACAGGCTGCAGGCGCTGCCAACCGGTACATGCTACCCAAACAGATTAGATATACTATACATAAATACAATCAAGCCAAACTCAAGTACAATAAGTAGAGCAAGGGAGAAGATACAGAGTGCAGAATATAGTTCTGAGTGCAACAGTTCCAGAGACAATGGCCAATGTCCACAATGAGGTAGAGGTGAATCACTCAGTACCCTAGCTTATGGAAGGACGTTTAGAAGCCTGATAACACAGGGGAAGAAGCTTTTCCTGAGTCTAGCGGTACACGCTTTAGGTTTCTGCTCAACAGGAGCAGGGAAAAGAAGGAATGACTGGATTGCGAAAGGTCTTTGATTATGTTGGCTGCTTTTTGTATGCAGAGTTTGGTATTGCATGTGTTAAGCTCCTGCACCTAGGCAAGGAACTTTTACAGTCCTTATGTGACCATTTTACTATTTTACTTTGCTCCACTGGCTGTTCAGCAAGACTGTGATGTCCCATTTGTTCAATAAGCAGGAATGCCTTCCAAGTATGGACACAAAATGCTGGGGTAACTCAACGGGTCTGGCAACATCTCTGGAGAAAATGACCAAGTGACGTTTCAGGTCGGGATCCTTCTTCAGACTCTTCCAGGTTCAAAAAAATGCCTTCCAAGTGCCCTGTAAACTCAACTTAATGCAGTCAAGGCTCACTGTGCAGATGGAAACTCATGCAGAAGTCATTGAAATGCTGAAGATTGTTAACCACTTTTTTATTCGACACCCGACAAAAGACATTTGTATAGGTACATGACAGGAAAGATTGAGAGGGATATGGGCTAAATGCTGGTAAATGGGATTAGCATAGATGCATTGAGCCAAGGGTCTGCTTCCATGTTGTTTACTCTATGACTCTATTTGAAGTAATCTTGGTCGGCATCGACGAGATGCGCCAAAGAGCCTGCTTTAATGTTGTATGGGTTGATGATAAATGGGACAGATCAGGTTTTGCATTATCAGCCCACAGTATCCAGTCCATCTGATGACTTTAGCCAACATTTCATAGATGGATGCTATTTTCATATAGAGGATCAACCATCATCACCTTTTGTTCCTCTTGAAGTACCGCCATATCTCATCTTGCTGTACAAAAAAGTGATATTGAAGACCAAGGCAGCCACAGAGCTGGTTTGCACTCTGGTGTTGCATTTCTCCCAGATCCCTCACAGAACTGTACTTATGTGTTAGAGAAGCAAGTGCCTCCGATCTTTCTGTAGAAAGATTCATCAAAGTGGTAACCTAATCAACCAAAAATGCACGCTTGCTATAATTGTAAAGAGTATTGAGCATAAATGTTTGATTTTTTTTCCTATTAGCTTATCTTTTAACTACACTGAATTCTCCTCTAATGTGTCCAGGCACGACAATTTTCTTATAGCAATTTTTATCTTTTCTTAAGGAAAACTGAAAAACATAACAGGACATATTATTATGAGGCTGACAGGTGACTTTATTGAGATGTACAAGATCATGAGGGTCATTGATAAAGTGAACGGTCACAGTCTTTTTCCCAGGGTAGAGGATTCTAAAACTAGAGGGCATAGGCTCAAGGCAAGAGAGAGGTAGATTTAAAAGAGACCTCAGTGGCAAATCTATCACAGAGGGTAGTCCATATCTGGAATGAGCTGCCAGAGGAAGCTATGGAAGCGGATATAATTACAACATTCAAAAGACATCAGAATAGATATACGGATGGGAACGGTTTAGAGAGCTATAAGCCAAATTCAGGAATGTGGAACTAGCCCAGTATGCCCACTTGGTTGGCATCGACAAGGTGGGTTGAAGGGCCCGTTTCCATGCTTAGCAGTTCTATGACTCTATAAAAATCCAAATCTTGAGCGTGGGATGATAGATGCTGAGATTCAATGTAAGAAACAAAGAACAGCAGCTCAGAAATAAAATGTCATACTTATCTCAAACCATCAATCTAGAGAATAGTTCAGAGGGTGGACTATTTCTTTCAAAATGGCTCCAGAGTGTGGCGACGTTTTGCAAGCAGTTGGATAGGCCAAGTTTAGATATAGCTGTTTTATTTTATGTTAAATATGACTAAAGGACAGATACTAGCTGCAGAGGGAACGATAGGAGAGGGAACAAAAACCTTAATGAGAAGATGGGTTTAAATACATCAGGAATAAAAGTAGAACATCCCAATAGATAACAGTGGTTCCATTTCAGCCTGGTCTATTCCTCTCCACAGGTTTACTCCATTTTCCTGCTTAGATCTATATTATTTGACAAATTTACTTCAGCGAGTGGAACAGTGATACAGCTGCTAGTGATACACCAGTGATACACTGTGAGGCACAACTATTGCCTCACAGTGCAAGAGATCTGGGTTTGATTCTGACTCTGGGTGCTGTCCGTGTGGAGTTTGCACGTTCTCCCTATGATCTCATAGGTCCCCTCTGAGTGCTCCGGTTTCTTCCCACATCCCAGAGACATGTGGGGTTGTAGCTTAATTGGCTTTTGTATATTTTCAGTACTGTGTATGGAGTGGATGAGAAAGTGGGATAAGTGCGAACAAGTGACCGATGGTCGGCATGTACTCGGTGGGTCAAAGGGCCTGTTTCCATGGTGTATCTCTGAACTTGAATAAGTGAAAATCCAATGCCTCAGTCCTGACATTTCTACTGCCCACACTCAGCATCCAGTCAATTAAATGGATATTTTACTGCTACTTGATTTTACTGGAAGGACCATTCAAAAACCTGGCAACAGAGGGGAAGATGCTGTTCCCGAGTCTGGTGGTGTGCACTTTCAAGCTTTTGCATCTTCTGCTGGACAGATGGATCTATACAGATTTGCATCTTGGCTGTGTGATGGATCTATGCTGCATCTAAAACTCTCCAACTTCTTGCAGTCTTGGGCAGAGCTGTTGCCAAACCAAGCTGCGATAGAGATGTGAAATATCTCCTTCGGCATTTTCCTGTAATATTTTTATGTAATGGAGTGGAGTCAATGCAATTTCTAAAAAAAACACAATGGGTAGGACTTGAGAGCTATCATGTTAAAAAGTATCATTCTACCAAATTCTTCTTTCAATCCATGCAGGTATGAGTTGGTGGATGATCTCAGAATCACACCCTCTGAGCAAATGTTCTACGTAAACCAGTAACTGTTTAAATCGGACCATTGCTGGATATGTTACAGAAAGATAAAATGAACAGAATAAGAAGGCACAAGAAACTGACAATGCTGGAATAGAAACATAGAAATATAGAAAATAGGTGCAGGAGGAGGCCATTTGGCCCTTTGAGCCAGCATCGCCATTCAATATGATCATGGCTGATCAACCAAAATCAGTACCTTGTTCCTGCTTTCTCCCCATTTCCCTTAATTCCAAATCTTGAGTAAAACACAGTGGGAACGTATTTATAACAAAATGGCAGAATGGAATGCAAACTTCAGAGGGACCGTTAGAAGCCTCAAATAGATCCTCTCTGATTAACTGAATAAGTTTGTTCTCCCGTTAACTCCCTTTTTAGTGTAGTTTCACCATCATTCTTTAACCTTACCACTTCTAACTATGATGATCAGTTCAGCTAAACACAAAGTGTTGGCGTAACTCAACGGGTCAAGCAACATATGTGGAGGGAGATGGACAAATGGCCTTTCGCATTGAGACCTTGAATCTGAAAAAAAGCATAATCAGGATGGGTAATCAGAGTGGCATTGCCAGCGTCACCAACAACCCAAAATTACATATAGCAAAAGAAGACATGATGTGCTGGAGTAACCTAGTGGGTCAGCTGTTGTTTTGATAAACCAACATCTGCAGTTCCTTGTGTCTACCTTAAATCTATCAAGCTTTTGATTATTCTATTTCAAATCAAACAATGAATATGTTGGCAATTACAGCATACTCAATGTCAGCATTGAACATTGCAGAAATGAATAGTCGGTTTAACTGAAACTGCAGCGCTAAGAATTGTCCCGACCCGAAACCTTGCCTGTCTATTCGCTCCACAGATGCTGCCTGACCCACTCCAGCACTTTGTTTTGCTCAAGAACCAGCATCAGCTGTCTCTTGTGTCTCAATGATAAGTGTAGCATGGATTCAGACACAATTTGACGTTTGTACATTTCTGAGGAAATATTTGTTAATATTTCACAGCATTTTGTTGTGCCAATAATATTAAGAAATGCAATTTAACAGCTTTAAAATTCCATTCAGCAAAATTGCAATCCACATACAACATTTTATTCATTGCCACTTTATGTATCCTTTTACTGCTGGTCTTTGGGAAATTATTGATCTAGATCTCCTCTCCTCTTATTTCATCCATGATGTTCTGTTCTGTCTTGCTCTGTGGCCTTGCTGACTGCCTTGATCTATGAACAATGTTGGGGTTTTTTTCCCCAATTGAAAACTACAATACCCCAGGCAATAGGTAAGTGGATTTCCTACTATATTATCAAGGAACTTTGCAAACCGAGTACGCAAGTCATTTAATCAGTGAAATATCAATATTTATACGCATTAGACCCAAATCTATTCCTCAAATTCAATTTCTGCCATCCTACAGTCAGAAGCTGTGCACAGCAGTTGTGCGTTTTCCTTGTCAATTCAAAGCTAACACATTCAGTTAAGTAGGATGGTTAAAATATGTAACCACTGACAAATGAAGACTATGGCCTTATATTTACATTTGCTGTTGCCCAGAATGTTGGAAGTACTATTTCAAAAATGTCTTTTAAACATCAACTTAGACAATAATTTGGGCACTTAGCTAAAGTTAAATAGGGTGTTTGCAAAGTTTTTTTATGCTTCAAAGATTATAACAATTATAACATTAGTTCTGTGAGCATCAGGCATAAGAAACGATATTCCTCTGTTTGGTTGCAGCATTACTGAATTTGTTACTGCTGTTTGCAATTCAAATAAATAATGCTCTAAAAAATAAGTTGAATCTGCATTTCATGCTCAGGATTACTCCAAATGAATGTTATATTGTTTTGCCATCATCAGTGTAAATTATTGTTATAAAGGAGAAAGGTCAAAGCTTTAGGCCTGGGTACTTGATATTTTAATCAGTCACGTTTAAAATTCATTTCCTCATCAAGCCTGTAAGGCACTAAAAGATGCATTCCCATTTACATAATATACTCTGGAACTTTAGTAAGAAATCCTTTAGGGTACTTAGAACAAATGCGTACAAAGATATACCTAATCCAATCTCGTTTCAGCCTTTGCCCTTTTAAATCTGTAAAATTAATGAATCGCGATACTTTAAATTACTGTGAGCTTCATGGCCATAATTTTGATACTTTTAACCTATTTTTTTCAAAATTGCCCATCGGCATACGAGCTAATGAACAAGCAGTAATAAAAAAAATAGTTGAAAAGATGTCGTACTTTACAAGGAAATGCAAAATCCTATTAGTGAGATCAAATGCATGTTACAGACATTTTTAAGAAATGGATAATTCAAATAAAAGAGTAACTGTTAGGCTAACAAATCAATTGACAAAGCATTGAATGTAATCACCATTGTACTCCAGGTCAGTACATGGAATTAAACATATCTGTTCAGAAAATATAACAAGTAAAGCACTGCCGTAAATTAAAAGTAGAGGAATGTTACACAAAATGGTTACCTCACATCAATGACTTTCATAGTGGTTATTCAAGCTTATTTATTTGCTGTTCCATTTATTAGTTGTGTTTCCGTAAGATACTGTCAGGATTGTATAAATTAATGGGATTCCTGGCAATAATTCAGCAGCTGTTTTTTGAACCTCTTTCCCTGAGAATTTTCTCAAAGAGTCACATGTTGCAAGCAAAAATTACGTGTGTTATGTTTTATGAAGTCAACATTGGACCTTTCAAAGCCTCGGCTGCTGATAACAAGTCACTCACAAAGTAGGACATCTTCAAAAGAATGTATAATTTGTCTCCGTGCAACACGGAGTTTAGTTTAGTTTAGTTTAGAGACCGCGCCGACCAGCGATCCCCGCACATTAACACTATCCTACACCCACTAGGGACAATTTTTACATTTACCAAGCCAATTAACCTACAAACCTGTACGTCTTTGGAGTACAGGATCATAATTTATGGCTTTTCTGGAGGCAGCATAGACTCAGATATTCGTACAGCACAATAACAGGCCCTTCGGCCCAACTTATCCATGCCAGCCAAGATTCCTTATCTCAGCTAGTCCCGTGCGGCCCATATCCCTCTAAATGTTTGCTATCCATGTACATGTCCAAGTGCCTTTTAAATGCTGTTCTTGTATCTGCACAACTACCTCCTCTGGCACCACCCTCTGAGTGAAAATGGTGCCCATCAGGTTCATAATAAATCTTGTCCCTCTCACTTAAACATATGTTTAAGGTCCTCTTGTTTTTGATTTGTTTACTCTGGGTAAAATACTATTCTCAAGATTGTTTACAGCTCTGTAAGTTCACCCCTCAATCTCTTGCACTCCAAGAAATAAAGTCCTAGCCTGCCCAAACTCTCCCTAGAGCTCAGTCCCTCAACTCCTGGCAACATTCTCCTAAATTTCTCTGCAGTGTACAGACTAGCATAAATTCAGGTCAATGTCCTCAAAAGCCTTTCAGAAGCCTCCAAATTCTTCCTGTAATAGGGTGACCAGATTGCATGCAATACCCCAAATGTGACCTAACCAAAGTTGTCTATAACTGCATCATGACCATTTGGTACTAATATGATTTAATACTAATAGTGGCGCTCTTTAGTATGCAAAACATATCTTGTCCCTAGCAGATACTCTCCATTGATAAAACCAGCATTGACACTCAAATATTCCCTGAACCCATGGTGTAGTGTGTTCTTGGCATTGCTGACTTGCATTCATTTTCCCCGCTTCCTGTAACAATGAGCCCAATCCCAATTCAGCCTTCACTCCTCACATTCCTAAATCCCAAACATCATGTTTCACTAAGATGCCCCCCACTCCTCGGTCCATGGGTAAAAGCAGAGAAGATATTCTTCATTTATTTTTACACCAGAGATGAGTCGAGTCTATAATCCGCTGTGTTCATGTAGCTGGGCTGATAGACAAGATAGTGAATTTTGCACATCTGTCAGTCTGAAAAACAAAAGGAAGCAGTAGGGGGGGGGGGGGCACAAACACGGAGCTGTCAGCAGCTGAAGCAAAATGGAGGGTTTGATGAGGTGAATGTAACAGTACAAGGCGTAACTTTGAGGTGTGTTTAATGGAATCTTTACTTACAGTTGCACAAATGAAATATTAACGTGTGGCAGCAAACAGAAAAACCATGCAGATCGCTGAAACAATCATTAATGAAATCTTTCCCCCACTTCACTCAGAATTATCTGATTGTATGTACCTTCAATTCTACACACACACAAATAGAAGATTCTCAGCTATGCAGAGAACAGCACCAATGCAAATGTTGTCAGAAGTTTTGGTGTCACCCTGGAGGTAATTATTCAGAACTGTACCTGCCAGCAGTTGTCTGTCTTTTCACCGTTTTATTTTTAGTTAGTTAAAGTGTTTTGTTTGGAGGTCTAGACTTTTTTGTGTGGGGGTGGGGGATGGGGGGGGGAGGGGGAAACTGCCTTTCAGGGTCCCTACCTGGTCGGAGAGGCAGCTTTTCTCCGGGCTGCAGCTTCGATCCGTCCTCGCGGCCTACCAGCGGGCCTGGAGCGGCGTTTCCTGTCGCGGACCGCCCAGAACCTCGGCTTCGGCGGCGGCACAGCGCTGGAGCGCTATCATGGAGCGGGCGATGCCTTGCCTGGGTCGCTGCGCTGGAGCTCCGGTGAGCTGAGACCGCCGGGAACAACATCGCGGAGCTGCAGGACTGTGGAGCGGCCAGCTGCGGGCGGCGGCGCCGAACTTTACACCGGGAGCCTGGGATCTCGCGACGAGATCGCCAGTTTTGGAGCTCCATCCGGCGAGGCCTTGTCGGCTTCGGAAGCCGCGGCTTCCAGTACGGAGGCGGCCGTTCCAGGGTTCCCATGCCGCTGTGAGGACTCTCCCGACGCCGGAGCACCACCACCCGGCGAGAACGGCCAGGAACATCGGGCCTCTGTAGAGGCAACTGTGGAGGCCTCAATAAGCCCGACTATGGGTGAACTGGGGTTGGGGACTGGACTTTGTGCCTTCCCTCATGGTGGGAGCCATTGTGGGGGGATGTTCTTTGTGTTTAAGACTCTCATTGGTGTCATGTCTGTATTCTTTTTTTGTGTGCTGCAAAATGGCAAAAAGCATTTCACTTCACTACACCTCAGTGTATGTGAATGTGACTAATAAAATACCTTTGATACCTTTGATACTTTGACCTAGCGTTTCAAAGTAAAAGGATTAGAAGCAAAGATCCTATAGGATTGCTATAGGATCTTTGATTAGAAGGGCAGAGTAAATTGGCCATGTCACCAGGTTACAGGGAAGACTGCAGATTCTGGGGGCAAAGAACACAATTGTTTTATTCCTTCACTGAGCCACTGCTAGGAATTTTTCTCCCCTCAGATACAAACACCATATGCATCACAGCCAGATCAATGGCAAGAGCATCACATTGCGTCACGATGTATGTCATTCCACAGTCCCTCCCAGCAACATACTGCCCACGCCATCCCAAACACTGAAAATGCAAATAAAGCTGTGCAAATATTACTCAGCAAAATTATACTGCCTGAACTTCACTTCGAGTACTAGAGAAAACGCAGCACCCCACAAATCCAAGCACTATTTGTGAACAATGAACTTAGAAGTCACCTTACCCCAGACCAGAAGAAAGAAGACCTTGAAAGTTAAGTCTAGAGGCCTTTAGATTCGGTTGTTTGTGTGGTTTGGAAGCCAGCGTTTGTTATATTTGCTGCATCAAATTGCTTTTTTATCAACTGCCAGCAGGAGATGCAGTTAGGTGAAAAAGTGCTACACAAAACAAAATCAATCAATACCAAAAGGGAGACTATTCCCCTTTAAGAGTAAGTTAGTGGAATCGCTGAAGACCACTGTCTTTATCTCCAGGAAGATGAATAAAAGGTGAAATCAACTGCTCTGCATTGCTGCTGCCTAGATCTGCAGCACAAACATTGTGGGTTGAAATCCCTGTTCCTGTGCTATACTGTTCAATGTTGTTAAATGTTCCACAAAACAGACAATCTGATCATTATATCTGATCATTCAGTCTGAAGAAGGGTTCTGACCCAAAACGTCGCCTGTCTTTGTCTTTCAGTGATGCGGCCTGACCAGCTGAGTTACTGTTTAAGAAAGAACTGCAGATGCTGGAAAATCGAAGGTACATAAAAATGCTGGAGAAACTCAGCGGGTGCAGCAGCATCTATGGAGCGAAGGAAATAGGCAACGTTTCGGCACGAAACGTTGCCTATTTCCTTCGCTCCATAGATGCTGCTGCACCCGCTGAGTTTCTCCAGCATTTTTGTGTACCAGCTGAGTTACTGGACTTGAGAAACATCAAATCAGATCAAAATAAGTGAAGGATGTCACTAAGTTGGAAGATTGATCAGGATGTTGACACAAGCCACTGCAGATGCTGGAATCTTCGTCTTCAGTCTTAAGAGGGGACCCGACCCGAAACATGACTGACCCATGTCCTCCAGAGAAGCTGCCTGACTCGCTGAGTCAATCCAGCACTTTGTGTTTTTGTATTGTTTCTGGTAATTAAATAAATCAGTAATAACTAAAATGCTTTGTTTGTGTATAAAAACTGGTGAACTCGTATTATCACTGGATCGATTGAGCCCTGCAGAGCTGCCGCAAGTTGTTGCCCAGATGCTGTCAACATGGATGATGGCAGCAATGAAAGATGCCTGTGCTCTTTGCCCAGGTGATTTTGAGGCAGGCAAATAAATTGAGACATGTGCAACGTGGCTTCCATGGGAGGAGTTGTCAGTGCTGCATTCAGGAATGTGCACCCCTCTACACTCATCCCAGCGGGGGATGAGAAATATTGGATTTTATATTCTGCTCTGCCCCAAATAAAAATTAGGAAGACAGAAAGCTGGAATGAGGCCCTCGTTTAGTCCCAGTGACTCACACAGAGTCAGCGGCACAAGTGTTTGGAACTGCCGTCTCTCTGCAGTGGCTGCCATTCACTTCTGTGGGAAAAGGACCGCTTAATGCCACGATTGTTTCTGCTCAAATTAACAGGACATGAATAACAACAATACAACGAATGCCCCGCTACGTGTTTGAACTCTTAGCTGGTCGCTAATACAGCAGTCACCTCTGAGTCTTTCGCTGCCTGGAGGGAGTGTGAGAGAGATGGGGAGAGAGACAGCGAGACAGGGAGGGGGAGAGAGACAGAGAGACAGAGAGGGGGAGAGAGACAGGGAGACAGGGAGGGGGAGAGAGACAGAGACAGGGAGGGACAGAGAGACAGAGAGACAGGGAGGGACAGAGAGACAGGGAGGGGGAGAGAGACAGGGAGACAGGGAGGGGGAGAGAGACAGAGAGACAGGGAGAGAGAGACAGAGAGAAGGGGAGAGACAAGGGGGAGGGGGGAGTTGGATGGGGGGAGGGGTTAGAGGGGGAGAGGGAGAGGGGGTTTCCGCTTTGGAGAGATTTTTTTTCTTACAATTTTATTCTTTCTCGTCTAGATCTCTCTCTCGAGGAGAGATGAGAGAGATGTAGCATGCCATCGTTTGTTCACCGTCTCCCTCAGCGGCTTAGGTCTGAGCCTTACATCTGTTTGTGTAAACATGGGGTTGGCGCTCTGGTGACAGCTGATGGCAGGATCTCTCGCTGGCCTTTACGTGACTCACACCCCAAAGAAGATTATTGAAATAGACACTGATCGGCATCCTGAGTTGAAAGGCCGCAAAAGCACATTCGTTCCTCATAGTTTGGGGTACAACCTTCTTCAGCACTTCTTTTAGAACACTTGGGGAAGTCCAGAACAAGGGGTCACAGTTTAAGGATAAGGAGGAAATCTTTTAGGACCGAGAGAGAAAAACATTTTTCACACAGAGAGTGGTGAATCTGTGAAATTCTCTGCCACAGAAGGTAGTTGAGGCCAGTTCATTGGCTATATTTAAGAGGGAGTTAGATGTGGCTAAGGGGATCAGGGGGTATGGAGAGAAGGCAGGTACAGGATACTGAGTTGGATGATCAGCCATGATCATATTGAATGGCGGTGCAGGCTCGAAGGGCCGAATGGCCTACTCCTGCACCTATTTTCTATGTTTCTATGACCTGGGTGAATAAGGTCCTTTAAAGTAAAGTAAAGTAAAGTAAAGTATCCTTTATTGTCATTCAGACTTTTCAGTCTGAACGAAATTTCGTGCCTTCCAGTCATAACATAGAATAACAGAACACACAATAAACACAGATTTAACATCCACCACAGTGAGTCTACCAGGCCCCCCTCACTGTGATGGAAGGCAAAAGTCTTAAAGTGCTTGTCTCTTCCCTCCTTGTTCTCCCCCTGCGTTGAGGCGATCCAGGCTTCCGATGTTGTGACCTCACCGGGTGATGGTAAGCAAGTCCCTCGGCTGAATCCGAGCTCCGCGAACAGGCCGGTTCAAACGCCCGGGGCGGACGAAGCTGCCGCCCTCCAGGCCTTGATTGGGCTGAGTGCTTTTCCAAGGCAGCGTAAATTGTCGATGGAGTCGATGGTGGGGAAGCTGGCAGAACGCATTAAAGATCATGGTATATAGATGTTTTCTATGTTTCTTTCTCTGCATTTACGATTTTTTTGGGGATGCTATCGTGCTCCATACAAGGAGATGGGCAGACATGGGCCAATTATATTAACTTAAAAGGGGCATCACAAGTTGGGCCAAGCGGTCCATGACTCTATGACTATTCCAATTGATTGACTGATTGGAAGATACAACATGGAACCAGGTGTTACAGCCCACTGATAGACACAAAATGCTGAAGTAACTCAGCGGGACAGGCAGCATCTCTGGAGAGAAGTAATGGGTGACGTTTCGGGTCGAGACCCTTCTTCAGACTGAAAGTCACGGAAAAGGGAAACGAGAGATATAGACGATGATATAGAAAGAAATGCAAAAAAGTAACAATGATAAAGGAAACAGGACATTGTTAGCTGTAGCTGGGTGAGAATGAAAGCTGGTGTGGTGGACTCAGCCCACTGAGTGAGTCCACACGGTCCATTGATCACCCGTTCATCTAGTTCTGTGTTATGACACTTTCTCATCTACTCCCTACACACGAGGAGCAGTTTACAGGAGCCAATTAAATTGTACAAACCTGCTCATCTTTGGGATGTATGTGGAAACCGGATCACCCGGAGGAAACCTACATGGTCACAGGGAGAATGTGTAAATCTCACTCAGACAGCACTTGGAGGAAACCCTTGTGGTCACAGGGAGAACATACAAACTCCATCGACTTAACTAAAATAAAATCTTGGTATTTCAGGCTCCTGTACCTTCTTTCCGATGGTAGTAGTGAGATGAGAGCGTGGTCTGGGTGGTGTGAGTCTTTGATGATGTTAGCTGCCATTCTGAGGCTGCTCCTTGTGTAAACCCTCTGGATGGTCAGGAACTCAGTACCTGCGATGGACCAGGCAACATCTAGCTCGTTCCACACTACAAGGATAGCATAGTAGTCCATTGGTAAGTGCTGCTGCCTCACAGCTCTAGAGACCAGAGTTCAATCCTGACCTTTGGTGGAGTTTTCTTCCTACAATCACCTAGTGCTTTGATTTCTTCCCACATCTTAAACGTGTGCATGTAAGGTAAATGGTTCACTTGTTCATTGGTGATTTTATTGTCACATGTTACGAAGTGCAAACGCAGAGTGAAATTCTTTTCTTACAAACAGTCAAGCAGAGTATTGCCATTCCTAAGCACATCCCCGATTAGCAGGAGTACAGATATGCTGCAGATTACTTCAATGCAGGTGAATGGTGTCTTGTGTATTTTGATACAGTGAAAATCTTATGTATTGCATGCTATCCAGTCATTCCATGCCAAACAGGAGTCCAATCATGCCATACACAAGTACAACATGTAGTGCAAAGAGAGAAATACTAGAGTGAATATACTAGTATAAATGACAGCATTTAACGTTACACTTACAGAGAAAAAGTGCAAGGTCTGTATTGAAGTACTGGAGGTTGGAGGATCAGAAGTCTAATAATGGAGGGGAAGAAGCTGTCCCCAAGCCTGGTGGAAACGCACGTCTTCAAGCTTTTGTATCTTCCACCTGATGGGAGCAGGGAGAAGAGGAAATGAGAAGTGGTAAATCTCTGGAACTCTCTGCCACAGAAGGTAGTTGAGGCCAGTTCATTGGCTATATTTAAGAGGGAGTTAGATGTGGGCCTTGTGGCTAAAGGGATCAGGGGATATGGAGAGAAGGCAGGTACAGGATACTGAGTTGGATGATCAGCCATGATCATATTGAATGGCGGTGCAGGCTCGAAGGGCCGAATGGCCTACTCCTGCACCTATTTTCTATGTTTCTATGTTTCTATGACCTGGGTGAATAAGGTCCTTGATTAGGCTGCGTGCTTTTCCAAGGCAGCGTAAATTGTCGATGGAGTCGATGGTGGGGAAGCTGCCAGAACGCATTAAAGATCATGGTATATAGATGTTCAAACTGTACAGAGAGTGTCTTCCTTTCTCCCTCTTCTGCTGCCCAAACTCTGCTCTCTGTGGATGCTACTCATACCAGTCTTTGTCTCAACAGCCTGGCATCGATCCGCTGATCCTTCGATCCGGTTGCTGCCCACGTGGAGTTTTCACGTTCTCCCTGTGGCCGTGTTGGTTTGGTCTGGATGCTCCAGATTCCTTCCATATTCCATTTGTGGTGTTGGCAGACGCAGCCGTGGGAGGCCCTACATCAGCTGGGTGAGCGAGAGCATCAAGCGTAGTCTGCGGCATTGCACTGGGTCAGTTTGACCTTTACTTCGGCGATCCGTCAGGACACCTAACCTTAAAGTGAAAAAAAGAGGAGTTGCATATCCCCTTTGGCCAAGCAGAGATTTGGAAGTTGCAATATGGCGCGGGTATGCACAATAACCTTGGATTTGGCGAGAATCTATTGACCTCATGTATAGTATGGTTGGACCAGACAGCACGCAGAACAAGTACAGGTAACCCTCCCATAGATAAGCAAGTCAAAATCCATTTGATTAGCATTTGTTTAAAGGGCTTGCAAAAATAAATGACAATATTCTTCAATCCATGTGAGAATGTACATAAATCCTAATAGGCAATCAACCAGATAAAGTTACTAGTTATTTACAGTATACATCCTTATGTGGAAATATTGTGTGGAAGTTCTCAAACATCTTGCAAATGAGTAGTAAAGTTACTGCATGCAAAAAAAAGTGTTGTATTTCACAGTATCTCTGCACACATGACAATAAATAAACAAACCAACTAGGATATGGGGTTGATAGGGAGTTGATGGGAACATGGAGAGTATAAAATGAGTGCTTCATGGTCACTCAGTGGCGATGGGCCAAAGGGCCTGTTCCCGTGCTGTTTGACTCTATTGCTCCACCCTGATGTGATTTGGAAGTCGTCCATATTCAGACTGATTGCAAACGAGCTGTCTGCCACCCACAGGTAAGCAGATAGCTGTACATACACCAAGGATTTGATGCAATGATTCTGTGAGACTGAATCAACACTGACTCCCCCCCCCCCCCCCAATCACCACTTGTATTCTCATTTTGTTTACAACCATTTCCTGAAGGTTAAGAAATGCCCTTTTAAATATGAAAGAAAATTTTAAAAACCATTTGAACAATCAGCATTTGTTAAGGAAATATTGTTAGTAAAAATAAATGCACAATAACCTTCAATCCATGTAAGAATGCCCTGCTCAGCCCCCCACCCCCATGAACTGTCTCCCTCGGATGGTCACGTCGCACATCGACCCGGCACAGACACATTTGCACTTTAGACTGTTTTACTGTTTTACTGTTTTACTGTTCTTTTTATAAATCATGTTTCGCGGGGTATCTAAATCTAAATTTTATTAGTTGTTTAAGTTATGACATTGGATGGAAGCTGCATACCAAATCTCGTTGCACACATGTGCAATGACAATAAGAGATATTATTATTATTATTATTATTTATGTACAAAACCCTTAGGGGCGGCACAGTGGTACGACTGGTAAAGTTACTACCTCACAGCCAAAGACCCAGGTTTGATACTGACCTTGGGTGCTGTCTGTGTTTGTGGAGTTTGCAAGTTCCCTCTGTGACCGCGTGGGTTTGCTCCGGGTGCTCTGCTCTGGTTTCTCATACATCTCAAAGATATCCGGGTTTGTGGCTTAACTGGCCGCTGTAAATTGTCTCTAATGTGCAGGGAATGGATGAGAAAGTGGGATAACAGAACGAGTGTGAAAGGGTGATCTATGGTCAGTATGGACTCAGAGGTTTGACTTAGTTTTCCTGTTATTGTGCTATACCCTCAACTATGTCAATGATAAGTGAATACCAAAATCAATTACATGAAGCATACTTAGGCTGATTAATCCATTATCCAAGAGCAAAATTAAACATCTTATACAGTGAGAGAATCCTGTCAGGAATAGCGAAATGGAAATGGAGCTACATTTATATATTAAAGCTCATCATCGCTATAATTGGGATTCAGTGTCTTAAATTATGTGCTAATTATTTTTAATTGTAAAATATCATGGGAGGATTATGTGCAACCACCTCTAACCTTGGACACTGCAATGTCAGACAATATGTAACATCTGTGACTCCTCCCTTAATGAGTTTGAACTGTTTCATGCAGCTTCTGCTGGAGACAGGCTCCACCAGTCAAAATAACCCATATTCTAGCAAAATAATACTGAGCAAAAATAGCTCTGAACTGGACAGAAATGGGAGTTGTGATTGTTTAACTGTTTTCCTCTAATACATCTTGTATTCCTATGATGCTCTAATGGGTGAAATAGTCTTATTTGTAGAAGTAGAAGCACGGGCAGCCTCTGTTGGTTAATCGTACTTACACATGCATCGACTTATGTTTGCATCAACCTTCCTTCAAATTCCCCAGGCTCCCAAGGTGGTTGGTGCCACGAGAAAGGAGAGGTTGGACAAACTTGAATTGTTTTCTCTGGAGCGTCAGAGGATAAGTATCAGCTAAGTACAAGCAAGATGTACTTGGTCGGATATTCAGCATTATTTTACAAAATTATCCTTTGCACAGTGGGGAGTTTTCGTGCTGGCTAAACGTAGAAATAAAGAACATTTGGCATCTCTCACACCTCTTCTGCCTTTGACAATAAATAATAAAGCTTACAATTATACGGCATAGAGTAAAATTTCCAAAGTGCATTACTAGTCGAGCTGCTGCCTCACAGCGCCAGAGACGCGGGCTTGATCCTGACCTTGCATGCTGTCTGTGTGGAGTTCACACATTTTCCAGAGAGCCTTATCCATGACTCAGATTACCATTTTACCTTTACTGAGTGGGATGCCAAACAATATGCAAATAAAATCATACAGGGGTTTGCAAGATTAGAAAGGGATTGCGTACACTCTAAGTCATGATTGTCAATCAGTAGCCAGCATTAAGGGATACAATTATTAGTCTTAAAAGCAACACTTCTCTCTAGCTCTCACTGATTAAGGTTTAGAATATTTACCTAAAACAAACCCAAGACTGCCTCCAGCCTGCTGTTGTGTGCAACTACAGGTGTAATCAAATGCAGCCCTTATGAATGCAAAACGGGTACAACCATACAACAGCACAACACAGCACAGAAAAAAGCCCTTTGACCCACAATGTTCGTGCCGAAGATGATGCCAAGTTAACTAATTTCCTCTGCCCACACGTGATCAATATCCCTTCGTTCCCTGCTATAACCATGTGCATATCTGAAAGCCTCTTAAATGCCATATCTGCCTCATATATCCCTCCACTACAAACCCTGGCAGCGCCTTCCAGGCCCCACCACCCACTGTATTTAAAAAAATACCCCTTTAAACTTTGCCCTACATTCCCTACATATCCATGTACTTAATATGTTGCTCAGTTGGTTTGCTACTGTGCTGCTGATTCTAAATAGGCAGTACTTGTGATGGTGGAGAAGTTTCCTACTTACTTGTGGCATAGGGGTGGGATGTGAGTATCTCTGGGCTTCATTAAGTCTTGTTACATTGAATTCCATCATCATCCTCTCATTTGTCCAAGGTGAAATGGTCAAAGTAGCTTAAGCAGAAACATTGTTTCTGCAGCGTTCTTTCATAGTCATTTCATGAAGTTGATTTTCTCCTTAAGTACGTAATTGATCTGAACAAATGATTACTTGCTATCATTTTAAACTTTAGCAACAACAGGGCGGTTGCGAGAGAAAATGAAAATCAAAAAAATAATTGCCTGCTCTGGAAACCTGAAATCTAAACTGAAAATGCTGGAAAACGCTGCTCAGAGAGAAGAGAGGCAAATTAGTCATGTTTCAGATCCAAGAATGTGTAGGATGGAACTGCAGATGCTGGTTATACGCTGAAGGTAGGCACAAAATGCTGGAGCAACAGATAGATAGATAGATAGATAGAGAGATAGATAGATCCTTTATTGTCATTCAGACCTTTCGGTCTGAACGAAATTATGTTGCCTGCAGTCATACACAGAATCAATAATAACAAAACATACAATAAACACAAATTAAACATCCACCACATTGAGTTCACCAAGCACATCCTCACTGTGATGGAGGCAAAGTCTTAGTCTCCGTCTCTTCCCTCCTTGTTCTCCCTCTGCGCTAAGGCGATCGATCCAGGCCGAAGATGCCGCTCTCCAGTCCAACGGACCTCCGTGGTGATGTCACCGCCGCCGAAAGCCGGAAAGCCATCTCCGCTCCGAGACGGCCCGCCACAGCATCAGCTCCGGGCAGCCTCCCCAGCTCCGGGCAGCCGCCCCAGCTCCGGGTCCCGCAGTCCCCGCTCCGGGTCGCTGCCCCAGCTCCGGGCCGCCGCCCCAGCTCCGGGTCCCGCAGTCGCCGTTCCAGGTCCTGCAGTCTCCGCTCCGGGCCGCCGCCCCAGCTCCAGGCTGCTGCCCCAGCTCCGGGTCCCGCAGTCTCAGCTCCGAGCCCCGCTGCATCAGCTCCAGGCCGCCGCCGAAAGCCAGAACGCCGCACCAGCAAGTCGGGCCACCGCTGCCTTAGCCCCGAAGATGACCAGCCTCTCGTTGGTAAGTCCTGGCTGGCTCTGCCTCTGGAGCCTCGGGGTCGGTCGCAGGTTGGAGGCCGCTAGCTCCGCCATTAGGCCTCAGCGCAGACGGAGGCAGAGAAGGGGGATACGACACGAAAAAGTCGCATTCCCCCGAAGGAAGAGACAGAGAACATGTTTCACCCCCTCTAACACAACCCAACAAACTAAAACTTAACCAAAACAAGACAAAAAAAAACAACAGAAAAAAGTAAAGACAGATGGACTGCAGGCGAGCCGCAGCTGTTAACAGCGCCGCCACTTCCGGAAGAGGCGGCGCTGTCCCGCTGTGAACAGCAGGATAGGCAGACTGACGAAGGGTCTCGATCTGAAACATTACCCATTCCTTATCTCCAGAGATGCTGCCTGGCCCGCTGAGTTACTCCAGCATTTTGTTTCTATCTTCAAATCCAAGAATGTTGGTCAGAATTGGAGAAAAGTTAAAAACAAGTTAGCTTTCACTGGGAGAGGACGATGTGGAGGGATGCAAGGGACACAGGTGATATCCCTAATAGGGTTTGATGGGTACCGTTGCAAGGACATTAAGCTTATTTGCTGTTAAAGTGCCAATGTATCTGCAGGCCAGATGATACTCACTGTTCCTTGGTTTCGCTTTCTACGAAGTGATGGCATTCAAGCCCTGACACACCTACTGAATACCTGTCTCATCCTCCAGTTTACAGGATTGTCTAAACTGTCTTTAGACAGCATTGCTTATTGAATGATTGTTAGAGGCTCGTTTGTTTTCTAATTAGATGTTGGTAGATTCTGACAATTCTACATGCTGGTACATGTATGGGTATCCATAAAGAGATGTAACAAAATTCACCAAGTCAAAACACTGCTACATTTTAAATAAACCTCAGTGGTGGCTTTAGTGATACGAAGATTACTTTCTTAAATAAGCATTGTGGAAATCATATAAATACATAATCATTGACTCATCCATACTTCACGCTGCCTCAAAAACACAGCCAATATAATCAAAGGCCTGATTATTCTTTCTTCTCCCTGTTCTTGTCAGACAGAATATACAGTGCGCACCAGCAGGCACAGGAACAGCTCCTTCCCCTCTGTTATCAGGCTTCTGAACAGTTTTTCCATAAGCAAGGGTACAATCCGAGTCACCTCTACCCCATTGCGGACAATGGACTTTGTTTATGGATCTGGTGCACTGCAATGCTGAGAACTATGTTCTGCTTTCTGTATTGTCCCCTTCTCTCTACCTATTGGACTTCAGTTTAACTTGGTTCTATTTATGTATGGTATAGTCTGATCTGTTTGGATAGTATGCAAAGCAAATCTTTTCGCCGTACCTCGGTACACGTAACAATAATAAAATTAAACCTAAACTACATACATTATTGATATCCTAGTTCAGTCCCATCAACATGCTTTATCAAGTTTTAACCAAATATGAGGCAGGCAAGAGTCCCTTTCAAAAATAAACACATTGAGAACTAATCATCCATGCCTTTCTAATGACTAACTTAATTACTTTGGACAAGTAAATTAAATTAAAAACCAAATACACTGTAATGGATTACAACAAATAAGAACCAGGTATTTCCATTAATCACATAATGGAGACAGACTTGTCCTGATTGTACATTGATTTAGCTTTGGAATTTGCTGAAACAGTAAAAAAAACAATTGGTGCTTTGCAATTTATATAACATTTTATTTTAAGTATGGAAATTCAGAAGATAAGCATTGATAATAAGTTTTTGGAAACCAGCCATCACCTTTCATTTAGTTTTCTGTTTCATTGAGAAATGAAGTTTGGCTTTGGCCAAAAAAATATTAATATTCATCATAGAATCTCAGAGGCATTTTTTTCCCATTCAGAGGGCAGCCCGTATCTGGAATTAGCTGCCAGAGGAAACTATAGAAGAGGATACAATTATCCTGTATCTTTTTAAATAAATTTGGACAGATAAATGGATAGGAAGGGTTTAGAGGGATATTTGTGCAATGCAGGCAAATGGGGCTGGCCCAGTTTGCCAAATTAGTTGGCTTGGGCAAGGTGGGCCGAAGGGCCTATTTCCACACTGAATAACGGTATAACTCTATATTCTTTCCCCTCTTGCCTTAAGTCTATGCTCTCTAGTTTTTGAATACTCTACCCTGGGTTAAAGACTGAAACACAGGAATGTTGTTAAGAAATATAATATCAAGACATTAGGCCAGAAGACAAAGGTTGGCTTTACCCTCAGACATGTGTTGAGGGATATCTAGCACAGGACAGAGATTATTCAAGAGGTGTCACCACACCATGGAATGTTGATATTGCAATGCTAATGTGGTTTTGTGTATCAAACGTATGTAAATAGTAAATTTAATCAACTGCCCTTCTATCCTGAACACTTGAAGATAAATAAGGCAACAAGACAATCTTATCAAATGGTGGGCCGTACTTGCGGTTAAAAATAAATTGAATTTGAATGAAGAAATTCAGAATTTGGAGATATAATTAATCTGAATCAACAAGAAACAAAACATGCTGCCTGACCTGCTGAGTTCATCCTGCACTTTGTGTTTTGTTCAAGATTCCAGCATCTGCAGTTCCTGGTGTATCCACAAGAAACTAGATGCACCATTCATTCATGTTCTCAAAGGTATTTTGAGAGGCCTCTTGCAATTAGAAAGCTACAATGACGTAACTGCGTAGTTTCACGGATGACTGCTTAATACGGACCAATATACAAGAAGTTCAAACCTCACAATAAACTATCCCTTCAATTTGTTTCTTTAACAAAGACACGAGGGGCTGCAGATGCTGGAACCTTGAGCAAAACACTACAGTAAAAGCGAGAGAAACTTAAACGGGCCAGGTAGCATCTGTGGAGGCATCTGTATATTCCCTCCTCAGATGCTGCCTGAGTTCCTTTAGCTCTTTGTTTTTTTTTGTTCCTTTACTGTTGTTGAGTCAAGTTTAACCTGAGCTCAGTGTGACTGCCTAACAATGCAGTTCTTTGACCAAGGGCTCGAGCGGAGGACTATACATTTCTTAAGAAAGAAAATATCCTCAGATTGCCTGTCGTAGAATTTCACTCTTATCAATTTCAAAATAGCAATCAATCTTGAACTGTCGCTGTTGGAGATGGGTTTGTAAAGAGCAAACAAAACTAAACTCTCAGATGAAAATTAAGCTCAGATTTAAAGTGGTGGGCGGGTGGTAGCTCTGATCCAAATAAACCCAATTGTATATAGTTGGGATCGGAAGCCTTGAATAGCATTCCCAAAGCATGAACAAAGTCTGATTAAAATGCAAAAAGTCCGCCCTGTGATCCCGGGCGACTGCGATAACACGGTCTTTGAGTAATTTTCGCCAAATACCTGGAAAAGGCCCATTTCCATTATATACATTTCACACTGCACAGAACGTACAAGGTATGCTGAGAATGTTAATTTGTAAAATTTTGAAAATACCAAACTAATGAGAAGATTACAGCGGGATTCTTTGTTACATTAAAAAGACATTTAGCATTCCAGAAAGCTCCATAAGAATAAATGAACGCTGACCCATACAGCAGGTTCTCAATGCTTGCAGCTTAAAATTCAATAGCCACTTTGTTGAGGCATCCAAAATTTAAAGTTAATTAATAAGCTTGCTTCTGGTTTCCATAGATTCCTTTCAAATGCAAGAGCCATAATAGACGAACAGTAACTTATGCAAAGTTCTCATTAAGCAACCCCTTTACTAGTGACAGCTTTTGAAAAGGTCGACAAAATGCATATACTGTGACTACCATTTATATTATCCTTTTGCCAATTTTATTATGGACTTTCAATTTCTAGACTGTTCAACTGTTCAACAATAACTGTTCAACTGCAACAGAGATAATGAGTTCTAGGGTCTAAGGTTTAGGATTATTATTGTCACGTGTATCAAGGTACGGTGAAAAGCTTTGTTTTGCATGCTATCCAATCAAATCATATAATACTGTGTATAAATACAATCAAGGCAAACATAAGTACAATAGGTAGAGCAAAAAAAGAGATACAGAGTGCAATATATATGTCTCAGCATTGTAGTGGCAATTGCTCCAGTCAAAGTCTAATGTCCACAATGGGATATAGGAGAATCGGGCAGTACCCTAGCTGATGAATGGACCGTTCAGAAGACTGATAACAGAGGGGTAGAAACTGTTCCTGAGTCTGGTGGTACAAGCTTTCAAGCTTCTGCCCAACATGGGGCAGGAAGAGGAAGGACTGACTGGATTGAGAGAGGTCTTTGGTTACGTTCACTGCTTTTCTAAGATAGCATGAAATATAGTTAGAGTCAATGGTGGGGAGTTCAGTTTGTGTGAAGGACTGGGATGCATGTACAACTCTCTGCAATGCTAAGTAATGATAAAGTAAGATATACAGGTGCATTATAGAAGCCAATACATTTTACAAGTAATAAATATATAGCCTTCTTAATACAGTATATACACTAAATGCACATACTCAATAGAATACACAACGTTTTGGCAACTTACTTTGAGATCCCATTTCTTCAACTTACTGACTTCAAATCTCCAGAGATAAATGTAAGGTTTACAGCCCAGGAGTCAGGTGTGGATTGAAGAGGTAAAGACGACTAGGGTGCACTGCGTTCAGAAGATAGCCACAAAATGCTGGAGTAACTCAGCGGGTCAGGTTGCATCTCTGGAGAAAAGGAATAGGTGATGTTTTGGCATCAGAACCCTTTTTCAGACCATGAACTGCATTCAGAGTTATAGGAGCATGGAGTAGAAGGGATGGAAGAGGGCGTAGGAATGAGGAAGAGCAAGGAGATCAAAATCAAAATTAATACTTACATTGTTTCATTGGACAACCCAAAGCTAGGATAATTATACAAGTTGTTAGTGATGTTGGGCTTGGAGTATTATGTTCAGTTTTGGTCACCCTGCTGTAGCATAATGACATTAAGCTGGAAAGGGTGCAAAGAAGATTTACTTTGTCGGGACTCAAGGGCCTGAGCTATAGGGGGAGGTTGGGCAGGTTATTCCTTGGAGGTCAAGAGGCTGAGGGGTGAACCTATGGAGGTATAAAATTATGAGGGTAAAAGATAGTGTGAATGTACTGAGTCTTTGTCTTCGGGTAGAGGAATCAAGAACCAGAGAACATATGTTTAAGTGAGAGGGGAACGGAACATGAAGGGCAACATTATTACATGTATGGGTATATGGAATGAGCTGCCACAGTAGGTAGTTTAGGCAGGTGCTCTAACAGCATTTAAAATACATTTAGACAGGTACCAAGCTGTTCCTCAGAACCACACAGGAACATCAGACACAGCTATCACCCAACAGCAGCTTCTATCATGTGATGATGGCGGTAAAATCGGATTAGCAAAAACTTGGAAATCAAGTCAGCAGGTCTGAAGAAGGGTCTCGACCTGAGACATCAGCTATTCAGTTTTTTAAGCGATGCGGCCTGCCGTCGAGTTTCTCCAGCATTTTGTGTCTATTTTCAGCTCATTGGACATTTTGACTGAGTCCACTGTTACGCAGCTGCTCGGGATGAACCATGACAAGGACCCTGGCATCATTCTCCTGTCCCTCTCTGCAAAACCACACCCTGCAAAGAGGTGGGAAAGTATTTCCTCTCCTTAGCACCCATCCCGAAGGCAGGGTGCATCAGAGCTAAGGCTCCATTGGTTGAGGAAGGATCTGAATCAGTGGGCCCCTCTCACCGCCAGCCAAGCAGGTTCTTGGTGTTTGTGGTGAGATGCTAAGTTCTGGCGATGAGGCTTTTTGCCAGACAAACCGGGCAGTCTGCACAAGGAACCACGTCACAGGATCCATCAAGCCCCTGTCCCACAGTGCCTGCAGAATGTGCCATGCTGACCACTTCCCAATGGACTTGTGGCCAAAGGTGTTCATCTGAAAGAACTTTCCAAGTGGTGAGGCAATGTCCAGTTGCTGGGAATGCTGGGCCCATCCTTCACAACACCAGGGATGGGTAGAAGGTAATGACACTTGGTGCCCACTAATTTACAGGCTGTCCCGAGGGACACACTCAGAGACAGACATCAAGTGCTGCTGGACGATCATCTATTCAGTGAAAGATTCTCCTAAGTCTGCTCAAAAATTGTTGATCTCCCAGCACAGTGGGATATTCATCTAGTAATACTGCTGACCTGCCCATTCCACACTGCAGGAGTATGTGCTGAGGGATGCACTGAAACCAGTCGAGGGTCCTTCCATTGCTGGACATTAGGGTCAGAGTCCAGTGGGGACACCCCACAAACAAAAGAAGGGGGATCACCTCCTAGATGCCACGTAAGTAGCAAGGATGCTCTGTATAAAGAAAAAGGGGAGTGCTAACACCTGCAATATCGAATGTAGAGATGCACGAAGAATGTGTGAAGGGTTTTGCATGTTTTTTTGGTATATATTTAATCACAAATAAAGTTTGTTTTTGAAATATAAAAAGTCAGAACGGGGGGGGGGGGGGGGGGGTTTATAAGCAGATGGTTGAAACAAAGCCCAGAGGTAAAAATAGAATGTGTTAGACGGGATTGAAGAGTTGCAAATTATGATTATGACGCCAGAGGAAGGAAAGTAGCAGGGGTGGGGGGAGAGTCTAGGCGGGGCACAGGCGAAGGAGAAAGCGGGAGGGGTGTGGGGGAGAAAGGGGGGGGAAGAGTATGGGGGAGGGGGGGTTTAGTATGAGGTTACCTAAAATTGGAGAATCCAAGTCTGTCAAACCTCTCCTTGTAGCTAATACCTTCTAATCCAGGCGGCATTCTGGCACTCTCTCTAATGAATGGGAAAGTGCCAGAATGCTGGGACTAGCTCTGTAATGGGGTGACCAGAACGGCACGCAATACTCCAAATGCGGCCTAACCAAAGTCCTATAAAGATGCAACATGATGTCCCAACTTTTATACTCAATACCCTTCCCGATGAAGGCAAGCACACTACCCCTTCTGTACCACTCTATATACTTGTGTTGCCACTTTCAGGGAGCTATGGACTTGGAGCCAAAGATCCCACTATAAATCAATGCTATACCATCATGACACAATGCCATTTACTTCTTAGGATCTAAGGACTATGAACTTTCTTAATTTCTAGACTAAATAACATTCATGGACTAAATATAGAGTCCTGCATGAACAATGGGTTCTTTTGACAAAGAAACAAATATTCCAAGTTTGTTCAATGACTGTCACAGTAAAACAATTCCTTTATAATTTTACAACATTAATTTTGGGGTTTTAGTAGAATCTAGTCACATTCCCGCCTGCAACAGAATGCCAGAAGTCTACGAAATCAATAAGTATCAACAACAGACATGTGCCTTGTTTACTCAAGCACATTATAATTCCACATTTGTCATTCCAAACACAAGTCATCACGATACTGGTTTCTTTACACAAAAACAGATTTCATTTTATGTACTTTACAGGCAGGGCTATCTGAGTAATATCCACCATCAAACTAAAAGCAAACCAACATAATTATGAAATGACACACAATCAATAAAGGAATCCACCTCAGTGACTACAAAGTAGCATGAAAATTGCTGTTTTCTGTTGTATAAAGAATGTCAACAGTCAAAGGCAAATAAGACAATTCCCCGCCATTTCCCATGAAGGACACACTGTACAGAGGATGAACTAAAGTGAAAAGTAAGCACAAGTTATATTGTTATATTGTGTTTACATTTAGGACACACAGATAGGATTATTTTTTTTCAAAATCAAATGCGCAAAAATTTCTTCTTGGTGTTCACGGAGATGTACAGCCGTGTTATCTACAATTACAGATGGCTTGTCTGAAAGCCCTGTGGAACCATAGTGATTATCTAATTATTTATAGAAATTACACTGGATATTGATATTTGAGGTCCTGATTTTGATTTTTTTTTTCCCATAATGATTTTACTGACAAATGTTGCCAGGAGGAATTTGTATATCTTTGCTGATTAAGGTGGGGGGGAGGGGGGGAGGAGGGGGAAGGGAGAGATAGGAATTTTCTTGATGCCCCCAAAGGACCTACATTCATAAATCCCAGCCCAATTTGTGTGCTGAGAACACAGATGCATTTCTCACTATGGTACCAAGGAGTACAGATACCCACACACCAATAGCCTCGACAAATGGGATGCCTATCTCACCAGACCAAAACAGAGCATCACATACTGCTGGAGTAATTCAGCAGGTCAGGCAGTATCTATGGAGGGAATGTTGTGAGATGCGGCCCTTCTTCAAAGATACTACATCACCTATCCATGACCTCCAGAGATGTAGCCGGACCCGATGAGTTACTCCAACACTTCATGTTCTACATAAGATTTCAGCATCTCTAGATAGCATTGTATCCAGTTCTTTGACCCATATGTACTACCAAAATTAATAGTAAGATTAAACGAGAACTTACCAGTTTGAAGTTTGATCTGTATTTTATGAGGAGTTACGATGAGGGATTACGTGAAGAACCCCGCCACGACACATGCGTGTCATTCTTCAAAGCAGCGGTGTGAAATCACAGATAACTGTAATGAGTAAACATAGTAAGATTAGAGAAGAGATACCAGTTAAGTATATGATCAAGGGTGGGAGCGGAGGGCACGTAATCCCTCATCGTAACTCCTCATAAAATACAGATCAAACTTCAAACTGGTAAGTTCTCGTTTAATCTTACTATTTTACTTCGGAGTCACGTGAGTGACTACGTGAAGATTTTAAAGCTCTGTGATTTCATGCCGTGGAAACGAGTCCATGCATCACGTCTGCCTTGATGACTGTAGGAGGAATTGTGTTAACATAATTTGGACATGAATTCGACATTGAAATCATAAAATTTATTAACACAAATTTATAACGCCTTTTTATGGGTTTAAATTAATTTACAGAACTTAAATTTGTTTCTGCAAACGTTCCAGGTTTCATTACTGGTTTATTGTAAAATAATTAGAATGTTTTTTCCCCCCAGACCATCCTGCTGCCTTGAGGATTTGGTCCATTGGTACATCCAACTGTATCGCTGCCGATGTAGCTGCAGCCCTGGTGGAATGAGATTTTAAAATATTAGTATCCACCCCAGCCTGTGTTAGCACCTGTTTCAGCCATCTTGAGATGGTCTGGACCGTCACTCTTTTGTGTGGTTGCTAGTGGCTGACCAAAAAGTGCCTTCTCATTGCCTCTTAGGATTTTCGTTTTCTCCATGTATAACGACAGATGTCTTATTATAATAATAATAATAATAATGGATGGGATTTATATATCGCCTTTCTAATACTCAAGGCGCTTTACATCGCATTATTCATTCACTCCTCAGTCACACTCGGTGGTGGTAAGCTACTTCTGTAGCCACAGCTGCCCTGGGGCAGACTGACGGAAGCGTGGCTGCCATTCTGCGCCTACGGCCCCTCCGACCACCACCAATCACTCACACACATTCACACACAGGCAAAGGTGGGTGAAGTGTCTTGCCCAAGGACACAACAACAGTATGCACTCCAAGCGGGATTCGAACCGGCTACCTTCCGGTCGCCAGCCGAACACTTATTATACACAGACGGTCATCTGTTTGGGTATGACCTAAATTGTATATTGAGGCCTGCTGATCCCTGTCTGTTCTGCTTACTAACTCATAGATATGAAACGTAATATTTTCTGTTGAGGAAGTCATGTTGTCCAGTCTTAGTTTATGCAATGACTGTACCCTCTGTGCCATGACCAATGCCATTAGCATGACTGTTTTTAATGTCAGTCTGTGTAGGGGCAGAGCTGTTGCTGGAGACCAATTCCTGAGCATCTTCAGGATAATACTTACATCCCATATTTGGGAGTACCTGGTTCTTGGGGGATTAGTATTAAAAATTCCCCTCATAAGTTTTGTTACCAGTGGGTGAGTCCCAACAGAGTAACGCTCTGTCCCCTGCCATAGGTAAGTCGATAGGGCACTTCTGGCACAGTTGATGGCACTGTAACTGAGCCCCTCATCATAGTGGAGGCCCGCCAGATATTCCAGAACAGACGGGATGTTCATGTCTCTGTAGGTGATGTTGTTTTTATGGCAGTGCATCGCCCACTTCCTGATATAGACCAGATACTGTTTTTTGGTTGACTGTCTTTGGGCCGCCGAGATCATGTTCACTGTTCGGTCCATCGGTCCCAGTTGTAGTAGAGGTGTTTTTAAAACTCTACAAATGAATAAGTTCAAATGTTTATGGCATGGGCGGCTATCCCTTGTTACGGGATGTAGCAATAAATCTGGTCTATGTGGGATGGTGATACATGGTTCTAATACCATGTTTAATACCACTGGGAACCATGGTTGAGTAGGCCAATCGGGTACTACCAATACCAGACGCAGAGTCTTGTTGTATTTTCCTTAATACCCGACTGATGAGGCAGGAAGGAGGGAATGCGTAAATAAACAATTTCCCCCCCCCAATGCAGCGAAAATGCATCTGTCGCCGCTGCCCCAGGGTCTGGTTCCCATGAAACATAATTTGATAACTGGTGGTTAAGTCTGGATGCGAATAGATCGATATCTGGTGTTCCATATTTTGCTGTAATATCAGCAAATACTTTTTTATTCAACATCCATTCGGTGTTTTCATTAAATTTGCGTGACCTGGTGTCTGCCACTAAATTTAGTCTTCCTGGTAGGTAAGTGGCTGATATCCAAATATCTCTCTGGATACACCATTGCCAAATTGTATTAGCCAGATTGTCACATGATGTCGATTTGTTTCCACCCATGTGGTTAATGTATGCTACCACGGTGGTATTGTCTATCTGTAGTCTAACATGCTGGTGATATGATCCAGTACAATATGACTTTAGGCCATGGAATGCACCCAACATTTCCAGGTAGTTTATGCCCAGTGTGAGTAAAAATGATGCCTCCTGAGCAGTCCATCTACCTCCACAGCTGGTGATGGTATTGGTGGCTCCCCACCCAAGTGCACTGGCATCAGTTTGTAGTACCATGGAAAGGTTACTGACAATGATTGGATTGGAACAAAGCCAGATGTTATCTATCCACCATTTTATTCCATTTTAGCTTGATTGGTAGTTTCATAGGTCTGTCAAAGTGACCTGCATTAATTTAGAGTGCTTGTAAGCCTCTATTAAATCTCTAGCCTTTCCCTTGGGCAGAGTCACCGACATGTGAACTGAGTCAATAGTGAAACCCCCAAATAGTCCATAGTAGTGGAAGGCGTTAGTTTAGATTTAACTGGATGGATAATAAATCCCAGTTTTTCAAATAACTGTTTTGTGGCTGTTACAGTTAGTTTGGCCAATTCCAAAGTTTTGCCCACAATGAGTATGTCATCTAAATATGCCATGACCATGTGTTTACATTTCCGTAGAAACGCTAAGGCTGGTTTCAAAATTTTTGTGAACAGCCTGGAGCCGATGACCCATTTGGCAGTGCTTTATACTGCCAGAGTTGCCCATCCAGTTGAATTTTAAGTAACATCTGTGGTCACCTCGTATAGGCACTGAATAGTAAGCATCTTTTAAATCGATGCTGGCCATGAAGTAACCTTTGGAAATTAATTGTTTAGCAGTAGCAAAGGTATCCATTTTGTCAGATCTATGGTGATGCGACAACCACCATCTTTTTTGGTTTTGATAAATATATTGGACACGAATTCTAATGGTTCGTGTTGAGTTTTCTCAATTACACCTTTTATGTAAAGCCGCTCCAGTTCAGCTTGCGCTTTTGATTTTTCTTTATCAGAAGGCACGAACATTCGGTTCGGTATATGTTGAACTGGAGGGCTGTACTTGTGTATAAACTCTATTGTATATCCCTGGATACTGCTTAAGATGTAAGTATCGGTTGTTAACATGCTCCATGCATTCAGAAAAGAGTGTAGTCTCCCCCCAACCTCCATGCTCCCTGTATTTTGTAGGGAACCAGACCCACCTACCTCCATAGTTACCAGTGGCAGGTTTACTTCTTTTTGTAGGTTCTTCGCTGCTGTTGTTGCGCTGGTGCCTGGATCTTCGGTTTGGTTGTCGTTGGAGGTCCCTGCATCTTCCAAGAAGGCCGGCCTGGGCCATGGCCTAAAAAGACTCATGTTTTGAATACCGGACCTTCGAGCTTTCACCAGTTCTGCTGGTGGGTGCGTAGGGGTGCTGTCTTTGGCTGTAGTGTTTGTTGGAGTCCATTTTATTAGTCCAGTAGGTTCTCTTGTTCCTGCACCCCTTGCACACTTGTCTTTTCTTCTGCGGACCCCTCTTCCAGGTCAGCCCAGAACTGACCCGCAGTGCTCCCCTCTGATGAGGTAGAAGCACTGTGCAGCCCTTCAAGAGGTACTGCTGTGGGTTTATCATAGGGCCCACAGTGACCCGACTCCATCTCCCGGAGTCTGTCACATTGGAGCAAATGCTCCACACACCGCTCCATCCGGCTCCAGCGCTCTCGGTCGCTGGCCGCCCGCGGTTGTTCAAAGTCGGACTCCTCTGAGTCCACGACCTTGTTTGTTTTTGTGTCTAGCCTTTCCGCCCGGCTGCGTGGATCTGGCCGGTGCGGAGGCGACATCGGGCACAGCTGATCCCACTATCGGTGATCCGAGTGCCGCTGGCTGCTGCTGGCTGCCCGCTGCTCCGCGGTCCTCCCTCACCAGCTTTGTCCTTACTGCCGTGGAGTGGATCTGGCCGGTGCGGAGGCGACATCGGGCACAGCTGATCCCATCTAGCCCACCAGCTTTGTCGCAGCCCGTTGGTTTCTCCACCTGTAATTAGCATGGTAAAAACACAAAAAGACCGCAGCTCTTACCTGCAGGTCCAAGTTAAAATTGTCGCTATGGGGGAACGTCGTTCCACCCCGTCTCCTGCCGTTTTCAACGTCCAAAAAGTCGACGGCCCCATTTGAATAGTCTCCCGCCCGGCCGTGATGTTCTGGCCGGCGCGGGACCAAAAAGTCGGCACAGCTGATCCCTTACGGGGCTTGTGCCTTCAGCTGCTGCTGACTCCCGCAACTTCGCGGTCCTCCCCAACCAGCTTTACTCGCAGCACTTGTGGACACTATTTTGTCCAGCTTCCCCCCGTGTAAAAACAGCGCGGGGACAAAAACTACCGCAGAGTAAATCACTTACCTGCAGGTCGCGGTTTCAAACTTACCGCTGCGGGGGACACTCCACCCTGCCTGTCGTTTCGCAAGCGTGAAAGCGATATGGCACGCATGCGTCATGGCGGGGTTCTTCACGTAGTCACTCACGTGACTCCGAAGTAAAATTCCTCTCCGGTCTACTCCTATACATTTTACTCTTGCACACTCCCTGCACGCTTACCAGAAAATTATGTCCACCTTTTCTTACTTCTGGGTAGCACACACAGGAACAAGGAAACACCATGTTGATGTAAAATAGCCATGAGGCTGGTCTGCCATAGAAATTTGCACAAGAGTCAAGAGTGTTTAACTGTCATATGAACTGGCAATGGAACAATGAGATTCTTACTTGCAGGAGCTTAACAGGTCCATTAATAGAATAACACATAAAGTAATAGAGCTGCACTGGGCAGAACTAGACCCTTTGGCCCACCTTACGGTGCTAATGTCATTTGGCTCCATTTGGCTCATAGCCCTCTAAAATCTGTCCTGACCTCCCATCTAGCTCATTGGAGTCATCCAAATTATATTTAATTGTACTTTACTGGACTTTATCTTGCACTAAACGTTACACCCTTTATCTTGTATCTGTAACTGTGGCCGGCTTGATTGTAATCATGTATAGTCTATTCGCTGACTGGATAGCACGCAACAACTCAAATTTCACTGTACCTCGGTACACATGACAATAATAAACTAAACTAAACAACATCGTCCACTAGAAACTCTGGAAACTACGAAATTGCATATCAGGGTCTGCAAATGACAGACTGAAAAAGAATTTTCCTTCAATTATGTATATAGACATGCATAGGACAGTACAGCATAGGAATGGGCCCTTCTGCCCACATTGCCTAAACTGAGCATAATGCCAGGATAAACTAATCTCATCTGCCTTCACGTGATCCATATCCCTCCATTCCTAGCATAGCCATGTGCCTCTTGTAAACTGTAGCATAGCCATGTGCCTATTGTATCTGCCTCCACCACCACCCCTGGCAGCACATTCCAGACACCCGTCACTCTTTGTGACTGATTGCATGATAGAGATCCAAAATACAAACATAAAGGTGCATCTTAACATTGCTCGCTGCACCGAGTGTTCCCATGTAAATACAATACAGTGAATATAAATTGTTCCACTTGCAACTATTTCGTGCAAGTGATCTGTGGTCATCTATCATTACCCATCTTCAGCGATGATATGGACACTTGGTAAAATTGCAAAATTGCATACCCTATTTGGTATCAGTTAAGTTCAGAAAATTATATAGAGCCTGATTGTGAAGATCAATTTGGCAGACTGGAAGGAACATTCAGCATTAAATGGCATTATCCTTCATCCTTGATATTTTTCAAGTTAGTGGAGAATAATCTTGCCGACATATCACACACATACTTGCACTCGTCTGGAATTAAACTGAAGTCAGTGAAAAATGTCAGTTCTAGGATCGACCAGAATCCATTCCTGCTGAAATAGATCTTGACAATCTGCTCTAACTGAGAGTTTTCAACAGAAGTAGATGAGCTGCCTTTTAAAGATGATAGAAATCGAATGAAAAGTGAAGTCCCAGGTGTATTTTCCCATTGCCATTAAATTAAGTACGTTCTTGTCATTTATTCAGTTTGAATTACTTCACTTTATAACTGTCCAGCTTTTCAATTGATTGGAATCAGCCTGCTGTCAGCCTGCATCGACAGTAAATAAATCAAATTCTCCACATATAAATTCATGTAGTTCAAAAAAAACGAACTTTGATCCAAAATTCACTTTGCTGGAATAGCTCAGTAGGACAGGCAGCATTTATGGAGGAAATGGACAGACAATGTTTTGGGCTTGGGCCAAAGAGAGTTCACAATGTTCAATAGTTCACAATTCACAGTGAATGCAGAGCCCTGAGGAGTTTTGTTGAACAGCGTGATCTAGGACTGCAGTACATAGTTCCTTGAAAGTGCCTTCACAGATAGATAGGATGGTCAAGAAGGCTTTCAGTACATTGGCCTTCATTGAGTATGGAAATTGGGATGTTATGTTACAGTTGAACAAGATGTTGGTTAGACTGCATTTGGAGTATTATGTTCAGTTTTGGTCAACCTGCTATGGGAAGAATGTCGGTAAGCTGAAAAGAGTGCAAAGAAGATTTATGAGGATGTTGCCAGAACATTAGGGCCTGAGCTGGAGGGAGAGTTGGGCAGTCTAGGACTTTATTCCTTGGAATGCAGGAGGCTGAGGGATGATCTTATAGAGTTGTATAAGATCATGAGGGGAAGAGATAGAATGAATGTACAGTCTTTTTCCAAGGCTTTGGCAATCAAGAACCATAGGTTTAGGGTGAGGGGAGAAAGATTTAATATAAACCTGAGGGGCAACTTTTTCATACAGAGGGTGGTGGGTCTATGGAATGAGTTGCCAGAGGGGGTAGTTGTGGTAAGTACTATAACAACATCTAAAATACATTTGGCAGGTACATGGATGGGAAAGGTTTAGATGGATATGGGCCAAACATGGGAAGGTGGGACTAAAGTAGATGGGGCATCTTGGTCTGCATGGACAATTGCACTGAAGGGCTGTTTCCATGCTGTATGGCTCTATGACTCTATGACTCCATGAGTCCTGATAGGAAACATCGCCTGTCCACTCCCTCTACCGCTGCTGCGTGAACAACTGACTACCTCCAGCACTTTGATTTTTGCTCAAGATTCTAGCATCTGCAGTTCCTTGTCTCTCCATTTATTAAATGTTATGTTAGGTGGTGTGAATTTCCCTTCGATGGAACTGATAGATGTAAAGACATAGATCGGTATAGCACAGGAATGGCCATCCTATAATATCTGTACCAAACATGATACCAAGGCACACTAATTTCATCTGCCTGAACATGATCCCTACCTCTCCATTTCCATGAATGTGCATATCTGCGAGCCTCTGAAATGCCACTGTCATATCCGCCTCCACCTCTACCCCTATCTGTGTTCCAAGCCCCCACCAACCTCTGAGTAAGAAAACGTGCCCCACATATCTCCATTAAACTTTGCCCATCTCACCTTAAAGCTAAGCCCTCTGGTCTGACACCACAAGGAAAATGTACTGACTGTCTATCCTATTCGACATGACATTCTGCAATTCTACATGGCATTTTTAATAGCAGTATTGCATTTTGTAATCATTTGAGGGCAAGTTAAAACATATTTAAGTCAGAATTTAGGAAGAGAACTAAGTATAGAATGGTCTACTGTGCTTCTTGAATATGAGATGACAAATGAGATTTTACTGTCAGTGAATCACTCCTCTTACACAAGATATTTTATATCACTCTTCGATGAGCAACTCAATACAGAAATAGTAAATTAACACGTTTTCAGGAACTATATTCTCATCGTAAAATAAACATGAAAAATGTGTTGAATTTGCTACATAATAAACTAGATGATTTCAAAAGTTAACTTTACACATTTATTCCCTTGGAATTTTAATATCAAATATCCATGGATTTATTTTGTATTTTTAAATTTGTTTGTGATAATTAACTTTGTCCTTAATCCATCTATTTCTGTGGAATGTTTAAAAAGTTAGCTAAAAATTAGGAGCACATTTCCCTTTAATTTCTGGAATACTTTAATTCGATTGGGTGCAGACAACCTCATAACACGATTATTGCCAGATGCCATGGATCCCCTACTGCAGGCATCAAAACAGGGGGAATCCACACTCCAAAACTCAAAAACTGCTGTGACTCACACTAATCCATTCTGAGGTTCCCATCTGCTTTGAGAAGATCATGAAATACAAGGTACCAACAAAAAACAAAGTAGTGTGCCTTAATGACTACCGGCCAGTGACTCTGACATCACCATCATGAAGTGCTACAGGAGACAGATAATGGCTTGCAGCCGCCCAGATTGTAGTTTGCCGACTATTGAAATAGGTCCAAAGCAGATGCTATCTCCCTGGCCCTAAACTCATCTTTGGAACACCTAAACAACAACGACTCCAACATCAGACTCCTACTTATTGACTATAACTCCACCTTCAACATCCTATTCCCAACCAAACTCATCTCCAAACTCCTGAACCTTGGAGTCACAATGCCTTGGGCACTGGATCTTTACTTACTGACCCATAGGTCACAACCAGTGAGTATAGGTGAAAAAACATCCTCCACAATAATTCTCAACACCACAGTCCTGCAAGGATGCTTTCTCACCCCATTACTATACTCCCTATGCACTCACAATAGCCTAATTCCGCAGCCAAATTCTACTCTAACTCCACTTTACAAGTTTGCAGATGACACCACCATAGTGAGCCAGGTCTCAAATAATGACGAGATGGAGTACAGGAGGGAGATCAAAAGTTTAGTAACATGGTGTCAGGCCAATGTCCCTCAATGTCAGCAAGACAAAGGAGCATGGGTGAAGCTCAACAGACTTTGTACTGGGGTTGGGCGTTTCAATGCCAGCATGTGGAGATAGGGGCTCCGCCAGAGCCCAGCCTGTGAATGAGGAGCAGAACAACAGACAGCCAACCGTCATCTTCGGGTGCCCGCTCTACCACCCACCAAATGGAGCTCAGGGCCTGGCAGACATTGACACAGAGACAAAAACCTGGCTGCTCAACACCCGGCTTGAGATCTAACTATTCCTTTGGTTTATGTTTCATTTACAAGGAGAAGCAAGACAAAGGAGCTAGTACTTGACTTCAGGAATGGTGTTGAAATGGAAATGATTGAGAGTTCCAAAACATGATCCACTGAGGAGGTTTAGCATGTCGCCAACAAATTTACAACTTCTACAGATGCACCATAGAAAGCATCCAATCATGATGCATCACAGTTTGATTTGGCAACAGCTCTGCCCAAAACCACAAAAAAGTGCAGAGTTGTGGATGTAGCCCACTCCATCACACTGATCAGACTCCCTACCATCGACTCCATCTACACTTTATGTTGCCCAGGAATAGCCGCCAACAAGGACCTTTTCGCCCGTAATTCCCTCTTCTCCTACTCCCCTTGGGCAGAAACATGAAAGCACGTACCACCAGTCTCAGGAACTGCTTCTTCCCTAATGTTAGCTGATTACTTAACGGTCCTTCCATAAACTAGGCTGTAGTCAAGTCAAGTCAATTTTATTTCTATAGCACATTTAAAAACAACTCTCGTTGACCAAAGTGCTTTACATTGGTGCAGGTACTAACTTGCTACAAGCAGTGGTACATAGATCAACAATACATACATAAATACATATATACAGCGCTCCCTCAGAGGCCCTCACGAAAGGCTTGAGAGTAGAAATAAGTTTTAAATCTAGACTCCTTTGAGTTGATGGAGGGGGCAGTTCTGATGGGAAGAGGGATGCTGTTCCATAGACTAGGATCTACAACCGCAAAAGCGCGGTCGCCCCTGAGCTTATGCCTAGACCGCGGGATGGTCAGTAACCCCAAGTTGGCCGATCTGAGGGACCTGGAAGTATTATGGTGGGAAAGCAGATTTTTGATGTACTGTAGGTGGGGGCGAGCTCGTTAACGGCTTTGTAAACAAAAAGGAGCTTGAAATTGATTCGGAACCACACTGGGAGCCAGTGGAGAGAGGCCACAATCGGGGTGATGTAGTCCCTTTTTCGGGTGCCCGTCAGGAGTCTCGCTGAGGCGTTTTGGACCAATTGCAGGCGGGACAGGGATGATTGGCAGATGCCAGCGCAAAGGGAGTTGCAGTAATCAAGATGGGAGGAGATGAATGAGTGGATGATCTTTTCGAGGTCGTCAAATCGGTGGAAAGGTTTTATTTTTGCTATCGTTCAAAGCCGGAAGGAACTAGCTTTTACCACGGCATTGACTTGTTTGTCAAATTTCAATGCGGAGTCAAATATCACGCAAAGGTTTTTGACGTGAGGTTGGCCTGATCTTCCAACCTACCTTATTATGGACTTTGGACTTTTTCTCTGAAACTCTAACACTATAATGCTATGAAACTATATTGTGCACTCTGGTATTTTTCTCTTTATTGTACTGCTGTATGGTGTGATTGTACTCATGTAGAGTATGATTTGACTGGACTGCACACAAACAATAATAAACCAATACTCTGGGCTGACGTTCTTATAGCTTACAGCATATATTTCAGATGTGCAGCAGTTCACATGCATATTGCACCCAGACAAGTCATTAAGTATTTAATCACAGCGGACTTTTGTTTGATTTCACTGACCAAAGTCTCTCTAATCAATGCTTCTATATATTCAGCACCTTACCTCGCTTTTCTTAAATCAACAGATTATCTTTTAATAGAAAATATCAGCTGCATTGAGCCACATAATTAAACTGAAATTTCATAATTGTGTCATCATAAATTGTATTTTGGTGATTATCTTTCAAGTTAAACTGCAATTAAGAAGACACTCAAATTGGGATTGAGAGCCCAAAGAGAAGTGTGTTCTTTTATCCGCCTCAACGAGTTGTGTAATGAAAAACAGAAGGGAGGGACGCACTGAAGCTCAGTGCAGCCAACGCCAAGGCTCGGTGGACCACAGTCTAAGGTCCTTCCGCTGCTGGACATGGGGGGCTGGGTGTGGTGGAGACGCCCCTCAAAAATAAGGGAAGGGATTCCACGCCAGTGGGCCACATGAGTGGCAACGGTGGGGGATAAATTTGTGTAATTTGTGTAAACAATATTGAATGTTTGTATAGCCTCCGAGAATGTCAGATGAATTTTTTGCACGGTTCCTTTACTGTATATATTTATTACTTGAATAAAGTCTATTTTGAAATAAGGTGCTCGCTATCAAGCTTCTGTAACTCTTGCCTGGCAGGAGCAGGGAGTTGAGGGAGTGACTATGGTGTGACAAGACTATGGTATTCTCATCTTTCGAGTAGATCTTTTGGATAATTTATCAGCTGAAGCTGAATTTTTGCTTTAACAATATACACAATGGAGGAAAACTCATGGTCGATGCAACGGCACTTTTCACATATTTCACACGATTCCTCAGTCTGTATTTACTGTTCATCTTTACTTTGTCACAATTGTCTTGTGTGAGAACAGGGATGGACCTAAAATAATCTCTTTCTGCCGATCAAACCTCCCGGTTGACAGAGAAAAAAAACCTAAGAGTGCGGAAACCAAACACATTTTTTGCAAACCTTTGTTGAAAATATCTGTCACAATATGGCAGAATAGTGAATGTTATCCACAAATGTGTTTACAGTGATGTTAATCCTAACCACCTGCGTAAATATGACCAGCAACAGTTATAAGGCATCAGTGATTTTGTTCCAGAATCCTTGTCTTTCATGTGAACAGCTGTTTCACTGAGTACTTTGCCTACATATAAAAGTCAAGCCAGCTCTTATTTGGCCTTGATATGCAATATTAGTTACAACTAAATCAATACTTTAAAAAAAAAGCAATACTGCTAGTTATTTACGCCTAACCAGGTTGTGAAAATAGCTCAAAGCATTTCCTACAGTGAATTGTTTTGACTGCCATCACTGTCTTAAAGTTAGAATAAATTGTGCAGCGCAGAAACAGGCCCTTTGGCCCACATAGTCCGTGCTGATCACCCATCTACACCAATCCTACATTTTTATCCTGTCCATTTTCTCATCAAATTCCCCCAGATTCTACCCCTCACCCACACACTCGGGGTGATTTTACAGAGGCCAATTAGCCTACTGACCCATATGTCTTTTGATTGCAGGAAGAAACAGGAGCACCCGGAGGAAACCCATGCATACACTGGGAAATGTGCAAACCCTACACAGACAGTAGCCGAGGTCAGGATTGGATGGACCCAGGTCTCCAACGCTATGAATGTGCTATTTCTTGAACAGCAAGGAATTTAGTGGCTAATAAAGAAGTTAGTTTTAATAGCTTTGGTTAAGGGAATAATATTGGACATTTGGTAGAAACAATATTTGGAAATGACGCAAAAGTAAGTTGAACAACTTAATGTGATGATAAGAATACTTAGTAGTTAGTGAAGTTCATCATTAGGTCAACAGATTGGAAGTAACTGCAGCTGCTGGAAACTTGCGCAGAACACAAAGTGCTGGAGTAACTCAGCAGGTCCGGCAGCATCTGTTGAGGTCATGGATAGGCGACGTTTCGGGTTGGGACCCTTCTTAAGAGTGACGCGACTGAGTTACTCCAGCACTTTGTGTTCTAACAGATTAAAGAGATGACCAATGAAATTTGATGCTAAAAAATGCGACATAATAATTAATCTGAGGAAGGTTTCTGTTCCGAAGCGTCACCAACTCCTTTCCTCCAGAGATGCTCCCTAACATGCTGCGTTACTCCAGGATGTTCTGTCTTTATTCGGTTTAAAAAAACACCTGCAGTTCCTTCCTACGTATCCTGACATAACATACTTTGGAAGGAAGAATATTGACAAATTGATTGACAGATAAAACATTGAAACAGGCCCTTTGGCCCACCCATGTCCATGCGGACCATTAATCACCCATTCCTAATTAACCTGCAAACCCACACATCTCCTGGGATGTGGGAGAAAACCGGTGCACCCAGAGAAAATTAACGCCGCCACAGGGAAAACGTACAAACTCCACACAGACAGCAGCCGAGGTCAGGATCGAACCCGGTACTCTGGCACTGAGACAGCGGCTCAACCTGCTGCATCACTCTGTTGCGCGTGCCACTAATTAGATCACATAAACATTGAATGATAATAGTTTTAAAGTATATGGATTTAGGCAGAGCAAACATGAGGACGAATTAATGAATCTCAAATGAAATGTCAAGCTTTTTATCAATACACGTGTCAAGAACAAAAGTAGATGAAATATGATTAAAATGAAGTTATGGTTTTGACATTTATCAAAAGGAAAAATACTGGAAACAAGGAACACTGACATATATATTGAAAATGCACAGCAAGTCAAGAGAGGAAAGAAGTTAACCTTTCTGGTCATTGGCCTTTTATAGAACCCAGAAGATAAGATGTAACCACCCCCACGCCCCTCCCCCCCTCCCCCTCCCCAGTGTCCCACCTGAGCTCCTACATATTTCTCCCCTTCCACCTACATTCCTTCCTCTAGCTTCACAATTCTCAACTCTTCTATCCTTTTGTCTCACACTTTATCTTTTCATCCTTAGCCTTTGTCCAACTATCTGCCTATCAAATAACCCTCCTCAGCTATGCAAGCCTATTATCTGCCACTCCTCTTTTTCAGCTTTCTTTCCACCCCTACAATCAGTCTGAAGAAGGGTCCCAACCTGAAACATCACCCATCCATGTTTGCCTGAGATGCCGCCTGAACTGTTGAGCTATTCCAGCACTCTGTGTCTTCTTCTCAGCATTGCCTCGTGCTGCCTCAGAAAAGCAGCCAACATATTCAAAGTTTTGTCCCACCCTGGTCATTCCTTCTTCTCTCCACTCCTGTCCAGCAGAAGGTACAAAAGCTTGAAGGCGTACACCACCAGACTCAGGAAAAATATCTTCACCTATATAATCAGGCTTCTGAATGGTTCTTCCATAAGCTGGGGCTGTGTTCAATCGCCTTGACCCCACTGAGGACATTGGACTTTGTCTAAGGAACAGATCTGTTACAATGCTGAGAATTATATTCTGCACTCGATATCTTCCCCATTGCTTTATCCATTGTATTTGAGTTTGAACTTGTGTATCTATGTATGGGAAATTGGATCTGTTTAGATAGCATGCAAACAAAGCTTTTCACTGTACCTCGGCACATGTGATAATAATAAACCTAAACCTAAAGTAAAGTTGTAAGAAGGGGGATAGACACAAAAAGCTGGAGTAACTCAGCGGGACAGGCAGCATCTCTGGAGAGAAGGAATGGCTGATGTTTCGGGTTGAGAGCCTTCTTATCAAACTAACAGGATTTAATCAATTGTTTCAAAATTATCAAAATAACTCACAACAGAACGATGAATAGTTCAAAGCATGAAGAAAGTGTTATATTTTTCTCATTCATAATACAGCGTACTATGTTTGCTTTAAAAGATCACAGGGTTGTGTTGCCTTAGCAAATGACTGGAAGCAATCCAGTATATATCACAGCCAATGGTAAAGGGCTGCAAACTTTCCAATAAATGTGGAAAATGTATTCTGTTGATCAGTTAACTGAGAACAAAGAACTAAGATCATCAGATGGAAAGGTTAGGAGCATATTTTAAAAATAAGCATACATTCTTAATCGCAAGATATTTTTCTGTTTAAAAGGAAGTGAAAAATGCTTTTTAAAAATTGCATTTTAAAAGGTGAATGCAGAGGATTGGGGGTTAGCCTACAAAAGGCTTTCAATGGCAGAGTGTATTGCATAGCCTTGTTCTGTGTGTCATTGGAGCTCAAATGAGCTGCAATAGGTTTTGAAAGATGGATACTGTACATGTCCTCCTCAGACCTGTCAATCAATGATAAGTGAGTCATCTAGTCAGTTAGGACTAGGTAGAAGTAGCTAAATTAGGATCTAAATGAACCGTTAATCTTCTCCGTGCTGTAAATTAATTGAATTACTAAATAAATACAATCTGCAAGCAGATTCAAATGTAATCTGATTAATGGGAACCACTATAAAATGGTACTAGGCAATTATACTTTTTTGAGTGTCGCAAAAAGGTTAGAAGGAGTGAGACGGTGTATCAGTGAGGTAAATTGTAATTGCACTTCAACCAAAACATTTGTATTTAAGAGTTAGTATTTCCAGCACTAAATTAAGAATTGATATTGACTGTTGAGTGTGGTATTCTTCTTTGGTATTGAGAACTCTACAGCAGTACAGCTGGTGGAGCTGTGGCCTCACAGCGCCAGAGACCCACGTTTAATCCTGATCTCGAGAACTGTCTGCGTGGATTTTGCACATTCTCGCTGTGACCGCGTGGGTTTCTTCCACATGCTTCAGTTACTTCCCACATCACAAATATTTGTTGCTTAATTGGCTTCTGTAAATTGTCCTTAGTGTGTATGGAGTGGATGAGAAAGTGGAATAACTAATGTGAACGGGTGATCAATAGTCAGCATGGACTCGGTGGGTCAAAGGGCCTGTCTCCACACTGGCATCTCCAAACTAAACTAAGATATTTTATTCAAGTCTTTTACTGATGTTTTTACAGTTATTTTGTTTCTATGCAGAGAATGTCAAAATATCAGGATGTGAAATATGTGTGATCACTATCAGTGTATTAATATTGCAGATAATATGTGCATGCTTATTATAAGAAATGTGACTAATTTAATATCTGGCACAACACAAAAGAACATTAGTTTGGGCACAGTGGTAAGATTAATACCCAAAAGACGTGCTCATGACTATCAGCACCAAAAATCTCAGCTTTCTGTTTATATTAATAAACTAGCAAAATAACCCACAAACAGAACGATGAATAGTTCAAAGCATGAAGAAAGTGTTATCTTTTTCTGAAATTCAGAAATTGTTTGCTATGTTTGCTTTAAAAGATCACAGGACTATGTTTTGCCTTGGCAAATGACTGGAGGGAATCCAGTATATATGACAGGCAACTGCAAAGGGATGCAAACTTTCCATTTCATTTCCATTTAAAAAAACCGACTGTGGATGGCTCGATTATAATCATGTATTGTCTTTCCGCTGACTGGTTAGCACGCAATAAAAGCTTTTCACCGTACCTTGGTACAAGTGACAATAAACTAGACTGAACTGAACTTCTTGCTCTTCAGACTTAGTAGTGCAAATGTTGTTGAATTTAACACTACTTTTCGAGCAGGTCAAGGGGGAGGGGTTAGAGTGGCTTGTGTTGGTTAATGCAATCCACACAGAGCTAAGAACATAGAATAGTACAGCATAGGAACAGGCCCTTCAGCCCACCTCTGCATCGTGAATGGTTGCAGCATGAGCTGCTTTCCTGCACACTTCAGTCAACAACTGAGAAGTGCCAGGGCGAAAATAAAGCTGTGCCTGACACCAGCCTGCTGTGGATCCCTTGAATAAGATCACAGTTTTTATGCAAGCTTGATGCAGATATACAACAGAAATCAATTACTGCAGGCAGCCAAATTTGAAGGTGTCTTTTTTATGGGCCTGTCCCACTATACAAGTTTACCCAAGAGCTCTCCCGAGTTTAAAAAAAAATCAAACTCATGGTAAGTACGTAGAATGTACGTAGGAGCTCGGGACATCTCTTAGCGGCTCGTATCGCTAACGGCAGGTACTCAGGAAACGCGGTAATCTCGTGAAGTTTTTTTAAGTGTGAAAAATGTCCACGAGAACCCCGAGTACCTACGAACGGCTATTACCGTAATTCTCAAAGTTTGAATCATGGGAAATTCGGGAGAACTCTTTCATTACCTCGTACAGTGGGACAGCCCCTTTACTTTTTAGTTTTTGTTTAGGTTTAGAGATAAAAATTGGAGACAGGCTCTTCGGTCCACCGAGACTGCTATGATCATTGATCACCTGTTCACACTAGTTCTATGTTATCCCACTTTCACACCCACTCCCGACACACTAGGGGGAATTTTATTTATTACAGAGGCCAAATAACCTATAAGCCCACGTCTTAGGGGTGTGGGAGGAAGCTGCAGCACCCGGTGGATACCCACGTGGTCACAAGGAGAACATGCAAACTCCACACAGCCAGGTCAGGCGCTGTAAGGCAGTGACTCTGCCAGCTGGGACCTGTGTGTGTTTCCTCCAGGTGCTGTCTGTGTGGTATTTGCAAGTTCTACGTGGGTTTCCTCTGGGCCTTCCAGTTTCCTCCGCTATCCCAAAGACATGTGGATTGTAGGATGATTAGTCTTTGTAAATTATCCCACATGTATAAGGAATGTCTGAGAAGGTGGGACAACAGAGATCTAATGTGAACGGGTGACTGTTGGTTGGCGTGGACTCAGTTTCCATGCTGTATCTCTCAATCAAATTTATGTGTGGACATGTGCAGGGATTGATGCGAAGTCACTTGGACGAGTGTTAATGACCATGCAGAGGAACCTGCCCACGAGTTCTCTTGGATTCCCTTGCCATGGAATCAAGACCTCACCCTGTCAGGACAAAAGTCCTGAGACCAGCCTGGTCCACAAACAAACTAGAGTTAAGTATTTGAACTCATGTCAATACTTAAATGTAACCACTGTTCCTTTACAATAATGTAATTTCTTCTTCCTCCCGCAACCCTTGGGTACAAGGTACATAAGCTTGAAAAGGTGCACCACCAGACTCAGGAACAGCTTCTTCCATTCTGTTATTAGACTTCTTCCATACTCCACAACAATACATCCATAAGATGGGGTGCTGCCCGATTCACCTCCACTCTACTGAGGATATTAGATTTTGTCTGCCGGACTAATGATGTATAATGCCAAGAACTATATTCTGCATTTTGTACCTTCCCCTTAGCTCTGACTATTGATTTTGAGTTTAATTTGATTGTATTTCTGAATAGTTTCATGTGATCTGACTGGATAGCGCACAAAACAAAGCATTTCACTGCACTTTGGTACCACAAAAATTCACTTGCTTTATCCCTCCCGCACCTCTCTTTTCCAGCTTTCTCCCTCCATCAGTCTGAAGAAGGGTTCCAACCCCAAACGTCACCTAAAACCTAAATCTATGGCTCCACCTCAAAGTTGATGATCGCCCGTGGAAAGTTATTGCAAATTCACAATCCAGCAACATGATGTGTCTGAGCAAGTTCCAAAAGTGTTTAGTCGGACTTAACTGGATAAGGATATCTTAAAGATGATAATGATAACTAGCTGCCATCTGCTGTGCTAATCTCAACAGGATTGGACTGCAGGTCAGTCCCGACTTGTGTACGGTTGTAGGTATGATCAAATTTGATGGGTTTGCCAGCAGCTCAACTGCTGCAGGCACTTTCTGCCGTATGGAATATCCGAATGGTTGAGGCTCTGGTTTAACTACATATTGCCCTTGGATTGTTTTCTCTGGAATGTCGAAGGCTGAAGGGAGACCTTGATAGACTCGTATAAAGTTATGAAAGGTGTAAAAACAGTAGAATATCTTTGTGGGTCCATCCTCTTCACAGATGCTGCCCGACCTGCTGAGTTATTCCAGCATTTTGTGTTGTGCCTCAGACATTCAAGGAGTGGATGTTGAAAGAAAAACACCCCCAGGAAACTAAATTCCGTTCATATTATGGCACCTCATAATTATATTTTATTTTCACCTCAGTCATTCTACATTCACACTTCTATATCCTTCCAAAAGTTTATACATCCCTTCCTTACTCTGGTAAATTGAATTCTAAACACAGCGTTTTAAATGCAGCTACTCCAATAATTAATCAATTATTGGTCAATCAATAATTAATCAATAAAATGATAAAGTTCAACAGTGACAATTTAACGGATTTCAGCATCTGTTTTAGTCACTCTCTCCACACCCCTGATTGTTGTTAATCATCACCCTTTGATGTTTTTTTTTTCAGTTTCCAGGTAATAAAACATCCTTGTATTTCTATTTGGATAACTTAAAAAGCAGACACAAGAAACTGCAGTTGCAGGAAACTTGAAACAAAACAAAGTGCTGGAGGAACTTAACGTTTTGTTATTGAATAATTTAAACTTCTTTCAGCAGCAAGGATTTAGACAATTGTGACATTCTTTGGAGATTAAGCAAATTGCTCCCTCTGCAAAATATACTCCTACATCAGGATTTTCTATGCAAATTACTTGAAACAAGCGCCATTCGTTGTATTCTGTGGTATTTGTTGGTTGGTTTATTATTGTCACATGTACAGAGATACAGTGAAAACCCTTGTCTGCATGCTATCTGGTCAAATCATACTATACGCGAGTACTATTAAGCCATGCACAAATACAAAAGGTAGTGCAAAGAGGTACTAATCCCCCTTGTAATATAATTTTCCTCCTTGAACTAGATTGCTCTCTAAAGAAATTGATCTTCTGTGACTTATACAACTCAAACTCAAGTACATAAATTAATGTATGAACAACGATAGGAACTTTATTGAACAAATTAAAATAAATACTACACATCAGTATTTTCCTGTTGCTTTAACAATCTGACTTCTTTTTATTCTTAACAATACAGTACCAGAACAGGCACTTTGGCCCACTATGTCCGTGCTGAACATGATGCCAAGATACAATAATCTCCTCTGCCTGCACCTGATCCATATTCCTCCATTCCTTGCATATCCGTCTGCCTATCTAAAAGCCACTGTTGTATCTTACTCCACAAGTGCATTCCACACATTCACCATTTTCTGTGCAAAGGAAATAGTACCGCACATCTTTATATATTATTATTTTATTATTATTATTATTATTTATATTACTAAAACTCTCATCTTGTTTGTTTGTTTGTTTGTAGGTATGCGTGCGTGTGCACGATATTCCAAAACCCCGCCAAAATGGTACACGATAGCGGTACAATTGTTGGCCCACCTTACTCACCATTGTCCTGGTATGTAAAAGAAACAAGTTACATTCGGATTGATGTTATATTTTACGTTATTGACAGTTAAACTTTACAAAAATCACTTTTAAAACCAATTTTCCACTTGCCCTACCCATCAGCAGCGTTCAACGTCACAATGACATCACAATGGGATCCCAAATCTCATTTACATTTTTTTTTTAAATCGCGATTTTAAAAAAATCGTTTCAATCAAATTCTTCCGTTTTTATTAACAGCTAACATTGTGTTTAGGTTATTTTAAAGAAAAGAAAAATCATTGTGGGGGGGTGGGATAGGGGGGAGGGTTCATTTTTCAAAAAGCATCGCGATTTTCATTGTGTGAGGTTGGGATAGGAGGAAGGTGAGGATTGGGGGAGCAGGGGGATAAAGGGTGAGGTAGGGAGGGGAGAGTGGGGGTGGTGAGGAGGGAGAGTGGGGGAGGAAGGGGATAGAGGGAGAGGAGGGGGAGTGGGGGAGGTAAGGAGTGGGGGATAGAGGGAGAGGAGAGTAGTGGGGGAGGTGAGGATGAAGTGGAGGAGTGGGATAGGGAGGAGGTGAGGAGTGGGGGAGCAGGGAGATAGAGGGAGCGGAGGGGGATAGGGAGGGGAGAGCGGTTATAGAGGGAGGGAGTGACTGAGGGTGGGGGAAAGAAGAGGGAGGGTGAAGAGGAGGGGGAGGGAGTGCTGGGGGATGAGGGGGAATGGAGGACAGGGGTAGGAAGAGGGATGGCGAGGTGCAGTTGGGGGAGGGTTGCCGTGACCCGCGTCACAACGGGGATTTCTGGTGTCACAACGGGAACCCCTCAGCCGCGCCTGCGCAGTTGGGGGCCATGGGTCAGTGGTGGAATATTTCATTGGGGGACAGTGCCCAACGGGTCCACACTTGGCCTAGTCTCCTTTAAACTTTGCCTCTCTCTGAGCTATGCTCTTGAGTTTGTGAATTATGCCCACAATCATCATTATATTGTGAGAAACACTTTACCTAATTCATCAGCTCAGATAATGCGTTTCTAGAACACACAAACCACCAAAAGAGACAGGAAAATGAAGCCCTGAAATTTTGGACAGCACTGCAGTCACTTACCAAGCCATTAAACCTGCCAATGTTGACAAACCAGGAATGCATTGGATTGGAGACACATGAGACTGTAGATGCAGGAATCTTGAGCAAAACACAAAGTTCGAGGGGAAACTCAGCGAGCCAGGCATCATCTGTGGAGGGAATGGACAGATGATGTTTCCTGTTTTGACATTTATCCTCATTAATTACGACCCCTAAAAAGACATTGGGACAGATAGGAAGGATTTACAAGGCTATGGGATTCATTTAATATGTCAACTTGGTCAAAAGGCCTGCTTCTATGCTGTACAGGTCTATGTCTCAATGATTGTAGTCCATGGGTCAGGATGTCGAGGATCCAGTGGCAGAGGAGGATGCTGACTCCTACATCCAGGAGTTTGGAGAAGCTTTATATAGTTGTCTCTATGTTCTGTTGGAAAGCCCTGATGTGGAGTTGGATTCCTCTATTCTCAGCCCCCGTGAGCATGTTCACTTGCAGAATATCGAGAGAACTCGCATTCTTCTGTAAGTGCTGTCAATCTACTGTAGACAGCATCCACATTGTTTGCAAAGATCTGCTCCACTTTATCATGTCTATTGAGGGACCATCATAGCCTGCCCACTGCAGTCCTATATCTAAAGGTGTACGGTAGAGAGCACAATGACTGGCTGCATCATGGCTTGATTTGGCAACTTGAATGAGAAGGAATGAAGAGATTTGTAGAGTGGTAGACACTGTCCAGTCCAAGATAGGTACTGACCTCCCCACCATTGAAGAGATCTGCAGGAGGTACAGCCTCAAAGAAACAACCAACATCATCAAAGACCCTGGCCAAATTGTCACCTTGGCTTCAGGTGACATGTTTCTCTTCTTTAAGTGATATGTAGCCTTCTCTCTGAAGTATATCCCTCTTCAAGGCCAATCTTGTTACTTTCCTCTTGATCAATGTCAGCAAGATGAAGGAGCTAGTTAATGACTTCAGCAAGCAGGGCGGAGTACATGCCTCAATCAGCATAAATGGTGCCGAAGTGGAAATGGTTTGTCCTGGATCAACCATATTGAAGTGTAAAAATGCTTCTGCTTCCTCAGGAGACAAAGGAAATTCAGCACGACTCAGACGATTCTTACCACCTTCTACGGATATATCGTAGACAACATCCTGTCAGGTTGCATGACAACCTGGTTTGGGAGCAGCTCTGCTCAAGACCGCAAGAAATTCCAGAGTTATGGATGTAGCCAAGTCCATCATACAAACCAGACTCTCCACCACTGCCTCCATCTACATTTAATGATGCCTTTGGAAAACAACTAAGGGGCTTTCCCATTCTGATCATTCCCTCTTCTTCCCGTTCCTATCAGGAAGATACAAAAATATTGGTACATACCACCAGTCTCAGTGAGTGTAGTCCCGGTCTTCCAATTTACCTAATTGCTAACATTGGGCTTTTTCACAGGAATGGTAACACTACAATGCTGCAAACAATACTTTGCACTCTGGTATTTTTCTCTTTACTCTACCCGTTGTACTTGTAAACAGTACAATGGTTTGATTACACTCATGTACAGCTTTATCTGATTTGACTGGACAGCACACAAACAAAAAGCTTTTCACTATCTCAGTACTTCTGACACCAATAAGTCAAACCAAACCAACTTTGGTTTTATTCAGCTAAACTGGTTCCCTTTATATATTATTACTGAACTTGATTACTTTCCACATGATCTTCTGCTATCCATTATTATAATTATAAAGCCTTTCACGAACATTACCCAGAAGTTCTTCCATGAAACCCACTCTGTTTTCCCATTTCACTCAATGAACATTAGATTCTGCTGTGCATACTTCCTCGTTTGGCTTCACAACCATTTTGTTTTCCATTTCTCATCCATAAATGTCTCACTTTTGTTTTAAAACTATCCTGTCTATACCCCATGGATATTTTAGCTTTAAAAGCTGTTTTGTTTCTTAAAGGATAAAATTGCATACCCAACTACAAACCAAATGGGTCATACAGCTGTACAACACAGAAACGGGCCCTTCAGCCTACATTGTCCGTACTGGCCCAGTGTCATTTGCCTGCCGTTGGCCCAGAGCCCTCTAAACTCTTCCTATCCATAAATCTTTCAACAGTTGTAAATGTATCTGCATCTACATCTAACTCTGAGGTCAACATTGAGCTGGATAGACACTGAGCCTTAAAGACACATCCACTTGCAGATGTGCTGTATTTATGCTCCACCCAAGCCGCAAAAACTTCAGAGATATGGCTCAACTACCCACAATAACCTATTAATCTCAGCCTCTCCTTATTGCAGATATTCCCTTTATCGTATTCATCTCTGCTTTCACTTCTAAAACACACTTTTCTCTAACGTTTCAATCAAAAAAGACAAATTAAGAAATATGCTTACAAAGCCACGAGATGAAGACATACAGCATGAAAACAGGCCCTTCGACCCAACTCATCCAAGATGACCAAGAAACCCATCTACGCTAGTCCCAATGCTTGTATTTGTCCATATGCCTTTTTAACCCAATCTATGTACCTGTCTGTTAAATGTTGTTATAGTAACTGCCTCAACTACTTCCTCTGGTAACTCATTTCATACACCCACCACCTCTGAATGGAAAACATGTTCCTGCAGGGCAATCTAAAAGGATATTCCAAAATCCTACTATTTTTGTATGCAAGTGTTTCTTAACTTCACTCTCAACACATCACCTACACTTCCCAACCAGTGGACATAATTTATCTAGTATCAGTAACCCTCAATGTCATGACAAGTTTAATCATTCTTTAACTTCCTAAATCTGAGTTACAAAACCCCAGGAAAATGGCCACTCGAATCAACACCACTGCTGCATTAAACTGAACAATTATTAATTGTATATTACAAGGAGAAGAAATCAGCTTATCACAACAGAGGCCAAATATCCTGGTTAAGAAATCACCAATTCACAAAAAAAAGGATACACTTCCCAAGGATGGAGCACCACAAAGATTCCATGAAATTGGCATTGCAGCAACATAGGGTGGTGAAGGTGGCTTTTGGCACCCTGACCATCAATAGTCAGGGAATTAAGTATAGAAGTTAAGACATTATTTTACAGTTGTACAAGTTATTGGTGAGGCTGCACTTAGGAGTATTGTTGTTTTAAATCTGTTTCATTAGATAGTTCCGGCATGAATTCAATGGGTAGGCACATCATTGTTAAAAAATACTGGAATCTCCTTTGATAATCGTCAGTGTCAAATTTAATACAGCCCATTAAATTTTACATTTCACGATTTTACCACCAGTTAAGACAACTCTCCAGGCATATAATTACTTACAGTTTTGGGATAAAGTTAAAAAATTACATTTAAAATTATTTTATTTTAGAAACTCAAAATGAGTATTCCATATTTCCAAAGGATGCAATAAATACTTATTTTTCAACTTGTTATATTGTTCATATTACAGCTTCAGGAGTTACTATGAATGCCATCTCAGTGACTAACAAAGACTGAAATTACTTTTAAACTGATATTTACTACAGTAAAGTGAAAATAAGTCTCTCACCATGACTGCTATTTACATTTTTTTAAATATTCAAGAAATTTCAACTGAAATTATTTGTCGATGATAGCTGCTGCCAGTTCAGTACACACTTATGAAAGCATGCCATCTACAGATCAAAAATGAAATGACCGTTTTAGCAGTGGATGTTTGGAAAAATCAAACGGAATCTGGTGTTCTGCACAAGTCTGTTACCAAATTTAGGGCCCTGCATATTAATAAAAAGTATGGAGATACACACAACTGCAGATGCTGGAATATTGAGCAAAACACAAAGTGCTACAGGAACTCAATGGGTCAGGCAGCATCTCTGGAGGGATTAGACAGGCGACATTTAGGGAGGGGACACTTCTTCTGTAAGATTGGTCTATCTAATATTGTTAATTTCAACTATTAATCTGCATTGCTTACTCACAAGTTTCATATTAATATAAACATGCTGCATGAATAATCAGCGTATATAAAATATGCACCAATAGCTTTTAGCGTATTATAAAATGGATTTTATTCATGAATGTGGCCTAAATGAGGTAGTATTCATTGTACTTACTTCATTTGAAACCAGAAAATAATTCTAAAGGCTGCAGAAAAATGGTTGACCTCGAATAATTGACAAATACAGCTAGGAAATAGGCCCTTTGAGCCCACGCTGACCAGCAAGCACCCATTTAGTTTAATTTAGCCACATGAATATGCAGGGGATGGAGGGATATGGATTACATGGGCAGCACAGTGGTGCAGCGGTAGAGCTGCTGCCTCACAGCGCCAGATACCCCAGTTTGATCCTGACCTCAGGTGCCATGTGTGGAGTTTGCACATTCTCCATGTGGGTTTCCTCTGGGTGCTTCGGATTCCTCCCACATCTCAAAGACGTGTGGCTTTGTAGTTTAATTGGCCTCTGTAAATTGGCCTTCATGTGTAGGGAGTGGATGAGAATGTGGGATAACATAAAACGAGTGTGAACAGGTGATCGATGGTCAGCATGGACTCGGTGGGCTCAAGGGCCTGTTCCCATGCTAAAATAAACTAAACTAAATGTGCAGACAAAGGAGATTAGTTTAACCTGGCATCATGTATGCCATGGACATTGTGGGCTGAAGGACCTGTTGCTGTGCCACACTGTCATATGTTCTATGCAATGTAAAACTAAACTGAAACTGATTACTTCACCTCAAGAGAAATTCAATAAGAAGTTATTAGTCTGTACATTGCACATTAACTTGTCTAACTACAAACATTCAATTTGCTATTCTAAAGCTCAGGGCGCACAATTAAGTAAACGTACTTCAGAAATGTGACAGATCTGTGTGGCTCCAGAATGTCATACACAATCTGCATACTTTACACCTTCCAGCACAAAGGTGCGAGTTTGTATTTAAAAACAAAAGCACATTTTTGTTAATTTGTTTTTGCCAGCAGTACAAATGTTTTAGTACAAATACAACTGCTTGATAGAATTGTACAGAGCAACAAATTATTTAGATTTCTTATGTATTGCATTTTTGACTGAAGCAAATAAAACCTGATATGATAATAAGTGAGGGTTTTTAAAGGAAGCAATGGCTCCTGCAAAATAAGTGCAGGATTTAATTGACCAGCAAACATGCTGGGTTTCAGTTGCAGTTAGGGTGTGTAAATCTGTAGTAAAGACTAAAGAGACAAAGGATCTTCTCTTATGAGCAAGGTGCTGCATGTAAAGTGACCGTGATCATCAAGTGAACTGTAATTCCAACACAACCTGGGCAGGAATCTGGATGAGAACACAAGCCATTGTTATCTCCTGGCCTTAAAGCAAGAGTTGTTCAAGCACAAAATTGTGGAACACAGATTTATTTGGCTAAGACAAAGACAGCGCAGAACAAATCTTCTGGGGTGCCAGTTTTTAGATGAAAAGCAAACTATAGACTCAAAAAAGGATACAAGAGCTTATGAAATGTCAGTTTAGGTCTGTCAAAACAGCCGGAGCTTTGATATGTTACGTTATAACTGGCCTATTTATCCTTAATCTGGAGTGAAGCAGAGGCATGAAGCCACTGCATTGCAATGGAAGCCAACATCCTTCTCCTATCTACCATGCCTTGTGTCATAGGATACAAGCTAAATCACAAATTGCTAACCGAGCATCTTAGCAAATCTCTTTGAATCCATTACAGGGGGCCTTTCAGTGACAGAATCCATTGTGAATTCTCCAAATTGGAGAGATCCACAGGACAGAACTAAGCAACTATTCTATAATCCAGTTGTTTAGAAGTATGGCTGGGTTAGCTAATGATGGAATTTTGATGTGCAACCTCTTCCAGTGCATTATAATCATCAGTCAAATCACAGCACAGTGAATAGGTAGAAATGTATTTTGAATGGTTATTTACATTTAGTACAAGACACTAACGACAACGCAACTGTGGGTGTAATTTTTTTTTTTTTTTAATCATCTCCTTGCTCACCTCAGCCTATTAATAATAATTTACTTTCTTATCAAAGTAGGATTTTGCTTTTTTTGCTGTAAAAACCCTCTGATTCAAATCTAAGTCCCTTCAAAATAGAGGTCCAAAACTGTTGGATCTTTGGTTACATTTAATTTAGGTTATGTTTATTATTGTCAAGTGCACCAAGGTATAGTGAAATGATGCGTTGCATGTTATTGCATCAATTCAGACACTATACGAATACAATCAAATCAAACTCAAATATAATAGATCAAAGAAAAAGATACAGACTGCAGAACATAGTTCTCAGGTTGATGGGGAACAACAGTTCCATAGTAAAAGTCCAATATTTATAATTGGTGGAGTAACATTTGGACTGTGGCGAATTAGGAAGTAAGTGAATGACATCTCTACTTTCTTAGAAGTTTAAAGAGATCTGGTATGTCTCTGAATATTTTTATAACAAACTTTTACAGATGTATTCTAGAACGTATCCTGACCGGATGCATCTTGGCCTGATACAACTATTCCAAAGCACAGGAACACAAGATGCTGCAGAGTGGTGGATTCAGTCCGGTTCACTGCAGACACAGCCTTCCCAACTATTGAAAAGGTCTACATGAGGCACCGCCTCATGAAGCCTCATTTCACTGCTATCATCAGGCAGAAGGTACAGAACGCCTGCTGTCCGACACCACCAGGTTCAGAAACAGCTACGTTCCTACAACTAACAGGTTATTCAACCGACCATTGCAACCTTAATCCTAACTTGACAAGGGAACACTACGGCCATTCTTGGACTATCATGGACTTGATTTTTTCCTAATTATTTTTTTGAATTAAGGTATTTTTGCAGTCATCTTAATTTTAGATTTTTTTTTGTATTATGCATGTATAAGTTGTTTTTGTGTTTGTCTGAATCCATATGCTGGTCATGCTGCTGAACGCAAGATTTTTTCATTATACCTGTACTTGACTGTACTCATGTATATGACAATAAGCTTCAACTTGAAATGATAGCAATAGTAAACAGAGCATGCCACTCATAGAACTTCCAGTGGCACAGCTTGTAGAGCAGCTGCCTCACAGTGCCAGAGACAAGGGTTTGATATTGACCTCTGGTGCGGTCTGCATGAAGTCTGCTCATTCTTGTTGCACATTTTCTGCTGGGTGCTCATTTCCTCCTACGTCCCAAAGACATGCAGGTTTGTCGGTGAATTGGCCCTTCACAAAATTGCCCCCAAATGTATATGGAGTGCATGAGAAAATGGGATGACATTGAACTAGCGTGAAAAGGTGATCAATGATTGGCGTGGGAATGATGGACCAAATGGCCTGTTTCCATGCTGCATTGCAAATTTTAATCTTTGTCCTTTCTAAAATAATTCAAGTACAATAGTTTACAGTAATTAACTTTTAAAATAATTTTATAGCGATAATATTTGAAGAATTTTCTATTATAAATTGAGATAACAATAGCAACAACTCAAAATACCAGAGACCCATGACATGCACATCCTGGGCCATGTAGTTAGATACTGTGGTACACTACTTATGCCCTAGACAACCAAAAGTGCAAGAAGTGGCTTCAATTGGAGTCAGACCCACAGGCAGCGTCTCACAATCAATCACAATCACAATAATACTTTATAATCCAAGTATGTTTTGCAACATACGAAGAATTTCATTTGCCAAGTCATACCGAGGTCATCCCAATAAAAAGCAACAGGCAAAACACATTAACATAAACATCACAGTAACTACTCCATATTCCTCACTGTGATGGAAGGTGAGAAAAAAAAGTTCAATTTCTTCCCTTTGCCTCGAGTCCTACGTTGATGGGATGATCTTGACTCCTGTGGACAGCAGCCAGCTCCTCATGTCGAGGCGATCAGCTCCTGCATCGGGGGGACGTCAGCTCCCTGCGCCGGACGATCGAACTCCAAGTTGGGGCTGGTCGAACCTTCTGTGAGGTTGGAGCTCCCGACATCCACGGCCTCTCTCGAGACTGCGAGCTCCCGATGTAAAGTCTGCAGGCTGCAGTTGGAGCGATCCCAGGCAAGGGATTGACTCCAATGTAATTCCACGCCCCACTGTGGGGCCCCAAGGTCAGTTCGTGGAGGCCTCCAGCTCCATCGATGGTAGGCCGCAGAGCTGCGTAGACCAGAGAATGCGATCAGAAAATTAATCGTATCTCCGGCAAGGTAAGAAACTGAAAAATGTTTCCCCCGACCCCTCCCCCTACATAAAACAAACCGGAGAACATTTTACACAAACTTTTAACACACACTAAATATTTTTAAAAAGACGAAAAAACAGACTGTTGGCGGGGCTGCCAATCGTGCGACGCCCCTGGTGGTATATCTGTGGAGGGAATGGACAGGCGACATATTCAGGTTAAGGTACACACGACTCATTGCAGTCAATCTGCAAGGCTGTGAATCAAGCAGATGGCACATCTCAGGTGACCACTATACAGCTCTTAAAAAGGACGCTAGCAGGGAAAAATGGTGTACATCAGAGAAAGAGCAGATGGATAGTTCTGGAGAACCCTGATGGTAGCTTGCTGGAATCAGTCCTGACAACAGATAAGGCAACGTTTTTTGCTGGGGACATTGGGTCTAGTTCCAGGCGATCTGGAAGCTCTCCAGGGCAAAACACAAAGTGCTGAGGGAACTCAGTGGGTCAAGTGGCATCAATATAGAGAGGGAATGGATAAGTGACTTTTTGGGTCAGGATCCTTCTTCAGACTGCTGAAAGCATTGGAGTAATGATAATGAGCGACTTCAACTATCCAGACTAGAACAGCAATAACTTGAGCTGCCAATAGAAGTTTCTGATTCCAGTGTTCTGAAATACTTTTTTTGATCGCAACCTTTCAAACCCACTGAAAAATAACTGGCATAACTGGACCTGGTTCTGGAAGATACCAGGTGTAATGGCGAAATATATGGGAAACAGCAATGTATGATGGATCAGCTATAGGAAATGATATAAACCATTCTAAGGTTAATTGATTTGGGGCTACCTGCAACAGCATAAGAATAGATTTGACCCAGGAAAACTGGACAGTAATTAAATGTAGGAAGATCTTTTAAGGTGAAGATACTATTTCGTTTACAATCCAAGGACATTCCAAAACAGCAGGGCTCGAGGGCCTGAGCATTATAGAGAGGTTGGGCAGAATAAACTTTATTCCTTGGAGTTTAGGAAGTTTAGAGGTTATCTTATAGAGGTGTATAGAATCATGAGGGGAATAGATAGGGTGAATGCACAGTCTTTTTACACCAGGCTAGGGGTAGCAAGAACTGTAGGCTTAAGGTGAGAAGGAAAAGATTTAATCGAAACCCAAGAGCAACTTCTTCCACACAGAGGGTAGAGGGTATGGAACGAGCTGCCTGAGGCAGGTACAATAATGATATTTAAAAGTCATTTGCACAGGTACATGGATAAAAAGATTGAGGGATATAGGCCAAACGTGGGCAATAGGACTAGGTTAGATGGGGTATCTTGAATGGCATGGATGTATTGGGCTGTATGGCCTCCTTCCATGCTGTAAGACTGTGACAGAAAAAGAAAGGGAAATTAAAGCCCAGAATCCATGGATGAACCAAATAATAGCGTAAATGGAGCTAAAAGATTGAGTATCCAACAGAAGCCTAGCTTTTAACAAAGTGCCAACCAGGCTGAACAGAAAGTTAGGAGAGGAAGTAAATAAAGCGGAAGTCCATAACAGGGCGGCAGTGGTGCAGCGGTCGAGTTGCTGCCTTACAGCACCAGAGACCTGGGTTCAATCCTGACTGGGGGAGCTGTTGGTATGGAGTTTGCAGGCTCTTCCAGCCACTGCGAGGGTTTTCCCCAGGTGCTCTGGTTTCTTCCCAAACTCCAAAGCCGTATACATTTGTAGATTAATTTGGCTTCGGTAAAAATTGTGAATTGTCCCTAGTGTGCCGGATAATGCTAGTGTACAGGGATCACTGGGCGGCACAGACTCGTTGGGCCAAAGGGCCTGTTTCCATGCTGTATCTCTAAACTAAACTGGAAAAGGGTTGCAATATGTTATGTAAGACCAAAGAGGACATCTGTTCATAGAAGCAGAAGGCACAGCTGAGATTCGATGAAGGAAGTCTTAACAGGAAATTGTTGCAGCTGAAGTCTCAAGGAAAGATGTAACTGGGGCACAACGAACTGGATGCTGGAATCTTGAGTAAAACACAAAGTGCTGGAGGAACTCAGTGGGTCAGGCACCATCTGTGGAAAACATTGAGGTAACATTTTGGATTGGGACCTTTCTATAGATCTAGGGCTGTGGATGGGCTGCATTTAAGTGAGAAAGGACTGCTATGGACTGGAAAATTTGATATGTTACCACAATGACCACAAACTCTATTGTGGGAAAAGTTCTAAATATAAAAATTAGGAATGTTATATTAGAAATGTGGATTGACTGTGGAAAGCCATAAGGGATTTATTAAAGACAAATTGTGACTAACGGTCCAACTTTTTGATCAAGTTAGAGGATCAATGAAACATAGAAATTACGTGCAGGAGTAGGCCATTCGGCCCTTCGAGTCAGCCTTTTCCCCATATCCATTGATTCCCTTAGCCCTGAGCTAAATCTAACTCTCTTGAAAACATCCAGTAAATTGGCCTCCATTGCCTTCTGTGGCAGAGAATTCCAGATTCACAACTCTCTGGGTGAAAAGGTTTTTCCTCATGTCAGTCCTAAATGGCCTACCCCTTATTTTTAAACTGTGACCCCAGGTTCTCGAATCCCCCAAAACCGGGAACATTTCTTCACTGCCTGCCGTACCTGCATGCTTACTTTCATTGACTGATGTACAAGCATACCCAGGTCTCGTTGAACCTTCCCTTCTCCTAACCTGACACCATTCAGATAATAATCTGCCTTCCTGTTCTTGCCACCAAAGTGGATAACCTCACATTTATCCACATTGTACTGCATCTGCCATGCTTCTGCCCACTCACCCAACCTATCCAAGTCACCCTGCAGCCTCATAGCATCCTCCTCGCAGCTCACTGTCACCAGCTTTGTATCATCCACAAACTTAGAGATGTTACATTTAATTCCCTTGTCTAAATCGTTAATATATATTGTAAACAACTGGGGTCCCAGCACCGAGCCTTGCGGCACCCCACGAGGAAACACATATAATGTAGCATTCCGGAAGTGGCGGCGCTGTTAACAGCTGCGGCTCACCTGCAGTCCGTCTGTCTTTACTTTTTTCTGTTGGTTTTTTTGTCTTGTTTTGGTTAAGTTTTAGTTTGTTGGGTTGTGTTAGAGGGGGTGAAACATGTTCTCTATCTCTTCCTTCGGGGGAATGCGACTTTTTCGTGTCATATCCCCCTTCTCTGCCTTCGTCTGCGCTGAGGCCTAATGGCGGAGCTGGCGGCCTCCAACCTGCGACCGACCCCGAGGCTCCGGAGGCAGAGCCAGCCAGGACTTACCAACGAGAGGCTGGCCGTCTTCGGGGCTAAGGCAGCGGTGGCCCGACTTGCTGGTGCGGCGTTCTGGCTTTCGGCGGCGGCCTGGAGCTGATGCAGCGGGGCTCGGAGCTGAGACTGCGGGACCCGGAGCTGGGGCGGCGGCCCGGAGCGGAGACTGCGGGACCCGGAGCTGGGGCGGCGGCCCGGAGCGGAGACGGCGGGACCAGGAGCTGGGGCGGCGGCCCGGAGCTGAGACTGCGGGACCCGGAGCTGGGGCGGCGGCCCGGAGCGGAGACTGCGGGACCCGGAGCTGGGGCGGCGGCCCGGAGCGGAGACGGCGGGACCAGGAGCTGGGGCGGCGGCCCGGAGCTGAGACTGCGGGACCCGGAGCTGGGGCGGCGGCCCGGAGCGGAGACTGCGGGACCCGGAGCTGGGGCGGCGGCCCGGAGCGGAGACGGCGGGACCAGGAGCTGGGGCGGCGGCCCGGAGCTGAGACTGCGGGACCAGGAGCTGGGGCGGCGGCCCGGAGTGGAGACTGCGGGACCCGGAGCGGAGACTGCGGGACCCGGAGCTGGGGCGGCGGTCTGGAGCGGAGACTGCGGGACCTGGAGCTGGGGCGGCTGCCCGGAGCTGGGGCGGCTGCCCGGAGCTGATGCTGTGGCGGGCCGTCTTGGAGCGGAGACGGCGTTCCGGCTTTCGGCGGCGGCAACATCACCACGGAGGTCCGCTGGACTGGAGAGCGGCATCTTCGGCCTGGATCGATCGCCTCAGCGCAGAGGGAGAACAAGGAGGGAAGAGACGGAGACTAAGACTTTGCCTCCATCACAGTGAGGATGTGCTTGGTGAACTCACTGTGGTGGATGTTTAATTTGTGTTTATTGTATGTTTTGTTATTATTGATTCTGTGTATGACTGCAGGCAACATAATTTCGTTCAGACCGAAAGGTCTGAATGACAATAAAGGATCTATCTATCTATTCTGTAGTTCTGACATTCTCCAGATACACAGTTTTATGGATTACTGACAATGGCAGAGAAATAAAGAGAAATGTTTCCCCACACTATATACAAGGTCATTGGCAGTTTAATGAAGAAGCAATATTTACATTTTTTTCACCAGTGAAAGAACTCTGCAGTTTTTCCATCACTTACTGTTTCTAACTTTTTGTTCTTAAATCAAGAATACTTCAAAGCATGCAGGCACATAAAATAATGACAATATAAACCTTCAGGTATAAACAAAATCCATATTAGAGAATGTCAAGAAGAAGCATTACAAAATATGAAAGTTACCAACCAGTTCTGTTTGCAGTTAATGCCAGCACATGGACAATCAAAATCTGTTCAATGAACAATGAAATGATCTACAAAAATCATTTTTGTTGAAATTACTTCAGTTTATTTTTTATGGCAAATGCGATTAAAACTGACCAACATTGAAAACCAAATTCATTCCCTCCTACAACTTGCAGTCCAGACTTTCAAAATTCTCACTTCACCTTTCTCCTTCAGTAATCATGCATTTATTGCCACAGTGCAGAACAATAACCTCGGATGGCAAAGGGAATATATATTTACCAGAGCACTACCGGCAGAGCTCATTAATAACTAAAATTTGCTGCATTAACTTACATATGAATGGCTGCATTACATTCTCCTCAACCACACATATCACTCTCAGTTCAAGAAAATATCCCATGAAATAGCGACTACATTTCAAATGCAGAGGCAGCTGTTATAGCTGATTAATCAAAGACCTGTATTAAAACAAGTATAGCATTAACATAGTGCTACCTCCGCGTACAGCAAGAGGATGTAAATCCATCCTACCTGGATAAAACATTATACATTTCTGAAACAAGTGTTTATTAAACTGAAGGTAGAACTTAATATTCAGTGCTTCAACAACCTCCCTGATTGAATTTATAAACATGAATGCATCAACATATGCAAAACTTGAGTTACATTAGTGGCTTCTGAGAGGTTCAGCTCAGGATAAGTTACTGTTAGAGCATAAATTGTGCAAAAATATTACTTGTATTTAGCTTGAATTAACGTAGCCTCTTTTTCCAAATGAAACAGTTCAATAATGGCTGCTCTTTAGTGAAGTCACCTATTTACCATCAATTACATTTGTAAATGGCTATGTAACAGGGGTTGTGTTTAATACCCTGTGTTTAAAGCTTCAGAAGATCCAAACAGTCTAAGCACAAAACTCTCGGTCAAGCTCTGACACAATATTCCGATTTCATAATGTCAAGGATTTCAGCTGAAGTGACGACCAAGGCGCGCTGATCTGTAGTCAGACCGTAACTGCACAAAGGCATGAAGGATGTTCTTGTCAAGATTAGTTAGTTGCTCTCCAGAACAGACCTGCTTAAGGTTGTCAGGTGCTACGACCAGAAGATTACAGAGTGCATGGAGCGTGTCAAAAAGTTGTAACACCAAGGGGATCTGTGAAGAAAAACAGAAAAAAGTTCAATTATGAAATAAACAGCAGCAGCAATGCTATAGTATCAAACTACATTTTTTTGCAAAGGGGTGGGGGGATTCTTCAACCCGAAGAATGCATAAGGCAAGAACCAAATATGGATAGCAGCATTTAGAAGCCTATTTCCCCAATGCCCACCAACAAAAAACAACTATTTTTTAGAATATTTTTATGTGGAAATAATCTGGGAAAGGATAATTGTGACTGAGAAGTACTGAGTAGGATTGTGTAAAACAAAAACTAGTGGTAAGCAGAATTATTTAAACACTCATGAATTTTAACTCATGAACTTTATTTCTCATGAATTTTAACTAATTAAATTGTCACTAAATTTGAGGATATACGGTTATACCATAAAACTTGCATAATCCTGCATCTAATTATTTAAAAATTGATAGATCGAAAGGTGCAGCATAAAAACAGGTTAGTCACCCCACCAAGTCCACACTAGCTATCACCTGCTCACTAGTTCCATGTTTCCCACTTTCACGTCCACTCTCAACACACTCAGGGCAATTTACACAGGCCAACTAGCCTACAAACCCAGGATTGGCAGAAAACCAGATCACCTAGAGGAAACCCACACGGAGAACTTGCAAACTTCGCACAGACAGCACCCGAGATCAGGACTGAAGTGGCCGTTTGGTGCCGTAAGGCAGCAGTTCTCTCAGCTATGCCACTCTGCCACCTTTCCTAGCATTTGGTGCACTCATCAGTACACCTAGTCCTCAGTACCTGCAGGCCAAAAATCTACAGGTCTTGGTATCTGTGAGGTTAGTTATGTATTACTTTATGTGGGAGCTAAATGCATGGCCTCACGAACACTGGAGTTTTGGTGCGTAGGGCGGGGAGACATGTGTTGGTGGTGTGTTGCTAGAGCCAGGGGCTGGAGTGCCTGTATGTTTTGGCATGTACTACCTGGTTAGTTTCGATATGTACTGCCTGAAACTTTTACTATACTAACATGTAGAATAAAAAATGTGAAAGTGCAGGGAGACAATTGGTATAATATTCATTGGTCCAGAAATTCATTTCCCTACATTATAATGGATACAAACATATTATAATTATGATAAAGTGCAACATTAAGAATTCTTGTGATCCAATAAATAAAGATATCAATTGATATTATTTGTTTTCCATATATGTCTCTTAACATATTTGAAATCTCAGACCATCTGTGATGCAAACACAGAAGTGCATCAAGGCATTTACTGAAAATGGGTCAGGTCTGGCTGATCTCAGTTCTGAATGTGGATTTCCTGAATACATCAGCATAGTTCCTCTGACTATATTTCATTGCATTTCTTCATGATTCCTAATATGGAAGCAAATAGATTTTTGGATTAAAATTAGGTATCAAAAATCAAAATTAGGTATAGTGTTAAGTATATGGAATGAGCTACCAGAGGAAGGAGACGAGGAAGATGCAATAACAGCATTTAACAAAGATTTGGACATGTACATGGATAGGAAAGATTTGGAGGGATAGGGGCTAAACAGGCAAATGGGACTGACTTAAATGGGTCATCTTGTTGGTATGGACAAATTAGTCTAAAGGGCCGTTTTCATGCTGTATGACCTTTTAATTAACCAAAGACATGTGATTCTTCAGGTTAATTGGCCACTATAAAATATCCCAAGGATGTAGGGTGTGTGAACAGGTAATCGATGGTCAGTGTGGACCCAGTGGGTTGAAGTGCCTGTTTTCATGCTGTATCTTTCAATCAATACAAAACCAATTGAATAAACCTGTGTGAATTAATAGATATGTTAAGATTTTCCAAGATAAAACATTAAGCGGCACTCGCTGCTGAATTTCAATTTTGGTATATTGGTGGGTAGATTGAAATTATGCCAAAAGTAACCTGAAAACTGGATATATGTAAGAAATATTTAAGAAAACTCTTTCCCATTGTGTGCAACTTGGGAATTCATTTAGAAAAAATAAATTATAGAATCAAGACAGCAAAATAAAAAACACGACGTCTCATTAATTTAGCCAGTGGCTAATAGAGGGTATACAACACCTTAAACTCTTTGGCACACTTCCGATATTCAGCAACATCACAGATAGCCAGCATGCCACCCATTGAACTGTAGGTATACTGCTGGAGGTGCTCGTGAATTAAGCGGTGGAAACGAACTCCCAACTCTGTTAGAACAGTGTCCACATTCTTCCCATCCATTGAATTTCGATTTTTTTCTACTTGCTTTCCAACATAGTGACAGACTTTGACACAGGCCTGCTCAAAAAGGTTGCATAAAGCAAGATATTAATATTAAAGCAAAATGCCAGAAAATGCCTAAATTCTGCAAATGCCAGAAATCGGGGTAAAAACAGAAAATCTTGGAAATGCTCACCATGATCTGAAACATTAACTCCTTGCAGATGCTGCCTGATATTCTGAGCATTTCTAGCATTTTACCATTATGTGACATTAGTATAATTTGACAATGTTCTATTATGCAATGAAGCATGATTATATTCAACACTAATCATAGTTGTTCCAGTACATACATCAAAGCATTTGCTTTGTAACAATTGCAATGTTGGTGAATAACAAAATGTTGGTGATAACTTTTGACGTGTATAATTTTTATTTTTAGTTCAAGAAAATTGACTGCTATTAATCAAGATTCAGTTTATAAAATAAAAGTGATACACGTTTAATGTTCAAATATTTCAGAGAATTAGCACACAGCATTCATCACAAAATTAACCAAGACACTGAGTTGCTTTTCAATTGGCCTACAAACTCAGTTTCGAAAACAACTGCTCGTTTTAGCAAAAAATGAATGGATACTCCAGAATTTTTTTTTTTTGTGTGCCATATTATCAATGAAAAACATACGGACTCTGAAGAGAACTTGAATTTTTTTCAATGGAACGTTTGAGGCTGAGCGAGACCTGTTGGATGTATATCAAATTACGAGAGGCATGGATAGGATAGTCAGAATCTTTTTACCAGTATGGAAATATCAAAGACCACAGAAATCCAGATCACAGAGAATGAGGTCCCTCACTTTTAATATATCTGAACTCAAGAAACATCAATTAGATCAAAATAAATAATGGATGCCATTATTGAAAAGGGTGCAGAAGAGATTCATCAGAAGGGTGCCTAGACTTGCAGGCTTGAGTAATAAAGAGGCTAGGACCTTTTTCTTCGGTGTGTAGGAGGTTGAGGGGTGATCTTATTGAGGTGTACAAGATCATGAAGGACATAGATAAAGTGAACACTCACAGTCTTCTCCCTCCAAGGTCGACAATTCTAAAACTAGCAGGCAAAGGCTTAAGGTGAGAGGGGAGAGATTTAAGAGGGACCTCAGAGGCACCTTTTTCACTCAGAGGGAAGTTCATGTTTTGAATGAGCTGCCTGAGATAGTATGGATAGGAAGAGTATGGAGAGACATGGAATATATGGATAGGAAGAGTATGGAGAGACATGGGCCAAATGGAACTAGCCCAATACGACAACTTGGTCAACATTAACTAGATGAACCGAAGGGCCTGTTTCCGTGCTATATAGTTCTATTACTCTGTGTATTGGGACCCATTCAAAATCTGTGTTTCTATGGATCATGTAATAGAATTCACCCATCGGTTAGGATAATTCCTCTGGAAAATGAACTTCAATGAACCTTTCAACAGGTTTCCATACTATCCATCAATGTTGGATTTGAGTTCCAATGGCAGAAATCAGAGCATTGCCCCAAATGGACAACCCAACTTATAATGCTTGCCACATTATTCTCCAAATATCCCATAACAGCAGGCAATACAAAGGTAAAAGGACAGCTGCTTCATCCACTGAGTGACAAAGTGACTGCCATCGTGGCATTTATCCACAAGTTCCACTAATTTTCGACAACTACATCAGATATTAATCATTCCAGATATCGTAAAGTCTGCACATCTAGTAGTTGCCTTAAACCCACTATACAACAAATTGATTGAATCCTGCGGTGTATAAAATGGTCATCATGTTTTCTAAAATAAAGGGATTGCACTTCAGTAATTCACAGAATGCAAAGGATTTTTTCGAATCTATTGTAGATGTAACATTGCAAATTATTTTCTCACCATAAAAGTTAGAAAATGTAGTTAAATAAAAAAAGCTTAAAAGCATTTCGCAATATAAATGCAGACTGAAGGCAGCAGCCAAGGAGACAGATCAATAACTCAGCATTAAATCTTTTAGCACAATCATGTTGTGTAGTAATTTGGAAAAAAATTATAGGCATAACATTTTATAGGTGCAATAACTTTCATACATGAATTGCTGCAATATGCTCTCAAAAATGTGCAGTTGTGTAGGTACATACATTGGTATACTGAATTAATACGTTGTTTTCATCCTCTGGTTTGAAGTCTGTCTTCTTCTGTTCAACAGACAGAATGTGCTTCATATGTCCAATCATGCAATTCAAAGTCCTTCACAGAATAAAGTGAACATTTTAATATGATAGAGCTGTTCTTTGCCTAGAGCAGGAGTAGACTACATTACTCAGTACAAAGACTGTGCATGATAGTACTACTGATGAAGTGTTCATTTTAATGATAGTTATACCACAATAACTTTTAATAAAATGCATATTTTATTTAAAAAATCAAAAATCTCCTAAATCATTGTAATTACTGAGTAGATTGGGGCAGCATAGTGGCACAGCTGCTGCCTCACAGCGCCAAAAACCCAGGTTTAATCCTGACCACGGATGCTGCCTGTGTGGAGTTTGCACAATCTCCCTTTAACCAAATGGGTTTTATACCAAAGATGTGTGGGGTTGTAGTGTATTTGGCCTCTAAAATTTCCCCTAAATGTGTAGGGAGTGAATATGAAAGTGGGATGAGATAGAACCAGTGTAAATGAGTGATCGATGGTCGGCATGGACTCTGTGGGTCTAAGGGCCTGTTTACCACGTTGTATCATTCAATAAATAAGGGACATGGACAGGGCAATTAAAATAGTAGCAGGGAAACGGTAGCTCTTTATTTAAATATACAACCAAGAAATTGTGACCCAAAAAATGTGACATGGAGTAGCTTTCAATATTAACTTTCAAATTTGACTAGAAAACGTTCAGTTTTGGCAATAACAAGAGAAAAAGTATAATTATCTTGATAGCTATTTTTCAAGAGCTGGCACTGAGACAAGTGGGGTACCGCAAGGCTTGGTGCTGGGACCACAGCTATTTACAATTTATATCAATGATTCAGATGAAGGGATTCAAAGTAACATTAGCAAATTTGCAGATGACACAGAGCTGGGTGGCAGTGTGTACTGTGAGGAGGAAGCTATGAGAATGCAGGGTGACTTGGACTGGTTGGGTGAGTGGGCAGATGCATGGCAGATGTAATTTAATGTGTATAAATATGAGGTTATCCACTTTGGTAACAAAAACAGCAAGGCAGATTACTATCTAAATGGTGTCAAGTTGGAAAAAGAGGAAGTACAAAGGGATCTGGGAGTCCTTGTTCATCAGTCAATGAAAGTAAACATGCAGGTACAGCAGGCAGTGAAGAAAGCAAATGGCATGTTGGCCTTCATAACTAGAAGAGTTGAGTATAGGAGCATAGAGTTGTACAGGGCCCTAGTGAGACCACACCTGGAGTATTGTGTGCAGTTTTGGTCTCCAAATTTGAGGAAGGACATTCTTGCTATTGAGGGAGTGCAGCGTAGGTTCACAAGGTTAATTCCCGGGATAGCGGGACTGTCATATGCTGAGAGAATGGAGCGGCTGGGCTTGTATACTCTGGAATTTAGAAGGATGAGAGGGCATCTTAGTGAAACATATAAGATTATTAAAGGGTTTGGACATGCTAGAAGCAGGAAACATGTTCCCAATGTTGGGGATCCAGAACCAGGGGTCACAGTTTAAGAATAAGGGGTAAGCCATTTAGAACAGAGACGAGGAAACACTTTTTCACACAGAGAGTTATGAGTGTGGAATTCTCTGCCTCAGAGGGCGGTGGAGGCCAGTTCTCTGGATACTTTCTAGAGAGAGCTAGATAGGGCTCTTAAAGATAGTGGAGTCTGAGGATATGAGGAGAAGGCAGGAACGGGGTACTGATTGTGGATGATCAGCCATGATCACAGTGAATGGCGGTGCTGGCTCGAAGGGCCGAATGACCTACTCCTGCACCTATTGTGACAAGATGCACCCAACATCTTTCCGTGCTGTGCAATTTTGCGACACTACAGATCTTAAACTGAGATCGTAGGAGATTATCGCTGTACTATAAAAATGTCAAATCAAAAATTCAAAATAATTTATTCACATGAAAAGAACCAATTACAAAAATGATTAGAAGAATTCAGCTTTCACATAAAGTATCGCAATAACATTAAAATAATGTAACCACTGTATGTGTCCTCACACATACAAATTGCAGAGCAATTTAATCAATTCTTATTCACAGTAATAATTAGAGACTTTTCAAATAGAAAGTTTAGAATCACGGTCTACATTCAACTCAATTTACATTATAATATGATAATGTTTGCTATTTCCAGTCAGCAAAAGTTTACAATCTTCCATATTTGAATAAGTGGCAAAATTGAATTTTTACAAAAGAAAAATCTTATTTTTCTCAGGACTAAGCGGCTTAAAGGTACCACCATTTAGAGAAAGGGCTAGATTTAAAAGATGTTCAACAGATGATTAACTGAAGAGTAATAAGATGCTGTGTAAAACATGAAATACTGAATTTAATGAGATGCTTTAAATAGGTACATTGTGATGAATTCACATCTACCTGTCAATGCCTGTATCTAGTTTAACTTCCATCTGTTCGATCACCTCTTTCTTCTTCTGTAAGCACTCAGGAAGCTTTGGAGAAGAACTGAGGACACAAGCAACAGGAAAAACACAAACATCAACTTATTTAGTTGGCAATAATTCAAATGAACACAGCTGAAAGATCTGTTCCTGTGCTGTACAGTTCTGTGTTCTTTGAGTAAATTTAAGAGTCTGTAGGGAAACAGAATGAACTAAATTTTCTGAAATCTTGACGTCAGTTGTAAATTATTGCATTCAACATGGGTATTTAGAATACTATTTGACAACTTACCACAATTAGATTGACAAACATATTATTTATATATATATTTATTTATTTCTTAATAGAAAGATCAAACTACAAATTACATGTAGTTAACATGGTCCCAGTGCTTTTTTTGTGATGGTACAGTGTACTGGTATCTCTAAAAAGTTAAAAGCTAGATTTAATTTTCTTTTAGAATATTTAATATCACAAAAGGATTACTCATGTCTGAAAAATAAAATATATTAATTAAATTAGGCGGTCAGGCCCTTAAATAGCTTAAGCACCTTTTTGGACAAGGATCCGCCATAAACACCAACAGCAAGCAAATCGGCACCATTTTGTCTGCAAAAAAACACTGCATGATCCTACTGTGCACTTAGAGCAAAGTCCCGGTTTTCTTAACTGGATTCATTTTACTGTTGATTCCACATTGCTAAAAACCTTTACTTTAGCTTCATTTTGTTTCAAACTGTGTCATAATTGCTTCAAAGTTATTTCAATTGCACATAAAAACTGAATGCAGCAAGCTCACAACTACACAAACATGTCACGTTGATTATTCAAGGCACAGAGGCTTATGAGTTAAGATATTTCATTTTGAGTAAGAAAAATGAGCAATAACCTCAGCCCACTCACCTTATTAGTGGCATGAGGTGGTCATTAAATTGCTTGTCAAACAAATGAAATATCGTATTTGCCTGTTGTACAACATCTAAAAAGTAAAGGCTTGAAGTCTTGGAATCTGTAGATGGGATTGCTAAGGAAAGACAGAAAAAGCCTGCTCATTTGTCAATCATGATAGAGAACCAACAACCAGAACAGAACAAATTACATTTTGCTAATTGTCCAGTTGACAAAAGTAGATTAATCTGTTAACTACATACAAAAAATAAAGTGATAAATAATACTGGCAACTAAACAAACACATTAGTTTCATTTCAATTCATAATAACAAGACTGGAGGCCATAGCTTTAAGGCCAAAGGAGCAAAATTTAAAAGGTAATGTGTTGGGCACCACCAAACTTAGAAACAGCTTATTTCCCTCTTGTTATCAGGTTTCTAAAGGGTTCTTCCATAAGCCACTGTCCTATTCACCTCTGCTACACTGCGGACATTGGACTTTGTTTCTGGCGCTACAATGCTGAGACCTATATCCTGCACTCTATCTTTTCCTTTGCTTTATCTATTGTACTTGAGTCCGGATATGTATAGTATCTATGTATAGGATTACGATTCGATTGGATAGCATGCAAAACAAAGCTTTTTAATGTACTTCAGTACACCTTATAATAATAAACCTACACCTACTTTTTTTGTTTAATACACAGGTGGTGAGTGCCTGGAACACTCAGCTCACAGGGTGGTAGTGGAGGCATAGGCGCATGGACTTTTGCATAGGCGCATGGGAATGGCAAGAATGGAGGGATATGGAACATGTGTGGGCAGACAAGATTAGTTTATCCTGGCATCATGTTTGGGAGTCATCATGAGCTAAGGACCCTGTCCTGTGCTGTACTGTTTTAAGTTCTAATTATATTGATAGTAAATACACAACAATCAACATAATTTCAGAACGGGAAGTTTCTACCTTGACCATCTATCAAAATAACTGGATTAGTCTGATTAATTGGAATAGTCTATGATTAAAGAGTTGTGGGTCTATGGAACAAACTGCCAGAGGAAGTAATTGAGGCAGGTACAACAACAATATCATCATCATTTAAAAGACATTTGGACAGGTATATGGATAGGAACGGTTTAGAAGGATATGTGCTAAATGCGGGCAAATGGGAATAGCTTAGATGGTGCATCTCAGTCGGCATGCATGGGTTGATCGGAGGGGCTTGTTTCCATGTTGTATGATTCTATGACATTAGTATTAAGTTTCAACATAACTTCAACTACAAATTAGAATCCATATTTTCTGATGAATAACGAAATGAGATGTTTCTTAACATGTTGGAATAGTTGGTGGTTAGTGGGAGAGGATTCAATAGAATAAAATGCAGCAAATAAGGTAGTCAGATGGAAGAGTGGAGCTTGGAATCATGAAGCAGGCAGATAAGGGCTAGCAACTTGAAAAGCGTGGAAAAAGTGAAGAAACCTAGCGAGAAAGATGAGGGGGAAATTAAGGTGTCAATGGAAGCCATTTGGTTAGTTCTATTTGAATGCTGTGCAAGGGAGAAAAAACAGGAAAGAATGTGAATATTAAATGTTGAGGAATTTGGCAGAGAATGGAAGGTAAAAAATGCAATGGCTATGGTGTGATTAAGAGTGATCCTTATTGAAGTGGCAGTTACTTTGAAAGGTGATTGCACAAAACCAAGGAAAGTGAAGTATTTAAGATTATTTAAAAATATTATAAAAGATATTTAATGGAAACACAAAATTGAATCTATGCACTGAGAATCATCCATATAGTGAACAATCTACAAATAGAATTACCTGCAAGTCCAATCTCTAGCGCATAATCAATATGTTCAACACACAAATACTCCACTAGAATAGTAAATATTCGAAAAGCATTCTTTGGTAAATCAGAAGGGTCAGATAACTAGAAATACAAAAAAGAGTAACAAGTGCGTGGGTAGTGGTTAATTCAAACATTATATTCACCCAGCACAAATAAGTTTTCTTAAAAATAATTTCTGGAGTCTCCAGAGTGAAAGGCTTCATCAAGAACATTGAGAATCCACTTGGACTCACTTGGAGAAAACCAATTCACAATTCAAATTGCAAAATCGTTCTCACCCTATGACACCTTTCAAAGGCCTGTCTGGTCTCCTGCAAAAGATTGACAACCACCTCCTGTGACAGGAAAGTCTCACCATGTGTGTCAATACTTGGTCCAAGTGGTAGGTTGGTACGTTGGCGAATTCGCTCCTTTAGATCCTGAATACTACAAAATTGAAAAAAACATTTTATAAACAAAGCCCCCAATCGAGCTATGCTATGGTTCATGAGCTATCCTTATTTAAATAAAACTAAATATAAAAGTATCCAATCGAAAAAAAAGACACAAAATTTACCAAGAACATTACATTTATTTAGTAAGATTTAATAGACACAAGGAACTGCAGATGCTGGAATCTTGAGTGAAACACAAAGTGCTGGAGTAACTCAGCGGGTCAGGCAGCATGGTTAGGCTAAGTTTTGACATTGTGCTATTTGAGTCTGAAGAAGGGTCCTAACCCAAAACACTCCATTCCCTCCACAAATGCTGCTTGACCAGCTAAGTTACTGCAGCACGTTGTGTTTTATTCAAGATTCTAACATCTGCAGTTCCTTGCATCTCTATTATATTTTATTGATACCAATCGTGACTAATACTTTGGAAAGGTTTGAAAGAGTGTATTATAGCAGGAATTCCTATTAGGAGAATCACACAGGTTATTGATCTCTAGTCGTTTGAGGTTCAAAAGCAACATGCTTAACCCTTTTCCAAAATGTTGCTCTTAATCTACATCAGGACTTGGACTTTCTCAACACTCTCCAGTACACTATATGACCTGTTTATGAATCATTTTTTGAAAATTATTTTTCATTTTGAAGAAGGGAGAATGATACTTCACAGGATGTTATATCTGAGAAAGGTTTACTGTGCAGTGGCTGTTAACCACTGCAGCAGTTGTTGAAACAAAAATGTTGTCACTCAATTAGACATTAGCAAATGACAATCAATTTTTAATGAATAAGAAACTGAAACCACTTGCAGAAGCTAATAAAGTGACCCAGAAGGGACAAACAAATTGTTTTCATCATCCGCTCTGCTATATTACTTCAAATTAACCAGCAGTTTGATGATTTTGTCCCACCCCACCTCTCTACCAGCTTTCTTCCGCCTATTACAGTCAATCAGTCTTAAGCAGGTTCCCAACCCGAAACGTTATCTACTCATTTCTCTAATATATGCTGTATGACCTGCTGAATTACTCCAGCACTGTGTGTTTTGCTCAAGACTCCAGCATGTGCAGTTCCTTGTGTCTCTAATCTTTTCGTGTGTCCAATTTCAATTAAGCTGACGGTTTCTAGAAGCTTCAACTGCTCAGTCTCTGCTTCTTTTGTGACACCAAATATATTAGAAGGAAACGAGGACACTTGGTGGTCGATGGCGTGAAAAGTGAACTGGTTCTCTCCCTAAAGATGCTACAGATGTTCTTAGAAAGTTTCAAGATTAGAGTGCATTAACTGTTTTGAATAACTATCATATATCTGGTCAGGAGGTTTTGGAACCTGTCAAGTCTTTCAAAAAATGGCACCTTTAAACTAAATTCAAAATGCTGGAGTAACTCAGCACACCTGGCAGCATCTGAAGAGGTAATGGACAAATGACATTTCGGGTCAGGACCCTTCTTCAGACTGAATATAGTAGGGAAAGAAAACTGGAAGAGATGGGGAAGGACAAAACCTGGCTGGCAGACAGGGAGGCAGCCTGGCAGGTGGTTAGAGATGAGAGGGCAGATGGGTGGACAAAGGCTATTGCCAACAGCTAGAGGATGTCAAATTATTTGTGAACCAAGTTTATGAGTTTGTGGCTGGAAAAGAAATAGCTGTTTAAGGCACAAGAGGAAATTGTCATTTTGCTCGTTATTATAAATGCTGTTTGGATCTTAGTGATGTACTAACAATGCTAATTATTTTTGCTCTGTGTTTGCCCAGAAATTGAAGAAAAATTGATGAATTCAAAAGAATTAAAGGCATTGCCGTGCTGTAGAGAATTTGGAAACACCTTCAAGTAGCACTTCAGATCCTATTTGTATCCTTGAATTAATTTTTCTTTTGATTGATCTCCTAAACACTCGTTATGCCAACGTCAACCCAAAGTAAGTAAATGAGGAAAAGAACATTTTGTAAATATCTTCAGCGATACGCTCCATTTTTACCGTTGACAATTACTCTGGTGCAATCTACTAATTTATTTAAATCTAATAAATTAGTCAAGAGAAAAAAGTGATTTATTTGGGAAAACAAACCTAGTTGCATTTTTTTTAGCTAATAAAATCACACACTTGAGCAAATTAGAACCCTAAAAAAACATATCAGCTGCATAGAAATTACAAAGCTTGTTTCTAGACTCTTCTAATTGCCAGGAGTAAATACAGGTCATCAAAATAATCACTGAACTAGAACACAAATTTCTATCCAGTGAAGATGAGAAATCCTTTTGAAACAATATTGAACTGTTTACTTATGTACAATATAAAATATCAGCATTAAGTTTATGAATAAGTGTAAAGAATGGGGCACGTTGACATTTTGTGTTGGTGTAATATGTAGTTGTTCAACATGTAACAAAATAATTAACGCTCCTGATCCAAATTAACTTATATTTTTAAAAAGTTAAATAAATGTTCATTAAAGGTTTAAAAAACTTCCATAACAGGCATTTAAGCAAAACATTTTTTTTGGGATGTGCATGAAGGAACTGCAGATGCTGGTTTAAAGCAAACATAGACACAGAATGCTGGAGTAACTCAGCAGGACAGGCAGCATCTCTGGAGAGAAGGAATGGGCAACGTTTTGGGTCGAGACCCTTCTTTAGACCAACGTCAGGGAGAAGGGAGATAGATAGATAAGGAAGTGTGAAGGGGTGAAAACAGGGCAAATGGAAAGGAGATAAATGAAAATGTAGAATAGATCATTGTTAGCTCGGACAAATAGAGATAAAATGTAGTCGGAGATAGTAAGAATGGTCGGAGATTAGGAAAAGGGAGGGATGGAGAGAGAGGGAAAGCAAGGGTTACTTGAAGTTAGAGAAGTCAATGTTCATACCTCTGGGGCATAAACTGAACAAACGTCCCAAAAAACAAACATTTTTTGGGATGATTCATTGTCTTTGCTTCCATTAAAAGACCCAGATTAAACATATTAATGAAACGGTTTCAAAAACAAAATGTTGCTTAGACTTCATAAACTGATAACATTTGATGGAGATCACATACTATCACATCTTGTTTCAATACATTTGAATACTTTGAATTTTATGAAGTTATTTTTAGGATTATTTATTCAAAACAACAGCAGTTTAAGATAATTTGTGTCTTGGAAGTCCTGAAAAAATCAATTTGGGAGCAAAAATTTTTTTACTTTAGGAAGAAAGCATTAAAGCATGGTTTGTGTTATGGACTATCAAGTGAAGGTTAGTCACAGCTTTAATGAACACTGCCCATCTCAAGACAACTTTAAAATGCAAGTCATCTTACATTCAACACCTAATTACAGCAAAGATCCCTATGTCATCAATCACGCTTTTGATCTGTTACTCATCTATAAATTAGGTACCGACCGTAACAGATAGAAAAAGGAACAGAATCAAACATGTTGCTTCAATTTCAAGTAATCCACTCACCCTCCAGTGCCATAAGCACGTTTTTGATGGTTTTTGGAATCATAATAACGCTGTAATACCATACTACTTCTATTCTTCAAGTAGCCAGTCTCAATTTCTATGTAATTTTCCAAGTAGGAAATGAAAATGCCTTTGATTATTTTAGCCAGAAATGTCTGTTTATCAGTGCCAAGATCGAACTCTGCTAATTTGCTCGCTAGACTTGTGGTCCTGAAGGAAAATAGACAAAACAGTAAAGATTACATTCATTACTTGTTCACAAGCACTTACCAATGGTACTTAACTTAAACAAAACACAAAATGCTGGAGGAACTCAGCGGGTCTATGGTGGGAATGGACAGATGATGTTGAATGCAGATTGCCCACAGCAGCTGTGCAGGCACATAGACTCAGACAACACACAAGAACATAAATTACACAGAAACTATCCAAGATAGTTAAAAAGAAGTGTGCAAAAAACCCATTACATTACTGCAAAAATACACGATTAGAAAATAAAATCCATGGTAGTGCAAGAGGTGGTCAGTAGAGTTCCTTTGCTGAAGGAGGAATAAGATTGCGCAGGTTGTTTCAAAACCCTGGTGGTTACAAGAAAGGAGGTGCGCTTTAACCAGGTGATGTGGGACTTAAGGATCCATACCTCCTGCCTGATGGTAGCAGATGGAAGAAGGCATGGGCCAGATGGTGGGAATCCTTGAGGATCATGTAGATAGTTTGGATGCAGCCGCATGCGTCTCTGTGCATTGGAATTGGCGTGCCAAGCCTTTATGCAACTAGTCTGATCATTTTCTACACTGTATCTGTATAGTTTGCTAGAGTATTCAGTGATATGCCATGTCTCTTTATACTTCTAAGAATTTAGAGGCGCTGGTGTACCTTCTTCATGATTACATCTATGTGTTGGGCCCAGGACAAGTCAACCGAGATGTTAACAGCTAGGGATTTGAAGCTACTAACTCTCCACTGCCAACCCACTAATAAAAACTGGCATGTATCCTGACTTCCCCTTTCAATAATTAGTCAAACCACCCCCACCAGGTACTTTCCCCTGCAACCGCAGGAGATGCAACATCTGTCCCTTAACTTCACCCCTCGACTCCGTTCAAGGACCCCAACAGTTTTTCCAGTGAAGCAGAGGTTCACTTGCACCTCCTACAACCTCATGTACTGTATCCGCTGTTCCATGTATCAACTACTGGATATTGGTGAGACCAAGCGCAGGCTCGGCGATCGTTTCGCTGAACACCTCCTCTCAGTATGCCTTAACCTACTTGATCTCCCAGTTGCTCAGCACTTTTAACTCCCCCTCCCGTTCCCAATCTGACTTTTCTGTCCTGGGCCCCCTCCATTGTCAGAGTGAGGCACAGCACAAATTGGAGGAACAGCACCTCATATTTGGCTTGGGTAGTTTACACCCCAGCCGTATGACCTCTAACATCAAGTTGCCCTTGCTTTCCCACTCTCTCCATCCCCTCCCCAGTTCTCCCACCAATCTTACTGTCTCCGACTAGATTCTATCTCTGTACCACCCACTCCCCTGACATCAGTCTGAAGAAGGATCTTGACCTGAAACATCACCCATTCCTTCTCTCCAGAGATGCTGCCTGTCCCACTGAGTTACTCCAGCATTTTGTGTCTACCTTCAATTTAAACCAGCATTTGCAGTTCTTTCCTGCACATAATCTATTTTAGTGATACTGAATGAAGACTACTTCACCACAGCTTCCACTTTACATATACACTGTTGGTATGTTATCAAATACCACAAACCTCATCTCACTCACAACGTGGGGTTTTATGAAGTTAGTCACCATCATATTTCTTCTAACAATTCAAATAATTGTCGCTTATTCATCTTAATCCTCTTTTTCATGTTGTGCTCATCTGATCCAATAATTACGTTTGATAACAGTTATTGATTCCTGGTTTTTGCGACTGAATTCAATGAGGTTCAGACACTTCTTTTAAAAAATAAATAACAAGGGTTTTTCAGAAAGACCATTAACCCATTTGGGACGGTCTCTCAAAGGTAAAATGTCTTCCAGTCAAATCACAATCAGATAGATAATTAGTATTAGTATAGAAAGCTGGTTACAAATAATTTTTGAATCTGGGGGGATTAATACAGATAATTAGGTAATTTTCTGCAGTGCAGCCTGGTGCGTTCTTGCAGGACAAAGAGAAATGTGAATTAAACACCAACAAATTAGCATTGACAACTAACATTGTTGTACATTACAGCATGGATACATTTGTGTGATCTCCTATCACAGAAATTTTATATTACCCCACTTTCTCATCCACGCCTTACACACAAGGGACAATGTACGGAGGACAATTAACATAGAACAGTACAGTACTGGAACAGTCCCTTTAGCCCACAATATTTGCGCCCATCATGATGCCAAATTAAACTGATTTTTTCTGCCTGTACATGATCCATATGTCCTGCACTTTCATGTGCCTTTCCAAAACCCTCTTAAACACCAACAATAGGGTGGCCAACCTACACACTCGCATATCTTTGGGATGTGGAATGAAACCAAAGCACCCAAAGAAACCCACGTGGTCCCAGGAAGAATGAGTGAACTCCACACAGATAGCACCCGAGGTCAGGATAAAACTCAGGTCTCTGGCACTGTGAAACAGCAGCTCTACCAGCTGCACCAATGGATCAACGCAACAAAAAATATTACAATAATACATTTTGAAAAATATTCAGTGTCATACAGATCAATTCAGTTTTCAAAGATTACAATTTGAAGATAGGATTGATTTCTACAAAGCAGCTTTGGAAAATTATGCAGATTGCAGGAATAAACAAGTGTCATTTTATTTAAATGGGTAATCTCAGATTTCAATCAATATCATGCATCACAACAAGGGCAAAAATTACATTTCAAATCAAAATGAGGGCAGACCAATTTTCAGAATATAGCAAGATTCTTACCCAAAGATAATTAACATACATGCAATGATTAATATCTCACATTCTCCATATCCCATTTTAATGTGTCAAAGAAGCAATAATGTTAATGTGTTTAAAACAATGTTTGACACTTAAGAATGCATTTTGAAAGTAGTCCATACATACTGTCTTAGGAACAATATTTAAAGTATGGGTTTATTAAATGGAAAAGCCGCACAGAATACGGTTTACTTTTGGTTACCCTGCTATAGGAAAGACATACTTTTGGTTACCCTGCTATAGGAAAGACATCATTAAGCTGGAAAGAGTGTAAAGATGATTTGAGATTATGTTGCCAGGACTCAAAGGGCTGAGCTACAGGAAGAGGTTGGGCAGGTTAGGACTTTATTCCTCGGAATTTAGGAGTGGATGTGGCCTTATAAGGTTGTATAAAATCATGAAGGGCATAGGTAAGATGAACATGCAGTCTTTTTCTCCCAAGGGAGTTTCAAAATCCAGAGGGCATAACTTTAAGGTAAGAAGGGAAATATTTGTCGAGGACCTGAGAGGCAACTTCTTCACCACAGGATGGTGCAGATATGGAACGAGCTGCCAGAGTTAGTCGTTGAGGCAGGTACAATAACATTTAAAATACATCTAGATGGGCATTTAGACAGGAAGGGTTAAGAGGGATACGCACCATTAGCGGGCAGATGGGACTACTTTAGATGGACATCTTAGTCAGCATGGGCAAGTTCCGCCCAAAGTCCTGTTACTGTGGTCTATTACTCTATGACTCAAAAATGACAAAACATTACCAGTAACATCTTACCTTGTGTACAGATCATACAGGTTCTTTAAATACTGTTCTGCATCAGACTTTTTACTCTCTTCTAATCTATCTCGGATAAAACTCTAAAAAGGTACGAAAAGAAAAAATGATTCCAACACGACAGGATTTTAAAATTGACAGTATAATGCCAGTGAAAAGTTGCACATGTTGTCAGCACTAAATAAGCTCAATTATATCACTGGTATCAAAACTAAAAAGCAATTCTAGGAACTGAGAAATTCTTATGAAGCTTGTATTTCACTTGAGTGAAGAATTAGTTAAAACCTTCCGTTGCTTCCGACACATTTGCATAGCAAAAAGACTTTGAATAGTTAATGATTGGCAAGAAAAAAATTACAATTTATTGTTAAACTGCCAATTTATTTTAATTATTCTTGATAAGTCTTGGGGAAAAGATAATTAAGAGCAAAAGCCTTTTTTTAAACTACTTTGGTTATTAACAAAGTGAAGTACAGCCTTAATTGCAATATTGCCATTTTGACTCCTGACGGGCACCCGACAAAGGTACCACATCACCCCGATCCTAGCCTCTCCACTGGCTCCTTGTGCGGTTCAGAATAAATTTCAAGATCCTCCTTTATGTCTACAAAGCCTTTAATGGGCTTGCCCCCATCTACATCAAAAGTCTGCTTACCCACCGCACCACCTCCAGGTCCCTCAGATCGGCCGACTTGGGGTTACTGAACATCCCGCGGTCTAGGCATAAGCTCAGGGGCGACCACACCTTTGCGGTTGCAGCTCCTAGACTGTGGAGCAGCATCCCTCTTCCCATCAGAACTACCCCCTCCATCGACTCCTTTAAGTGGAGTCTTAAAACTCATCTCTACTCCCAAGTCTTTCTTGACGTCCTCTGAGCGAGGGCTATATGTATGTAGTGATGTATGTATTTAATCTATGAACCACTGTTGTATAACGGTAGTACCTCCACCAATGTAAAGCACTTTGGCCAACAAGAATTGTTTTTTAAATGTGCTATATAAATAAAAGTGACTTGACGTGACTAATGCAATGAGCTTCCAAACCCACCCCATCCCAATTTCCCCAACAGCTGCAGGAAATGTAACACCGTCCCTATACCTCCTCGCTCACATCCGCCCAGGGACCCCAGCAATCCTTCCAGGTGAGAGACGTTCACATGCACCTCCTCCTTTGCCTCGGCGAGGTGAAGCATAGACTTGGCCACAGTTTTGGTTGAACACTCGCGCCCAGCCCGCCAAGGCCTGCAGGATCTTACGGTTGTTAACCATTTTAGCACCCTTTCCCTTTCCCATACTGACCTTTCTGTCCTAGGTCTCCATTGCCAGAGTGAGGCCACACGCAAACTAGAAGAACAGCACCTCATATCTACCCTCTTGGGTAGATTACATTGGAGAATTTGAACATTGAATTCTCCAATGTTAGGTAACAAACCAATAAACAAGGCCCTTTCTTTCCCCCCCACATTCCATGTGCCCCACGATTTCTCCTCTTCCACCTATATTCCTTCCGCTGGCTTCACAATTCACACTTGTCTTTTCATCTCTGGCCATTCTTTAGCCAGTTGCCTATCATTATCCCCCTCACCTTACCCACCTACCACTCACCAGGCTTTGTCCAAACCCTCCACTCTTCCAGGTTCTCCCTCCCACCAATCAGCCTCAAGAGGGGGTCACAACTCAAAATATCACCTATCCATGTTCTCTAGAGTAGCTGCGTGGCCCACTGAGTTATTCCAGCACTTATCTTTTTTCTTCCAATCCATATTTGTTTCAATATCAAGCCTCCCCATTTACATCTCACACCTCCATATCCCTCCAAAACTGTGCTATCCATATACCTGTCTCTGAATGTTTCTGAAATGTTGGGATAGTCCCTGCCTCAACTACCTCCTCTGGCAGCTTGTTCCATATAGCCACCACCCTTTGTGTGAAAAAGTTACCCATCAGATTCCTATTACATCTTTTCCCCTTCACCTTAAACCTATATCCTCTGGTCCTCGATTCACCTACTTTGGGCAAGAGACTAGCCGATCTCTTCCACTCATGATCTTATACACCTCTATAAGATCACCCCCTCATCCCCTTGCGCCCCAAGGATGAAGATCACCCCCTCATCCCCTTGCGCCCCAAGCCGACTCAACCTCTGCCTATAGCTCAGAGCCGCTAGTCCTGACAACATCCTCATAAATCTTCAAATCTTTTAATTCAAGCTCACTTTTCATTGTTCCATTTAAATTTTGTTCGGACCTAGATTTCCTACAATTTAGAAGTGCAAACATAATCTTTGAGCATACTGGTATTTTGCTTTGAGTTAACCTTGCAGAGCACCAACTTACTTCAACACACCTGCCCCCCTCTCCGAACACTCACAGTGTGAACCCACTCCACTTTATAAGACATCCACTTAGGCCACATGGCATTGTGTCAGGAAGCTGCAATTGTGATAAATTAGCTTAGCTTCAACATTGATACTAGTTTATTATTGTCACATGTACCAAGATATGAAATGCTTTTGTTTGCATGCCAACCCATTGAGTTATACCAGCACACTAATCGTTATTCCCTTTACCCTGTATCTGTAGTGTGGATGGCTTGATTGTAATTACATTTAGTCTTTTCGCAGACTAAAAGCTTTTCACTGCACACATGACAATAAACTAAGCTAAAAAAGTAAGTATATTTTTTAATACCAAGTCTCCTCATTTATATCTCGCAACCCCACCCCCCACATTTAATTTTATCGAAACCAACCAAATCATGCTGTATATGAATACAATCTAGCCATATACAAGGAAATGTAGTGCAAAGAGAAATAAGAGAATACATAATATAGTGTTACATCATTAGAGCGTAACAGTTAAAGAAACAGCATGGACCGCAATGAGGTAGGTTGAATGATCTGAATGATACCCTATGATGGGAGGGCTGTTCAGTAGTCTGATGAAGCAGCAGCTGGTGAGGGGAGGGAGCCCAACAGTGACCGAGCAGGTCCTGAAGAAAGCTGTATCAGCAAGGGGCTACAACGCAAGGCACAACAAATGAATGATGCGGCAGAAGGGCAGACCAGCAGCATCGGCACCTAGTTTTATGGGGAAACGACACAAAGCACTAGAGTAAATCACCAGATTGAATCAGTCTGAAGGACGGACCTGACCAGAAACATCATCTATCCATGTTCTCAGATATGCTGCTTGATCTGCTGAGTTTTCATTTTGTGTATTAATCAGTATCTGCAGTTCTTGCTGTTTCTTACTTTTTTGTTTTATGTGATTCCAACGTGCAAAACAGGGTTTACGGAACGTAACCCTTACGCAAGTCAGAGTGTGTCTGTACCTTTATGTTAATGCACAGGGGCCAATTAACTAGAGGTATTACATTAATATTCCTCACCTGTATTGTCCAAGAAGGAGAAATAGTAGCTTGAGAATGCAGGGATGAACAGTCTGTTGCTGAACACTTCTACTGTGTACAGTAGAGAACATACTAGTTGGTTGCATCACGGTCTGGTTCAGTAACTCAGATGCCCAGGAATGAAGGAGGCTACAGAAAGTGGTAGAGTCTGCCTGGTCCATCACAGGTACTGACCTCCCCACCATCGAAGGGATCTATAGGTGGCGCTGCCACTATCTTAAAAAACCTACACCACACTGGCCACACTCTCATCTCGCTACCACCAAAAGGAAGGTGGGACAGGTAGCTGAGAATGCAACTTCCAGGTTCAAGAACAGCTTCTTCCCGTAACGATCAGGTGCTTGTACCAGACTGCTTGGGCGGAAATCGCTATCAAAGCATGGGGGAGGGGGGGGGAAAACAATTTCTTGGTGGCCGCATGCGCGCAGACACGGGCGAGGGTCAAAATTTGTCAGTAAGGGCTGTGCGATTGATGTAATCAAGATAGATTTAGGTTAAGTCTTTGAAAAGTTCACACATGCGAAATTAAACCAGAAATTAGCATGGGTTTTACAGAAGGGAAATAGCATTTGACAAATTTATTAGTTCTTCGACTATGAAGTTAGCAAAGTATATCAAGGGGAATTGGTGGATGTAATTATTTTTGGTTACCAAAGATATTCAATCAGGTGCCATAAAAAAGGTAATGGGCAAGTGAGAGCTCAGAGTTAGGAGCTATATATTAGCATGTAGAGAAACATTGGAAGCTTAAGTATGGTAATCTTCCAACAGTACATGAGTCCACATTGATCATACAGTTTTGGGTTCCATATTTAAGGAATATGCTTGCTTTATAAACAGTTCAGAGAATATTCACAGGCTTGATTCCAGGGACAAAGGAACAACTGCGTAGACACATGAAACTAAAGATGCTGGAATCTTTATAAAACACAGTGTGCTGTAAGAACCCAGCAGGTCAAGCAGCATCTGCCTGGAATGGACAGACTGTTTGGGTCTGGATTGGTTCCAGCCCAAAACATCACTATTCCCTCCACATACAATGCCCCCCACAATGTTTGGGACAAAGAACCATCATTTATTTATTTGCCTTTGTACTCCACAATTTGAGATTTGAAAAAAATGTTGTTAAAGTGCACATTGTCAGATTTTATTAAAGGGTATTTTTATACATTTTGGACAGAAGGAACTGCAGAAACAGGTTTACAAAAAAAGACAAAATACTGGAATACGCTGACATTTCTAAGATGAACATATTCGTCTGAGTTACTCCAGTACTTTGTTCCCTCCACAGCTGCAGCCTGACCCAATGTGTTATCCCATCACTTTGTGCCTTGAACAACAAAGTTGGGTCTATAATCATTAAAGAGTTGAGAAACGCGAGTGATATTCTAATGGATTCTGAGAGGGCTTAATAGGATCTATAGTACTAGGATGTTTTCCCCTTAAGGGGAGATTCTGTCTTTAAGTAAAGTGGGGGTGGAAGGGGTGGGGGTGGATGAGGTTTTCAGTATTAGCATACGGCCTCTTAATTCAGAGATAAGGAAAATCTTCTCTTAAGTGGTCATCAATCTTTCAATCTTTGAATTAACTTCCCCAAAAAGAGAAAAACATACATTTTTCTACTTTGTGGAGCAAAAGGTTATGGAGCATCAGGCAAATGGAGTTGAAGTCAAGATAAGATCAGCCAAAATCATACTGGAAGGCAGAGCAGGCTTGGGCCCTAAGGCTTATTCCTTTCATTTTTATATTAAAGCCAGGTTCTACAGCCGATTAGTTTGTATCATTGGCAATACCATCAATATATTATTTCCCGTATTGTAACAGCTTTCAGTTCATTGTCAGGTTAATACATTTTAGTAACTAAACCTGTTCATGCAGCTTGGATTTTATGTTTCAAATTATTTTAAATGCAGACCATAAGGGTGAAATATTACCTGAAGTCTAATCTCAAAAATGTTTTGAATAAGTTTGGCCATCACATTCTCTGGGCTGCTGAAGACTTCCCAAACTTCTTTGTTTACTCGTTGGCACAACAGGGCTGTATCTTCAAATAAATCATTCCTGAAATACGAACCCTTCAAATGGAACATTTTAATTATATGTCGTATAATAGAATCCATTGGATTAAGACATTGCAGAGGAAAAGACAGCAGAAAATAATATATTTTACATATCACATCCTCAGACATTGTTTTTTTAGTAGACAAAGTGGTGCTGCTATGCACCATTAATGACCATTTGCATCATGTGGCCCTAAAACAAAGTAACATATAACTTTTTTAGAGGTGCCACTATGGCAGAATGTCACAAAAGGTTGTCCGCATTAAAAAATGTAATAAGAAATAAAACTTCACATAAGATAAACGAGAAAGATGGATTACAACAATTACCTCCTGGCATTGTTTTATGTACACATCCACACAGTGAGAATAACCCTGAAAGAAAGAAAATATGTTCAAAATTACATTCAATTTTTTTAGAATGACAAAACACAAACATTAGTCTAAATTGAAACTCTATTCCTCTGATAGAAATACACAATTGTTGGGGGCCTTCTCTGGAACGGTTTCTCAAATGAATATCTTATTCATAGATTGTTAGTATAATCAGGAAATATTCAAATGAGATTGTTGTTGGAGAAGTTATGGCATTGTTATATCTCATATTGCAGCATAAACAGCATTTTATCCTTTTGAAAATGAGTAGAGGTATGAGAGAGATAGGAGTACACAAGCGCATTAGGCAACCATGACCCATTTGTTTCAATATTGTATACTTTAAGTGAAAATCATTAAAAGATGTATGAAAGACACTGAAGTACATAATTCACTGTTCTGGTCCCCTTATACAACAAAAGATATATAGGCACTCCCTGACTTGCATAATAGTCAACTTACTTAAACTAGCACTTACGCAAACAATTCACAATGGATGGTCCTGTTTCCTGAATGACCTGTGTTATTGCAACGAGAGGATGATGCAGGATTCCAGTCTGCCTCATTGATATAAAAGCTTGCTACTCTTCCAGTTTTGGCCACTGTCAGGGTAACACTGGGATGACAAGTAACAATGAGGGAGGCGGTGGAGAACAACTACCGGCCGAGCCACCGACATCTTCCTCAAGGTGCACCAGCGAGTCCTTCTACATCAGCTGCAGCACCGTCCGGTTGACACAGCTATTGTGCGGCTCACGTTGTAGCCTCTGGTTGACAGCACTTTCTTTAGACTGCCACCACCAACAGGACACACTCGGTCACCATGGGACTCCTGCTCCTCTCACCAGCTGCTCTTCTTCCTGTTGGCCATTATTTTGTCTGCTTCCTCCCTCCACCGCCATTGCTTCGTACCTCCTCCTCCTGTCGCTTTGTCCACTCCGCTGCCCCCCCCATCTCCACCTTGGAAGATGTAAGAGACTCAGGGGAAGTAAACGGAGGGTAGTGGCAGTGGACGGAGGAGCAGCAGAGGCAGCAGCGATGGAGGGGGGAGCAGACAAAGCAATAGCCAACAGGAAGAAGTGACAACTGATGAGAACTGAAGAACCCCATGGTGACCAAGCACGTCTTGTCGGTGGCAACAACCTGAAGGTGCTGTCAGCCAGAGGCTACAACATGAGCTACAACAACAGCTGCATCAATCAGATGTTACAGCAGCTAGAGAAGAAGGGCTCGCTGGTACAAACCAGTGTCAGTCTGAAGAAGGGTCCCAACCAGAAAGGTTCCCGATCCATGTTCTCCAGAGATGCTGCCTGACCTGCTGATATCCTCCAGCACTGTGTTGTTTTGTGTAATAACCAGCATCTGTAGTTCTCAGTTTCTACCTTGTTTTAAGGTGATTCCAACTTGCTTAAAATCTGACTTACTCAAGGGTTTACGTAAATTAATCCTTATGCAAGTCGGGGAGTATTTGTAGTAATAAATTAATTATTGAAAGTAGACACAAAATGCTGGAGTTACTCAACGGGATAGGCAGCTTCTCTGGAGAGAAGGAATGGGTGCCGTTTCGGGTTAAGACCATTCTTCTGATTAAATATAGAGTTGAGAGGATTGTCATATCAAGATCCAATCCAGGCCAAGCAGGATGGGTCTGTATTCTTTCGAGGGATGAGGGGTTATAGTATTGAAACATAAATGACCTAAAGGAAGCATGGTAGAATATTTATTGAAATCTTTTTACATAAGAGAGATTCTTTTAAGCCTTTGCCAAGCAAGTCAATCGATCCATAGGTCAAAGGGAGCGTGCATGAGGAAGGGGGAGATGGGTGGACCAATTGAAGATTTGAATGTGCTAAAGTATGATCTTAATTAAGTTTATTTAACAACAAAAGCAATATCTTGGAATCCTGTATTTTAGCAATTTCAATACATTTATCAATTTCATCGTCAAAGTTTTATCCGTTAGCACAGCAGGTTTAGCAGTGCAGAAACAGGTAGAAAATCTTTAAATACCTTAAAATGGAGTAAAACTGCTGCGACCTCATGCATCCTAGAAACTTCATTCTTCCGCTGGGCATTTGTGAACTCCTGAATTAACTGTAATTCCAAATCATGATATTTACCTGGTAATAACACAATCAGTGTCATATAGCAAGGAAACAGCCCCTTTGCTTCAACACATTTGTGATGATCAACTACACATTCATTTTTTTTTTTAATTCTCCTTACATTCCAATCAACTCCTGGCCAGATTCTCCCACTCCCCTACACTTTCTAGGGGAAATTTACTGTGGGCAATTACCCATCAACCATAGTACCATAGCAATTACCCATAGTACGCCTGCCGAATGTGGGAGGAAACCAAAACACTTGGAGTAAAGCCACAGTCAGAGGAAGATGATGCACACTCCACCTGATGTCAGGATTGAACACAAATTGCTGGAGCTAAGCTCTAACAGCGGTGTCTCAGGGTTGCCAAAATGACCCAAATCATTTGTTGTATATCCACGTGACGGGTGAAATGGGTGAGAGGTAATGATGAGAAAATGTCAGCTGTTGGTGGCACCTGTGTTATTGTTATTGCCAACATAAATCTTTCCACGTGTCATTTACGAGAATTATCCGAAAATCATCAAATTAAGGTGTTACTCATACTCAGAATTTTAAGAGAGAACCCTCAAGATCTATGTGCAACTTAATTTTAAGGCGGCAATTTTTCTGTTACATTCAAAATATGAAACTCCCACCAACATAAGTGTAGCACAAAGAACTTTTGCAAACTTGATCAATTTTGTAGCTCCTGGGCATTCCCGATTTCACATAAGCCTGTCAGTGCAGCAGTTAACCATCAAAAGCTGATTGTCTGCAGAATGTTTTATGAATACCATCAGAATATCAGCATCCAAACTGTTTTTGAAAAGTTTATGGGAGCTTTCCTGCTAATGTATGAACTCACTTGCGATTTTTGACTTCACCTCGGCAAATCTAAGGAAGTAAAAAAAAAAACACGCTTACAGATTACATGCTGCCATATTTTAATGTTTATTGAATGTCAATTATGATAAATGTTTCAAGTCTTTTGAACATTTTCTATGTTTGATAAACTTTAAGAATAAGCAGCAAATAGATTTTCACATGCTTAATCAGAATGTTTGAAACATATCAAGCTCTCAATGGTTCAACAATCAAATTCTCAAAACAATCCTTTGAGAGCCCTGAACACTGCTTACATGGGACATGGATGATAAAACAACAATTAACTTGCAAGGTTTTTTTTGATAATGCGATTTTTTTAAATAACTTGCTTTATTAGTCAAAATAATTTAGTCACTTACTGTTTAAGACACTTGAAAATTATACACTATCTTGCTAATCTGAATGTTGACCTTACCTATCAAAGGGCAATTCTTGAGCAATGAGATGCAACTTCTGAATAATATCAGCTGCTTCCTTAATCTGTAACAATAATATTCATATTAAATTAGTTTTAACGACGGGCTCATTAAATTAAAAGTGCATTATGTTTGAAATGCAGAATGGAATAGCGAGAATTTTTTTAATTTTATCTAGAAATACAAGTTGAAAATGCTGCAATCTTGAGCATAAAACAGTACTGGAGGAACTCAGTAGGTCAGGCAGCATCTGTGGAAGAAATGGATAGGCTATGCTTGTGGTTGGAACCTTTCTTCAGACTAAGTTTCTCCAGTATTTTGTTTTGTGCTCAAGATATTTTATCTATTATACAAAATTTGAATAAAACCAAAAGCTTGGAAAATAACCTAAACATTTTGGTACAAAGCTCATGCGGAATCCTATTATGACTCTTCACACTGCCCTGTTTGGTATTCCATAATCGTAGCACCATCAAAACATACTATCATATCCCAATGTAGATTAATTATGCATAATTTTGATGGTGCTAATATATAAATGGGAGGCAGATTACAGCACCAATGTAGTTTGATGAATCATCAGCACTATATGGTTTCTCAGTGCTTTACATCACTCTTTATTTTTAAGATGATAATGGTTCTATATTATTTCAATCAAACAAGTGACTTCAATATGCTGTTTTTGAAGTTTGCAAAGAACTATAACAAACATTCAATTTGAATAGAAATAGCTGTAGTTGTTAAATTAACATCTTTTATGTAGACTGCATCCACCTAAACTCTGTTACATCTTACTAATGCTCACCTCACTAATAGCCTTACGCTTCTGAACAAACAAAGTGATGAATATTCCCAGAAAGCATTACAAAAAAAAAATCATAATCCAACTAAGTGTAACAAAACTCCTAATTGGATATGTTTGGGACAAGGTTTACAGAGCAGAAATAACTCAAATGTTTGATAATTGATATGAACTCATTAGATTTTTAAGTTTAAGGATGAGTGAAACACTTCCTAAGTCCTAAGTAGGTAGAGTGATAAAGGCGGCATACAGTATGTTTGCCTTCATTGCTAGGGGCATTGAGTATATGTCAGGAATTCATGATGCACCTCTATAGGACTTTGGTGAGGTTGCATTTGGAGTACTGCTTACAGTTCTGGTCGCCCCATTGCAGAAGAGATTTGGAGGCTTTGAGAGGGTGTAGAGGGAGTTTACCAGAATGCTGCCTGGATTAGTGGGTTTTAGCTACAGGGGGATGTTTGATAAATTTGCACTGTTTTCTCTGGAACATCGCAGGTTGAGGAGACACATGATAGAAGTATATAAAATTATGAGAAGCATAGATAGGACAGACAGTTAGAACCGTTTTCCAAGGCTGAAAATGTCTAACACTGAGAGGCATAGCTATGAGGTGAGAGAGGGAACGTTTAATGGAGATGAGCGGTGCAAGTGTTTTTTTTTTGTGTTTTTTACAGGGAGTGGAGAGTGCCTGGAACACATTGCCAGGGGTGGCGGCAGAGCCAGATATGATGGTGCTGCTTATGAGGCTTTTAGATAGGCACATAGAAGTGCATAAAATAGAGGGATATGAATCATATACAGTCAGATGAGATGAATTTGGCACCATATTCGACACAAACATTGTTGGCCGAAGGATCCTTCACGTGCTGTAGTCTGTGGTTAAAGTTCAGCGAGTTCCAGCAAGAGAAACTGGATGGGGGAGGGGTGGAGAGCATGACCCCCTGGGGGAAGCCAATGATACCAAAAAAAAAGGTGATAAGGCATATTGTAATAAGGACAATATAATCCAACAACAGGATATAAAGAGATCGAATGATTGGGTGCAAAATTGAGTTAAATATGGTGACGTTCAAGGTCAAGTGCATCAGTAAGAATGAAAAGGCAGATTATCTAAATAGCGAAAGACTATAAATAAGTGGAGTCAGGGGAACCAATAACCTATCCCTGATCCTATTTTCTTGTCTTCTCAAGGGCTAAAATTCTTCACCCACCTTCCCACCAAACAGCTCTTCCTGCCCTTTTTCTTTCCCCTTCTCTGCCACCATCTCGCGTACATGCCTGTTTCCTAAATCCAACCCCGATCCTCCCCGACTTGCCTCCATATGCCTGTCACTCTTAACTACTCCTCAGTCCCGCCCCGCTAGCCCCCATCCCTACTGTATATAATGGCTATCTTCCACCTTCCATTCTCAGTACTGATTTAGGACCTCAACACGAAACAGGCACAGATGCTCACACCTTACTCATTTCTGCTCAACCTGCTGAATTCCTCCAGCAGTTTATTTTTTGCTCCAGATTCCAGTATCTGCTGTCTTTATTAATTGATTGAAAGATACATCGTAGAAACGCCAACCATCGATCACTTGTTTTTACTGGTTCTATGTAAACCCATATGCGGAACAGGCATAGAAGAGATAAAGCCACACACCAGGGACAATTTAGAGGCAAATTAACCATCAAATCCGCACATCCTCAGGATGTGGTAAAAAGCTGGAGCACACGGAAGAAATCCACGCTGCAAGGAAGAACATGCAAACTCTACACAGACAGAAAGCAAAGTCAGGATCAAATCCAGGTCTCTGGTGTTATGAGACTGCCGCTCTAGCAGCTGCACCATTGTGCCACCCTCATATTCATCAAAATTCTTTACTTAATTAGCAAAATTGGAAAGTTATATTAAAATATAAAATATAATATATTATATTAAAAAATGATAAAACTTTTGTATTCAAATGCTTTATCAAAACATTGCAGGTCACCATTTTATACATTAACATTTCTGAACAATAAAATTGTTACACTCTTTATCGAGAGTGCATTCAAGGTGGTTCAAAGTCTGTGGAAAGATACAGTAACAGCTTGTAAGCAGCATTACTAACTACTTTGAGCCACCTATCTTGCTGACAGGCATTACCTTTTCTGGATTGATAAAAATATCAGACTTCAACTCTCCATCCAGGAACTCATTAAAGTACTTCATCAGTTTTTGTGCTTCTACAGCCCGTTGCCTTGGAGTATTTACTCCCTCCAGTTGGTCTCCAAGGTGACAAACCTTTGTAGCGACATAGCTGATATGTTCATCCAACTCCTGGAAATGTTGGAAAGCAATCTAAAGGCAAAAGAATGAAGCATTCTCCAGTTACTACTGCAAAAAGTAGATGCACTAAATATCTCACCTTAATATTAATTTCTGTGCATTATTGAGATTCATTAGTAAGAGAGAAAGAAATAGCTTTTTTTGAAAACAGTATAAACTGTATCATATTTCTCAATTTAAAAATAATAATTCTATTAGCGGAAGATGTTCAGCATCTGAAGATTTTTGCTTTTTGGTTCTTGCTGGAAACTTTGAGAAGGCAATTGTCTGTATCTACCTCGTCAGCTTTACAAGTATCTATACCCACAGTAACATGTTAAATGTTCTCTGAAAATTGCCTCACAAGTCGCCGTTGAATCAACCCTCCACAAGAATTAAACGAGGAGGAATACCCGACATCTACTCTGACATCAGATTTGGGTCAACAAAAGCTCGGAGCACAGTTGATCACACAAAGATCTTTGGTACTTACACCACAGACTTGTCAAGAAATAATATGCTGCAGTTTTACTCACAGAATTTTACCTTTCAGCCAATCTTCCACAATTTTCCACCACAATGTTCTGTCCCACAGAGCGAAATGAACGACGGAACAATGTTATACAATGGTCTGAATATTAAATATATTAACTCCAAGGTAGACAAAAATGTTGGAGAAACTCAGCGGGTGAGGCAACATCTATGGAAATAAGGAATAGGTGACGTTTCGGGTCAGACCCTTCTTCAGACTGATGTCGGGGGGGCGGGAAAGAAATGTAAGATGCGGAGACAGTAGGCTTGTGGGAGAGCTGGCAAGGGGAGGGGAAGGAGGGAGAAAGCAAAGACTATCTGAAATTGGAGAAATCAGTGTTCATACCGCTGGGGTGCAAACTACCCAAGCAAAATTTGAGGTGCTGTTCCTCCAATTTGCGCTGGGCTTCACTCTGGCAATGGAGGAGACCCAGGACAGAAAGGTCTGATTCGGAATGGGATAGGGAGTTGAAGTGCTGAGCCACCGGGAGACCTGGTTGGTTATTGCGAACTGGTCGGAGGCGTTGGGCGAAGCGATCGCCAAGCCTGCGCTTGGTCCCGCCGATGTGGAGAAGTTAACTCCAGGTCTCTTGAGATTGGACCCAACAGGTAGGAAAACCTCTTATTGATGACCATGTGGTCTTATCCCTCAATGGATGAACCAGTACTTCCCATGATTAAACCTCACTTAAATCACAGCAAGGAAAGCTCCTCAAAATAAAGAAGCAGCTTAATAAACAAACTATCAGTAACACTGGCATAGTTTTAATCATTATCCTTGGAAATTATAGATTGTATGTCATTTATATGTGAATGCACGATTTATATATGAATGCATGAAGTATAAGAAATAAAGTGGATGAGCTTAAGGCTCAGTTAGAAATTGGCAAGTATGATGTTGTGGGAATTACAGAGACAAGGTTGCAAGAGGACCAGGGCGGGGAACTGAATATTCAAGGGTATTCGTCCTATCGAAAAGACAGACAGGTGGGCAGAGGGGGTGGGGTAGCTCAGTTGGAGAGGAATTAAATTCAGTCCCTTGCGAGGGGTGACAGAATCAGGAGATGTAGGGTCAGTATGGATAGGGGTGGGAGATTGCAACCAGGGTGGTCCGCCCTGTTTCGACGAATGCAATCAACCTGGCGTGCACAATCAAATAAGATAAAATAGAACAAGTTGCCTTGCAACTTTAGGCTGTGCACGCCATACGCAAGAAGAAGAAGAATGCTTAGAACTGAGGAATTGTAAAGGTAAAAAGACCCTAATGGGGGTTATCTACAGGCCCCCAAAAAGTAGCCTGGATATAGGGTGCAAGTTGAATCAAGAGTTAAAATTAGCATGCCGCAAAGGTAATGCTATGGTTGTTATGGGAGATTTCAACATGCAGGTAGACTGGGAAAATGAGGTTGGTACTAGACTTCAAGTAAGGGAGTTTGTGGAGTGCGTCCAAGGGGAATTCTTAACTTTTTCTCTCTCCCACTTTTTAAGAAAGGCGGGAGAGAGAAAACAGAGAATTATAGACCAGTTAGCCTGACATCAGTGGTGGGGAAGATGCTGGTGTCAATTATAAATGATGAAATAGCGACACATTTGGATAGCAGCAACAGGATCGGTCCGAGTCAGCATGGATTTACGAAGGGGAAATCATGCTTGACTAATCTTCTGGAATTTTTTGATGCAACTAGGAAAATGGACCTGGGAGAACCAGTGGATGTAATGTACCTGGACTTTCGGAAAGCATTTGATAATGTCCCACATAGATTAGTGGATAAAATTAGAGCACATGGTATTCGGGGTATGGTACTGACATGGATAGAAAATTGGTTGGCAGACAGGAAACAAAGAGTAGGGATTAACGGGTCCCTTTCAGAATGGCAGGCAGTGACTAGTGGGGTGCCACAGGGCTCGGTGCTGGGACTGCAGCTATTTAGAATATACATCAATGATTTAGATGAAGGGATTAAAAGTAACATTAGCAAATTTGCAGATGACACAAATCTGAGTGGCAGTGTGAACTCTCAGGAGGATGCAGGGTGACTTGGATAGGTTGGGTGAGTGGGCAGATGCAGTTTAATGTGGATAAATGTGAGGTTATTCACTTTGGTGGCAAAAACAGGAAGGCAGATTATTATCTGAAAGGTGTCAAGTTGGGAAAAGGGGAAGTACAACGAGATCTGGGGGTCTTTGTTCATCAGTCACTGACAGTAAGCATTTAGGCAGTGAAGAAAGCTAATGGAATGTTGGCCTTCATAACAAGAGGAGTTGAGTATAGGAGCAAAGAGGTCCTTCTGCAGTTGTACAGGGCCCTAGTGAGACCACACTTGGAGTATTGTGTGCAGTTTTGGTCTCCAAATTTGAGGAAGGACATTCTTGCTATTGAGGGAGTGCAGTGTAGGTTCACGTGGTTAATTCCCGGCATGGTGGGACTGTCATATGTTGATAGAATGGAGCGGTTGGGCTTGTATACTCTGGAATTTAGAAGGACGAGAGGGGATCTTATTGAAACATATAAGATTATTAAGGGATTGGACACGCTAGATGCAGGAAACATGTTCTCGATGTTGGGGGAATCCAGAACCAGGGGCCATAGTATAAGAATAAAGGGTAGGACATTTAGAACGGAGATAAGGAAAAACTTCGTTCCTCACCCAGAAAATTGTGAATCTGTGGAATTCTCTGCCTCAGAAGGCAGTGGAGGCTAATTCTCTGGATGCTTTCAAGAGAAAGTTAGATAAAGATAGTGGAGTCAAGGGATGGTGAGAAGGCAGTAACAGCGTACTGATTGTGGATGATCAGCCATGATCACATTGAATGGCGGTGCTGGCTCGAAGGGCCGAATGGCCTACTCCTGCACCTATTGTCAAGATTTACATCCCATTCAAAAACAACAAATTATGAAACCTGAAGGTGAATTTTCTTAAATCAGAAAGACAAAGGACATTTATTGTCACATACACCAATTGGTGCAGTGAAATTTGAGTTACCGTGCAGCACACAAATAAGATAAACACAACACTGTAGAACTTAACATAAAACATAAAAACATCCCCCCACAGCGGAATCAACGTTTCAACAAAGTTCAGTCCTCTTCCTCTTGTTCACCCGTGGTCGGGGCCTATTGAGGTCTTCGCAGTCGCCGCAACGGCGGCCCAATGTTTCACGCCCTCTCGCCAGGATGATTGGAGCTCCGGCTTCAGAATGGAGAACACACTCAGCGGCTTGGAGTTTGCAAAAAAGGCCGCTTCCTACCGGAGACCCCGGCTCCCAAAGTCCGCAGTCCGAGCTGTGAGAAGATTCAACCCTGACAATCCTCGACGAAAGATCCCAGGCTCCGCGATGTCAAAGTCAGCGCCGCCCGCGGCTGGAAGCTCCGCAGACCACAGCTCCACGATGTTAAAAGTCGGCAGGCCCAACATTCTGGAGCTCCAAACGGCGACCCCGGTAAGGCATCGCCCGCACCGCGATGGTAATCCAGTGCTGCACTGCCGCTGAAGCTCTGACCAGTCTCCGGCACGAAAGGCCGCGCCAATCCAGATGGTAGGCCGCGAGAGGGGGGGGGGGGGCGTGGATGCGGCTCGGAGAAAAGGCGCATCCTCGACCAGGTAGTGACTGAGAAGACGGTTTCCCCCTCCCCCCCCCCCCACATAAAAAAAAGACTAAAAGACCTCCAAAACAAATTTTAAAAAGGATGAAAGGACGAACAACTGCTGACGAGGCTGCCACACTCAATGGCGTCACCACTCTAACAGAACATCCGAGGTTTCTGTGATCTATTAAGCTGCAAATTGTTTTAAGCAACAACTAGTCAACAACTTTGCAATTTAAAATTATTTCATGCATCTATATAACGTGTACACGTCTGAAAGTCTGCTCCTTCATTTGTAGAGAAAACTTTGCTGGTAAATCTTTACGTTTTAAAAGGCAACACCACTTTCAGTGGTAGAAAATGTATTTTAGAGATACAGCATGGGAACAGGCCCTTCGGCCCTCCAAGTTCACACGGATCATTGACGACCTGTTCACACTCGTGTAGATTATTATTGCCATGTGTACCGTACAGTAAAAAGCTTTTGTTGCATTCTATCCAGTCAAAGACTACACATGATTACAATCAAGCCGTCCATAACTTACAAATAAAGGATAAAGGCAACATAAGTTCATACGTGATAGGAAAGAATTAGTTCATGAGGCCCATCAAATCTACTCCGCCATTCAAGCATAGCTAATCTATCTCTCCCTCCTAACCCCATTCTCCTGCTTTCTCCCCATAACCCAACACCCGTATTAATCAAGAATCTATCTATATCCGCCTTAAATATATCCAGACTTGGCCTCCACAGCCTTCTGTGGTAAAACATTCCACAGATTCACCACCTTCTGACTAAAGAAATTCCTCCTCATCTCTTACCTAAAATAACATCCTTTAATTCTGAAGCTGTGCCTTCAAGTCTTAGACTCTCCCACTGGTGGAAACATCCTCTCCACATCCACTCTATCCAGGCCTTTCACTATTCGGTACATTTCAATGAGGTCCCACATCATCCTTCTAAACTCCAGCGAGTACAGGCCCAGTGTCGGCAAATGTTCATTATACAAATGATGCACAGGTCTGAGTGCGTCTATGGGAATTGTGTGCGTACGGTAACTTTGGATGGTTTAAACACACGAGTAGCCAAGTGGGTTTTAGACCATTCCAAAGTTACCGCGTGCACATAATTCCCACCAAAGCACGAAATAGACCTGTGCACCATTTGTTTTAAAGAATGGGGGGAAGTAACATAAAAATCTGCTATTTTCCAAATCCTGCATCCGGTAATGAGCAGGCACATGATTTGCCATGCGTCCGGTAAAAACTATTACACGGTACACCAGCCGCTTTTAGCCAATCAGATTGCAGAGATTCTTAGACCCATTCTATAAAATATGTTAACCCACTTATTCATAGGATCATTCTTGTAAATCAGAGGAATACAAGGGGAACGAGACATGGGACAGGCGACCTGTCAGTAGAGGGAGCTCCGGAAGGTTTGGGTAAAGTTTTTTTGGGAGGGGGGCTGCGGGTGGAGGGAACAGGACAAGGGACAGGTGCACCGTCGGGGTGACGTAGAGGGAGCTCCATACAACCCTGCCCCCTCCTCCCTCTTCGTCTCATCCCCCCCCCCCCCCCGTTATCCCGTCCCCACCTCTCCACGTCCCATCCCACCCACCCTGACTCTTCCCGTTCCCTCCCATACCATCCTCTACCCCTCTCCCGTCCCTTCCCATCCCCTCACCTCCTCTCCCTTCCCATCCCTCTTGTCCCATCCACTCCTCCTCTCATTAATTTGGGTTTTGGGTTCTGAGTAAATGAAAGCTTTGAAATTGGATTCTGTAGAAGGGCTGGGTAATCAGGAAATTGGAGGCCAACATTCAAACTGCATCCAAGCTGCTTCCTGTTGTGCCCAAGCAAAAGATATTGACAATGGCGAGAAGGTTCTGGCTTGCTTCTGTAAACACAAGCCTTGGAAACTTCCTGAGAATTCTGTATCCTCAACTAGCAGAAACTTCTGTGGGCAACTGATAAGGATCCTTGCATTGTTTAAGAAGGTACTGCAGATGATAGACCTTTGACTAACTTCCTGTTATTTGGGGTTTCGTAACTAAACTAAGATCGATATAACCATAGCATGATTATATTGTATTAGTGACAAGCATGCTTTGAATGGGTAGAGCTGTAATTGATATGTTAGACGTCATTGCTGCCATTCTGTATGAACATGTGACTATGTTTCCAAAACAGTATAAAACGATGCTGTAAGTCTTCATTCTTTAGTGTTGGCCTGGGAGGAGTTAAGCATCTGCTATATGCTTGACTTTGTATCTCCTAGCACTCTCTAGCTAAATGATCATTAAAGCTTGTATTGGTTTTACCCAACTTATTGTAAGTTGTCTGTTTTAAGAAAATGAACCTTAACAAGGCGACCTGTCAGTAGAGGGAGCTCCGGAAGGTTTGGGTAAAGTTTTTTGGGGTGGAGGGAAACAGGACAAGTGACAGGTGCACTGTCGCGGTGACGTAGAGGGAGCTCCATACAACCCTGCCCCCTCCTCCCTCTTCGTCTCACCCCCCCCCCCGTTATCCCGTCCCCACCTCTCCACGTCCCATCCCACCCCCGACTCTTCCCGTTCCCTCCCATACCGTCCTCTCCCCCTCTCCCGTCCCTTCCCATTCCCTCCTCGCCCATCCCCTCACCTCCTCTCCCTTCCCATCCCCTCCCTCTTGTCCCATCCACTCCTCCTCTCTTCACTCCTCGTCCCACCCCATCCTGTCCCCTCCTCTCCAGTCTCTCTTCTCCTCCCCATCCCCTCCAGTGCTATCCCGTCCTTTCCCTTCCCTCCCCTTCTGTATCATCCTCTCATCTCCTGACCCGTCCCCTCCCCTCACCTCCTGTACTGCCCCTGATGCCTACACTACCCCTCAAAGTGCCATCAGATTACCAAAGATGTGCGATCATTCACTCTGGCCTGTCCGACCTTCGATCTCTGACCCTCCCCTCTCCCTCCCTCCCGAATGTTCGTGCCCGGCATGTGAGGAGGTGCCCCTCCTCTGGGCGATCCCCTCCGTGTCGCCGGGCACAAGGGCACACCACCCTCACTGTGGGTCCGGCCTTACAACGGATGCGATGGTCTTGTGCACACCCGCCAAGATTTCGGACCCTTCCCCATCCAGATCGAAGGTCGGGATTGGTCGCCGCAAGGTCACACTCGCCTTTGACTCATCATGTGGCCTCCATTCCCCTCCCTCTCTCCCCCTCCCCTCAAAATCTGCTTAGGCTCTTTCCCTCGCCCATCCTCCTGCCCCCCACTGCCTTTCCACCCTTTATTCATTCCTCTCCCTCACCCCTCCCATCCTCTCCTCTCACCCCCCTCCTCCCTCCCTCCCTTCTTCTCTCTCCCCGGGATCCTGAGAATAGAGGGGAGGTTTGGAAGAGAGAGAGGGAGATGGATTTGGGGGAGGGGGGGAAGTGAGGGGAGGGGAAGTGGAGGGGAGGGGAAGTGGAGGGGAGGGGAAGTGGAGGGGAGGGGAAGTGGAGGGGAGGGAGGGCAGGGGAAGTGGAGGGGAGGGCAGGGGAAGTGGAGGGGAGGGCAGGGGAAGTGGAGGGGAGGGCAGGGGGAGTGGAGGGGAGGGCAGGGGAAGTGGAGGGGAGGGCAGGGGAAGTGGAGGGGAGGGCAGGGGAAGTGGAGGGGAGGGCAGGGGAAGTGGAGGGGAGGGCAGGGGAAGTGGAGGGGAGGGGAAGTGGAGGGCAGGGGAAGTGGAGGGCAGGGGAAGTGGAGGGCAGGGGAAGTGGAGGGGAGGGTTGGGCTTGTCTGATAACATCTGGGGAAAAGTGTCCCTGAATATGGAGGCATACGTCTTTATCTCTGGCCTGATGAGAGAGAGGGGAGAAGAGGAAGTGGCAGGGGTGAGGTTGGTCTTTGATGAACCTCTGGAATCTAATCCTGCATTCCAAATTATGTGCTGGTTCACTTCCTGAAGTCAATCACAATCTCCTTTGTTTTGCTGACATTGAGGGAGAGGTTGTTGTCCTTTTTATCATTTATGAAATATCCCACAGCAATATTATCTGAAGCCTCGTCAAGTTCTGCTTGCATAATGTCAAACGTTTGACCCGACCTTCGACTCTCTCCTTCCCTGCAGCGCTTTTGATTTGTCAGGATGCTTGCCCTTTATTTCGTATCTTGCCCAACCCTAGGCTGCTAAATCACAATAGTGCAAACGACATGTTACAAATACTAAAATCACTGGATTCAATGGCACCACAAACTTTTGTCATTAACTCCATCTTCCCATAAACAAGGTTCAAGCCAAAGTAGTCAATTTGCAATATCTACAGTGCCCTCCATAATGTTTGGGACAAAGACTCATTTATTTATTTGCCTCTGTACTCCACCATTTGAAATTTGTAATAGAAAAAAAAAATCACATGTAATTAAAGTGCAAATTGTCAGATTTTAATAATGGCCATTTTAACACATTTTGATTTCACCATGTAGAAATGACAGCAGTGCTTTTACACAGTCCATCCCATTTCAGGGCACCATAATATTTGGGACACAGCAATGTCATGTTTAGTATTTTGTTGCATATCTTTTGCATGCAATGACTGCTTGAAGTCTGTGATTCATGGACATCACCAGTTGCTGGGTGTCTTCTCTGGTGATGCTCTGCCAGGCCTGTATTGCAGCCATCTTTAGCTTATGCTAGTTTTGGGGGCTAGTCGCCTTCAATTTTCTCTTCAGCATATAAAAGGCATGCTCAATTGCATTCAGATCAGGTGATTGACATGGCCACTCAAGAAATTACCATTTTTAAACTCTGAAAAACTCCTTTGTTGCTTTAGCAGTATGTTTGGGATCATTGTCTTACTGTAGAATGAACTGCAGGCCAATGAGTTTTGAGGCATTTGTTTGAACTTGAGCAGATAGGATGTGTCTATACACTTCAGAATTCATTATGCTTCTACCATCAGCCGTTGTATCATCAATGAAGATAATTGAGCCAGTACCTTCAGCAGCCATACATGCCCAGGCTATAACATCCCCACCACCATGTTTCACAGATGAGGTGGTATGCTTTGGATCTTGGGCCGTTCCTTCTCTCCTTTATACTTTGCTCTTGCCATCATCCAAGATATGTTAATCTTCGTCTCATCTGTCCACAAGACCTTTTTCCAGCACTGTGGTTGTTCTTTGGCTTCTTGGCAAACTGTAACCTGGCCATCCTAATTTTACGGCCAACCAGTGGTTTGCATCTTGCAGTGTAGCCTCTGTATTTCTGTTCATGAAGTCTTCTGCGGACAGTGGTCATTGACAAATCCACACCTGACTCCTGAAGAGTGTTTCTGATCTGACGGAGAGGTGTTTGGGGATTTTTCTTTATTATAGAGAGACTTCTTCTGTCATTAGCTATGGAGGTCTACCTTGGCCTGCCAGTGCATTTGTGATTAGTAAGCTCACCAGTGCTCTCTTTCTTCTTAATGATGTTCCAAACAGTTGGTTTTGGTAAGCCTAAGGTTTGGCTGACGTCTCTAACAGTTTTATTCTTGTTTCTCAGTCTCATAATGGCTTCTTTGACTTTCATTGGCACAACTTTGGTCCTCGTGTAGATAAACAGCAATAAAAGTTTCCAAAGGTGATGGAAAGACTGGAGGAAAGACTAGGTGCTGAGAGCTCTCTTATACCTGCATTAACGAGGCATTTAAACACACCTGAGCAATTACAAATGCCTGTGAAACCATGTGTCCCAAACATTACGGTGTCCTGAAATGGGGGGGGGGGGACTATGTATAAACACAGCTGTAATTTCTAAATGGTGAAACCAAATTGTATAAAAATGGCCTTTAATAAAATCTGACAATGTGCACTTTAACCACATGTGGGTTTTTTCTATTACAAATCTCAAATTGTGGAGTACAGAGGCAAATAAATAAAAGATGGGTATTTGACCCAAACATTATGGAGGGCACTGTATACCCATATTTTTGAGCATCTAACGTAATCTAAAAAAATATAAATTTGTATCAATGTTCGCTTATGTTTAGAGATACAAAATGAAAGTTTACACTAGTTCTATTTTCCTATTTTCTCATCCACTCCCTACACACACCGGGGACAATTTACAGAAACCAATCAATCTGCAAACTGCGCGTCTTTCGGATGCGAGATGAAACCGGAGCACACGAACACAGGGAGAACGTGCAAACTCCACACACACAGCACTTGAGGTCAGGATCAAACCTGGGTTACCAGCATTTTGAGGCAGCAGCTCCACCAGCTGTGCCACTCGAAGTTATGAAGTTACCCTGGCTTGTTTTACTGCATTACATATACAGGTTGAACAGTGATATTCCGGCACCCTAGATTTCAGAGGCTTTCTTGATCAACCTTTTTTCCAGACCAACAGAGGTTTTGTGATAATAAAACAACATACAACCTTAGCCTGCTGATGACACCCCTCCCATATCTCTAAAGCACCATGCAGTGCCAGAAACTTTAAAAAAAACAAATGTAATATGTAAACTGGATGTGAATGGAATGACCTGCCACCTCATACGCGGCTCTCACCATCTCCCCAGCCGTTTAGAGCTCCAGCTTCCGACCCCACACTGAACTCAAAATGCGCACCAGCAAGCCCCTCTCACCTGCTGCTGTCTCTTGCTGTTGGCAGTGGCTTCATCCGCTCCCCGATCGACCACCGCCGCCTGCTTCTCCCATCGCTCAGTTCAGTCGGCCTCTTTCGCACTCCCCTCTTCCCGCAGAGTTGCTGACATACTCCATAAAGTGAAACAACACAAAGTGCTGGAGTAATTCAGCCGACTGAATTACTCCAACACTTTGTGTCCTTTTGTATATTAACCATCATCTGCAGTCATCTGCAATAACAGACACCACTCCCACCACTATGGTCCGTTATAGCGATAGTTTACTCTAAATGGACATAGCTTGGCAACATGTTCAGCATGACATTGTGGGCCAAAGGGCATGTTACTGTTCTGTACAGTTTTATGTATTGACCTGATTGCTTTTCTGTAATTCCTGAACCTTCTTAGCAAACTCTTTCGCTTCTTTCTGGCACTGTTGTTCCAGTTTCTCCACCTTCCTTTGGATGCGTTCATCCAGCATCTTCAGTTCCTCAATGTGGTCCACAAATTCTTCCAAAAGCCTGTGGTATAAGATTATGTTGATTCAACATTTTTCATCAGAGGTTTACATAAAACAAAGTAAGGTTTTATGTAAATAATCATTGTTTCCAATATGTACCAATACCATGACATCATTTGGTTTCCCACATGACTATCTGCATTTTTTTTCCATTATTTTATATTCAAAATGCAAATCATAAAATGGTTCAAAAGAAGTTGAACAGTTGCCACTAAATAATTTCTGCAACATTTCCGCGCTGAAAAGCTTGGAGGATTGTGCTCAATTTAGTCACCTAGCTACTGGAAAGGTGCTATTAAGTTGGAAAGGGCGCAGAAAAGATTTACGAGGCGTTGCCAGGATTCAAGAGCTTGAGCTTTATGGAAAGGTTGGGTGGACTTGGCCTATATTCTTTGGAGTGCAGGAGGCTGAGAGGTGATCTTACAGAGGTGTATAAAATCAATAGGCTGGATGCACGGAGCTTTTTTTCCCCCAAGGGTATGGGAATCCAGATCTAGAGGACAGAGGTTTAAGATTTCCCAAGAACCTGAGGGGCAACGTTTTCACACTGAGGATGGTGGGTATATGCATTGAGCTGCAAGAGGAAGTATTTGAGGCAGGTACAATAAAAATCCTGAAGCTCAATTAGCAGTACATTTAATAATTTTAACAAATTATCTGCCAGCTCTGTTGTTTAGATTGTAGAATTGTATCTGTGTCAGTGGCCCAGAACCACCATACAGACTCAAATGTCTCTCAACTTGGAAAGCTAAACTAAAAGATCTGTTAAAATCCTACACCTTTTTGGATCAAAGGCTTCTGCTCCACCTCTGGAACCTCCACCTGGTGTCCTCCACGCTAGGCGCTCAATGTATTCATCAATATCAAAGGGTTCCTGAGAACAAAATAAACACCTGTGTTACAACAGCCTGCAGAGATGCAAACTTGAACTGTCAAACTTTGATAGTCCACTGTTAGAATGTCTGGCACTATTAAGATATATTGACAGGCATGCCCAATAAGCCCAAGGGGAAAAAAGGAATTTCGCAATTTAAGGATTATCTAAAAAAAAACAGATAAATTAAATTGATTTATGTTGCACTGATACAAAAAAATATCCGTAAAGATCATCTGGGCATAATTTGCACACCCAAAACACTTCAAAACATTGTAAAACCAAGGTACCTCCCAAATTATGAAAACAAAAACTCAAAATTAGAATTATCCTAGATGTTTGTCCTTCACTGTTACAAACAAAAATAATGTACTGAATAAGGCAAATTGCTCAGTTCTTATGAATGTATGGAGAGAGGGTTTAACAAATATGTGCAGCATCCAATTATTTTCAGCAGAATTGTTAAATACACAAAAAAATACTGATAATGTGAAGAATAATTGGTCAGAAACAACAATGCCCTTTTTTGGTGACACACACTGGTTCTGTATCTTTGTAAGTGAATCAATGCCAGCAGATTATTAGTGCAAATCTAAGAAAGTTAGGTGAGTTATTCTAGTATGGGTGGTACAGGTGCAAATAGTATCCTGAAACTACACAAAAGATTGCAATCATTTTTTCACTTCTGTATTTCAGTACAAAATGTGCAAGTGTCTTGGGATTTTTAAAAAAAGACGCATTCCGTTACATCAAATTCTATGTTGAAAATTTCAAAAGACAGTTTGAGTGAACTTTACATGTGACTATCCAAGACACAGCTTAACTCAGCCATTATTTTTTTTTGATAATTATAAAGGACATTCTTATTTCTATTCAAATTTGCTAATTCTGCAGATCTATCTAACATTAATGTTGCAGCAACAGTTGTATACAATGCAATTTTTTTGCAAACATATTAGATATGTGGCAGTTAGCCTGGCTAACCTGATTATCCTGTATCTGTACACTGTGGACAACTTGATTGTAATCAAGTACAGTCTTTCCGCTGACTGGATTGCACACCACAATAAAGCATCTCACTGTACCTCAGCACACATGACCATAAACAAAACTAATTCTGAGAATCATCTCATCCTACCCGAGTTCATTTTACCGGCTTGAATGTTAGTAATTTGGAGAAATAATAAAGAATTTAAATGGAATTGTGCCAGTGTAATGTGTTTTGGGCAAGGCAAACAGAAGTCTAATCTTCATATTACAGTACGGAACAGGGAGGAGTGGAGAATGGTTATGTTACTAAAGCAGTAATCCAGGGACACAATGAAATTACATTTGGGTAGATGGGATAATTACAAATTATTTGAATGTGTAAAACAAAATGACAAACAATAATGGCCATCACAAACCTACTGGTTTGCTTTAAAAAACACTGATGCTTCAGGGAGCCTGTGCTCTCTGTGATTCCATGCCTCAGAACCGGCCAACCAGCTATTCAGTTCAAGGATAATTAAATGCTGACCTGGCCGATAAAGTCCAAATTCATCACAAGACAGCATTTATTATCAAGTTTTATTCCAAGAAGTAGATGGACAACCGCATTCTTACACTATTGCATGTTGCTGAAATAACTTGGAATCATTTTAAAATTATAACTTTACCTACATGTTGTATTGCCACAGGTGAATTAGATCTTAACAGACTGATAAACCTCAAAAGGAGATTAGTGGGTCTATTTTGCCCCCATTGACTTCTTGAAAGAGCTATCCATTGGTCCCACTGCCCTCCCAGTAAATTCGTCCTTCATGAAATTTTGTTTCAAAAATGACAGAAACCACATACTCATTAGATTCTCCTGACCACATTTTCAAAAGTAGTTTCCACCTAATCAATTCCCCCCTCCAACTAGGTGCAAAGGTTGGCCATGGCCAATTCTTTTTGAATTTCCCTAACCAAAGATAAATACACAATCTGCACCAAATGTATCCCTAATGGCTTCTGAAATTAGAAAATCACTTCATAAACCTTCATAGGTCATGGCTCCACTTGTTTAAAGCCAAAATGTACCACGATGACACTCATAAAAATGCAACACTCTGATTTCATGAGTACTTTGTACTGCTGCTACTGATCTTAGTCACTACCGACAATAGCAAATCTCTGCTCCAGGTGATTAAAAATGAAAGGTTGTTACTGTAGACTAGACTGGTCACATAACAAATATTTAAGTCAATTTTATAGATCTACATTGCATTTTTAAAACCACATATGGCCTGCTCAGCATAATAATTACTTTAAGGTTTACAACATATTTAAGGATCTAAGTGAAATTCAAAAAACATACATTATTAAATAAAAGTTAGCATTCTTGCCAATCTGGACAGACTCACTGCTGAAATGCAATTGTATTGGATAATTATGAAAAAACAAAATTTAAAAATTGTTTGCAACATCGTAATGCTTCTTGTTTTGATTATATATCACCATCTCTGGCAATGCCCTGATGAGATCTTTTCCTGAAAGTCAAAGTGGTACTCCCAAAAAACTTGGTATATCTCAGCAAGTGATTTCCTAGATAATCTCAGAAGACAGCGATGCATCTTCATGTATGAATTAATTATAGGCCTAACATTGGGTGGATCTCAATGATCAACAGTAATTTCATGGTCACTGTTACTGACCAATGGTTTATTTTAGACTTATTTCATCTCCTCTCCTGATTATTAGTCCTGGCTCCTAGTTCATTCATCGAATTATTCAATTGTTGTGTTAGCACACCCCTTAATCATTACAAATACATTAAATAGCAAGGTTTCATTTTTGGTCAAATAGTAAGTCATAATGAACCTGCAGTCATGAGCACATTAAAATAAACAAAGGGGGATTCAAAGATGGTCCCCAACAATGAGATGTGCCTAATACAGCTGGCTTGGCAGTCAATGTGCAACTTTAGCAGACACTTTCAGCTCAATAGCTAGCAGGTTTAGCTAAAGACCTTCTACCTTTACCAAATGTGCAGCATCTAAAAAGCAACAGCCCTATTTATACATGAATCAAAGGGAAACGGTTGTCCTTTATTCAACTTGAACTACAAATCAGGACCAGGTCAATGCTCCAGAATTTCCAATTAGAAATTCCGCTTGCCTTTGAGTAATTACCGTTATAATTAAGGAAAATTTTTTGCGGCACATTCTGGTGTATTTATATGCAGACTTAAACACAAAAATTCCTTTCAGGTATCCTTTGCTTCTGCACAAGGTGCACTTAAGGATAATAAGCAGCAATTATTGAACTGACAAGAGGTTCAGTAGTTCTTTATTTTATTTATTACAAAATCTTGTTCCTGCTGCACAAGTTTCACACAAACTTTAAAGGCAGAAATAGTACAGTTACTGCTCTTGGACTAAGAACTCACTTGCACACTCAACTTATCACTGCCACAGATAATATCAAAACTGCGTATTGCTAAATAAATATTTCAGAACATTTATGCCATGTCAGCTTCTGGCAGTGTATGGTCCAATCTTGACTTTTTACTATAACTAGTTTACTGTAAATGTAATGGAATGCTATTTATTGTCATTCAAACCTAGGTTTGAACGAAATTACATTTACTACAGTTTTTTACATTACAAAAAAACCCAAGACCCACACGTAACACAGTTTACATAAACATCCATCACAGCAAATTTCCAACACCTCCTCACTGTGATGGAAGGCAAAGTCCTATCTCTTCCCTAACATAAAAAATGTTATTCACGTGTTTCCTGGAGAATTTTCAGCAACAGACATCACATAAAGTGAAAATTATATTAGGCAGATCAGTGAAATGCTGCAGCGATCTCCCCACTACCTATAAAACCTGGGGGAAATGACATGAGGAACACCTGCGAAAGGTCAAAATATTAATGTTTAATTAAAAGAGAGAACCTCAAAGGTGAAGATAACCTTGCACTAGATCAGTTAGAGACAAACAAATTAGATACATCACTGTATAACTTAGCAGGACAAACAAAAATATTGGAAATAGGTCAGGTTAGGCAATATTTTTCATGATGGGCAAGCAACCTGATTATAGAACATTTGAAAATTAATGACCAACAATATGTACCCTGCCCATCTCAATCGCAGGACAATTTGCTTTTCAAATTTGGAACGAACATCAACAATATCGCCAGCACATTCACTCTGCAAGACCGATCCTGACAGCTTGAATTCTATACAAACTACTGTTTCCAAATCCATAACATGATATTCAAAAAGGAGCATCGACTGAATTCATCCATTCTGTCCCTTTCAGCCCATCTATTCCCAAAAGCACCATCCACACCATTGTAATCCTGATTTAGGCACATCGATAGTTTCCTCTGCAGCCTTGCATCTTTTAACATTTTAACTATAGACTATCCAAAATATACTGTTTCTTCCATGCCCAAAGAAGTCCTGGTAGATCATCACTGATGTAATTATGAAAAGTAGAATAGCATAACAAAGGCACAGGCCCTTCAACCCACAAAGTCTGTGCCGAACAGACTAGAGTTAAACTTAACTCATCTGCCTACACGTGATCCATACCCTGTCTATTCCCTACATATACATGTGCCAATTTAAAATCCTCTTCAATCCCACTCTCATATCTGCCTCCATCACCACCACCACTCGTAGCAGTGCATTCCAAGCACCACCATCCTATGTAAAACTCATGCCCTGCACATCTCTTTTTAAACTTTACCCCTCTCATCTAGAAGCTATGTCCTCTAGCATTTGATATTTCCATCCTGGGAAAAGGGTTCTGATGGTCTATGTTATCTAAGACTCATATTTTCTTTTCTTCTATCAGCCTACAATACTCTGGAGAAAACAATCAAAATCTGTCCAATTTCTCCTTATAGCTCCAATAAAGGCATTTGTTAATTCGCTTCTGTACCCTCTCTAAAGCCTCCACATTCTTCCTGTAATGGGGCAACCAGAATTGCACATCAGAATCCCTCGATTTTTCGATCTGAGTTTGTCACTCATGTGGAGTGCTCCAGTACTCCAAATCTAACAATCAACTCACCCCTCCCCATAACCCCAATTCTGTTTGTTTGAAAAGGCTCCAGATTCACAGCTGTGCTTTCCAAACCCAATGGCCCCAACTCTAGGAATCCTATCAAAGCCCACCTTCCTCATATTAAAAGCCACCCTTACACCAATCTTGTTATAACACTCCTTTATTTAAACATGGAACCTATTTATTTAAAGGCAACTTTTAAGTGGGTTGAGACATTCATCCATCTTAAAATGGTGCATCGCTGATGCTAAGTTCCATGTTAAAGGTGTAAGAGAAAAGGAAGAACAGAAAGGATTGAAAATTTACAACTTTCATTGGAATGAAAGTGAACATGTGAAGATTTTCATTATTTGGTAAATCACAAGAGATTTCTATTTCTATTAGATGTGCTAAAGTATAATGGCTATTTAGAGTTACATTTAATTGGATCACTCCAGGGACACACAATGCTGAGAACTATATTCTAGGGCAGAGTCCCCTAGTCCTCACCTTCCACCCTACTAGCCGTCACAAACAACAAATAGTCCTCCGTCATTTTCGCCACCTCCGTGACCCCACTACTCGCCACATCTTCCCATCTCCCCCCCTGTCTGCTTTCCGCAAAGACTGCTCCCTCCGTAACTCACTTGTCAATTCTTCCCTTCCCACCCGCACCACCCCCTCCCCGGGCACTTTCCCTTGCAACCGCAAGAGATGCTACACGTGTCGCTTTACCTCCCCCCTCGACTCCATTCAAGGACCCAAGCAGTCGTTCCAGGTGCGACAGATGTTCACCTGCATCTCCTCCAACCTCATCTATTGCATCCGCTGCTCTAGATGTCAGCTGATCTACATCGGTGAGACCATGCGTAGGCTTGTCGATCGTTTCGCCGACCACCTCCGCTCGGTCCGCTTTAACCAACCTGATCGCCCTGTGGCACAGTACTTCAACTCCCCCTCCCATTCAGAATCCGACCTTTCTAATAATAATAATAATAATAAATTTTATTTATTGGGCTCCTTTCAGACATCTCAAGGGCACCTTACATAGATTAACAGGAATATAAACATATAATCAGAATAAAATAAATAATAAAGACATCACAGAAACACAAATTATAAACAGAATTCAGTCCAAAAACAAAAAATCAAAAACACAATGTGAAGAGAGAGCAGCGGCAGCTACTCTCTCTGTCCTGGGCTCCTCCATTGTCAGAGTGAGCACCACCGGAAACTGGAGGAGCAGCACCTCATATTCCGCTTGGGCAGTCTGCACCCCAGTGGCCTGAACATTGACTTCACCAATTTCCGGTAGCCCTTGCTGTCTCCTCCCCTTCTCAGCTCTCCCTCAGGCCTCTGGCTCCTCCTCTTCCTTTCTTCTTCCCGTCCCCCCACCCTGCATCAGTCTGAAGAAGGGTTTCGGCCCAAAACGTTGCCTGTTTCCTTCGCTCCATAGATGCTGCCGCACCCGCTGAGTTTCTCCAGCATTTTTGTCTACCTTCAATTTTCCAGCATCTGCAGTTCCTTCTTGAACACTATATTCTACACTCTCTATCTTTCTCTTCACTCTACCTTTAGTATGTCTTTGGCTTGATTGCATTCATGTATTGTATCTGATTTGATGGGGTAGCAAGGCAAACAAAAACTTTTCATTGTACCTCAATACACCTAAACTCTCTCATTTGGCATTATGGATCAAATAGCATCCTCTGCATTTATTTCTATATGGGTAACAATAAATCATGTTATCGATCCATGGTCCTTTAGATTGCACTTTGTCTTAAAAAACAACTTTAACTCTGCTCATCAAGCCAGGATTTTCTGCAACCACTCCTTTGCAATCCAAATGATTTTGTTGAATTAATCTTGACACACTGTGGATCATGGTTAGTAAACAGTTCTACTGAAAGGATAGCCATCCAAAATGTAGACTGCTTCTTTCTCAACTGATATTGTATTGTCCTGGTCTTTATACAAAACAAATTTCAACAACCCCAAAATTCCATTGTGTACCTGATCATCACGTCATTTATAACTCACTTTCAGCATTGATGTTTAACAACTAAGGCTGTCTGTTCAAAATATTTATTGTCTTTATTGCAGATTTCCAGCAGCCCTATTATTTCATTGTTATGTGATTAATCATTTGTAATGTACCCCGGCATTGATGTTTGGTCTTTACCATAAGATTCCCAGCAACCCAAATATTTCATCATTGTTTGATTAATCACCACTTCATTTATAGCTCACTCCAGTACTGATGTTAAATGACTGCTATGCCAGACCTCTCCGAGCCCACTGTACCAGCGCAGTCACCATTCCCCTTGTTTACCCACAGCCCCGGCCCCGAGCGGTATCCACCCGGCGAGACCCGAACCGCAGCCGGCGGCGCCCGGCCCCACCTCGAACAGCTCTGCCGTGGTAGCCATGACTCCAGTTGCTTCTTGTCCGTCTACCGAGCCGCCTACATAATGAAGCGATCCAGGAACGGCCTGCAAGGGACGCTGCCAACTCCCGCCAGGGGAAGCCAGAGACTCTGGGTCGGCCACTGACGCTTCCCCCTCAGCAACCGCTCCACCGCCGCCGCCTCCCCTCCATCTTCCCGCTTCACCGGAAGTCACTGAAGCCGTGCCGGGAGGGAGGGGGGGGGGAGAAAAACGGCAGAGCACATGCGCACAGACAGGCCGCGGAACGACAGCGCGCCTGCGCCTGCCTGCTTGCCCTTTGATCCCCGCCCCCTGTGGGAGGGGCTTCAGCAACCAGCGCCTGGTCGCCGCTTGTCGCCTTTTACCCGATGCCCGCACATCCTCCATCTGTTCTGTACAACAGTTGAGTTGCAGGAAGGTACAAGGAAACAAGGTGCAAGGAAAAGGAATGAGCGTCCGAGCATTTTGGCTGTTGGGGCTGGAGAGGGGAGAAGCGCCGACTGTCAAGTTCTCCAGGTAATGACACACTGCAGCACAAAAACTGTGTTTAAGAAGGAGCTGCAGATGCTGGAAAATCGAAGGTACAGAAAAAAGCTGGAGAAACTCAGCGGGTGCAGCAGCATCTATGGAGCGAAGGAGATAGGCAACGTTTCAGGCCGAAACGTTACCTATTTCCTTCGCTCCATAGATGCTGCTGCACCCGCTGAGTTTCTCCAGCTTTTTTGTGTACCAGCACAAAAACAGTGATGGGTCCCGACCAGAAATGCCGCGTATACATGTTCTGCAGAGATGCTGCCGGACCTGCTGAGTTACTCCAGCACTTTGTATCCTTTTGTGTACTAGCCAGCATCTGCAGTTCTCTGTTTTCATAGGAACAGGCCCGTTGGCCTATAATGTGTGCCGAACATGATGCCAAGATAACATGATCTCCCTGCCCATGATCCATATCTCCCCAGCGACAAACAGCATAGCCTCTGATATTCTTCTTCTTGCGAATGAAACATAAACCAAATAAATAGTTAGATCGCAAGCCGGGTGCTGAGCAGGTGTTGAGCTCTAATATTGAATTTGATGATAGGAATTGAAAATAGGAAGTGGCAGAGTGCAGAATTTTCTTCCTACAGCTGACTAAACAGCAGACACCTCGCATTGACACAGAATGATACAAATGCTGACTTTCTTGGATAATAAGGGATGATAAGGGATATAGAGAATAGGTTGAAACATCAAAAAAGAGGATGTACGATGTACAATACACGAATTCAACAATAACTTGAAAAGGGAAGTAAAAGGGGAAATAAGACTCAAACAGAATGTGAGAATGGCAATTAACGTAAAAGGGAAACAAAAATCGTGTGTGGTTATTTTTCCCTTGGATTAGATCTTCCGCGCCAGCTAACATGCAGACTGAACAGAGCAAGTTCTTGACCCAAAGGGCCAAGATGATTAGAGTCAGAGTGATACAGTGTGGAAACAGGACCTTCGATCCAACATACCCACACTTCCAACATGTCCCAGCTACACTAGTCCCACCTCGCTGCCTGTCCATATCCCTCCAAACCTGTCCCATCCATGTGCTGTCTAACTGTTTGTTAAACATTGGAATAGACCCAGCCTCAAATACCTTCTCTGGCAGCTTGTCCCATACATCCACCACCCTTTGTGTGAAAAAGTTACCCCTCAGATTCCTATTAAATCTTTTCACCCGAAACCCATGTCCTCTGGTCCTTGATTCACCTACTCTGGGCAAGAGACTCTGTGCATCTACCCGATCAGTTCCTCTCATTATGTTATACGCTGCTATAGGATCATCCCTCATCCTCCTCTACTCCAGGGAATAGAGTCCCAGCCTCTTCAAAATCTCCCAAGAGCTCAGACCCTCTAGTCCTGGCAACATCCTCGTAAACTTTCCCTGTACCATTTCAGCTTGACAACATCTTTCCTATAACATTGTGCCCAGAACTGAACACAATACTCTAAATACAATCTCACTGACGTCATAATACAGTGCCCTCCAGAATGTTTGAGACAAGGACCCGTCATTCATTTATTTGCCTCTGTACTCCACAATTTGAGATTTGTAATAGAAAAAATCACATGTGGTTAAAGTGCACATTGTCAGATTTTAATAAAGGCCATTTTTATAGATTTTCTGGTGATGCGCTGCCAGCATCACTTCTCTGGTGATGCGCTGCCAGGCCTGTATTGCAGCCATCTTTACCGTTTGCTTGTTTTGGGGGCTAGTCCCCTTCAGTTTTCTCTTCAGCATATAAAAGGCATGCTCAATTGGGTTCAGATTGCGTGATTGACTTGGCCACTGAAGAATTGGCCATTTTTTAACTTTGAAAAACTCCTTTGTTGCTTCAGCAGTATATGGTTGGGATCATTGTCTTGCTGCAGAATGAACCGCCGGCCAATGTTTTGAGGCATCTGTTTCAACTTGAGCAGATAGGATTTGTCTATACACTTCAGAATTCATAATGCTATTACCATCAGCAGTTGTATCATCAATGAAGATAAGTGAGCCAGTACCTTTAGCAGCCATACATGCCCAGGCCATAACACCCCCACCACTGTGTTTCACAGATGAGGTGGTATGCTTTGGATCTTGGGCAGTTCCTTCTCTCCTTCATACTTTGCTCTTGCCATCATCCAAGATATAAGTTAATCTTCATCTCATTTGTCCACAAGACCCTTTTCCAGAACTGTGTTTGCTCTTTTAAGTACCCCTTGGCAAACTGTAACCTGGCCATCCTATTTTTGTGGCCAACCAGTGGTTTGCACCTTGCAGTGTAGCCTTTGTATTTCTGTTTATGAAGTCTTCTGCGGACAGTGGTCATTGACAAATCTACACCTGACTCCTGAAAAGTGTTTCTGATCTGTCGGACAGGTGTTTGGGGATTTTTCTTTATTATAGAGAGACTTCTGTCATCAGCTGTGGAGGTCTTCCTTGGCCTGCCAGTCCCTTTGCAATTAGTACGTTCAACAGTGCTCCCTTTCTTCTTAATGATGTTCCAAACAGTTGATTTTGAGGGAGTGCAGCGTAGGCTCACCAGGTTAATTCCCAGGATTGCGGGACTGACATATGATGAAAGAAAGGATCGACTGCGCTTTTATTCACTGTAATTTCGAAGGATGAGAGGGCATCTTATAGAAACATATACAATTCTTAAGGGATTGGACAGGCTCGATGCAGGGAAAAAAATCCCCATCTTGGGGAGAGTCCAGAACCAGGGGTCACAGTTGAAGAATAAGGGGTAGGCCATTTAGGACTGAGATGAGGAAAAACGTTTTCACCAAGATTTGTGAATCTGGAATTCTCTGCCACAGAAGGCAGTGGAGGCAAATTCACTGGATGTATTCAAGAGAGATATAGCTGTTAGGGCTAATGAAATCAAGGGATGTGGGGGAAAAAGCAGGAACAGGGTACTGATTCTGGATGATCAGCTATGATCATATTGAATGCTGGTGCTGGACGAAGAGCCGAATGGCCTACTCCGGCACCTACTTACGATGTTTCTATGACAAACGGGCACATCACCGAAACCCGAGGCGCACCACAAGTCACAGGACAGATTAGAGAATGTACTTTGCCGCACAGGTATGCAAGCACTCATACCATTTCATGGACCTGTTTCCTTCCAGCTTTCTTCATTACCACCCATCTCTGTCTCCTTTCTCCTGACACCTGTCTCTAAACCCCCTCATATTTCCCTCTCTCTTTCTCTCATGCAATTCTGCTCACCATATATTTTTTTTAAAAGGTAGTGAAAAATGTGGAGGACGTAGTGGAGGTCCTAGATTAGAATTATTTTACATGCAAGGTTTAGAACATAGAACAAGGTTTAGAACAAGACCTGTGGCCCACAATGTCTGTGCCAAACGTAATGCCAA